>NC_081196.1:58992647-60192647 GCF_902713425.1 Acipenser ruthenus
CTTCTTCTTCACAGAATCCTCATAGAAAACGATGATGTAGTGTGATTGAAGGTAAACCTCTTTCATTTTCATTTAACCTTTATTTTACCAGATAAGAAGATTGAGAACAAATTCTCATTTACAACAACGATCTGGTCAAGAGGCAAACATCACAGCAGCACAAAGCAAACAAATACAACACAGAAAAAATAAATTAATAAATAACACATTAACAAGTACATACACATGCATCAGACAATAGTGAATTCAGATTCCGATTAAAAACATCCTCAGAAACAAAACTCTGTAGTTTCCAGCTGCAAACTGAAATGAATTACACCCAAAAACAGTGGACACTCTGGGAACAACCAATCCAATGAATTTGATCTCAAAATGTAAACTGAAGCAGAGAACTGTAATAGGTTGTGCAGATATAATGGAGTTTTCCCAGTCAGAGTTCTATAAACTAACCTAAGCCAATGATCCAATCACCTAGTGTGCAATGAAGGCCATTCAACCATAATGTGAATATCGCAGTGATAAGTAAGATAAGAAGCACCAGTTACACATGTATAATACTTAATACATGTATTATACATTCAGTACCCTAAACCAAGAACGGGTCACGGTTCTAGAGAGGGGTGCTAAACTACATAAAACAAGTGGGTTTGAATTCTGTTCCAGCACTTTTACAGCTGTGATTGTAAAAATAGCATCTGGTTGCATATGAACTCGAGAAGGGAATGGAAATGACATTAAATGTCCTCACAAGTTTTATGGAAAAAAAATTCCTGTTTGCATTCCTGTGCAGTCTTCCTGGTTTCCACTGCACCGCAACATAATTTAGCTACCTATCTGCAATATACATGTAGTACTCAAATAGCTATAACAAGTACAGCAAGAACAGATTACACATATCTTCTTTGGATTGCAACTGGATATGTTGTACACTTATATTACAACCCCTTTTAAATATTTACACCAAAATGCAATTTACAGTTGTTTTTTTTTTGGGGGGGTGGGAGGGTTGTTCAGTTTAGGCACACTTTTGAGTCCCTAATGTAATCTATCAAGTAGTTTACTTTTGCTATGTTGATAAGGGATGCTGCAGATTGCCTTTTTTGCCTTGTTTTTATCTGAACACTTAGACTCATTCTTGAGCTAAATGCATTTCATGGAGATGTGTACAGGGCTGTCTTTCCTGTTTCCCTTGTAATCTGGCAGCTGTTGAGAGTCTGCTGTAATATTGTAATTCAATGCCCCACAAGATTGTGCAGTTAAAGAGGCAAGACTGACTGGGTTAGAGGTTGAACATTTCTTTCAACCCTTTATTTTTTTGGTTGGTGAATGTATATTAGGTAACAGCAGCTTATTTACATGTTCACAGATACAGACCGTATTGTCACCTAATGATGTAGGATATGCACTGGCTTCACAGTTGTAATCACTTACACTCCTTGTGATGCTTGTAGTGATAAATATGTTAAGTGCATGTTGTGATTGATTAACTAATGAACCTGAGCCTCAGGCAAATAATTAATGGGATTCTGCATAATGAAGGCTTGAGATCTTTGCTGAAGAGCACAAACTGATTTCATTAGCTCATAAGCACCTGACCATATACTTTGCTTATGATTGTGAAAACAGTCCTAAACACAGTATGTAATAAATGCTGTTGCTAATGTGATTTAGTGTCTTACAGAAGAATGGGTAATTGAGAAAATGTTTTAAAAGCAGTTAACCTGCAAGTTGGTTTATTGCATTCAAAGCCTACCTCTATATTACACATACTTGAGTCACTGTCTCATTAGTTTTCTGTGTCCTGAAAAATACAGTACATGAAAGTCCCATTAAAACACGCTAACCTCCGGCCACATGCCCTTGCATTTTTATTGTATGTAGTCATTTTAATAAGTGGGGCAATCAACCCTCCCCCAGGGGTAAACTTCATCTAGATTTAAAGAGGCCTGCCACAGTTTAGATCTATAAAATAGACCTCTATATAACAATAACACGAAAACGTCAATGCTAGATGATTATATCCCAGCACAACGCAGACAGATATAAAAACACACAAAGGAACAGAAATACATATTTTTATCCCAGCAGATGCCTAAAGCAGATGGTCTGGGCCCTAAACTAACAACACTGGTTTGTAATTGTTGGTAATTCCCTCGGAGTTGGATATTCTTGCTGAAATGCGAATGGTTTATTTATTAGAGAGAAACACAACCACTGAGCTGGACCATCTTGTACACGGGGGGCGGGGACGACAAGCAGTCATATGCATGAAACAACAAGTGCGCAGAGAAGAGCAGCATATATGGGGTGTGAGAGAAGGTCATGGTTCATACGCACGAATGTAGCCAGTACAAATTTTAAATTAAAATGTATTTATTTAACCAGGATAGAACCCTTGAGGTGTATATCTAGTTTTCAAGAGAGTCCTGGCAGGAGAAGATGGCACGGAGTAACATTATAAAATCAATGGCAAAAAGAGACAAATCATTTAAAAAGGACAAAAACACTTAACAATCATAAAAACAGCAATACAAAATAAAACCATAAAAATAAAAACTATTCCAATTTACATGATCCTGGTCATAGTCAGTATTCACAGGATTTGCAACCCTGGTCAGATTTAAAATACATATTTAGGAGTGATTTAAAAAAGTATTGTGAAGAGGCTGTTTTTCTGTTCGAAGGCAATGAGTTTCAGAGATGAGATGCTTGATATACAACGGCACGCAGGCCCATCGGATTTTAAAAGGAGGCACATCATTTGATCTTACTGCATAGGTAAAGTTGCATGTCTAACAGAGAAGAAAGATAACTTGCAGCATTTCCCGTGTACACCTTTTAAACTAAACACAAATGATGAAGAGCCTTCTACTCTCCAGACTGAGCCACCCTAAAGTTTCATACAGTACAGTGGTGCTGGTTGTAATCGGCATTCAGTAGAAGTCTGCACCTCTATTATAGAGGGGAACCAACTTTGTCAGAAATGTATGGGATGTGCTCACATATACTGAATCCACATCGTCTATTAAAGGTAATATCGTTTGAGTTACTAATCAAAAACTACCTTCTTGAGAAAAACACTACCTGTGTCTGTGTAGAAAACCAAGTTTAACTCTGCATTTGATACCAGGTGTTCAATATGGTATTTAGTCCAGTATTCAAAATGCAACTATGACTGAAGTACCTGCATTGTGGTGAGTATTATTGATGTTATTAACTAGAACACTGCAGTGTTGAATAAGTAAGTTTGCACTGGATAACCTTAGCCACTGTTACTGTGAGAGTGTAAAGGTCTAAGATTAATAGACACTTGCTGGTAGGTCAGTAATGCTAAACTCAGAAACTAATTGGCTAAGGTTTCTATGCAGCATAGAATGACAAAGAAATCATTTGAAGGAAATACTATTGACCACATACTGTATGCCAAGTTATTTCCAATTATCCTTATAAGTTATCCAGTAGAACATCATGTTGGCATACTGCAGAGCAACTTCTGTCATTTTAGTTTGGATTTTTATAAATCGAACAAAGTTCAGAGCATAATAAAGGCAAGAATTCAATACATATTGAATGGTTTCAAAATCCAATGTACAGTACAAGTGGTAAAGAAAAAAAAAAAACATTACTGCATTATATGGCTCATCACCAGGAACATCAATACAAACACCTCAGTTGGCAGCTCATCTCACTGTCGGTGCTTGTGCTGTTTCCTGCACTTCTGCACTTGAGAGAACAAAAGCAGCAGCGACACTATTATATTTTATGTGACGGACAAACTGGAGGGGTTACGTTTTAATACTGTAGTTGCAGTCTGCTTCTTTCACAAAATGCAGAGAAATGGACAAATAAATGAAGCCGAGGGTCTGAATATTGAATCCTGAACGGCAATTAGTATTAAGTCTTCTTAGGACAAAACTTAAGAAAGTTTGTAAGAAAATAGTTACGATCTTCCTAAATTTCTTCATAAGAACTTATTAAAATATTGTCAAGTAAAAAATAAATAAATAAATCCTGAGTAATATAGGCCTAAGGCTGACTGAATTTAAAATACATGTATTGTGATTTAGCTAAACACGCTTTACATTTTGATTCAATGTGTGTGTATTTATTTATTTATTTGTACATACATACCTACCTGTATACATATGTGACAGAGACAGAATGTTCTTGGTGATAAATCTCTCTCCCGACCTGTGAGGGTGCTGTGTAAAGGGAACAGAGTGCCCTGGACTGGATGGCCAGACAATTCATTCCCAGGGTTAGAAGGAAGTCGGTCATCTAGAAAGGGAGTGGAGCTACGATACACTAAATCATCGACCCGGAAGGGAAACGATGTGGCAGCCGCGAATTGGAGGAGCAGTTGCACTAGTTAACCAAGGGGTCATGATTGACGGTACAAAAGGGAGCATAGCGAAGTGATCTGTTCCTTTTTATGGTTAAACGCTAAACTGGAAGGAGACCTGTATTGTAATCGTGAGTGTTTTGTTTGTTTGTCGTGTCTAAAAAACTGTTTATTTTTATTAGACTGCTAACACAATCCGGAGCTGTCGCTAAAGCCAGTACTAAACCCAGACAACACTGCACCTTGTTCACGAATAAACTGTATTTACACCACGAGCACTATTGCACTCACTGTGGACTTATGTTTGTGTTTTGTGTTGCGTATGGGTGTTTAGGAACGGGACTATTGTTATTTTGGGACCAACCCGTGGATTAAAACAGAGCAATACACATCGCTATATTGCCTGTTAGCATTGTTATTGTTCTCTGTATTTGTGTCATCAGACCATTGGATTTACAAATAAAATATCATTGCACCTAGATTATCATTGTCTGTCTGTTCATTGACTACTGCTCCATTCCTGCATCTGCATACTGTTAACCACTTTGCCACAACGTATTGCAGCATATTACTAAAATAAATAAATACACCATGCAAATCAGTCCTCATTTGCATAAATATTAACGTGAACGCAGACTTCTGTTAGTTTCATCTGAGCAATTTATTTTGATCCTCTTATACATTTGGGCAAATCTAAACAGAAATAAAACAATACAATAACTAGTTAAGTAATTGTCAGTAACTGGCTTTTTAACTAAATTTGGCTGCTGTGATTTGTGTTCTTGTAAGAAATGCTTGTAAAAAAATTGTCATAGCCCAACTCCCAACAGCAGCGCGGAGCTCTATTTTTCAACTGACCGGAAATCGTGCTTCTACCTGGAGAATCTGCTTGTTGATCTGTCGTTAGGACTACGGCTTCTGAAAATGGAGATCGCCCCGGTGACTAGATCGTAGTGCGGTGAATAGATTACGGTCTTCTTAAGGGTACAAACCGTCCCTAAAGCCCTGAAAACCTTTTAAATTCAGATGTAATGATGATGTATGCTTAGGCTGTAGTTATAAGCAAAGAGTTTAATAAGTTTGTCCCTTCTCTGTGCACCGACCATCGGCCATAATTATTATTATTATTATTATTATTATTATTATTATTATGCATTTTCCTTTTTGTAACTGTCTGTAAAAGCAAAACAAAGGTAATACGTAAGTTGTGATTCGCTAGCTACAGTGATCTGTCAATCACTGACTAAAAGGCAAGGTAATTTCGTGGCATTTTTTAAATCCCTGAAGTGATGCTGACTCTCATCTCACTCTCAAGTTTGTCTTCTCTGCCTCCTGTATGATCAACCACAGGGCCTCCATTCTACAAAAAGTTGCAATATTTTAAATAAAACATTTACACGTTTCATCAATATGTAATACACATTGCATACATATTTTCCTTAATTTATATTTAGGGTATCATAAATAATCCATAAAACAATTACATTGTTAGTTATAGCATGATTTGGGTCTATATTAACTGGTTATGAAATCCTAAAATACCCATAATGAAAACTGTATTTTGGAATTCATAAGATTCACAATAATAATATTCATGGTGTAATGGTGCTATTTCCGGGAGATCAGTGACACACAAATAGTGAAAAGAGCCCATGCAAGTTATATTTTGTTGGAGGGCGTGTGCCGTTTTGTTTTCTTGAGTAGGTTCTAAGTTTTAATGTCGGTTACTATCTTTTCATATGTCATAGTTGTTGATAGACTCTACAGGATTATTTATTGAGATAACTAATAGTGTAATTAAGAGCTGCTGTTTCCATTGCAATGCACAACTCTGCAGGACTCTGTAGCTTCATCTGCCTGACTATTGTTGCTTCACCTCCAAGGTGATTTGATCTGACATTTATCATTTCGTCACAATGATTAAAATTCACATTTGGCTGCCTTGTCATTCAGTACTTATCCCTTTGTCGTCTTTGTCCAGCGTTTACGACTTAAATATATTCCTTGCAATATAACCTTCACAAAAGAAATTCCATTATTGCACGTAACTGGCTATCCATCTTTAGTCATCACTGTAATTTGTTCTGCTGTCAAGACCAGTAAAACTTCAGGCCTTGACCTTTTAATATTTCTGGTATATCTTCTACAATGTGAAATGGAGGTTCTTTAATAACACAGCAATGAAAATGCACAAAGTATTTGGACATCTGCTCTATTTTTGCAATTATATGACTCCATAACTATTGCTTTTTAATCTGTTTTAACTACAAGTAAAGTAGCTTGTAAGGTACCATTCCACATTTCAGTTCACATTTCAAGAAAAATTAGAGATATAAGGGATTAAAAAACACACCTCTGGCAAAAGTCTGTTTCATCTTTTCTTCTTTTTTTTTTTTTAAGACCCTTATCTTTTATCTTTTTGATCAGCAGGGTTTGATCATGCAGATGTATGGGCTGAGCTAGCCAATTTGTTGTAATTATCTTGAGCGATTTAATTTTTCTATAAAAACCAATGAGTTTGCCAGCTGAATACAATTGTTTCATTAGTGTGTTTCTTGCACTCAGTGTTCCAGTTCTCAGGTGTTTTGCAAATAAATTGTTACCAATAAAAGGACGAGCACTTGAAACAAGGAATACAAATCGACTGCTTTACATAGAACAGTAACTTTCACCCATGTCTTGTTTCTTTAGGAACAGAACAAGCAAACAAGCAGCTATTTGAATGAACTAAACTGTATCTGTAAATTAAGTCTGTATCTTGTATCTGTAAATTAAGTCTGTATCTTTATTTACTTATTCCGTCATTAAATGTGTAGAAACAAGAAAAGAGTTACAAGTATTAGAAGGTTTTATACTTTCAATGTTTTCTCAAATATTGCTTGAATGTATCTCTAATGTTCTTTCTCCTGGCAAACTGAAGTCTGTGAAGTGAGTTCTCCTGACGAGGAGCCACGTAAGTCGTGGGAACTAACATTTCCACACTGTATTTACCCTGTTGTGTACTACTGTACCTTCTGCTATGTGTGTCCCTTGTGAAATCCCTGCCTCGGCTTAGTACACTTCCTTCTCGACCCTGTGAATTTCCAGTAGTCATGTGATCCATATGCATCGTTTTTAATGACCAGTAATTGCTTTGTTTCCCAGCTTGCTTTATTTTATTATGCTAAGACAAAAATTGTCAGGGGCTTGTTTTGCAATGGTTTCTAAAAAATATTTCCATTCAGCAAAATTCTGCTTCACCCATTGCCAACATAAATCAATTGCCCAGAGCTCTTATTTGATCTCCCTTCTTTGATTTAAAAGGCTACTTACTTATACAAAGTATAGCTAAACCGAGATGTAAGGCATCTAATGTGGATGTTTTAAAGATGAATTTAACACTATAAATTAGTGAGGCGTAGTAAATTGCTAATACACTTTTGTATAATGTATATGATGTTGCAGATAGTAGTACTAATAATTCAATATCCAAAATATATACTACACTATTATAATACAGTACTTGGGCCGTAATTATATGACCCATTGTGTACGAGCAGAAAAGTGCTTTGGACTACAGAAAACAAACATATAGCTGCTTCTTATTGAACCTAGGCTATGTGATGTTTATCAACTATACCTTGTCCTGTGCAGTACAGGAACAGGATTTAGAGTCCTAGTGAAAGAAAATGACAGAGTGATTCTGCATGGCCTATGATCCTATGCTATAATATACTGTTTGGACAATTGAGTGGCAGATGTACAGTGTTATGACCAAGTCTGCCAGCCGCTTGTTCTATTGTCTATGTATATGTATGAGTGCAAGATCATCATCTACTGTTCGTCAGACATCTGAATAATATAATAAGAGTGCAAGATCATCTACTGTTCGTCAGACATCTGAAACCAAGCAAATTGGCATTTGCAAAGACATAGCAGTGTTCATAACCAAGACTGCCATCTTTAATCATAACCTGCATTTAAAATGTATAAGACAACAATGTAAAATCCAGTTAGGAACAATTTGTAATAGCAATGAAATAGGAACTGGGGAAAAAGAGAGAAATAAGGTGGGACATTGTTTCTAAAACAAATAACTGAAAACTGTGACAAATTTATTTTGCACATTGATAAAATGAATACCTTGACAGAATTCCCTTAAAAACTCTAGTAGACAGTCCTATTTAATGGTAATTTGGTGATGGTAGGATGTTATTTTAGGAGACATGCAAAGCAATTAGTGAATGACCTCTACTGTGACTTACAAAGTGTTTCATTTGGAAAGGTAGTTTGCATCATTGCAAAGACGTTATACATAACTGACGAATAACCTCTTCATAAATAATGTCTCCTAAATAATTTGACAAAAGCAAAAAGTGTTTGAGAACAACACGATTATTTTTTTTGATGCTTTATTATGGAGTACGCTGGGTAAATCCACCATCTCTATTGAATTATTTATTAATAATAGGATAACACGTTGTATTACTGTAGCTTTTATTAGTCTCCATTAAAATGATGCTTCACTGACAGTGAAGATACCAGCCTTAATACAAGTTATGCTTCTATACCCCTGTATCTTTACCTAACTTTTCCACTGCTATTTGCAATGCTTTCTATTTCTATATTGTTGTGTCTGGCGAGGTTAGGTTTTAGCTGTGAGAATTGACCTGCGTTCAAAGCTGTTTTTTGTTTTTACCGGTCCTGTGGGAGCCATGAGGAATATTTTCAATGACGTAAAATGAACGAGAGAGACCAGGGTACAATAGTTAATGTTGTTGGGGAGATGTCATAATCGCTATGGGAATTCTAAGTTCCCGCATTGCAGATAGACCTACAGGGTTACCAGTGACACTACAGCTTTAAACAAACAAATGCATGCTGTAGAGAGAAGTCGTCCTTGTTTAATCACTACTGACAAATAATTCATAACCATTGAGGTCTAAGAATGATAAATAATCATAGTGGCAATTATGAAGAATAATATTCTCAGTTGTATTCCTTAAATTATTAAAGGCATTTTAATAGGCTGTTTATGTAAAAAAATAAAAAATAAGTTCACAGGTGCATAGCATTATGTAGGATTTGTTTTATTAATGCATGTATAATACTGGTGAAACCATAAAGCATTCTTATCTAGACCCACAGATCTGTTTATCCCAACGATTGCACAGATAATGGAGAAGCATTGTTTCAGATGCATTTGAAATGAATACTTGTGTGATTAATTTACAGCCAAGAAGGAGGAGGAGCTGGAGGAGAAGAAATCCATCAAAAAAAGAATCAAAGAACTGAAAGTCTTGGATCCAAAGATAGCACAGAATCTGTGTAAGTGGCCACTTTCATTTCTTATGGAATTCATTGCACGATAAGCCAATGTACATTCATGGAACTTGTTAGGATCAAGACCACCATTCACAATACTCTTAAACCCGGGCATCAGTTTAGGTTGATTTTGGGTACATTCACATTTGAGAGGAGTTACTGCCCATCTTTGCAAAATACAATTTCTTTCATATAGTTGAATTCACTCTTTGTCTAGCCTCGAATCTGAATTTTTTTAATTTTCACTGCGACAATGTGGGGACCAAATGCTTTTCATTGGGTCATTTTTCTCTATGGACATTTATTTTTTTATTTATTTTTTCCTCAAATATCGCAGATAAAGCGCTGCTGAGTTCAAATCGACTTCATCTAGTTTAGCATCAATCTCTTGAATTTGAGTGGTGGTCAGTTTGGGATACTGCAAAACTCCAGCTTAATTCTTGTAGATGTATTCAGGGAAGACGCAGCAGGTGTCTCTTATTCATGGCAGCAATCCTGGACTCATAAGGTGTTATACCTAGATTTACAGAAAAGCAGATTTCAGGTAAGAAATCTTATTAATCATCTTAATAAGACCAGCTTTGATGCAGAGAATACTGCAGGAACTTAGGCATGTAACTATTTAAAAGCTGTGGTTGTTAACTGCTGTTTAAAGTGTCATATTGCAATTGCAATGGAATCCCACACTGTTTTAGCAGTAAGCAAAACAAAACGTGCTATATCAACGTAGACCAGTGGAAAGTTTTAAGGTAATGCAAGCCTGGTAATAAGAAGAGTCTTATGAGGATTGGGAACCCTTATTGCAATGAAAAGATTACACACTAAATCTGCGTCAGTATCACTGATTCTCTTATGAGCAGCAAGATCTGGAAGACCCTTAAGTAGCTACTAATTTATGCAGTTCATTGAACTTTATCAAAGAGACATGTGACCTTTGTTTCCAGTACTAAATGAAAATGAGGCTAATCATCGAAATCAAAGTAATAAATTATGCAGAAGAAAACTTCTGACTGCTGTAGAGGTTTTTCTGATGCGGCAATGGTATAGAAATCATACTTGAGAAAGATGATGAGGACGCTCAAGGGCTATTTTGTTTATATCTTCATGGTTTCATAAACACAGTGTTATTAATATATTATCTTTGCCTGTGAGACTCTTTCTCTCTCTGTCTGTCTGTACTGAAACGAAAACAGCTCCACATAATAATCCTTGTTACATGATGAGGGCTGAAGTAAAAATTTTATAATTATTAGAACATGAGACTTGATTTCCTTTGATCTACAGAAGGTAAATAATGGCAAGTAGAGTACAGTTGCTGGTAGCTCGCCTGTGGTTTTAAAAGTGGCTTTTGTGTGTGTGTTACTTCATAGTAAACAATACCACAGTTTTGGAATCTTATGATTAGTTACCGAGTTGGAAAGCAGGCGCAGTTATTATATATAAAAAGATATCATCGGTTCAGCATGAATCATGGATGCAGAAGCAGGTCCGTCCAAAAGAGACAAAAACGTACTATTTCCACAGAGTGGGAAAATTAGTTTTTGTTTACAAGAGTAAAAGACAAGTGTATTTGCATGATTTGTGGTTTGGGAGTTGCAGTTGGAAAACATCTCAGAGTCAAAAAAGAAAGTGAACTAAAGACAACTTTGCAGAAACAGCAGTCATTTTTTACCAAACCAGTGAAAAAAGCAAATGCTGTAACAGAAGCCTCTTTCCAAGTTGCTTACTTTCTAGCAAAAAACAAGACAGCATTTACAGACGGTGCATTGGTAAAGGGAGCAATGGCTGTCATGGCCGAATCGTTATTCAAAGATTTAAGAAACAAGTCAGAAATAATAATGTCTGCTATAACCGACATGCAACTGGGACCTAACACTGCAGCAAGGAGAGCATCGGCATTATCCAAAGATGCCTGTGAAGAGTTACACCAGGATTTATGTTGTTATCAGTGGTTTTCAATACAGTATGATGATTCTGTTGACTCGAGCGACACTGCTTAGCTGGATGTATTTGTTCAAATGGTGTTTGAGGACTTTAGCGTGAAAGAAGACTTTTTGACATAATTGCCATTAAAAGCTAAAACCAGAGGGCTAGATATCTATAATGAGGTTAAAAATGATTTTGCTAGAAAGAACATACCATTCGAAAAGCTTGTGTCAGTAACAATGGATGGAGCCCCCGCAATGAATGGATGTCACATGGGCTTCATAGCATGTTGCAAGACAGACCCCAATTTCCCCCGTTTCCCTCAACTACCACTGTATTTTACATCAACAGACGCTTTGCGGCAAGTAATCAGATTTGTCCACGTTATGACTCCTGTTGTAAAAATAGTTAATGCAATCGAGCTAGAGCCCTACAGCCGGTTTAAAGCACTACTCGATTAAATTTCTGTTGAGTATGCCGATCTTTTGCTCAGATGGCTTATCAGAAGGAGAGTACTGTGCCAATTTCTTTCTCTTGTCGGAAATTACAACTTTCTTGGAGTTAAGAAACGGAAGTTGTGCACAGTTGACCGACACTGTTTGGCTGCTTGACTTGGCATTTTTAACATAGAAATTAAACAGCCTGAAGTGTGAATTGCAAGGAAAACAAAACACAATTGCAGCCATGATTAGTGCTGTGAATATTTTCAAATCAAAGTTTGATTATTGTGTGCAACAGCTGCAGAAGAAAAAATCCATAATTTTCCGGTTGTGCAAGAACCGTTGGAGGGAAATGAAAATGCCACAGAACGTTTGGACACCAGTAAATACTGCGATCTCTTGACCAGACGCAAGCAAGAATCTAATGACAGATTTCATGATTTTCAGCAGCTGGAACCTTGTGTAATGTTTACTTCACATCCCTTTATGCATGTGGATGTAAGTGACATTTCTGAACAAGTGGGGTCTGGATTGTGTTGAACTGGAAATGGAGATTCTTAATCTTCAAAACGATATTCAGCTGAAAGCAAGATACCCAGTGTCTCACTTATGGACTTTAATGGGCAAGGAGAAGTACAGAAATCTCTGCACAGCAGCAATGAAAGTGGCGTCCTTATTTGGTTCCACTTATCTATGTGAATCTGCCTTTTCAGGCATGAACTTTATCAAATCAAAATTTCGAACCCATCTGAGTGACGAGCATCTGAATGACTCCATCAGGGTTGCGCTTTCTAATTACAAGCCAGATTTTGCTGGGCTGGTAGACAGCATGCAGTGTCAAGTCTTGCATTGAAATCTAGGTAAGAATAACTAACTTTTTTTTTTAGCTTGAAATTCTTTGAGGAGTGGCTCACAAATGGTTTTGCAAATCAGAAGTAGCTCTTCATAGTAAAAAGGTTGGAGACCCCTGCTATACGGTAATATAAAGGTTAAAAAACCTTTGAGCCAAACATTCAGCTTGAATGACTTAAGCCATTAAAACTGAATGTTCGGCTCAAAGATTTTTTAACTTTTGTATTACCGTAGATAACTCTACCTTCACTACATACAATTACCTTACACTATATATATATATATATATATATATATATATATATATATATATATATATATATATATATATATATATATATATATAATGTATATGTAAATAATATAATAGTGTGATAATATTGAGAAAGATTAAAACCCTGAGGCATTTTCAAATGGTAAGAGAAACCAGTTACAGTATCGCTAATACGTCTAAAATGGTTTCTGTATAGATGATATCCCACAAGAATAATTCCTATGAAACCATGCTTTAGAAAGGTCACCTCTCTAGTTGTTTTCCTTGAGTGCTGTTTACACCTAGTTTCTGTTCTTATTTTAAACTAAAAGAGCGGTGTTATATGTTCTGTGCCTGTGGTCATGCTGTTGGCTTTGTCATGTCCCCAAGCCACTTGCAGCAGCTCATGCAAGCAAAGTCACCAGTCGCAATAAAGCAGATACTTAATCCAAAAAATGTTTTTCTTCGTTTATTTTTAGCAATTTTTCTGGGTTCCTTTCGGATACCTTATCAAGAAATCAAAAGGATGGTTTTGGAAGTGGATGAAGAAAAACTGACAGAGCCTATGATTCAGGTACAGGAGATTGAGGGCTTCACCTTAAACAAACTAAAACTACAATTTCTGTATATTGTAAATTTGTTCAGAAAACGGTGTGCAGCTGTATTTTCAATGTTACCAGTGAAAGAAGTTTGAATGCCTGATAACAGAATTTGAAGGCTCCGTTTCTAGCCATGAACAACAGATTTTGTAATTGGCTGAATTGTGTGTCACTCGCATTTCACGCTATGTGGATGTACAGTGCCTTGCGAAAGTATTCGGCCCCCTTGAACTTTGCGACCTTTTGCCACATTTCAGGCTTCAAACATAAAGATATGAAACTGTAATTTTTTGTGAAGAATCAACAACAAGTGGGACACAATCATGAAGTGGAACGAAATTGATTGGATATTTCAAACTTTTTTAACAAATAAAAAACTGAAAAATTGGGCGTGCAAAATTATTCAGCCCCCTTAAGTTAATACTTTGTAGCGCCACCTTTTGCTGCGATTACAGCTGTAAGTCGCTTGGGGTATGTCTCTATCAGTTTTGCACATCGAGAGACTGAAATTTTTGCCCATTCCTCCTTGCAAAACAGCTCGAGCTCAGTGAGGTTGGATGGAGAGCATTTGTGAACAGCAGTTTTCAGTTCTTTCCACAGATTCTCGATTGGATTCAGGTCTGGACTTTGACTTGGCCATTCTAACACCTGGATATGTTTATTTGTGAACCATTCCATTGTAGATTTTGCTTTATGTTTTGGATCATTGTCTTGTTGGAAGACAAATCTCCGTCCCAGTCTCAGGTCTTTTGCAGACTCCATCAGGTTTTCTTCCAGAATGGTCCTGTATTTGGCTCCATCCATCTTCCCATCAATTTTAACCATCTTCCCTGTCCCTGCTGAAGAAAAGCAGGCCCAAACCATGATGCTGCCACCACCATGTTTGACAGTGGGGATGGTGTGTTCAGGGTGATGAGCTGTGTTGCTTTTACGCCAAACATAACGTTTTGCATTGTTGCCAAAAAGTTCGATTTTGGTTTCATCTGACCAGAGCACCTTCTTCCACATGTTTGGTGTGTCTCCCAGGTGGCTTGTGGCAAACTGTAAACGACACTTTTTATGGATATCTTTAAGAAATGGCTTTCTTCTTGCCACTCTTCCATAAAGGCCAGATTTGTGCAGTATACGACTGATTGTTGTCCTATGGACAGAGTCTCCCACCTCAGCTGTAGATCTCTGCAGTTCATCCAGAGTGATCATGGGCCTCTTGGCTGCATCTCTGATCAGTCTTCTCCTTGTATGAGCTGAAAGTTTAGAGGGACGGCCAGGTCTTGGTAGATTTGCAGTGGTCTGATACTCCTTCCATTTCAATATTATCGCTTGCACAGTGCTCCTTGGGATGTTTAAAGCTTGGGAAATCTTTTTGTATCCAAATCCGGCTTTAAACTTCTCCACAACAGTATCTCGGACCTGCCTGGTGTGTTCCTTGTTCTTCATGATGCTCTCTGCACTTTAAACGGACCTCTGAGACTATCACAGTGCAGGTGCATTTATACGGAGACTTGATTACACACAGGTGGATTCTATTTATCATCATTAGTCATTTAGGTCAACATTGGATCATTCGGAGATCCTCACTGAACTTCTGGAGAGAGTTTGCTGCACTGAAAGTAAAGGGGCTGAATAATTTTGCACGCCCAATTTTTTCAGTTTTTTATTTGTTAAAAAAGTTTGAAATATCCAATCAATTTCGTTCCACTTCATGATTGTGTCCCACTTGTTGTTGATTCTTCACAAAAAATTACAGTTTCATATCTTTATGTTTGAAGCCTGAAATGTGGCAAAAGGTCGCAAAGTTCAAGGGGGCCGAATACTTTCGCAAGGCACTGTACATATCACTGGTCAGATATCATCAATCAGCAAGTCAAGAATGAAAACAAAGGGAGCAGCAAGACCTTATCATGTTTCATTTACTAACAAAATGTCAAACATAAATAAGTTACATATGCCCTTAAATTTATTCTTATCAAATTCCTAGTGATTTGAAACCTATAAAGAGACAGCATTTAACAGGACCTTTGTCTATGAACTAATTCTATATAAAAAGAAAATGAGTCAGCCCATTTTATTTTGTGTGTTGAACCAGTGTCTTCAGGCATTCAGTGAAGGCGATGGAATGAATGGGAAGTACTGACAATAACATTGCTTGTCAAAGAAAGGTCACAAGTATTTTGTTTTTATTCAATTAAGGGGACTTGACCTCTCATCTTGCCTTCAGGCATCTCTGACAGGCACTTATCTGTGGAAACTTCTGTAGAGCCCATTTGCACAGAGATGAACATTCTGCATCATTTTATTCAAAACTGAAAGCTAACAGTATTCCATTATTGAACTAAAGCCACAGCAGCCTGGAACTATTTAATCTAATTAATTGTGTTTGTGTTATTTAAGCAATGATAAGCAAAGTGTTCTCACTGCATTAAGTGTATGGGTGAGGCTGAAGTGTAGTATTCAGAATCTCTCTTTTTTTTTTTTTTTTTCCTTCCCCTGTAAAGTCTACTGTCATCTTTAGAATATGATGAATTCTGTTGTATAAAATGCGTGACTGAGCTACCTTGGGTTACACCTCTAGTATAAAATGCACGTTTTGTATAACACACACACACACACACACACACCACTCGTATATCAAAACACCATACCATGCTATATAATCCTAATAATGCAAGTATGTTACAAAAGGTACAATGTTTACCAATATGACTTAAAAAAAGAAGAAATAAAAAGGTGTCGGGTAACATAATGGCTGTTTTTACATTAATGGAGTGGTGCTTGAGACTTACTCATTGGTGCTGTTTCCCTGAAACATTATTACATATAAACAACATTGCCTGTCTGTAAAACAGCATGGGGAAGACTCTGGAAAGCATCTTAGTATTGTTAGGTGCTGAGTTAGCCTAAGCAAATTTGAACTAATCCAATGTGAGGTTGCTTTGGAAAGTCCCATATGCTACAGAGATTACCGCAGGCAAAAAGCCATTCTTCAGAATTTTGCCCTTTGGTATTTTAAACTGTTTGTATTTTATAACATCTTTTGACAGCAACTTTGCAGTTTCTTAGGAAATACAGTGATCAAGAAATGTGCTTATTTGGCAGGAACGTGTAAACAGTGAAATACAACACAACTCTCATTGGCATAGCACCCTTCATGTACTAGTATTGTAAAGCCCTGCACGCAACAGAATATGGGGTCAAGGATTCCACAAGCCCAGATATGGATAATAGGTACACCAGTTGCATACGATTATATCTCCCTTTATGTACAGTATTCTTAAAATGCACTCGACACATCAGTTTTGTTAGCAGGTTGTTTAAACTTGGGTGTGTAGGGCTTGTAAAAAAAAAAAAAAAAAAAAAAAGAGAGGACTGACATAAAATGATACCTGTAGTGGTAGTTTGCTCAGTCAATCGGCAGGTGTTATTTTTAATTTATCTCTTTCATTCGAAACTGTTCAAAATCATATGCAGTTGAGAGGGTTTTTTCAGCGATACCTAAATATTGAGTTTGTGTGGCATGGGATTTATGTTTATCCCCAGTTCACCACTGTTTAAATGTTTGTTCGGCATGCTTGTTGTATACACATTATGTGACCAGCAATTCCTTTGCTTATATGTACTGTGTGTGTTTTTTTGTTTTTTTTGTCCGTTTGTTTGTTTGTTTGTCAAAAGAGAACATAGAAAGGTAAATGTTAACAAAATGATAATATTATTGATTGATATGGAGTAAATGTTCTCTGCGAGTCTCTCGTCGGTCTGTTTCTTAACTTTGTGTTGTTTGTCAACAGAATTTGGTGAAGCATCTCCCTGAGCAGGAGCAGCTGAATGCCTTGGTTCGCTTTAAAAATGAATATCCCAGCCTGTCTGAACCAGAGCAGTTTGGAGTGGTGGTAAGTAGACAGGCATTATTATTTTGGATGCCACTAAACTTTTTTTTTTTTTTTAAGAATTGTGTTCTGAAGCAAACCCCTTTCCTTGAGTTATTTAAGCAATGATATGCTAAGTATTATCATAGTTTTAGGTTTTTAATATAACATGCACCCATGTAACTAGTATGCGTAACTGGGCCTGACATATACTTACATGGCTCAGTTTATATATAGAGCAGATTGGGACTCAGAGTTGAAAGAGAAATTATTTTTTAAAAACACATAAAGTAAACCCTGCATACATAGCCGTTACATCTGAAACAGAACAACGTGTACATGTTTAAATCATGGAATCAGTTTTACAGATTGAATCCAGTATTAGGATTAAGGGAGGTTTTCATTAAAAACAAACACCGGCAGTTTGTAATGACTGTGTAAGGTAACCAATTGGGTTTTAAGAGCTTGTTTACAAATTCAGACAAGGGCTTAATTAAAACACATGGACTTTTAAGTCAAATATCACTTTCAAAATGTATCTGGGTGAAACCATGTGTGAAAGATGTTACTAACACACAACATTTAGGAGTTTTCCAAACTGTGGTTAGAAACTATGTCAGAACCTTTCTGTACAGTATATGAGGCTTGTTGCCAACTATGACAACCACTCCAAAAGTGAAACCTAATGCAGTTGTTAAAGGCTGATATTGATTAATTAGTACTGTGACAGACATTGCTCAGAAAACAAGCTAGAAAACAAAGCTAGAGTTCTCTGAATTGGCAACTTATAAAATGTATCATTCATTAATTGTGTAGTACCTCTGAATGTCTTCCATTAAACAAAAATAAATAAATCTTAAATTACAACTTTTAATTGGTGGTAATTAGTTGACTGTGACAGATGTGTTACATAAATGTCAAACAAAAAAACTGTAATTTCATTGGATATTCATGGTAACATACCTGGAACAATAATAACAATTAAGGGCCATTTAACACTTGGCAAATAGGGGAGGGGTTAGCAACTGCCACTTCACATAAGTAACACACACACCCCACTTCAAACTAGAACAACACTTGTGAAGCCAAAAACGTGTGTGTACTGAACTCGCCAGCTTCTCATGGGTTTCACCTCTGGCAGTCTGGATTGGAATCGAGTTGTGAACAGTAGTCCAGGTCCCAAAACCACCAAGCAATTCATCATAGTAGCAACATTTTGAGTTTCTGTTTGATAAAGGTCTAGGCCTGAATGTCAGGGGGCAGTCATGATTAAAGTGTACAGAGCTGTTGGGGGTAGCTCTGAATTTCAGCAGCACTACATTCACAAGCATGAATGAAAGCTGGTTTTATTGTCACTTAGTAGTCCTTGACATCACTGGGCTGTATTTCTAAAAGAACATAAGTGACTGAGCATGTAATGCATCAATAATAATAATAAATAAATAATAATAAATAATAATAATAATAATAATAATAATAATAATAATTAGGCTTCTAAGCTGGCTTGGGAAGCCTATTGTTATTGTAAAGATTGATTGATTAATTGATTTATTATTGTCGTTTTTCCTCCCAAAACTTTAAACTGCTCCTGTTCGCACGCGGTATAACCAATCAACATGAAACTTGGCAGGTATCATCCCGTGTAGATGCAAAAAATTATGCTCCTGCATCAACCAAGATGGCTGTATGACGCGTTTTTTGGAAAAACCTTTCAAAATCCTCTTCTTGTGAACCGAATGATCTGAAACTTCACATTTGTCATCAGCAACCAAACCCGCTTCAAGTTGAGAAGTATAAGTTGCAGCGATAAATTATTATTATTATTATTATTATTATTATTATTATTATTATTATTATTATTATTTATTTCTTAGCAGACGCCCTTATCCAGGGCGACTTACAATTGTTACAAGATATCACATTATACATTATTTTACATTATACAGATATCACATTATTTTACATACAATTACCCATTTATACAGTTGGGTTTTTACTGGAGCAATCTAGGTAAAGTACCTTGCTCAAGGGTACAACAGCAGTGTCTCCCACTGGGGATTGAACCCACAACCCTCCGGTCAAGAGTCCAGAGCCCTAACCACTACTCCACACTGCTGCTAAATTAATATCAAAATGGCTGCCAACAAATTCACTGAAATGCGCCCCAAACATCAAACTGCTTCTGTTTGAAAACCATTTAACCAACTAACTCTGAACTTGATAGGCATCATCCCTTTATTTGATTAACTCCAAAATTGACAAGCATCATCCCTCTGTCAATACAATTTGACTTTATCAAAAATGGCGTTTGTGTGTAAACCAATATGGCCACGTGACGCATTTTTTAAAAAAACCTTTCAAAATCTTTGGTCTAATGTAAAACTGGCTTATAACTCCTTAAAAATTGCAGATAGGTTAATGGTTACTATAGAACACAGATAGGAACCCATATATGCTCTATCCAAAAATCACCTTGCCTGTGACCTTTAACCACTCTAAGGGCAAATTTAAAACTAGCTTATAACTCCTTACAGTGCACATATGGTTATGGTTACTATACAACACATTTAGGAACTCATATGCTCTATTCAAAAATTACCTTGATCATGACCTTTGACCTCTCCTTAAGGTTAAATGTAAAATTAGCTTATAACCCCTTACAGTGTGTAGATAGGGTCATTGTTACTATTGTATTTAAAGTTATAAAGCATGGTGAGATAATGAACTAATGCAGTATTTTGAATTGAAACGGCTCCATAATCTGTTGCTGACACTTGTGCTTCAATTCTACAACTTGCCAAAACTGGTAAAGAGTTTGGAAGCCATAAAACTGCCTGGCAGTTCTAGTTATTAGTAGTAGTAGAAGTAGTAGAAGTAGTAGTAGTAGTAGTAGTATTTTGTTTTCTAAGCATATTTGCATTGCATCAAAATGCATGTTAAGTACAGTTCTACAAACTGTGGACACCATAACATTTAATTCCGTATCGAAGGGATTCTGACTACCATAAGCGCAGACTCTGCGGGGGCTGAGGGTGCTTGAGCACTCATATGCCAAGAACCCTTAACCACGTTCTGAGAAAATCTGGTGTGTGGCGACAAAAAAAACAAACATAAATCAGTCTGGAAAATTGTTCAGCTTAAGTAAAAAAAAAAAAAAAAAACACACACACACTTTTGTCTGAGGTGGTTGTTCTTTAATAAACCAACCTAGGTATTCCTTCAAAAGGGCAAAGAAAAGCTAATAGCAACGCCTGAAAAAAAAAGAAAATCTATATTCCATCATACAGACCCTATGTTACTAAATAGTTGGTGTGAATTTCTAGTTATTACTGTGTACCTTGCTGACTTGTTTTATGTTTCTAGTTATTGCCACCTAGAATTCACAATGAATCATTGTGTGTGCAGGAATTGTGATAAACAGCCCTTTTTGGGGGAAAAAAAGTGAAATGATGTATTTGTATCCATTTCTGTATAAATAGTGTAACCAAGGGATTTTATTTCTGGGTTTTATTTTTGAGCAGTGCCCAAAATACTGTAATATATCATTCACATTTTGTTTTAAGCCAACATGTACTTAATGTACAGTAATCTAAAAGTAGTCGAATGTGGAAGCCACTGGGTCACTATTGGACACATCTTCTGAATCTGATTCAATGACACCAGGGATTCTGAAAGCATATTGAGTGATTATTGGACATGCTGCAAAGAGTTGGGTCGTAAAAGAAAGCGTGTTTGGTTTCACACCACAACCAAGCCAATTAATATACTCTGCAGGCTAATCGAGAGGCTCGCAAAACACTGAAGTGTGATAATTGGTGAGATATCAGTTCTGAGAAGTACATCAGTCAATTCAGATGACTCCCTAGAACATGTTTATATGTTTTTTGAAGAAACTGTGTTGGAGAGTGCGGTTAGCGGCTGGTGTTGATTTGCATGGAAGCACACAGATCACAGAGAAGTTTGGTGCAAAACCAATTATTTTTATTTAAGAACAATAATAAACAAAAATCTAATTGAACAAAATATCAAACAATTTGAAGAAAAAAAAAGTGGAAACCGAAAATAACTATTTATAGTCACTTAATCACAGGTACTGACTCCAATAACTGATTCCAACCATAGAGCTGCAAAACTGATCTACACAAAAGGAAGATCCTGACTGAACCAATTAACAATATATATATATATATATATATATATATATATATAACTAAACATTAATCTGACACTGTTAAAAACATTCATTGAGAGGTTCTGTGTTTTTATTCCTTTATAAAGATATACCTGTACTTACTAGTGAATCTCGCTGACGTCATCTAAATCAAGCAGGGATTACACTAAGCAACGAAAAGAAAAGAACAATACAACCCCATACAATTGAAAAAATAGTATTATGGGTTTGTATTAATTAATCACGTACAGGATGTCTGGAGACAGCATTCAATCAGGTTAGTGCATCAAATTTCAGCAAGGAAACAGCACACACATCCATTACCCTGGAAACCAGGTTTGAGGGCCGATGGGTTTATTTTTTTATTTTATTTATTTATTTATTTTTATAAACACAGAAGGCCTGCATAGGTTGTATTCTGCCCTGAATATTTTCTATCCTCCTCCTAAACCTTCTCTTAAACACAAATCACTGGAGACTAGCACAGTCTCTTTGTTGCACAGACTAACAAGAATCAGAGGGTGGCAGAAAACATGTCAGTGCATAATGTAATGATATGCATGGTTCTTTGAATGTTTACAGAAAGTCAGTTTTCACTGGCTGATATTATACATTCTAATTTGAACATGGATGCGTTTGTAAACATCTACTGTATTTTATGCATGTATTAATTTACTTAATATAGCAGTATGTATTTATTTATTTGGATGAAGCATTAAAAACAATCCTAATATTGGTACATTTAATTAATAGTCTAAAGTGGAATTGTGCAACATCCTTCATTTGCATCATTAAAAGTAAATTAAAATATTTGCTACCAAAACATAGCATTACTTTAGTGTTAATGATAATGTAGTAAAGTAATGGCTTGTGACCTACAAAAAGACAGAAAGCTAGTGATTAGTCCCATCATGATGATTCAAAAATAGCCTCTATCAGTAACTACGACAGTAACTGTTAAACAGTAAACATGGAATGGTTCTCTGTAAACTTTATACATTCAAATTCAATAATAATAATTATATGCAACAGCATTTTGTTTGAGCAAAGTGATGTACAACACATTTGCATTATAGTTCAAATTTTCTGGCTCTCTTAAATTGCATTTTGCCCTTTTTATTTTTGGTTTCAGTGTTTACAAATGTAATACTAAAAGAAATGACTAAATCTGCTCTGAAATACCGTACAGCGCCATGTGACATCAGAAATTTGTTGAAACTTCTTTCTTTATTGTTGATGTTAGTTTGATCTTCCCCTTGCATACTGTCTGCAGTTAGCCCAGACTACCTGTTCAGCTATTTCCCTAAGCACTGCTCACATAACCTTGTTTATACCTGGGGCAGTGCAGCGTCACCTAGATTATGTATGAACGCTTTCACATCCACAAAACAATAAGAGCACTGAAGTTTAATTGGCCTTTTGCCTCTAAGGGTTAGTCTCTGCGGGATTTGTAACCTGACAGAGAAATCTAATTAGCTTGACAGAATGTGCACCAAACTGAAATTCCAGGTTTGTGGTGTGCCATAAGGTAGAAAAACGTGTTGCTGTACATTAGTTAGAGCAGGTAACCTGTCTGGTTGTGATTGAAAGTCATTGTTCCAATTTGATATTATTAAAATATAATACACATATATAATAATTAATGTCATCCTCTTTTCCAAGAGATTGCTAATTTTGTTTTTTTTTGTTTTTTGTTTTTAATTCATGTGGCTAATCCAATTCAAATTAAACCAGAAACAATTCATGATTTAAAAAAACAACAAAAAAACAAACAAACTTTGATTTCAATTCTGTTTCATTATGGATTAAATTCAGGCTGACGTACTAAGAGGATACACATTGCAAGTTGGCAGCATATTTATACATATATATTATGCATGTATTTTACATTTTTGTCTTTTTTTATGGCTATTCTGGATTTTTTTTTTTTTTGTTTGCTAAATGACATGCATGCTGATTTTATTCGAAAGCAGCCCTTCAGCATTTTGTAACTGCATGCAAAAAAGGTCTCCTGGGCGCAGCACATTTGCCAATAGCTGTCTTTTAAGGTTATTAAGATTTGTGTCCCATCTAGACATTCAGACGGCTCCCCGGTTTCGAGATCCTGCAAGCACGATTTACAGCCTTATATGTTATGTTTCCTAGCAACTTTTAAGAGGATCAGCTTAAAAGACAATGTCTTTGCTGGTGCTGACAAGGGGTGGTTCAATTATTACAAAGATTTAATCGGGCAACCTCAACCCCCTTTACTAACACAGTGCTCTCTGGCAATCGTTAAGTTAAAATGTGTCCACCCTGAAATTATATCCTCAGCTGCCTTCATGTTGACAAATACAGCCTTGAGCGCTGAACCAGTCACAGATGGAAGCACAATATGATGAGTTATAATATCTCATTTTTCTCCAACGGTTCGTAATTATGGTTTAAAGAACTGCAAAGAACCAGGCAGCAGCAACAGGAAAACATACAAAAATACATGGAGGCTTATAACACTATGTAACACAATTTTTGTTCCTGGGTAGTAAGTGTTATTTCCTAATTGCTTATGCCTCAAAAGTATAGAAAATGGCTATTATTCCCCACAAACTTTTGCTTTTGTGACCAGGACAGTGATATTTTGAAATTTACCTATTTCCAATGAGAAAACGGGCAAATTTGTTTCTTTTCGTTCACATAAAGTCAGAAAAAACAACATACTTTATTTATACTAAAGTAATACAAAAATGACTACAAAAGATTTAGAAGTGAGTAGTTTTTCGAGATTTACGATTATACTGTAAATCACTTTCACGAATCAGCCCCCAAACGTAGTCTCCCATCATGTTCTTGTTATACTGTCCTTGGTAGCGGCGTTCAAAGTCCAGTATATCCTGGTGGAAGTGCTCGCCTTGCTCCTCCGAGTACGCTCCCATGTTCTCCTTCAATTTATCAAGATGAGCATCAAGGGTATGGACTTTGAGGGACATCCTACAGCCCATTGTGCCGTAGTTCTTCACCAGAGTCTCAACCAGCTCCACATAGTTTTCGGCCTTGTGATTACCCAGGAAGCCCCGAACCACTGCGACAAAGTTGTTTCAAGCCGCTTTCTCCTTACTAGTGAGCTTCTTGGGGAATTCATTGCACTCCAGGATCTTCTTTATCTGTGGTCTGACGAAGACACCGGCTTTGACCTTTGCCTCAGACAGTTTAGGGAAGAAGTCTTGAAGGTACTTGAAGGCTGCCGACTCCTTATCTAGAGCTCTGACAAATTGTTTCATAAGACCCAATTTGATGTGCAGTGGTGGCATCAGCACCTTCCGGGGGTCCACCAGTGGCTCCCACTTGACGTTGTTCCTCCCCACAGAGAACTTGGTCCGCTGTGGCCAGTCCCGCCTGTGTTAGTGCGCCTTGGTGTCCCTGCTGTCCCAAAGGCAAAAATAGCAGGGAAACTTGGTAAAACCACCTTGGAGACCCATCAGGAATGCCATCATTTTGAAGTCTCTTATGACCTTGATGCCATCTCAGAAAAATGCAGATATGTATCCACTTAGGCAGCTGGAACTAAACTGAACTGGTGGGCTTAAGGCCCCTGTATTTATACTACTATTTATATTACTGGAAAGTTCTAGAAGTTACTCCAAGTTTACTCAGCACTGACTATCTGGAATGTTCTGGAAAATAGGTCAATTTCAAAATATCACTTTCCTGGTCACAAAAGCAAAGTCTGTGGGGAATAATAGCCATTTTCTATACTTTTGCGGCATAAGCAATTAGGAAATAAAGCTTACTACCCAGGAACCAAAAAAATAAATAAATTTGTTACACAGTGTAATCGTTTTTTTTTTTTCCCATTTACGGCTCAGTTGCACTGAGAAATTTGGAGTGCAGGGATTTCTATAGAAAGTATATTGAAAAGAGGGATCACACCCAACAATCATGCTGGTTTTACACAAGTAGCAGATTGTTGACTGGGAGAGGGTGGCTGAACAAGATTGGGTTAGCTTTCTGTTGTGAAGCTATTCATTTGATTAACAAAAAAACAAAACTGGAAAGTAGAATGGGCATTTTAAATAATGTATCCAATTATTACCATCAGAAGCACCATTATTTATTTATAACTAGCTGCCAATTAAAGGCCTTGCTGTATTTACCCAGAGATGGTCAATTACTGTGAAAAACATGGTTTGGCTTTATCAGTTTATATTATTTATGCATACTGTGTGTTTAGTTGTCATATAAAGCTAAATCCTTATGTATCTAGAAACAAAATGTTAATGTTGTGATGCATATAATACTGTGTATTCATTTCCACCAATAAAATGTAAGTCTGTTGGTTTAACTTGAACTTTTATATGGATTATTGGAGTAGAAAGTTAAAATATTAAAATTCTTTAAAACCTTTGCCTTTTTAGTAGTTATAATAACAATTGGTACAATTTAACTCAGAGCTGGTATGTGTCACATTTGTACTTGGCAAGTATGAAATTAAAATAATTCTACTGAGTAGAATAAAGTAAAATAAAACTGGAGGCTTAAACAAGAGAGGAGAGCGTTTTGCCCAAACACAGATTATGGTAACCGTGCTTTCGATTATTTAATCAGCGTTGAATATATGTGGGTTGCGCCTGGGAGTAAAGCTCTTGTAAAAATAATTCAGAATGTTTAGACTACATTTTCTCCAATTTTGCCTTCATTTCGTCTTCATTCCCTATCCAAGCTCAAACTCCCAGAAGCTTCACACTTTGGCTCCCCTTCCCAATACTAAGCACCGCTTTTCCTATTACTGGCATGTATTCAGTGTCCACTGCCTTCTCTCATACAACATCTTGAAGTGGAATGCTAGGGAAAATGTGATATATATTTTCTTCACTAAAAGCTTTAAATAAAATACAATAAAAAAAAAAAAAAACTCAAATTCACTTTTATCATAATGTGTGTGTTTCACAAAGGAAAATGTGATATCTTTAAAAATGTAGTTACAAGGTGAGATTTACTGGAATTATTTTTTCAGATCAACAGATTTTAAACTGCAAAGCACAGCAGTGTATACAGTATACCATTACAAGTTTTTATTTATTTATTTCTTAGCAGACGCCCTTATCCAGGGTGACTTACAATTGTTACAATTATATTACATTATTTTTTTACATACAATTAGCCATTTATACAGCTGGGTTTTTACTGGAGCAATCTAGGTAAAGTACCTTGCTCAAGGGTACAGCAGCAATGTCCCCCACCTGGGATTGAACCCATGATCCTCCGGTCAAGAGTCCAGAGCCCTAACCACTACTCTACACTGAATGACAGCCAGTAGAAACCCCTCCACAATTATCCCACTTCTATTGACATATTTTTCAAAATGGAACTGCAGCTGAGGCTTGGCTGTAGCATTGTGTAAAAGCTTTAACAAGGCAGCAGAAGCACTCAACAGAGTGTGTGATCCTGTTTCAATACAGCCAAACACATGCAACAGACAGACATTATTTAAAATATATATATTTATAATTTAATTGCAAGTAAATTCTGTACAACTTTGCTTTTAATAAATTAATGTTTATCAATTGCAACAAAAACAACATTGATATATTTTTTTACTCTTGCTTTCCAACAATTAACTTTAGTATTTATGGTATACAGCGTTACCATAATAGAATAGTATGTAATACAAACATAGATGTGATCAATAAATAAATCAGTATATAAGTTATTGCAGTACATAATTGCAAATATCAGTGTGTGATGTGTCAAGACAACACGTAATTATGTTAAAAGTGAAAGGTAAGAAAAAAAAAACTTGCTCTTAGAAAGATGTTTACACTGTTTGAATCTAAATAATAAGATCCCATTTGTCATGGAACTTAAGATTTGCTTGGCCTTGAAATCTAGAATTTAATACAAACACTACAGTAAAGTTCAAACTGCAATTAAGTGTCTCCTTTTATTCTGTGTATGCGTTTTTATAATTCAATTAATTTTCTATTTTAAATTGCATGTTCTACAGTATATTGAACCTTGAGATTCTAACATAATTCGAGATGTTTTGTACAAAGGGAAAGCATTTCAAATGCAGCTCTGCACTTACATTGACATAATAATCAGAACTGACAATGTTTCTCAAGAATCTACAATCATCCGATACAACGGAATATGTTGCTTTTATGTTTTTTTTTTTGTTTGTTTTTTGCTCATACCCTAATATGCTACTGCCTGTAAGAACCATATTTATAGAAATGATTTAAAGTATTTTGTTAGTCAAGGGAAACAAAAGTTGCATCCACTCCTGATTGCAGTTTATCTCACTGTTAGTTTGAAAGTACTTTTCTGATTTCCTTGCAGCTTCTGGGTCATAAACACTTATTATTTTATATAGGATTCGGTGTGTGAGATGACAGGTCTGATCTATGATGAGGCCATATCTTTTATTGCTTACACACCAGCTGTTGTGGGAAAGACGATTCTTATTAGCAACCACAAGCAAGATTTCAATAGCTTACCCAAGTGTCCCTCATTCATTCATCCATTTTCCTATCAGCTTTAAGAGATATATTGCTTCTTGTGGCCTACAACACCAATAAATCATCTTTTGATTATATGCATTTATATGGAACCAAAACTGAGCAGGGATTTAAAGCAAACCTCTGTCTTTCTCTCCAATCAGATGAGTGGTGTGAAGAGACTGCGGCCACGGCTCAATGCCATTCTCTTTAAACTGCAGTTTGAGGAGCAGGTGAACAACATCAGACCTGACATCATGGCGGTTAATGCTGCCTGCGAAGAGATGAGGAAGAGTAAAAGCTTCAGCAAGTTGCTGGAGCTGGTTTTGCTGATGGGAAACTACATGAACTCTGGCTCCCGGAATGCTCAGTCTTATGGCTTTGACCTCAGCTCCCTGTGCAAAGTGAGTCAATGTCTTCTAGCTGCACATGACTGGTGCATTTCTGAAAACTTTCTTCCTATCTGCTGATGTTTTTGTACAATTCTTTCTGAAATACTTATCCTTGGTTTTTACACTACAATGAAATTGAGACCTTGACAGGTTTTGAAATATGGAAGAATGTCATATGAATCAGAAATATCTACTGTATAACCCCTCCTTCCCTAGAATATATTAAAGAGAAGGGATTGAAGCCTATACTTAACTTGCCACTCAGTGTTTCTCTTGAATTGCATTGATGAACTGAATATTTTTTGAAGGTGTATAGCATGTGATCCAAAGAGTGCATTATTCTTATCCCTCAGTGTTTCTATTACTTCTCTGAATGTAAATTTGTGAGCGTCACCTTGTTGACTGAAAGTTTTGAAGCTGTGCCTACATTGTTTTTGTTAGGACTGGCAGTTAGCGTGTCCTATCACACTGAAAGAAGAATAACAAGGTGATACAGCACACTGTTATCTCTCTACAATACAAAATACCACCTGCCAGCAATATCATTGAAAGCATTGTGATACTCAGACAGATGCAACATAAATATGTCTAATTAACCTTCTGCATACCTTTTACAAAGATGTCATGCAGTGAAAATGTAATGTATCTCTTTTAATAGACACAGAATAAAGAACGTTACAAATACAGACTTCCATTCAAACATGTCCTCCCTTTTTAATGAAATTGTCAATCTGTCCTGTGTTGAACTGTGTTTGAATACAGAATACAGTGGGATCAAGACTATATGTACATTATATTAAATAGCAGTGAACTTGTCAATACAACATTGCTTCCTTCCTTTGAATCTTTTGTGCAGTTTTCACACCTTTACACTGTTACCCATGGCTCCATTCACTGTATAATTATTATTATTATTATTTGTTTATTTAGCAGATGCCTTTATCCAAGGCGACTTACAGAGGCTAGGGTGTGTGAACTATGCATCAGCTGCAAAGTCACTTAAAATTAAGTCTCACCCGAAAGACAGAGCACAAGGAGGTTAAGTGACTTGCTCAGGGTCACACAATGAGTCAGTGGCTGAGGTGGGATTTGAACCGGGGACCCTTTTCTTTAACCACTGGACCACACAGCCTCCTAATATATATCTGTCTGTGTGTGTGTGTGTGTGTGTGTGTGTCATAGCATAGGAGTAGCCTCCTTATTTTCTTAGCAGTCCTCTGTAGAGAAGCGGTGGATATGGCAAAAATTTTTAAAGAGTAACTGAGCTAGGATGACACAACATATATGTACACCATATTAGGCAATACTGTAGAATGTATCCTGAAGCTCTTCAGAATGAGTGATTACATGTGAAGACTGCCACTCCAGCGATGTTCTTGCTGCTGAAGGTAATGTGATAGAGTGATAGGTGTCTGTTCATGTCGGTGTTTAACGCCACAGAGTGCGAGTGTCAAAGTCTGGAAGAAGATGTTAAGTGACATAAAAATATCAATGATATTGAGAGAAACTATCAATTGAATAGCAGTCATCATTTAGCAAAGTTTTCTCTGATGTATGTATTACGTTTAGAAACTTTCTATTTCATTTATTACCTGCTGTTGTGTTACAACAGGTCATTAAATCACCAAGCCAAGCCCAACCTGACCTTCCCTTAATATCCAGTAGATTCCCATGGATTCATACATACTCTATATAGTGCCTGGAACAGCCAGTCTGCTGTAAAATTGTGCAGCACAATTTGATCCTTACGTTTTTTCTATTGTTGTAGTCCCTAGAGGCCTTCTGGAGTTTCAGCTTGTTAAGTAGCTGCAAAATGCCATATAGCAGATTATTCTAACCGACTGGAGAAACCGTCTTATTAATATTAAAATTGCAGGGTTTTGTATGTGTATTTCTCCATGTTTCTCAGATGTTGTAGGTTTGATTGGGAAAGGCAGGGTTGCTTATACAATGAGTGAGTGTGAATAAACACTCTTAAGAGGAAGCTTTCTTTCTGTTGTGTAGTCTTTGGAATATCTACATATACCAAATCGATCTGTAAAATACAAGCAGAGAGCCAGGATAGAGATACTGAATGGAAGTAAATGGGATGACTACATGCTAAGAATGAGTCACAAACCATTTCAAAAAGGATAATGCCATTGCCCATGAAGCACATTTTCAAGATGCGTGATCTCAGAGCTTTTGTGTAAATGGTCAATTAGTTTACTCTTAAGAATTGTCAGATTTTGGTACTAAATCAAATGATTTACCTCATTAAAGGAATTTGAACGTTGGGGTCCTGAAAAATTGGTTGTACCCAAGAGGACCTGTGCATTTGATAGTCCATTGCTGTTGGACCTTGACCACCTCACAGCTGTGTCATAGGTTGCTGCACCACTCTGTGTGCATGTGTCTACACAGTTTGCAGACATTATGCAGCCTCTTTGATTGGGCCCCATCTGCACTGCAGAGCAGACTACAGTGGACCGGGCTTCAGCCTCAAACATCTGCCTGCATTTGATCCCTTCTTTTAAATATAGAAAATGAGTGGAGCATGGGGATCATTGGTAAAGGATGGACAGGAGGCTAACTGCATATTTAAATACATCCATTTGTAGTGTGCTGATATATTGTTATTCATTAGGCAAGGCTGTAAAGCCCAAGACATTTGTATATAATACATGGCACTCACTGATACGTGACCTTCCAGAGTTTTGTCATTGTTTTGTACCTAAAATGTCTGCTTATTCCCTTGTTATATACTATAAATGTTTTGTTTTAAACACAATAAGTTGGTCTTGTAATCTTTTTAGTAAATTACCAGTAATATGTTGTGGATTATACAGTACTAGAAAATAATAATTATATTCACAACATGTTAGCTAACTGCCATGGGTAACTTATATTTCAAAATCCAATAATGTTTTTGATGGGGTTAAAGCTAGCTGGATTTATTTAAACCACCCAGTTACATTAGTCTCCACATATAGGAACACCTCCTGAGAACACTTTGGCTTAGGGAACAACCTTGTGGTGAAACGGAAATTTCCCATTGTAAATGCTCCGCCTAAAGGAACAGAAACTTTGCTTCAAAGAAGACCTTTTTGGCACGATAACGATTCGTTAGTAACCGATTCAAAACTGCTACAGTACTGTTTTGTAACCTAATAACTCATCATCATCATCAAATTCAAATGGTTTATTCAATCTTTTCAAAACTGACTTGTTAACATGTGTATGGGTGCTGTGTTAATAACCATTATGTTAAAATAAATTTTAACTTCACTAACAGTTAGCTATACAGGAAGGTCAGAGGTCACTGCAAGACACCAGAAAGGGAAGTCTGCGGAGACTATAGAGTGAGGAAGGAGCAATGATTACAGTATTTCTTCCACATACTATTTTTAGTGTTAGTTCTTGGTGAAATTAGAAAGCAAAGAAATAGAATATCCTGACTGCTGTGAAAACAATGGCTCAGCTCTGGAATTACCATTTTGTATTACACTTATGCATTAGCACATACCATGCATTTTAACATGAAATACTATATTTAGTAAAAGAAAAAGGTGATCAACTAAAGTAAGCTGTGAGAAGTGCTGTATAGAGACGCATTATCTGTGGCTTGGTTGAGGGTAATTGCACATGCATCGCCTGCGTTAGCTGTGTGCCAAGCCATTCATTTATTAGTGGAGATCTCAACCATCAGTTTAAATGCCAGCTATTTGACCTTTTAAATATTTACCATTAGCTTCCTCATTTTGAACTTTGAAGTTTTAAATGCTGCTTGTTGAAGTTGTTAGTGTTTATTTATCCATGCATGGGGGAGCGCTGCTACATGCTTTAGGCACATTCAAGCACAGATAGGAAATACGTTTTTAAATACTCATTTTTCCTTGCAAATGTACTTGTGAAAGACAGAGTTATAGCAGCCAACCTAAAGATTAGGCTCCAATTGTGTATTTACAGCTGTGATTGGGGTGGTATATTACTAGCATAATTGCTTAAACATTTAATACAGATGTAGCTTACAGGCCTACAGTATGTGTCTAGTCATAAACATACAGCTTCAAACTTTTTTTTAATATATATATATAATTGTTCCAGGAATGTAATGCATCCACACACTGATATGCTCATATGCAACATCAGTATAAAGCCTAAATGGCAGGTTGCTTCTTTAATTGCTTTGTTTGCTAGATTCTGATTTCTTCAAATGCAATGAAAGATCAGATGAAGATTTTCAGCTATATTCTGTACCACACTGGGACTACCATAAAACCGATTTCAGAGAAATCCTTTACCTTTTATGTGTAAATAACTGTTGATTTAATTGCCCTGCAACATTCACATCTGAGTTTATAAAACCACTAATGGGCACTTATCATAGGGTAGGTGTTTTTGCAAGTTTAGTTACAATACTAAGAAAACATTCACACCAATATCTACAGAAACATTCTTTTTTTTTCTTTCAAAAAATATTATCCAATTAAACAGGCATCTTATTGAATCATCTGATAACCATATTAATTCAAGGTATTTACTGATGCAAATCTTTTCTTAAGACTTGTATGGGCAGAGGTTAAACCCATCCTTAAAATGCGATTACCCATTGCCATTGTGATAAGACAAGTAAACAAAAAGAATGTTTTCATAAGCAATCTATCCGATCAAAACATTTAGAGCGTTTGTAATTAACCTTTCTGATTCTGTGTTTATTTGTTATTTAGCTCAAGGACACAAAATCATCAGACCAGAAAAAAACTTTGCTGCATTTCCTGGCTGAAGTATCTGAGGAAAGGTTTCCTGATGTGCTGAAGTTTGTGGATGACTGGCAACACGTTGACAAAGCTAGCAGAGGTTGGTGAAATTGTTTAAGAATTTAAGAGTTTTATTTCCAATGATTTTCCAGACATTGTCTATGCACCTGCGTGTAAATAAGCAAATGTGCTAAGTGTGCTGAGCGAAGCTTATCCAATAAATGAATATATGAACGGAAAATACCTTTAAAAAAGGGAAGTCTGCTTTTTCTTCCATTGAAGCAACCTTAACTGCTCAATGTTTTTTTTGTTGTTCAAAAATATTTGTGTTCGTTGACCAAAAAAACAGAATAACCTTTCCTCCTTTTTTTATCCGTTTTAGTGTTTTTTTTTCATGATTTGTTACTATTTCCAAAGGTATTTCACAATAAATTTCCTCATCCTGACATTTCTAAGGTGCTAAAAGACACCCTTTGAAGAATATGACTCTGTGTAGAAAGAAGTGTCAAGAAAATGAAGACAAATGGTGGTTTACATTTGTCCCTTCATCAAAAACCTCTGAATCTATATAGAATGGAATGGAATAAAACGGAACAGAAGTTCTGTGACATTACTGGTTTGTGTCCAGCCTTTGCTTTTCCAATTAATTCAATGGGCTGAAAAATGCCAAGCCATTACAAATCCCGGAGGTCGAGAGACCTCTAGTGTGAAACACCGTGGCACATATATTGCACGGGAACACTACACAATATATTATGTTACAGTCTTTGTGTTTTTTATTTCACACATGAGTCACTGATTGGAATTGTATATTGGATTATCACATACTTAAAGTTCTCCCTTTTAACAAAACTAACATTAATCAAGGAAAACTCGTATATTCTCTGTTTTCCTCATAAATCCTTCATGCTTCAATAGTAATGGAAGTCATTGAAGATACATTGCGTTTTATCACCTCATTGTACAGCAGATAGTCTTGTGCATCTATGTCCGTGGCCTACTAGATCCTTACATTCATTTCTCAATTAAGAATCCCTTCTGTGGAGTAACACGTAGCACAACTAATTTAAAGTGACTGACACGAGAGTACAAAATTTGATGTATGTTCAATGTGGTCATGTCGCTGCAGGCAGCACCCTGGGCTCAAAGACAATTGGGTACACAGACTGTCAGAACTTATCATTTTCCAGCTCATGTGAAGCTTCATGGCATACCATTTTGAACATAGGCATAGCCCTGTGTAAATATGTTGCACTGCTTGATGAAAATCTGACAAACTGGTTATTTTCCTCAAAATAAATCTGTGTTAATGAACATTAGGCGCCTTTGATTATGTCTCAAACTTAATCTGTAACTTTCTGCCTTTTAATACATGAATGTCCACTGACTGCGTTTACAGCATCAAACATAGAATTAGAACTTGATATCATAGAACAACAAGCACCAACCAGCATTTACTTTAAAAGTACCAGTCACATGGTCTAGTTAAACTGCAGAGTGAGGTCCAAAAAGGGGTTAAACTAATAAAAGTGCCCTGAAGTATAAACAGAATACGTAATGGTGGTCAATCAGAGTGAAGGCCTGTGTAACTCATGGCTCTGCGACTTGTTACATACCAACCCTTAATTCCCTTCTGTGACTTCTGTGAGAAGTTTAATGTCACTGAGTTCTATTATGTTAGAGTAGTCCTTGGAAAAGATGGGCAACCTTTTTAAAACATTTGTGACGCACAGAAAAGCTAGAGCAAATAGCATGACATTGGTGCTGTAGTACATTAGATCTACATGGTATGTAGAGATGAACTAGTGATGCTATTTTGTATAGCCTTGTAATGCAATGTGACAGGAAAAAAAAAAGTTTGGTCTTCAAAGGCCTAATGTTTTAACTGCTTTTTTTCTGAAGTACAGTATGTGTGTATATAAGTGAATATTTTTACTCTGAAGTAACAAATCTTGTTAATGAGCTATCCTCATGACAGACTCACAAGATCTACTTCATTAAAGCTTCAGCTTTGCTGAGAGATAATGACTTGGAGGTTTGTTTTTAGGGAACTTGTTTCTAGTCATTAAATGTGATTCAATTTTTCAGTTTTTACAAAAATTTTGTGGGTAAAGTTTTTACAAGACTGTGTCTTTCTGTTTGAAGTTCTTTGTTTGAACCCAGTAGGTGTGCTCTAGCTATTACAAGACATGTTGTTTGAGATTTCATGCAAGTTATCACTGGTCCAGAATGAAAAGCATCTCATCATTGTTGTAGTGTGATTAAGAAATTCAGACACTCGTCATAGTTTCAGTGATTCTGTTTTTGACTTCTTAAAAGGACTGACTGCAAATCAGCCATGTCGCTGTAGTTTTGAGTGCATTGACCCTGCCTTTCTATATCTTCTATTACATGAATTTCACCTGCAATATATCTTACGATGGGATCCATACAAAGCATCCAGAACAAAATGCTTCATAAACAATGTAGATACAGTTGAATAAATCAGTGCAAAATGAATGCAACATTTCTGATCAACAAGACACACTACTAGGTCAACTCTTAGAAACGACTTACGACTACTAACAAGACCTTACATGAAGTGCCTGATTTAGACATATGCTGATTGCAATTGTAGATGTCTAAAGCTGACTGCCTGCTACACAGCATTGCCAGGTGGACACCACAGCACCATGCTGTTTGCAGTACACTGGCTACTGCAGATACAAGTATGGAATACTGACCACAGACTATGTCTGGAGGGAACTACATTATTTTCAGGAAAACTTACTGCTTTGCACATTAGGGAAGGACAGCTTGTCAGTATGAGAAATTGCCTGCAGGACTATTGTATCTGTGTCCACTCCACAATGGTGCAAATTAAACAAACTTGGATGAACACAGCATGACTAACTGGCAGCACCCCAGATAGCTGTGCAGCTGAATCCCTTCAAGGAGAACACAACCCCGTCTATCAGAGGACTTCTAGCATCCAGGCAACATGGCGGTGACATTAAAGCATCAAAGAACAGACCCATTTCTAACCACAAATCTGTATCTAGAATGGTTACAGAGTGCCCTGTAGTTTTTACATGAAACACACTACCTTATCTTTGCATCTGCAGCCCATGTATCACAGCTATATGCTTTTCCACATAATGACAAATGCTTTCATTTGTGAGTCATAGATCAGCTTGGGAATAAAACCAGATACTTTTGTATGGAGGCGACCAGCATATGAAAAATGTTATGTTATGAACATCATAGTGTATCCGGCTCATATTTTCTCTTTCAGCAACCCTACTGCCTTTCCCATTCGTAATAACCATACATTTCAGTGTTGCTGCAGGAGGGAGCCTGATCTAGATAAACAATAACACTTACTGCTGTCAAAATGTGGTCCACAGTGCTGATGTCAAGTCTATTGATACTGGTTTGATGAATCAGTAATATTAAAGACATTTGTGACCCTTGCTCCTAGCTTCCTTAGAATTGGTGATCTCTTAGTGGACACCCTTAATTCCCTTACAATGCTGAAATTAATTGCTCAACATAAGTCATAGAATGGTTGGGCATTCTTGTTTTTCAGAAAATATGAGTCATTGATTTAATTGAGTCTCTTTGCTTAATTTCTCTTGACTGTGAAAGTAAACATGAATAAATTTCATAAGGAATGTTAAAATGTTTGTTACTTGGCACCCAACTAATCAAAAACAGGCATAATCAATAAATACCAAGATAATTCTGATGTTAACAGTACTTTACCTTTAGTATGATTAAAAAAAAAAAACCTCTTACCCCATTTAAGATCAGTAGTGAGCTTGTTACCATTTGGTAATACTGACATTACAGTATGTGTCATCCTAGGTCTTTGTAAAATATGGCGTGTCATAACAAAATACTGTAAAAGGCAAATTAATTTCACATAATCATGTCAAGATGTACTCAGGATCACAATTACTTTAATTAGGAGATGTATTTGTAAAAGCAAGTCTAACAGGATTGTTATAAAGATTTTATAGTATGACACAGAACAATATGTAATTATTTTCTACATAGGGGCCTACAGTTTTATGCTGTGTTATTATTTTGCACATAATGTAACCACCTCAACAGACTTGGGAAAGGGGGAGGGGAGATTTAATTTCCTTAAGGGGAATATATATATATATATATAATTTGAATAACTATTTAAATAAGAGGTGAAATGTGTTTTGTAATTTGCTTCTTACTTCCTTGAGGGAAGGGCATGGAAATTGAAATTGACATCTACTGTAGAAAAGAAAAAGAAACGCAGCTTCCGTGCCAAGGGGTCTGTTGCCTGGGGCTTGCCATGCTTTGTGGTTGTCATAAGGGAGAGAAAATCGTACACACATTACCTCTGCTGCTACCCTGTTTATCATTCAGGATGTTTACCTTTTATACAGTAGCTTGTATTGATTTTGTTTTCTACTTTTTAAATAGTTGGTTTAGAAAGATACTTTGAAAACTCAAGTAATCTCTTTTCTCCAGACTGGATGGATAATTTTAATATTCTGTAACTGACTTAAGGTGTTAAAAACCAATATGATTTTACCTTGTTTCGTGATCTGAAGCTTATTTCAAGCATGCTTTGAACAATCTGCCATCCGTCATGCCTTACTTGATAACCTCACTTATCACTATTCTTATTTATTTCATTTTTCAGTCAAAGGGATATTAGTATATTTATCTTCTGCTTCACAAAGCAAGGTCCTCAAAGTCAAATTTCGAAGCTTTCTGCTGTGTCCTGTCAGTTATTCCCACACGTGAACAGATATCATCAACCCCAACCTGGGCTACGGCACAAATTTCATTTCTGTGAGTAGATTACCCGTGTGCGCACGTTGCAATCTTCTGAACATCCACATTCGAAAAAGGATACAGTATAATCAGCTTAGTTATGCACCACTGTGGTTATCTTTAGAATTGAACAGAATGTTCCATTAGAGGGTGCTAGAGTTTGTTGAAGTTGTTTGTTGCCTTGATCATATAAAACAGGGGTTCACAAATACTGCCCTGTCTAGGCTTTATATATATCGTTAAGCAATTAAGTGATTAAGAACTGAAAGAATATGTTCAATGAAGTAATTCAAGGTGTAGGTGGAATGAAGACCAGGAGGGCTCCGGACCTAGAGGACCGGAACTGTCCACCCCTCATATAACAGTTTCAGCTCAGAATTTATGATTGAGTCAATAGAAGTACGCCTGTTGTAGTTGTAAACAGTTGCCTGTCCTAAAATATTATGCAAATCTACAGCAGATTTGAGCGCAAAATTTCTGTTTTTTTTTTTTGTTTTTTTTTTCTTTTGCATCTTTTGTTGTTCTCTTCCCCAGTTAGATCAGCTTCACAAAAAGGAAGTTTTGTGTTGGTTATATTTTTTTATTTATGTATTTCTTTTACTGATAAGAAAGAGAGGTTACAATGATCCGATCTAGATGTCTTGACATGTACATCAAAAAGGGACTTAAACAATGTGCAAAATGTGTTCATACTATGCCGGTAGCAGACTTACACGGTCTTTGCTTAAAATGCCTCGGGCCAATTCAGGATTAAGAGGGACAAAGCGCTCAAACTTGAAAATGTTCTCTTCCTATTACCAGCCAAGCACCCGGCAGTCTTTTTCAGACTCCTGTCGCTCAATCAGAATCGCGCACATCCTCAGTGATCCAAATCCCATGGCACCTACATCTTTTGCATGAATTCAGAAAGCCACATTATATGCAGACAGAACACAGAGAAAACAGGTAATTTCTAGACACAATGCATCCTTTTCCCCCTGTCCTTTGTACCTCTCTGTTTCTTTGTCTTTTCCATTCCTAATAATCTTTGGATTTCCTAGATCTTAGAAAATGTAAATATATGATAAGCTAGCTAATTATTTGCTATATACCAGTATAGCCAGAATTCCCAGGTTCATTTTCTCACCAGGCAGCATGAGGCAAAACCAGGAGAGTTTCACCTTGAAAACTGGGATTTTACAGAAAGAGTCTGCATATGTACTGTACTCGGCATTGTATTGTAAGTAGTCCAGGTCCTATTAAGGACAGATCAGTAAATTCAGTGACTCAATTTGCAGTCTCTCTGTTGTGTAGTTTACAGTAAGTTGTACAAGTCAAAGTACTTTAGCCATGCAATCATTTATATCTAACCTTACTATAATTGTACATTGTTATATCCATTGGTTACAAATGCCAAATTATAATTAGGTATGTGGGGTTTGTATCTTTTGAATGAAAAGTAATAATAATAAAATAACTTGTGTTAACTTGTTCAAAAATATAAAACTAAAAAAGCTTTTGTGCCTTTCAATCTGAAAGTCCCTTCCTTGGATCCTGTTGTTTTATACTGGCTTGCACTCTAGCTCCATATTACATAGACTGTGTAACACACATCTGCAACTTTCTCAATAAATGCATCTGCAGACTCAATACATTTCAATAACATGGAACTCAGTACATTGTTGTAATGTGTACTGACTTCTTGAGGTATATCTGCATCCCATTTTCAAATCATTTCCTCAAGATTTTAAATGAGAACACTTGAGACCTTGAATTGAATTCCTTGCAGTTGATGTTTGATTCTAGTTTTGTAAAATGAACTACAATGTTAATACTCTCTTATAAAGTGCATTGCATAGTAAATAACTCTCCTCACCTGCCTTCAAAGCAGTTAAATCTTCAAAGTCCCTCGTAACGAAGTACAAAGAGAAACTTTTAGTTCTATAAAAGCCCTGCAGCCGACTGGGTTTATATCGGGCAACAGGGAGGATAAAAGCAGCCTTTAAAGCACCCTGCCTTCACATTTCTGATTCTTGAGCTGTCCTGCATTCTCATCTGTATTATCCTCTCAAATATATCTACTGTTCATGGCAATAAACTTCTTGATGTGCTGTGGTGTTCGACTCTCAAGAAGAACATATAATAACATATGACTTAGCCATAAAAGATATAAAGGAAACTGTATACAGATCTGAAATGAGTTTAGCCATTTTGTCATTAGCTTGTTTTTTATCTTTCTTACTCTTGTTTCATCTCAAGAATTGACAGATTTCCACAGTATATGACCAATTGTAATAATTGTTTTCTTTAAAATAGATTACTAAAGTTGTCTTACTCCCACTGAAAAACTAGACAAGAGATTTGCGAAGAGCTCAAGTTTAGAGCATCTTGTTAGTTTGATGGTGATGCATGAAGGTCAGGAGCCATGGAACTTGCCTGTGGAGGAAATGTTCTTTTCTGTTTTTTTCTTAAAGCATCCGTTTCTCTCTAGATAGATTGACGTGTATTTTCCAAAGTTGAAAAATATGGGAATGAAGAAAAAATACTTGTCTATATCAAGCATGAAAAAAAATACTAAACTACCAATTTATTCCCACAAAGAACTGCTTCCCTCGGGTTGTTATTACACTGGCATTAGTAATCAAGTACTGTAGGCCATGTGTGTTCGCTGAAAACTGTTGGCAATAACATATTTTTTGCAACTTGGGAGTCGTACAATACAAGAATACATTTTGTATCATGTAAAATTCTAATTTATTTGTCTTCTAAAAATGTTCCTCAATTAAATTGATGAAGACACATGTAAAAAATAAATAATGCTAATAAGCTTCAACTGAACCTACACAACGTGTTGTGTTAAAACAACATGCTGTCGATTACTCAGATACTCGCAGATGCTTTGTACTCGCTGTGTTGTCGTCCCATATTAGACACGTGTCCCTACGTTGGATGAAGGGTAATCAAAGTGAGAAGCAGCTGCTGCGATCATGCTATAAGCAGGCTATGATGAAGCTACATTGGAACATATACAGTACTACAATCACAGCAGTGTTTGATGTCTCAATTTCTTTCTTAGACAGAAAGGCAGTTTTCAGTGAGTCTATAGTGAGTTCTAGTCTCTGAAGTATTCACTCTTTTATGAAAAGTAATATATATTGTGGTGTTTTGTCTTGTTTTTCTGTTTTAAAGGAAATTGGTGTAAATAAGAAATTACAGGAACAATACAAAGGCATTCACTGTTATAATGTATGATACATAAATCGCTAGTTCCCGAAAGAGGAAAGGACCCTGGAGTGCAGCATGACTTTGGAACAAATATGTTTTTTGGTTTCAAGGTTTGGTTTATAGATGCAGTAAAAAATTGATATAACAAAAGATTCTGTGTTGTACCCTATTTCTTCCACATACTGTTTATCTTCTCTCATTTTCATTTGGTATTGAACTGTAGTAGTTAAACAGTGCAGGGTGAGTTCATGTTTGTGCTTGACTAGATATTTGACCACTTGTCATCAAATTTAGTGTTTTAAAGTAAAGGTCAAACCTGCGACAGCTACGGCGTGAAGTGTCTGCAGAGACATTAGGGCTTTTGTTGTTTTATCCAGTGGGGCTATGCCATGCCTCGCACTAGGCACACACCACCACTTGCAGCTAAACAACATCTCACTTGCCTCCAACATCAAACTTGTAAGTCCATAGCGGTGAGCTGAAGGATAAGCTGCAGTGTAACTAAATAACCCAGTGGACGACACACTCGCTGTTGCAGTTACTTCCCTGGTGGCCACCCCACGCTGTTTGTTACTTCCCTGGTGGCCACCTCACGCTGTTTGTTACTTCCCTGGTGGCCACCCCACGCTGTTGCAGTTACTTCCCTGGTGGCCACCCCGCGCTGTTGCAGTTACTTCCCTGGTGGCCACCCCGCGCTGTTGCAGTTACTTCCCTGGTGGCCACCCCGCGCTGTTGCAGTTACTTCCCTGGTGGCCACCCCGCGCTGTTTGTTACTTCCCTGGTGGCCACCCCGCGCTGTTGCAGTTACTTCCCTGGTGGCCACCCCGCGCTGTTGCAGTTACTTCCCTGGTGGCCACCCCGCGCTGTTTGTTACTTCCCTGGTGGCCACCCCGCGCTGTTGCAGTTACTTCCCTGGTGGCCACCCCGCGCTGTTGCAGTTACTTCCCTGGTGGCCACCCCGCGCTGTTTGTTACTTCCCTGGTGGCCACCCCGCGCTGTTGCAGTTACTTCCCTGGTGGCCACCCCGTGCTGTTTGTTACTTCCCTGGTGGCCACCCCGCGCTGTTGCAGTTACTTCCCTGGTGGCCACCCCGTGCTGGTGCAGTTCCTTCCCTGGTGGCCACCCAGCGCTGTTGCAGTTAGCAGAGTAAATGCAGAGATGTAGTAGCAAGACAAGTGCAATTGAGAAATGCACTGTCAAATGTATGGGGGAAAAAAAGTGCTGGCATCACAGATGATAGTTTTAAAAACACTGTAATGCTAGTCTGCATTGAAAAATGCCCTTAACTTGACAGTCCCCAGAGCCTCAGATATTTGTTATCCCATCACAGGGATAAGAACCAAACTGCACTACTACATCTGTTGTTATAAAGTCTTTCTGCACCAGTAGCTTGGTGAACCATTTCTGTGACCTATAATGGGAACTTAGACTTGACTTAAGACATACAGTACTGTAAAAAATGAAAGCGTGTCTTTCCATTTAAAATCTGATTGCTGCATGAAAGCAATCTGTTGTATGACATATTTATGATACCTTTAATTAAAAATACATACTTAATATAATAGCCACCCCATGGTTTTGAAATGTAAAGTCTTTGCATTGTTAGAGCTATTTGCATCGTGTCCTGTTTGTGTTTGAGCCAGCAGAGCGTTCTTTGATGTCAATGGCATCTCCAGTAATTACTTTACATGCACAGTTGTTTCAGACAAAAAATGTTAGTGCAAAGGCGATTCATAACAACAGTGGCTTATTGGTAAGCAAGATGATAGAGCGAGCAGTATCATTGTGCTTGGCTAGTTTAGCATTTTTCTGTTCTGTTATGTTCATGCACAGCAAGATTGAAAGAAACTGCTTTTTGATCAAAAATGTTCCAAGGAGCAACAGCTGGGTGTGAGATTTGACAGTACCACAGAATTATTTTTGCTTAACAGCACAATTCTATCCATCCTAATAAGTCCATGTTGAAAGGGAAAAAATAAAGCAGAATTTTAACCAATAGAACACAAGTAAATCACAATTTAAATTGCCTGAATGTAATTTTAAAGCAAGAAACCACAACGATAACTTATTTTTATACAGTACTTCAGAGTTGATTTTATTTATTTATTTATGCTTGTGCTTTTGTACAGTTACAGCATTCTGAAACAAGAATGCCGTAAGGTTTAATGCCTTCATTTCTTTTTCATCTTTTATTTTAGTCTCAGCAGAAAACCTGGAGAAGAACCTTAAGCAGATGGAGCGACAGCTTCTACAGCTTGAAAAGGATTTGGAGACCTTTCCCCCTACAGAGGACATGCATGACAAGTTTGTGACAAAGCTGTCCATATCCTTTCTGACAGTTACAGCAGTCACCAAGCATCAGTCAGTTAAGCCATAGGTTTATTTAACATTTAGAATGCATTTGCATATCCCCTTATATTAATATTGAGGCAGCTTCAGCTCTGGCACTCAGACATACAGAGCTAAAGTGTCAGGTTCTGAAAGCATTTCTGAACACCTGCACATTATTTATAGCGGACTTACTCGAGACATGGCTGTAAATTAAACACTGACCCTGCAATCTCCAACTCTCTCTGCAGTAAGGTGTCACCTTTACAAATGGGATTTAGAAGGGGATTTGCAGATTACATTTCAGTGAAATATTCAAGACACAGCATATCATGAACTAGTGTGGATTAACATTTCTCCAAATGTCACAGTGACATAAAAGTTCATGAGATTCTTTACTGATTAGATTGACAAATTGACAAGCACCTTCCCCACACAGGTTGTTGTTGTTGTTGTTGTTGTTGTTGTTGTTGTCTCCCTGACAAACTATTGGTATTTTCTTTTTGACAGCTGATCTCTCTAGGTTAGTGTTACAAACAAGTTGCAGGCACCGGTATTCTAAATCCTTACCAATATTTTCAGCATCCCCATGAGGGGAGCATACTGCCACTGCTGGTACAGCTGATATTGCATAAACGATTTTATATGCCAACTTCAGATGTTCAATTTAATAGAAACTCATCGGGGAAAATCTAACGGCACCCTTTACTTTGAGTGACTGAAACTATCAATTTTGTGGCATTATTTGTGACTTCATATAAACACTGTATGCTAAATGTGTTGGTGACCATGACATTGACCTGCCATATGTGATCATGTAACTAGTATATCTACAAAAACAACCCAATACATTTTACATTTTCAGTCCATTAGTCAATATACAGTATGTCTTGCAATATCAGTCTAACTTTCAGTCTCCAGTATAAAATATCTAGTCCCAGCTCTGTAGCACTGAGACTTAAACATCAGATTGCACATTTGTGTAGCTTGGATAGGCTTCCAGTGGATGCCTTGTGAATTACGGGATGTCATTATATGACTGGCCTTTGGCCGTTTTTTGAGTCGGTTTTAATTCAGTAGTACAAAGGGGGGGGGGGGGGGGGGGAATAAGCATATTGTTAATTTACCAGAATTTTGTTCTAAAAAAGGAAACATCACAAATGATCCAGGTATCTATTTCTTGTCCCAGCAGACGGGTACTCATTTAGAAACGGTGGTTTTGCATATGGTTCTGGTAACACCTGGCTAGCACACTAATTAGGGGATGCCACTTGAGGTAGAATAAATTACTTAAGCAAGGGGAGCCTGATGAAAAGGTTAAGTCTTCAGCAAAGTGCCCGGATGTGCGATCCCGTCTGCACTTCAGCCTGCCGCAGACGGAGCTGACTGATGCTGATGTGTTTAACCCATGGAACTGTTAGAGCGGCCAGCAGGAAATCAGAAACAGGAAGGACAGAGCTCTGCTGGAAACAGTTTGTCATCCCCAGTGCAATTACAGATCCAAGCCTACTGAGCTACCACATCCTGTCCCTGAATATCACAGGCAACAGGCTTCTAATGAACTCATTAGCATTCACAATCCTTGTGTAATTCTTATGTGCAAACAATTGCTATCTTCCTTGTAGACAAAGTTCATAATCTTGTACAGAATCAACCCACCCCAAATATGTAATTATGTAACGGTATACTTTTTTTTTATTTATCCATATCCACAAATGTAAGGCAATTAGTTTAAAAGCACCTCGAAGTTTTCAGCTTTATTTTATTTTAATTAGGGTTAGAAGGAAAGTCACATATAAAACTGAAAATAATTAGATGAAATTTAAAAGGTAAAAGTGCACTGTGAGCTAATTTGGTTTTAAGTTTCAAATGCTCTGTCTTATTTCATTGCACAGATCCTCACTGAACAAGTTTATCGTAACTGGCTCAATGTAGTCTAATCATACTATAAAATGATGGAAATAAAGTACAACATTCTGAACTTTTAATAATTATACATTCTACAGAGATGCCAACTGTTATGATAGCAGCTACTATTTGAGGTTCTGCTACGGCACTAAGGCGAAGTAGTATAATACTACGATTTCTATTAAATAAATAAATGATGGATACTGCATGAACGTTTATGAAATATTAATTTCAAGACCATGTGTGTGTTTTCCTGTTTAAGGAAGTAATGGTTCTTAAATAATACTTTATTTCACTGACGGTTTTTATTGTGACATTTTAACTGACATACTAAAAGCCCTAAAACGGGTTGCTTAGTAACCAGTTTAGGGGTCCTTCAGAAACAGCTGCGCAAATGTCGCCTTGCTAACATTTTTCAATGCCTGTCGGGTCTTTGACTCAAATCAAGTGAAGTATCTCAGTATCTGAGAAATAATGTTTGAGGCCATTCTACTGTTTGAAGACAACTGTGTAGCACAGCGTGAATATTGTGTTTACTATGAAATTGTCAGTGAAATGAAATGCGATGTTTACCAGTTCTGGAAAAACATGGAAACGAGATTCCCAACGCTTGCTGTAATCATTTTCTGCATACAAAAATGTACTTTGGATTGACCGGCACTCTAGAAAGGCATCAAATGATGTTGTGAAAACCATATACATATTTAGGTTCATTTTCCCTTTGTCCTACTTCTATAGACAGACTAATTTTATGTAGGTACTGTATATTGTATTTAAAAAACAAACAAACAAAAAAAAGTTGGATTTTCATCCCTGTGACTTCACACACCATTTCCCCCTTCCTCCATGATTTGAACAAATTTCCATGACAAAATCCCAGCCTTACTTATCAGTTATTAAAATAGGAATTACAAATCAAACAAAACAATGTCACTCTGCTCCATCAAAAAGATCGAGATTGGCTTGTCAGAAATAGAGAGGAATTTACCACAGAATGGTTATTCATTAAAAGAAGTAGAGAGTCTCAATCTCACGTCTACTGTGAATACTGACTGACAGACTTCTCTGTGAAGCATGGAGGGTGTCATGACTGTGTCACTCACGTAGGTACAAAGAGACACCAGCAATAAGCAAAACCTGACACCCCCCATTACTGTTTGTGCAAATGGGTTTTGAGGTTTAAATAATTAATTAATTATTTGATATTACACAGCATTTTGTGTTTTGATAGTTGCAGAGTAGTAAAAAATGTAAATAAAAATACATTGTTAAATCGTTCTTGAGTTGTTATTTTGATAGTTATTTTTATAAAGTTTTGAGGTTGAATATTTCAGTCCAGGTTTGATAGCACTTACAAAATCCTAAAACACTCTTCATTACTAATATTTAAATCCAGAATAAATAGAATTCCAAATAAAAAAATAAAATAAAAACTCAGACTCAGACTTGTTTGTCTGATATAGCCTCTGTTGGTTTTATGACCGTATAAGTTCTTCCGCTGGGCCTCAGTTTCTTTGCCTTTGGTAGCTGACTCGTATGAAGCTCTCTTCCTCCTTCTTGGGTCTGTCCTTGGTCAGATTCCCGGCGTTGCGGCTTTGCTTGGGGCAGTTCTATTGGGGCAGTTCAAGAGCAGATACCAGTGTTGATGGTTACATCAGGGTTAAATATGAGTGCAAGTGAAATACAAGATACTACAGATTGGGTTAAGTGCAGGATTAACACTTTGCGGTCCTATGTCGGACCAGGTCCGACATTACAATTTTCCCATTCTGGTCCGATGTCGAACCCTGTCCGACATCATCAAAAAGACGTAAAACACAGGCCAAGTGAGACCAATAGGAGCCGAGAGAAACCAAAAAAAAAGGGGCAGATCTGAGCAATACACATAACCCCGGCACCACAGAGATAACAGCCATAAACAAACAAGATAGCTGCTTATGCATCCAGCACTCAAAGAATATCACTGTCATTTGCAGAGCTTTTTGAGATGTTATAGTAATAAAATAATGACTTGGATCGCATTATTGAGGAGATTGTTGATAAAATGAGTGATCAGGAGATGATTTATCAGTATGCACGATTATGAAGAGGTATGTTGGGGTGGGGCGGGGCTGGACATGCAGTACTGAGTGTCCTGTTGATATGCAGTGCCTTTTAAACCTGTTTTACTGTGAAAAAAATACTTTAAACAGCACGTCTAAAATAAACTGCGCGTGTGAAAATAAATTGGACCTGACATGCCTGAGACACGCTGAATAAATGGACCGCAAAGGGTTAAATACAGTAAAATAGGGAACAGATAAGTGCAAGTTGAAGTGCATTTAAGGCAGAGTGCTATATTGCCCAGAAGGGAAGCGTTGAGTTTTACAGGTGTTGTCTGAAGAGGTGTGTCTTGAGGAGGCGCCTGAAGGTGGTCAGGGACTGGGCAGTCCTGACATCCATAGGAAGGCCTTTCCACCACTGCGGGGTGAGGGTGGTGAAGGAGCGGGCTCTGGAGGCAGGGGAGCATAGAGGAGGTACAGCCAGTCTTCTAGTGCAGGCGGAGCGGAGAGGTTGGGTGGGGGTGTAGGGAGAGATGAGGGTCTGGAGGTAGCTGGGTGCAGTCTGGTCAAGGCATCTGTAGGCTAGTACAAGAGTCTTGAACTGGATCCGAGCGGTGATTGGAAGCAGTGGAGTTCAGGATGAGCTGGAGCGGACGGGTGGCGGACGCAGGGAGGCCGGCCAGGAGGGCATTGCAGTAGTCTAGGCGGGAGAGTACCAGGGCCTGGACGAGGAGTTGCGTGGAGTAGTTGGTGAGGAAGTGTCGGATTCTTCGTATGTTGTGCAGGAAGAATCGGCAGGTGCGTGCTGGAATGGAGATGTGCTGAGAGTAGGAGAGGCAGGACTCCAAGGTTACTCCGAGGTTCTTGGCTGAGAAGGAGGGAGAGACCGTGATAGATTCCAGAGGAATGGAGATAGAGAGATCAGAGGAGGGGAAGAAAAGGAAGTCAGTTTAGAGAGTTTGAGGTGATGCGTGTGCATCCAGGAGGAGATAGCAGACAGACAGGTAGAGATACGAGAGGGGATGGTGAGGTCAGGGGGGGAGGGAATCTGAGCATCATCAGCATAGAAATGGTATGAGAAACCATAGGATGCGATGATTCCCACACACCAAACAGAGCTGTCTTTTCACTTAACATTTTAGAAAATGTTGCACAAATTCTGGCATGGTGGTAAATCCGTGCACAGCAAAATACGTTATGATAACTGTTTTTCATTTCCAATACTACATTTCTGGTAGACACAGACATGGATTTTAGTCTGTCGAATACATGTCAAGAAATGTTTGTTCGAATATTCGGATAGTTGTCCCAGCACTACCAAATACAAGTAACTTAAAACTATACTCCTGAAACGCACTGTATTTCTGTCAACGATATGAGCCAGCTTTTGAGTAAGCAAAAATATTCTCAGTGTTAGCAGAAAAAAAGGACTTCAAGAAAAGACCCATGTAATAGGGTCATTCCGTGTCAACTCAACCAGAGCTGCCCACCTCCACATTTAGATTTTGCTTATACTTTGAGTAGTGGAAGATACAGGTCAGGTATGAAACCAGGCCAAATAGTTAAGCTCAATGATGAAGATTTGCTGATACAACCCCTTTTGTAGGGGGTGTAGTCATACTTGAAACATATCTTGTTTTTGGAGTGATTTTGAGGATCTAAAAATGATTTTTAGAATGTTAGTAGGCCTATGAATTCTTCTGTACTGATAGCCAGGTAGGTCTTCTGTAGAATTCATGCAAAATAAGTACCACCACTTTAGTATTTCTGTGTTGCTAGAGGCCTTAAAATTTAAAAACTGTACAATTGTCAAATTCTTCAGTGATTAAGTGCATGTTCCTTCAAAAGTTGAAGAGGTATCACTTTCAAATTGCTTAGGTGTCCTCATAATTTAACTGACTTTCTGTATGCAGCTCTGCTACTGTCTACCTACTTTACTGTCTGATTTAATGACCCCACAAAAAGGCTTCAGGATAAAAGTATCGAAAATGTCCCCTACAAAACAGGGTGTATTAAGACTTCATCATTGAGCTTAAATATTTGGCATGGTTTCATACCTGACCTGTATCTTCTACTACACAAAATATAAGCAAAATCTGTTTTTTGGTTGATTTGACACAGAATGACCCAATATGGAAAAAGATCTGACAAGGGGAAGCACCAAGGGCTGCTTTCCCAGTGGAGCTGCACAAGGCTAATGGTACAGTCTCACTAGAGCTGCATATTAGTTTTATTTTCATTCAGGGCTGAGTAATCTAGCTTGTATTATTAAGAATACGTTTTTCTAGAGAAGGGCATATAGTGGAGATGCCCTGTACAGTACAGAGCGTGCACAGTTTGGTAGTTCTTAACATCACTGTATGGGTAATGTTTGGGTTCACTGGATGTGCATGCACTGCATAAGTGTGTAGCCTGCATTGGCACTGTGAAATGATGCATCTCCGGATTCATGAACTGTGTTACTAACTGTAATCTTAACAGGATGGAATACATGTTTATTCAAGCTTTATTATGTCACTACTAGCACGTATCTGTAATCAGAAATTGCACAGCTTCCAAAAAAAAGAGGACAACTGTCATTGTATTTCAAATCGAGGTACTTAAATAACAATAATTCCAGTAACTCCCAAGTCTTTCTGATTCCGTAATCGTCAATGTAATTCCACTGGTATCATGAGGCTGGACATTGCTAATGTTATCCCGAATGATGCCTGCCATGCAGCCGCAGATCTTGCATTCAGTCATCTTTACATGCCTGAAAGAGTAAAAACAAACCGATCTACCACATTAATATCCTTTACTTGCAAGTTCAGCTTAATGTAAAATATAATATTTCATGTCCAAAGTGCCGGCAGATTTTGTTTTAGAACAAGAAAATGGAACCATAGATCACCAAACTAAACCTTCCTGTGATGAAAGCAATAGGCTTGAACCAACATTTATTCAATGCGCTTCATTGATTTCACCAAAGCATTTGACATGGGATGTCACACTTAACTTTAGATCATTATGATGTGATTGCTTTTGCATGTAGTGGAGCTTCTTTAGAAATTGCACATCACTCAAGAGCCAAACTGCAAACGGTACTGTCGAATGCAATTTACACATCATTCAAAAGTCAAACTGCAAATGGTACTATCAAATAAACTGTAATAGGAAGAAGTCAGATAGGATTGCATAGTTTACCATACCGATTCAGTCTGAGCTCTGGATCCATGATGAGGAAAGAAATATATCACACTGCAATAGGGAAATTGATCGACACCACGATATGCAGAAGGAATGGGTGGGCAGATTACAGCACTTCATTACCGAAGTGCATGTAAAAGTGTGCAACCATCACTCTGCACAACTGAGAGGCAGCTGCACTGTCCTCCCTAAGGAGATACTACTGGCCCTATTCCTATAACTAAATAAATCAGCAAGAGTGACAGACAGCAATTTATTTTATTTTTTTTGGTGAACAATAATGTCAGCAAATGAAATAAACAAAAGTAAAAGGTGGACAAAACAGGTAAGTATAAAGATGGGACAGGTAAATGGAAAACCAAAGGCCAAAAAGTAACACAAAGGAGAAATGGGGAAATGAACTTTTAACCTGGCCAGGCTACTGACCCTAATTAAAGGGACAGGTGGGTGAAACTTACTACAAGTGTAACCTTCAACCTGGAACTGAACATATTAGCATTGGTCTAGCAGTCAAGATCTGAAAAGTCACAATGTGGATATACATTTCTATAAAGCAACTGTAAATAAGAACTGGGAATTTTAGGGAGGGAAGTATGAGTGAAGTGCTGTGCTTAAATTGTCGACCATCTAACCAATCTGGACATAAACAACTAATTCTGTAATTTGTTAAAGCATGTACTATAAAGTATGAAACATCTGAACCATATCAGCAACAACAAGATGGATTTACTTGGGTAGGGCCATTGCAAATGGACAGTATAAAAAAGATCTGAGAAGAGGAGTAGTACTTTACTCTCATATTATCAACAAGCTGGTATGTTTCCATACAGCACCTTGTATATGACAACTGACTGCCTATGAAACAGCCAGCAATTCTGGCTTATGATTGTGCTGCCAAAGTACCCTGCACAATTGCCTGGCTCTCTGTTGCTACAGAACTGACTTATCAGGACTCTCTTGGCTGCAGCAGTTTCTAAAAGGTAAATGAAGACAACATGGCAGATCATGATGATGCTATGGGGGGGAACAGTGAATGGCTTTTACAGCCTCTTCCTTACCAGTGAGTTGACAGTTTTCCTGTTGTTGATCAAACAGCAGAAGCTAGAATACTATGAGCAGATCATGATCATGTACATAGGAAATAACAAACCTCTGTGATTTAAATTAGACACAGAAAAGATCACACTGCAAAGGGAGTATGTTGAAGGACCTGGACACTCTCTCTCAATTTCAAATTGGGTTTATTGTCATGACAATAAAAATTATGTTGCCAAAGCACATACATGGCATAACCAACTGAAATACATAAGGATTGACAGCTTCTGGGTATAGTGCATTTTGGGGAATTCTGGGACTAAATCGCCAAATTTGGGGAAGAAAATGTCCCTTATGTTTTTATATTTTTCACAATGTGTTAGGAAGTGAATCTTTGTCTCGACCTCTCCTGTCGCGCAGTTCTATTTAGGGTCTGATAGCACTTTAGTTTGTTTTGTGTTTTAGTGTTTGTATCCCAATGGTCCAGATAGAAGTGTTTCAGGTGTTTTATAATTTGGTTGACACTAACTGGAATTGTTTTTGCAGTGCTGTCCTAAAGCTGACTGATGTCAGTGTTGCTCAGCTCAGTGAGCTTCAGGACCAGCTGGCTAAGGGGACTCTTTTCTGGGCTGAGCTCTTGGTATTGCAGGGCTTTATGATGGAGTGAGTTTGGGTCACTATTTTTTAGTTGAATCTTTTTTTGGATTTTAATAATCAATGGATAAAGGCCTAATTCAGGCCTGCATGCATTGTTTGGTGTTTTTCTTTATAATTTCACAATGTTTTTACAGAACTCTGCATGCAGGGTTTCTGTGGGGTGTTTGTCTCTCTCTCTCTCTCTCTCTCTCTCTCTCTCTCTCTCTCTCTCTCTCTCTCTCTCTCTCTCTCCCTCTCTCCCTCTCTCTCTCTCTCTCTCTCTCTCTCTCTAGTAGTCACATTCAATTGCTGGGTGTAATCGGGTAATATGTTAGGATGATAAATACAATACATGTGGTTGGCTTTGATATGTTTTGATTAAACTAGTGTCAAATTGGATTTTAAAGTGGGTTTGGTGTAAAACAGATTGCTTACTTTCAGATGCAATTATTTATGAGCCTTCACAGAAATTTTGCTTAAGGGTACAGGCATATTTAGTTATCTATTGTATTTATGAATTAACTAGTCTATCTGATCATACAGTATCATGTAGAGGGAAACGTCTGAGGATGAGTGGCTTGATCTTATTATGTGTGTTGTCTAGATGTGTAATATACTGGTGTAGGGATTGATATTGTGGGAAGCAGATGTTTACCTACAGTACTATAGGCTTGTTTACTGAAGTGTAAGGAAATTGATTTACGTTTCCCACTTTAAATCCATTTTGAATCAGTTGCAGTTTAATAAACATGGTTGAGTGAGTTCAGTTCTTGGATATGCTTCAATGCACATATTTATAACCCTACTACGATTTTGAAATTTTCCACAGATTTCTCTTTGTAGCTGTTGTGTCTTCATAATTAATGTTTTACATCTAATTTGTCTTAATTATCATATATTCTGGACATGTTGACATACCCAGCGGTTAACATTACAATTAAAATCAAATCCTATTGTACTTCCTTTCTTGAACACAGCCCAAAATATTTTAATTTTTAAAAAGTCCTTTTCTTCATGTCAGTTCATGTACGGTAAAACAATCATATATTCTTCCCAGCCAGTTAATCACAGCTTTAGTTTTTTTTTTTGTTTGTTTGTTTGTTTTTTGTTTGGTTTTTTTTTACACCCAATGCATGTAAATATGAGGCCCCTTGAATAGCCAGCCACAACTGTTAAGCCCCTTTGGTGTCTGTGGGGACTGTTTTAATTAAGGCTGGACTCCACACTACAGTATATGTGAACAGATCTGCATAATGTATCTTAGTGTCCTTAACAGTGGCTTACAGCTTCTCCAAGCAGGCCAGGGAGCAGTATCAGAAGCTGGTTATTATGCATAATAACATGAGTACGTTTTACCAGAACTTGGTGGAGTTTTACGTCATTGACTCAAAGAAGACGTCAGCTGAAGAGTTATTCACCGACATGAGCAACTTCAGATCTATGTTTATGGTAAGTCTGTGGTTTTGTTCTTCTTCATACAAATCATGTAACTCTGCTGCCTGCAACTCTTCCAGCGATTTACATTCAAAGCAAATTATTGCAGTAATTATCTCACAAATGTAGTAGTCTTCGAATTTGTAGAAGGGCTTTAGTTTGTTCTGTTAACAAAAGCTGGTTTTGGTATGTCTATTTATAAGTGGCAGCTGTTGTGCAATGTCCAGTATACTGCAATACAACAGATTTACAGTCTGTCCTTGATCAAAATTCGTAGTGTCTTGAAAATTGCCATAAAAGAGCTTGCCGCTCAGAAGGGATTTGAAGTATTGTTCTTTGATACCCAGACTTTCTTTAAGCTAATTAAAATATAATTATCACCCTTGCCTAGTTTTGAATTGGCTTTTTTTTAGCATGCTGGGAAGCCAGCCAGAGTATTTGCAACAACAAAAAAACACATTTATGGATGCACTAGCTTGTTCTCTGCTGAAGAGAGATGGACAGACCGCTTGCTTTATACTATAAATCGGATGTGGATTACTACACAAATGGTCTTGGCACACCTTAGATAAGTGGATTTTATAAAATGGCTTGGATAAATTAAGTGCTGTGATTGGTTTAACAAGATCACATGACCACGAGGTAAGGATTGTTTTACCGCACGGCTGACATCATAGACCAACTTACTTACCTGATCTATTATATATTACTACACCTTAATAATAGTGACAAATATCTAAACAGTGTTTCCGTAGGTAAAAATGTCAACATACAACTGAAACAGCATTTAAATCACCCAACAATCTGTTTTTTCATCTCTGTCACTAAGAATTACAGAAAAAGTGGCAAATATACTGTGGTATTTAGTAAGAACAAAAAACTATGAGGTGAGCAGTAGCAGTAACACTTTATTCAAAAGCCATCTTAGAAATCACAACGCAAGTCTCACTCAGCATGTAATATATATGCAGCAGCAGTATCTACTTATTAAACTAACTAGTGAGTCGATGTGAAAACAGCCTCTGAAATTATTGGTCAGCTTCTCTTGAACACCGCAAAACCTGAGTAGGATAACTTCCTGCGCAGAAAAAAAAAAAAAAAAAAAAAAACATTCGGAAGCTCCTCCCTTGATGTCAAGTGCCAGTGCAGTGTTTGGCTGTTCCGTGAATCCTCCCTCAGATGTGGGAAATCAGTCTGCTTTCAATTTTACTATAAATGGGGAATGTTCAATTTAATGTTTATGGCAAATAAAAAATTACAAAATATATGTTTTCAGGGACTATTTTTTTTTCAGTGGAAGGATACATAATACATTTCAATTTTTTCCTTAAAGCTAGTTTGTGTGATTATTTAAAAATATATAAGCGTAATAACCGACTCCAGGTTGTGCGGTAAGAATTGTCTAACCGCACACCCTGTCGTGGGTTATTTCTTCCTTGCCATATTAGCTTCTATGGAAGCACTTCTTAGGTAGCAATAATACCCTGATTAAAGGGCATTACTACCTGGTAAATGGCTACATCGGGAAAGTTATCGTGCGTCGAATGTTCTGTGTTCTGTTGTGTGGTAGTGCTTCCTGATTTGGTGGATAAAAGTTCTGAGGTTTCAGAATTGTTTTGTTAACAATTAATAATAACCACCAAGTCTTTGACTTCCATTTGCTGCAAACAAATGGAAACCAAGTGAAATATGTTAAAACGTTGTTTTCAAATCAGGGTTACGTTTTGTTATAGTTGTTGGCCTATGACACCTTGTTTTCAAATAAACGGGCAAAGTCAGGAGCAGCAGTCATTATAAACATGATCAGTATTCCATATCTAATCTGATTCAGAACACACTGGATGTGTGAAAAAAATACAAAATACGCAGACCAAAAAATATGAAAAATTACACGGATACTGGTATGACATTAGTAACACTGCTACGATTTTTTTTCTTCTTTTTTTTTTTCCTGAATCAGCCCCATAAATTATATATGTAGTATCCATATGCCGTTGTACCCACTTTGTATCCATTCACAGAAGAGTTCCCTGAAGAAAAGTACATACATACATACATTACAAGTACATCATATACATTGTACATACACACACACATATATACGTTTTAAAATCTGTCTTATGATTTGTTAAAACATCGTCATGTGACATATTTTTGTTTGCTCTATAACCTCAGAATATGTCTTTCACCCCAATATAATATACTTACACAGTGTATTCAGATGTGGTGTTCTGTACCTTAAATTGATCTCTTAAATGCTAGCTGTTTGGATTTTTTGTATCTGTTTATCCAAAGTGTAAATGATACAGATGTACAGTACAGTGGGTCCTAAATATTCAGATACTGGATAGCTTTCAATTTTATTACAGCTTCATAAAGTAAATTTGATGTATATTTTGACACTGACATCCCTGAAACATGCAGCAGTGTGGAGTAGTGGTTAGGGGCTCTGGACTCTTGACCGGAGGGTTGTGGGTTCAATCCCTGGTGGGGGACACTGCTGCTGTACCCTTAAGCAAGGTACTTTACCTAGATTGCTCCAGTAAAAACCCAACTGTATAAATGGGTAATTGTATGTAAAAATAATGTGATATCTTGTAACAATTGTAAGTCGCCCTGGATAAGGGCGTCTGCTAAGAAATAAATAATAATAATAATAATAATAATGCATTATAAATACATTGACAGATTATACTGTACTTGTTTAATGGCATCTAAACTGTCAATTATTTACCACTATGCAGTATTGCACATTCAATACTGGTAAAGTCTAAACAACACAAAACAGTCATTTTGATTTGTTTTTAGATACAGCAATGATTGGTTATGGGACAAACAAAGCAGCACATGGTTAATTGCTACAGGATCAAGGAAGGTTTAGTTAAGTTCAACGTAATGATAATAAATAGGGTACAAATTAATTATGGCTGGAAGTCATTAAGTGATATTAAGTGGAGTGAGACTATTACATATGCATTTTGACATTATTGGGTTCATTCCTGTTGACTCCCATTATAATGTGATTTGGACACTTCAGTCTTGTGACAATAAACAGAGGTTCATATAAAACAAAATGCTATCCGGCACCTTCCACTGTATGTGTGTAGACTACGTATACAGTGCCTGTCTGTCTATTATTTTAACCGCTCACAAAGTGAACACACAATTAAAAACACACAAACCTTTTGGAACAAAATATTTTTTACCTTTTAAAGTTTATGTGTTGAGGCTTCATCTTTTACTTTTAACTAGCAATTTATTGTCTGGAGCATGGAGTAAACTATTGGAAATGTATTTCAGAAATACTTTGATCCACTGAGGTCAATGGTGCTCTCTGATTTCTAGTCAGGACATGTGGCATGGAATGTTACAGCTCACAGACATGCTGCAGGTCTGGCACAGTGGAAAGGTCATGTGTCATGTGATTTGAATGAAATGAGCAAGGCTGTACAGAGCAGGTACTTGGGATCTCAAGCCCGTTTCAAAGCAAGTGCCAAGCCAGGTAAAGGGAGATATAGAGAATCGTAATGATTCAATATTGGCGCAAACCAGAACCACCCAGAATGATAGCAAACATTAGAACGGAAATGTTAAAAAACTAAATAAATGAATAAATATATACTAATCTATTAGTGACATTTGAACCTATTTTCTCTTTAAAAGTACACCATACAGGGGCGCCCGAGTGGCGCATCCAGTAAAAGCACTTGCGTAGAGTGCAGAATGTGCCCTATAGTTTGGACGTCGCCTGTTCGAGTCTAGGCTATTCCTTTGCCAACCGAGGACAGGAGCTCCCAAGGGGCGGCACACAATTGGCTGAGCGCCGCCCGGCGGGAGGGAAGGTTAGGTCAGCCAGGGTGTCCTCATCTCACCGCACAGCAGCGACCCCTGTGGTCTGGCCGGGGGCCTGCGGGTTTGCCTGTAAGCTGCTGAGGACTACGTTGGCGTTGGCGTTGGCCTCAAGATTAGTGATCAGCGGATTGTAGACAGACACAATTGAGCTCCATGCTTGTACTAGGAACCACAAAAAAGTGACACCAAGCATTGGAAGAACATGTGATCTTTATTTGATGCTCTCCTAAAACATTCGATTTATGTGATTTATGCTGTAATATAATTAAATCTTCATTTTTCATAATGTTATGTAATAATTATTCTACTTAAATTCATTTTATATTCTGATTACATAAAATCATTGCCCCCTATGTAATGTGTCAGCAAATCACTGAGCTGTATTGAAGAATATGAACATTTTATACCTTGCACAGATGGCAGATTGGATATTAAAAAAGATAATTCAGGTTCTTATCTAATAATAGTGTCACTGAGTAAGGGTCGGTGCCACTGTTTGGCACAGGGGGCCTCGACCTCAAAGAGATTTCAACACTTTTGCAAGACACCAGCTGGTAAGAGTGAAACAAGTCTTTACTTATATGTACTTCATTTAAAAGTTGTACATGTTCCAACATTTGTATGCAATCGCAATGACAAGAGCATACAGTACCTCAGCCGAGTACTCTGTGTCACCAAATAGGTGTCAAAGGCTGCTAATGGAGTGCCAAAACCATCTCCCTGATCTTTAAGTTACAGTATCCCTCGCCTCCATTTAATCTGGCCCACTTCTCTTTTTTTATATCTTTTGATTCTGTAGCAAGCAGTGAAGGAGAACGTGAAAAGGAGAGAAGCAGAGGAGAAGCAGAGACGTGTCAAAATCGCAAAAGAGAAAGCAGAAAGGGAGAAGCTGGAAAGGCAGCAGAAGAAGAAGCAGCGTTTGCTGGAAATGAACACTGGTGAGAATTTAATTGGTTCAAAGCGAGTTCCTTTCACTTGTTTCAGCCTATTGAGGGCCATTAGGCCTTGGCTTGGGACGAAATAAGAAACCAAGACTTACAGGAAGTTAGTTTCCCAGAATTCAGGTATATTGAATATTCTGACAGAAATCCCCTTTGGATTATGTTAATTAACTGTACTGGTTGATCTTGTTTGCTCAAGCATGTAATATACCTCTGGTCTTTAGAATATTCTTCTTGGCAACCGTATATAATTGTGCACTTCTGTTTTATATGTAGAGCTCATTTGTGCAGCTTTGAAAGAAGCACGTTATAACAAACCTATTATTATTATTATTATTATTATTATTATTATTATTATTATTATTATTATTATTATTATTATTATTATTATTTATTTCTTAGCAGACGCCCTTATCCAGGGCGACTTACAATTGTTACAAGATATCACATTATTTTTACATACAATTACCCATTTATACAGTTGGGTTTTTACTGGAGCAATCTAGGTAAAGTACCTTGCTCAAGGGTACAGCAGCAGTGTCCCCCACCTGGGATTGAACCCACAACCCTCCGGTCAAGCGTCCAGAGCCCTAACCACTACTCCACACTAATACAAGATTTTAAGGCATAGCAGTTTCACCAATTCGAAGGTTTAGTACATACTTGATTAGCCACAGTATAGGTAACAAATTCTGGTGCGTTTTAATACACTCATAGTAAACCCAAGAAAGGATCAAACAACTATACAATTAAAGCTTATTTCCATCCCTGGATTTGTACAGATTAAAAAAAAAAAAAAAAAAAATTGTTTTTTTACTTCCAAAACTGCACATACGAGATCAACATGCAGTACCTAATGGAAGTGCTTCAAAATATATGGTGTAATTTCATTAACTATAACCATTTTAAGGAAGCCAAAGGCTGTTCAAAAGTGCCATCAGCTAATAGTTTACTGTGCACATGCTTGATGTATTTACCAGATGTTCTTTATACTTCTGTGTATGGTTACAAAATCCTTTTAGCATTGGATTTAGAAGAAAAGCCAGGCCACTAGTTTACATTCTGCGTACTTCCCTTTTCACCTGGAGACACTTTCTCCTTAATGACCTGCATAAAACCTAGCTGAGTACTGATTGCAGTCCTACCCTGGTACAAACCATGATTTTACTGATCATTTGTTTAGCCTTATTTAATGATAGCACTGAAACCAATATTATCGGTAATCATTATCCATAATAACCGTGTTTCTGAGTTATCTAAAGCTAAAAAGAATCCGCGCCACTGCTACGGAGACGTGTGGTTCCTCTCGCTTTCTCTAACAACCTAGTTGTCTATAAAGAAATGCAGGGGTTTGGGGGGGGGGGGTGTAAGTGCCATGTCATAAAAGTGGCCATCAAAAATGATTTTATTTCAGTCCTCCCTCTATTCTGGAAGGTAACAGTGGTATGGCTTTATTTTAAATATCCAACAAGCGTGAGAACACAAAAGACAGCTACAGGATTCTCGTCAAAAAACGAAATTAAAATTATTTTAGTTCTACTTTATATCTTAATGTTTGAGTGTTTATAGTTTACCATACTACAGAAGAACTACCTCAGGCATCATAATATACACTTGAGTATATTATTATTATTATTATTATTATTATTATTATTATTATTATTATTATTATTATTATTATTATTATTATTTATTTCTTAGCAGACGCCCTTATCCAGGGCGACTTACAATTGTTACAAGATATCACATTATTTTTACATACAGTTACCCATTTATACAGTTGGGTTTTTACTGGAGCAATCTAGGTAAAGTACCTTGCTCAAGGGTACAGCAGCAGTGTCCCCCACCTGGGATTGAACCCACGACCATCCGGTCAAGAGTCCAGGGCCCTAACCACTACTCCACATAACCTCTATGTAACCTTTATGGAGTACATCAGGCAGTATACGGTAACACATATGAGCATGTTCTATTTAGGATCCATTTTCTGTTTGTATATCGTGTATATGCTTGAGTCAGTTTTTTCTTTTTTTCATTTGAAAAACAAAATGTTCAATACACATCTCTTTAGTGAAACCCACACACTCAAAGGTACTTCAGAAATTAGGAAAGACAGAAATCGAACGAGCAAAGCTGTGAGCATCAAATCCTCGTTCCCTGGTGTTTATCTTCAAAGGAAGATTATACCCTGTGCTTCCACAATTGTCACTTCATAGAAGTCCTGGTTCTATACCAATTCTAATCATATTCCTCGTTCTCAGCAATCTTCATTACTACCTAGGTAGTCTGTCACATTCATGTATGTTTTTAGTATTCCTTTCTTTTTTTTTCTCTTTTAAATGTATCTTTTGAAAACCCCATCCTTATTGTCTTTCTTTCTCTCTCACACGCACACCCACACCGGTTCATGCTGTACAATATATGACAGTCTGCTTTCTTCACAGATAGTTTTCAGCATGGTATAACCTTTTTGCGGCTGCCCTGATTTTAATGAAGTCGTGCCACTCTGTGGTGATCGTTCTGTAAAGCTGAATTCAGAACACTCTGCTAATTGCTTTAGCAGCCTTGCTTCTGTCACGTTAAAGGCAGAGGCGGGCCTGCAACCACGAGCTCTCCCAGAATCACAGCCGTTGGGAATTGGCACCAACATGTAATGCACTGTTTTGCTCACTTGTTAGTCGTTTGGGTCGTGCTATGGACTTCCCATGGGCACAGATTGCTGTTTCCCATCATGGGCTGGTTACATAAAGTAAATGGCATCTGTAATTCTTAAAGAAATAGTTTGTTGTTGTTTTTATTCCTGTATAAATTACTGCATTTGTATCATTACTTTTTATCTGCGCTTACACTTTAAAAAGGCTGGTTAGCAACGTTTATTCTGGTTCTGCCTTTCGATATTGTACCCATTCAAATGTAGAACACGCTTATTTATTCATTTTATCAGATTCGAATATTCAATATTTAAAAGCTGGTATCTAACATTCCTTATGGATTAATTGCAGACATTTTGTCTGTTATTTAACATTTTTATTTTGTGTCTACTGTAAAGTGAAAGGTTACATATCCAGGGATTATGACAGTGGCAGTTTATTTACTTTACTGTTTATTTTCCGATTCCTCAAAGCCGCCACACCTGTACAAAAACAGTGTAGCCTATATAGTAATGGCCAACAGTTCTAAACATACCATTAGTTGCATGTGACTCATTTGATCATGCTACTCATGTACTTGGTGGAAAGCACACCAATCAATTATTTTGATCTTATCACTCTAAAGAACTCTGCAACACCGATATCATCAACCAAATTTATTGTAATATAATTGAGAACTCAGTCATTTTGGCATGTTCTTTGTGCATCACTCTGAATGCTATTTACGAAACAAGCTGTTCTAATCAGGGCATTATTTACAGAGCCTGGTTTTCAGAATGAGGTAGAGTAAAGTTTGTGCTTCTCCTTCTCTTTTTCTCACAAATATATCAAGTGTGCAATAGTTCTGGCCTCACTTAAAGGTAATATTTTAGGAAGCGTTTCCTTTTCGTTTTCTAATTTGTCTTTAAAAATGAATAAATAAAATTCCTTTCATTGCATGTCAGACTCCAGTGTATAAAGCCCCTGTACTGTACCAATCCTAATACTAGAGGAATTGATACTGTTTGCTTGGCAGTCAGGATTCAGGCATTTTAGATAAACAGGATTGCTTTGTACAGTTACCTGGAATTGGTTCCATTTATTTTCTAAGTGTTTTTAAAACCCTTACAAAAGCCTGATTTCTTAAAATAATGTACACTACACTATAAACCTGGTCATTCACCTATTTAAAATACCATGGCAGTAGCAATTGGAGTAGCAGCATCCAGCTACCTTGATTCCACACCAGTCGTACCCTCTGCCCCGAATGGTGTCTCACATTGAACACAGAGTAAAGCAGCCTGTCAGCAGTTGTTTCATGGCACTTATTTCAAAGGTACAGTAAAAGCAATCTGTGTCAAGCTATACTAAAACAGCTCTGCAGCTCAGTAATAATATCAAACTGTATTAGATATTCAAACCATATCGCATACAGCAAGGACATCTTTTAATGTAGGTTGGTAAATAAAATAATTATCACTAAAGTGCAATTTTTTATTTTTTTTAATCCATTCGCATTTGTCAGAAAGGCTAGTGGATTACAAAGCGGCTTTATTGAAAAGGGTCAAACTTAAATCCATGTAAGAGTGGGGGAAGGGCCATGTGTAATGTCAAGGATGTGTGCTGTATGTATTTTCTAAAAGGTGGTTAATTTTAATCTCCCGATCTTCACAAGTAAATTAAAATGTACAGCTTGAGCAGTATAGTAAAAAAATAAATAAAATGTGTGTGTGTATAGATAGATAGATAGATACATAGATAGACAGATACTGTAGATATATATATAGATATATAGAGAGATAGATACTGTAGATATATAGATAGATAGATAGATACTGTAGATATATATATACCCAATTGTGATACTACTTTACAGAATTGTTAACTACAAGTTATTGAGAGTATCAGAACCTGAAACCTGATTTATATTGTATATTGAAACAAGTTAATGTTTTTCACTTTAATGATGTATCACATGCATGCTTTAAGTGGTAGTTTATGTAACTAAAGTCACTTCTAATAACATAAGTTTTGTGCAGGAATAGAAATGCCAAGAATGACCAATCCTCAAATAAGGGAAAGGTGATTTATGAGTAGCGTAATGGTCCTGTTATCGGTTCTAATATGAGAATGGTGTTGTGATTGGAAGCATATTCGGCAGAGAGTTATTGTTCATTTTCACTATAAAAGGCAATGGCCTGAGGTGAATCAATTGAACTTTGATCCGTTTTATTGGACTGCAACGAAACCACAAAACGAGACTGATTAGAGAGTAAAAGTAAAGCTGATTTATGAGCAAGTTAAAGGCTTGTCTGATTTTAAAATTGCTGGTTTTAGTCATGACATAGTGGCCTTTTTATGCCTGTATTCTTTGACATTGCTATGGCAACCCTCAGGGCTGATGGAATTCCCCCAATCCTTTTGTTTTAATTTTTTTTGTTTCGCCCCCCCACAGAGAGTGATGAGACAGGAGTGATGGATAGTCTGCTGGAGGCCCTGCAGTCAGGTGCTGCATTCAGAGACCGGAGGAAGCGCGCACCCAGGCCTAAAGGTGAATACTGTCCCTGTTTTATGTTACCTTCCTTGGGAGCAGGAGAATACAATTCTTAACTTTTTGACCAACAAAAAGTTAAGCTATGTATTGAATAAAGTGCTGTAGGGGAGGAAGGATGGCAGTGCCAGGGGGCATTCTTAATCTTTTCTTCATGATGACAAATGTCAAAAAGACGCTCATTCCTGTTGGCTCGTTCCAGTTTGTGAAGCGATGTACTGAAGTCTGTGTTGCTTGATTATAATGACAAGACAGCTCCATAGAAGTATATGCAGCTTATCTCTGTGAGCTGTATATTAATGTAATTATATGGGAAGTTGAAACTCCCCAAAGAAGTAAATGTTTTATTCTTCTGCCACTGCATTCAGCTGCCACAAAACATATCTATCTGAAAGGACAGTGCACTCCTTGTAAAAGAAATATAAATAAATAAATAGCACTTCCTCAGCTTTCACACTGTTCACATTGAGTGTTTTGTTTCATGACTTTTACAGATGCCCGTCATAGTCTCAGTCCAGTTTCTCAGAGGCCTGTTTTGAAGTCTTGTAACCATGGTAAAAAACAGTATATATATATATATATATATATATATATATATATATATATATATATATATATATATATATATAATTTATTTAAATATGCATGCTTTCTATATATACCTCTATCATACCTGAGCTGCTTATTATTTTTTAGTTTTTCAGCATCTTTTCCATTTTCATATATGCATTGAGTGAGTGTACTTTGCCCTTCGGAAATTATTGTTACCTCCCAAATGGTGGTCTCAATTTGCACACCCTGTGAGACGAAAGATGATTTTTTAATTTGGTTCCTAATTGTTGAATGTGGTGCATAAATTCAGATAGCCCCAAAGCTGACTGCAATTGCCTGCCCATATCATCATCAGCCAGGGAATAATTTACTTTTCAAGTAGCGTGCATCAACATGTACTGCAGAATGGGAATTTCATACAGTAGGTGATTCACATCAGTGTAACAAGTGCATTGACTGCTCTTCTTTTTTAATTGAATGATTCAGCAGGTTATGTACATCCAGAGTTACAGAATTTTAATTGCAGTTAAAAAAGAAACTGTGTACCAACTTACTACATAACAACAGATATATTATCCCCAGTTTGCCGGGTGACAAAGAGTGTCAGGAACTGATGATATTGAACTGGACTTTCTGCTGCTGTTCAGCATTGAGCTGTTTCAAATTAAATATGAATGCAGGTTTTAAAGTCCTTTTCATGGTTAGTTTGTTCATCCTGACAAAAAAAGCTGTTGCCTTTTATAATTTGAAATATCTTCAATCCCTCAAATAATTTAAATCTTAAAGCATTAATAAAAAAGATAAAAAAAATAATAAAAAGGATATATATATATATACATACATACATATAGCCCTACCAGCCCTACTGCTGCCTTTCCCCGTGCACGCTACAATATATATATATATATATATATAATCACAGTTCATTTACAAAGCAAATCAACTATATTTTAGTATTTTGTACTAAATATAATGAAAACAAAATATATAGATATATACAATTTTAAAGTTTACTTTTGTTTTATTCCTCATTGGCAAAGCAACAGCAAAACCATCACGTAGCTAACTGTACACAGATATCCAGCAGCAAAAATAAATGAAGGGCACAGTGCATTAAGGGATTTCCAGTGAAGTCTCACAGGGCACAGCACACTGCTGCGAGGGGCTGCTCTCAGCCTGGCTCTTGCTTCTGCCTTCTTTTGGCTGCAGTTTACTGAGTAATCAGTCTGCAGGCTTTCTGCATTGCTCCAGGTCAGCTTCCTTTCCACTTTCCAGCCACTGGCCTACAACTGAATGCAGCCAATTATTTCTCAGTGCAGTCCAGAGCTTTTGTTTATCCTTGCTTCCATTTGCACCAACTCCACATTTGTTATGGCCAGAAAACCCTATTTCCTTAGCTTTTTTTGCCTGTAAACTTTTGTTAATGAACATGAACAAAACAAGTTCAGCAACCTTTTTGTTTCAACATGTTGTTTTTTTTTGTTGTTGTTCACTGAATATCAATTATATGTTTTATTGCTGTAGATAAGATTTAATGTTGTTCTGTTCTACAAGCACTGTGCAGACTGCGACAGAGAGTAATGAAAGCAGCATGTGTATAGAAAGTCTCGCTGGCTCACAGGTATGCCAACCATGGCAGTAATGGAGGCCATTACACACGTGCAACATGATCCTGGGTTCGACTTCCACGCATCTTTCCAGTATGGCTGTTTTGAATACGTCTCCTACGCTTGTCTCTTTCCAGTATGGCTGTCTTGAATACGTCTCCTATGCTTGTCTCTTTCCAGTATGGCTGTCTTGAATACGTCTCCTACGCTTGTCTCAAGTGTGAGGACAGGGTGGATGATTTGGCAAGGCATGGCAGTATATGTTGATGTTTAGTTGTTTAGTCTGCTAAGTACACAAAAATACACAAAACATGCTGTGCGTTATAGTTTTGAGGCTGTTCAATCCCCTGCTCAAACTATAATCTCTGATGATGCTGCAGGAAAGAATGACTTGTGGTAAAGACCTTCATTGCAGCATGTCTGACACTGACACCTCCAAGCCTTTCCATTGTCCATGCTACAGGGTTCCTAAACTATGGCTTTTATGAGCTCAAAATTTCCCCCAAAAAGATCACTTGGGCATTACATTTTAATGACATATTACACCTGCACAGACGTGCTGCAGAACACAAATGGAATCACAGCTTTCTGTTACACATGGCTGAAGTGTTTCTCACCCAGCGACCTAACACCTGCATTGCCCTACTACAGTTTTATACCAATTCAGAATATGTTGCTATTTTTTTTGTTTTCTATACATATACAACCTTCGCAAGAATGATTATTCTGGTATTCAGAACATATGTTAAATAACTACCTATGAAAATGATGTGTGCATGTCAGGGGTCACAGTTTTCCATTTTATTCTGTAACCCTTTCACTTTTTAGTTCACAAAATCCTTGATTCATTAAGTTTTGTAAGCATTCCTATACTGGCTGTTTACATGCACATGTATATGTATTTTGCTTGTCAAGAAAGCCCACTGAGAAGATATATTTACTTGTAATTTACAGAGTCATGGTGTATTCATTTGATGTACATTTTGGTTTACACTTGAGGCCAGAGTGCAAACATTGTTTTTGAATGGTAGTACTGTATTTGGATGGCCTGTAACCCTGTTTTGTTTTATGTATTTAAGAACAAAACAAAAGAAAGCCAGCAGGCTGCTGTTTTATATTATGTTATTCATGATGTACATTTTGACAGAATATATACTATGAGATACAACGCCTATATTACAGGGATGCTCTATTTGGCATAATTGTGTCTGCTTTTGTGCATTTTGTTTACAAAACTATCATAATATAATTTTTGTATTATAATTTGAGAATCAATGGGTTACAATTTTATACAAAACCTCATCATAGGAATCCTAAAATAACCACACCTACCAGGGCAGAGGACAACAGCAGCTTCCTGCTGCCTGTCAGTATGGGCCACCGCTTCAGTATTGTACAGAAATTGAATTCATTCTCTATTGGGGTCTCTAGAGGGAAGCAGCTGCCCACTTCATTACTGCGTCACCACTGAGCCATGTCTTCAAGACCAGGACACTTATCATCAGCTGAGCCCCCTTGCTGGTACTCAAACTGGTAGTGCAGAGACGGCTGACAAACTAGAACAGAGCACTTAACTGTACTGAGCCACACTGGCTTCTATTCGCATGGATTGCTGTCAGTGTGCCTACTTCCCACAGCAGGGAGTCCACAACCTTGTGGTGAATTGAGGTTTCCAAGCACAACAATTTATATTGAGGATTAAGCTTTCTGCTCAGGCATCTTTTGGTGGACCCAGCAAACAGAATTTTCAAACTTTTTTTTTTCTGTAAAAAAAACCTTGAAAAATGGTTTATTTAAAAAAATGTATGTAATAATACGCCCAACAGTCAGTTAAGCTTTTAAGAAAATTCCTTTTCATGCTCAAATGTATCTGCTCAAAGTCGATAAAGATAGCACTTTGTTCCCAAAAAAAGATTTATTTTAAGTTCAGTAACTTCGAAATTATTGTCAGGGAAGTGGTAATTGGAAGTTGATGCTACAGTATTACAGAGTGTAAAGTGAATATAAATGGTTTGATTCTTCTAATGGTTTCTTGTAGTGCAAGGGTCTCTTGGGTGTGATAGACACAGACATTTTAACCCTGAATGGGGCAGGCACTGTTTTTATCAACACGTGGCATTGGATAGAAAAACAGCTTTCAGTTTGACAAGAAGATTTTTTTTTGTTGTTGTTTTTTTTTAAAGAACTGTGTGTCTGAATATTGTAATATTCATAAAGGCTTGATTTATCAGTATCTCTTAGTGAGGTATTAGACTATCTCAGAAATACAAGGTCCAGGCATGCTGTGTACACACAGCATATCCTCCGCTATTATAATTAATTTCTTATGAAAAAAAGTGTAGGAATGTTTTGAAAGATTGTGAGGATAGTTCTATTCATGTACTTGCTGCTTATTGTAATGTAACATGGGTAGAAGGGTGCCTGAATGTTATACATTCCTTCACCTGTTGGTGCAGAACAGCAGCTGTATCTGTGTTAAATTATATATACAAATAGAAAAGGGAGCAGGAACAAAGGTAACCTCTTAATTAAGCAGGATGACGAGAACTATATTATTACCGCTTCACCCTAAACACAAGCTGTGCTGCTGAATGTCAGGTAACTGTGGTTAATGAACAATACTGTTCAACCTCTTACAGTAGATTATGAAAGCAATAACACCCTGGCTATATGATGATGCCTGTACTTGACTTGAATTTCAGGACAGCAAAATAAATGTAAAACACGCAGAACTATTACGATTCGTCCCACAACGACGAAATACAACTCCCGTTTAGACGTACAGTCACCTGCGGGACGTGCATCTACATCCCATAATAGTACTGCGCTCGGCTGACTAAAACTGCAAATTGCTTGGTAAGATACGAGGTACGTTGTTACAGTATGTACGTTGCAGAAGTAGCGTTCGCTGGTTCCCAGCATCTCTGATCTTTAGTACTAGCACTGTACAGGTGCCAGCACACACCACTACAGGAAGTGTCAGCTTTCATTATACAAGACTTTGTTAAAATGTATTTATGTAGCCAAATACGTTGGAAGCACTTGTCCGTCCACATTTTTTGATTGTCCCAAGCAAACGGACAAGCCTTAAAATCGACCCCTGTAATGTAATTTCCTCCTAAAATACTGTGATAGATCAAACGTTCACAGTTGACTGATATTATGTCTTCTGAAGTGCTTCAACTGCCTGCTGGAAAAATACCTCAGCGGGTCCTTGAATCACTTCTCTTTCAGAGCTTCATCAAAGGCAGCTGGGAGGGGTATGGACTTTTGAAGTGCTTCCTCATCCCCTGCATTCTCTAGACCTGGCAGACGTCAGTATAAAGCATCATTGCATGTCAAGACAATTAGCACACCTTTTTAAGCATCCTTCATCAGTGCTGGTTCTAGTTATCATTCATTTGTAATTATCCAGATAGAGCTGCTCATGCAGTTGTCATAATGTATAACATTACTAGCACAAGAGTTTGAGGTTATTAAATCTACAGCACAGCTATGGCCAAAAGTTTTGCATCACCCTATAGAATTAACCAGTTTTGCTTTGAAAGTCGAATGGAGCTGAGCTTCCAGGGAATGAAGCTTCTTTACAGTTCTTGTTCTGCACCCTGACATTACACATCTGACACAACCAGATAGCTTAACTAGTAATAAGGAATAGGGACTGTGTAGCACGATTTTAATGATCAGTAATGGAAAGTAAATGAGATCATTCTCCGTTTGCCAGCTGAGGAAGGGCTGATTTTAATAACCCAGCAAGTCATGGGAAAATAGCCAAAACATACATTGAATGTAGGGATATGGAAATCGGTAGTATTTGACATTCAGTGCAGAAAGGAGCTTCCTGTCAATAAATCAATTGCTTAATATATCTGGAGGAGCTGGAGAGTTAACTTTGGGAGGCTTGTTTTTGTCATTTTTACATTTTACAGTTCGTTATACGGAAAAAGTGTTTGAAAAATAGGCTAGTTAGAATCGGAACCAAAGTTTATTTGTTTTTGTTTATTTTTGTATCTTCTTTTCAAAATGTGTTGATGTATTTCTCCATCGCTACCTCTGCACCTGCTTAGCAACACTGCATAATCTGGAATTGTGTGATTCGTCCACTGATGCTGGTGGATTTTAATGAATGCCCGAGAGATTCCAAAATGAGATCCACCGAAATATAAAAAAAAAAAAAAGGTTGCCCAATGTCAGATCTCGCAAAACTATAATTCATTAATGTCTGTTTAATATCCATACATACTGTATAACAGATTGAGATGAGTTTTTCTTTTGCTTATGCTTATGGCAGCAAATCTCTGTGAAACCTCTGAAACTTTTCAGTATTAGCAGCCTATTTCCAGTATGCAGCTGCTTCGCAGAAGTATAGGTCTTAGATCAATTCAAAGTTTCACATGTGGAATTATTTATTTTTATTAATTTGTATTATTAACTGTGAATATCAGCAAGACCAGGATTTAAATCTGACTTGCATGACCTTTGTTATAAATGTTCTGCAAAATGTCTTATACTGAGATACAGTGCGATGCTGAGGGATATATCCATAGCGGGTAAGCCATCTGGAGTGGAAACTATTTAGCATGGAACTGGCAAGCCAAATTGAGAAGTTTAATCGGCATCCACAATTGAGCTGAAAGAGAACTAGCAGACGACTAAATAATCTAAAATTGCTTGTGCTTCTAAGAAATTCTGGTTATCTTTTCATTAATAACCTTATGCTTCCTCCAGGAAAAGATGTATTATCAGCAGAACGAATTTTGAAATGGAAAGCTTGATCACAGAAATCCACATGATGATTTGAGTCAGTACTGAGCCATTGGCATTATAATGAAGTGACTGGGAGACGCCAGCAGTGTACCTACTGACTCACAGTACAGCTCTGTTTATTAAGTGCCCAACCCAAAAGCAGAAAGCTGCATGGGTTCCTATTGCTTTTTACTACGAAGTAGAAAGAACCACAAGCAGGAACAGTTAGCAAATCGTAATCCAGATTAACTAGAATCAGTTTAATTCTGACAAATTTAATTCTAGCTAATGTGAATTTTCCATAAATTAACAGCTATGTACACTTTGTGCTAATTGAATCATACAGTCTCCTTATCTTAGCTTTCCATGCTGGCACAGCCCTCCCACATACAGTACAGTAAAACAGACAATTCTGTCGCTGTAATGGCTCTGTATTAAGTATTTTGTACGGGCTTGCCTCCTTCCTTTCTAGTTTCAGCTTCACAAAGGGCACCGCACCTTCAGATATGCTGTCATTAGAACTAGCGTGATTTCCTAAGCTGAGGGCCTGTCTGTATCTTTACTGGCTTCACCCAAAAATCGTTAGTGGTGCATCGATTTATTGATCATCTGTTCTTAAGTGTCCTGTTGGCGGTTTGCATTAAAACATTGAGTGTGCTTCTTTTAGCTAGTACAGTAGATAAAGAACGTCAGCGTGTTGCTAGGATACGCACTTTAGGCCTCTACATTCGCGTTGGATATACCCGTGTAAAATGAGTTGAGTTGCTTAACTGGTGAGTCTATGCATTTTTTTAGCACTAAAGTGACAAGAACACAGCATATATACCTTTTAGTTATTGGATAGTTATTGGATCTTCTGTTAAAAAAACAAACAAACTAATGTTTGTTCTTTATTTTGAAATATAAAACGTCAATGCATTGATTATCGTTGATAAATGCCTATCGATAATCAAATAAGAAATTAGGTTGCCGATTGCACCACTAGTAATCGTCGTGAAAAATAGTATCACTGTTGTTGGCAGTAGACAGTCATTAATTCCTTTCTGTCTTGAAAAGACAGTACCTGCATTTTACTGTAAATCTTTCTTTTTTTTTCTTTTTTTTTTTGTTTCCCTTAATCATAAAAAGCTTTCTGATTGTGTTATGAAAAGTATGTACAGCACTTTACAGAGCTATCCTGGGTCCTATGATGCAACTGTTGCCATGGTGACAATTTCAGATGCAGAAGGTAGAGGATGGGGGAGGGAGGGGGAATGCTAATCGTAGCCATTTGTTGTCCCTTCTGTCTTTCCTTTAACTAGCACAGTTGTACCGCTTTCTGAGTCTTTGGGCTAACAGCATGATGTGCCCCCAAAAGCACTTGTGCTGAAGGCTGCCGGCTGCTCTGTTTAAAGAAATAGTTTGAGCAGCCGTCAGCGCTCGCAGTGCTACTGTAGGCAAAAGCACAGCTTGGCTGAAGCACTGACAACTGTTGATCTGGGACTTTCAAAACCTGTTGGGAAGAAAGGCTGATGACACCGAGATTTAATTTGACACCAATCCTAGAGAGACCGTTTCTAAGTCAAATCTTTACAGCCGTTTCTTTAATCCTGGGCACAACTCAGAGATGTTAAAGAAGACAGAGTTCAGATACCAAGGGTTTTGCTTGTTCCAGCCCTCGGCATGGGTAATCTGATGTGGCCTGAGGCTAAAGGGCTCATTAGGTTGTTACAAGCTGTGTTTGAGCCCACAGAGGTATGCTTTAGCAGGCCCAGCTCTCCATCATGTAAGAAAATTATTCACACTGGGACTCCTTAATGGGTATTTTTTTTATCTCTCACCGGAAAAACCTTATATATCCAAAGCAGGCAGTTAATGGTCATTCTGGTAACAAGATACTGTTCACTTTTGCTAATCTGAACCCCGGTTGTTGAAACTGACCTGTAATACGAACCATGATAATGACGTGCATGATGATAACAGCTAGAGAAAACAAATTTCATTCTGAGATCAGTATATGATACAGCTGACTATTTTTGTTTTTTTGTTTTTTGTTTTTTTTCCCAGAAGGTCTTTGTTGAATTTTAGTATTAAGAAAATATAACAAACACTATAGGCATTTTTGGGTTGTAGGTTGTATTTAGTTTCCAATCTGAAATATTTCCATGACTTACTGTGAACACACACACTAGACACAAGGAAAGTTCAGTTAATAGTAGACATTTATTAAATCCAGAAATAGGAGAGAACAGAAATCTTAGTCAGACATCAATCTTAAAGCCTGTAGTGTATATCAAAGATAAATAATAGCATCACACCTGCAATCTAACCCTTATGTAAATGTAGTTGTCTACAAGTAGTTTATTTAAAAGCTCATGAGGTGATTCTAACTTTTTAGTTTGAGTATGGACTTTTCCCCCCAAAAGGTTGTTGCTATTCTGAAAACATTGTAACAGCAGGTTATTACATAATCACCTTATAAGTAGAAGCTGTACTTTCAGCCTGTTATCTTATTATAGCTCTCATGTAGCTACCACAATGGCACTAGTAGTAGAATCTTACATCTCCATCTCTTTATTATTTTAGATACATTTTATATTCACGAAGAATGAAAATAAATGGTGTCAGCATCCCCAGCAGAAACAGACTTCACTGTTGAAGCCTCCCTGCCATAAATCACACACAACATAATAAAGTTCTCTATGCCATAAAACAGCAAAGACCAAGTCTTTAACTTGAGTGTTTGCAGGCCACCATATCTTTAACCTGGCGATGCAGTAAGGAAAGACATCTTATAGTTTTCTGTACTGACATTCTTCTTAATAAAACAGGTTTATGCTCTTAAACTACTTTGAACTGCACTTTAAACGGTAGTTAAGCCCATAAATATACATACAACATAAATTCTTGAAATACAAAGATTAATGAATCATTTACCAACTTTAAGGCAGAGCGGTATCTTTGTAAAAAGTACATCTTAACATGGTAAAAGTTGTTTTTCTCTTCACTTCAGTCAGTGATCTGACATCACAGTTAATATAACAATGCTTTGGTAAGTATCTGGGGGACAAATCTCCTGAAGATAAAACACGTCCGTGCCAAAAATAAAAATAAATAAGTAATCCTGATCTGTTTGGCCACAGCAATGTAATAATAACTTGAGCTACAGCTGTGGAAACTGTAATATGTATTTCTTTGTGGAGTTTAATCTGATAACACCAGATGATGCATTTCTAAGGAAACTAAGGAAGGTTAAAAAAAAAAAAAAAGAAAGCGAGGTCCTCGAATGGCTCACCTGGGAAAAGCACTGCCATGCATATCGCTTCAAGGAAAATGGTCATAGTAAATTGTAACTGGTACAACATTTATAAACATTAATTTGTAATAATGACTAACATTTTGGTGAGTGCCTTCACCACTAAAGCACATGTGGGGTGAATCTTATTGATGTTTGCATCTATAACACTTGGATGTAACTTAAGCCATTATATATATATTTTTAACCAAGTCCTACATTTATGCAAGAAATAAACAGAAATGATTATTATATTTCTTTTATGCAGAATTGTTTATTTGTATTATTTTTAAATGCAGGATTTATTTGAAAGTATCCAGAATTGTAAGTTATTTACCAGACATCAATTACAACTTGGGGCCCTTTTGAAGATTGCAGGCAATTTTCCATCCCATATCCAAAATATTAATGATTTATCATTCGCTGCTAAAGAATGCTTGAGAATGTTAACTAATACTCCCACAAGAACCTGCTAGACTGGCTGTTTCTTCCCTTCCAGTGAAAAATGAGCATTTGAGGTTTTAGCAATCCATTATTGCATATTTTTTTCAGCTTTCTGGAAATAATGCAGTAATGTTCTCTCTTACGTATTGAATATTTTGTTTTTGTAAGAATTTTTGAAAATGTCTTAACTGAGAAATGGAAGTAAAGTGCAGAAGAAGAAAACCAATAATACAGTTTAACAAACAGTAGTGTTCACCAGTTAGGACTGTGGAATAGAAGTGCCACTGTCTTAAATTCTGTTTTGTACCCTGCTTACAATAAATATTCATTTTCAGCTCCCTGTCGAAGCACATGCAAATCTATTAAGAAAACACATAAGAAATGTGAAGCATTTCATCAAAACCTCTTTGGAGGATAATTATTTGGTTATTTTGCACGAACAGAGATGAAGTGAAGAGTGCATCTCTCAGCAGCACAAAGTAGATCATTATATTAAGAATGGCTTCTCTCATCTCCTGGAATAACAAATCTAGAGTAATACAAAAAATATTGTATCTTATTTAAATGCATATTAAACCTTTCACATTGTTTTTACAAGCCAACTGTATTTTTGCCATAAACCTCCACTCATTTGACATCCTGTTACTAGCCCACAGTTGTTGAAGGATTGCAAATATAGCCTTTGTGAGCAGCTGCTACTTTAAAAGGGGGCCTCATTCTGCTTCAAAAGTGATAGGGGTAAGGAATGATCATTCATCATTAAGAAAAAGAAAGAATGTGAGTGTTCAATTCAGGTGATTCATTGATTTTAGATGAATCTTTTGGTTGAAGCCTGGCATTTAATACACTTCCCATCACTGAGAATGGCAGACAGTCTCTGTTTCTGGAACTGTGCTACACTGGGTAGTGGAAGACCAGACTGTATTGATTAATATTGAGGCTTTATGCCCACTGCTTGTATGTTTGGGGCAGGATTCCTCTAGCCGAATACTTTTGATAGTAACTAATACAGTGTATTTTAAATGGTAGTGGTGGAAAGGAGTACAGTGAGAAGGCCATACCTTGTCTATAATGCTTCTGCTCACAAGCCTTGAAAAGAATGTGAAAACAGATGGAATGAGTAAGGCTGACAGCTTCTCCCTGACTGATGAAATTGCTATTGATTTATGACAGCTATCAGTAATAGCAGGCATGGAGTGTTTTGTTGCTGTAAGACTGAAGGTAGGGAGGTTTTGTTATCAATCATTTGTTGTCTCTGTAAGACAATGGCAGGCTGTTATAATTGATTTGATGGCTGCGTCTGACGTGAGCTCTTGTGGCCGCAGTGGCAGTGCAGTGGTGCGGGTAAGTGACACAAACAGGAAGTGACACAGAGCCTCAAAGGCAGTGGCCTGTGTATTTGATTTAACTTAATTCCTTTCCCGAGTTATGAAATAAATGGTAATCTGCAGTTGTTGGTACAGAAGTAAAGGGTTATTCAACAGTGTGTGGGTAATGCTTTGTGGCAGTGGGTGTTAGGACACAAAATAAAAAGCTTAGTACGGAGGAATGGCTGTAAACAAACTTTATTCTTAAATTATCAGATCAGAATAGTATTTTACGAACTTGTTTCGACAAACACGTCTTCATCAGAGTAAATGGTAAAAAAGGTGCATCTCAGGCATTTTCTACATACTGCACCTGACAACAATAGTTAATCATTAGTAATTACACACATGGTCGTAGTGAGTTTACTCAAATATTTATTGAGCATCAATTAAAGTATGTAATATAATAGAACTATATCCTTAATATGTTACATCTTATTTGAAGAAGTTCTACAATTAGATCACATATACATTCAGTGTATTAGATTTCCAGTTCACACTTAATAAACAATCATCGAAATACAACAGTAGTATTGTCAGTTAATCACATATAATGTTATTATGGGGGATTAAAGCAGCTTTCATTAATTAAAGTGCAACCTGCAAAGTTGGAGATAATGTAAACTTTTAGTCTTTTCAAATAACAAAGACAGAATAACTAAAACAGAGGTCAGAGAACCATTGGCAAACTCAGATCACAACATGGTCTCATTTGAAGTGCTTTTTAAAACCCCAAAAATAACAACTAAAGCTAAGGTTTACAATTTAAAAAAAGGCAAACTATGAAGGAATTAAACAGACCAACAGAAGTAGATTGGAGTAAAATAGAGAAAACATCCACAGAGAAAGGATGGCTATTTTTTCAGAAATGTAGTACTAGAGGCGCAAAACAAATGCATGCCAAAAGTAGACAAATCAAAATCTAAAACAAAATGGTTTAATAGATCAATTTAAAAAAAATGTTCAGAGAAAAAGGCACTTTACAGAGCATTTAAAGGGGACCAAGAACAAAGTACACAGAAAGAGTACTTGAAACTGCAAGCTGAAGTAAAAAAGGAAGTTAGAAAGGCCAAGAGAGAGATAGAAATTAACATTGCCAAGGGGGCTAAAACCAATTCCAAAAGTTTTTCCAATAATATGACAGCAAAAGAATATTTGAGGAGCAAATAAAATGTCTAAGAGATACAAATGGCAACATCATAGATGAAGAGAAAAAAATAGCAAATATATTAAATTATTACTTTTCACAAGTTTTTTACATAAGAGGACATGGACGACATGCCCCACATGTCGACCTGTTCCTATCACGTTTTAAATAACTTTAGCATAACAGAGGCAGAAGTGTTAAAGGGACTAGGAGCTCTTAAAATAAACAAATCCCCTGGGCCGGATGAGATCCTCCCAATAATACTCAAAGAAGTGAAAGACGTTATTTACAAGCCGCTAACCAAGATCATGCAACAGTCTCTTGACACGGGTTGTACCGACAGACTGGAGAATTGCAAACGTAATACAGATCCACAAAAAGGGAGACAAAACCGAACCAGGTAACTACAGACCAATAAGCCTGACTTCTATTATATGGAAACTTATGGAAACTATAATAAGATCCAAAATGGAAAATTACTTGCATGGTAACAGTATCCTGGGAGACAGCATGGTTTTACCTGGGGAAGCTATAAAAAAGGCCAACAAAATGCTTGGATATATAGTGAAAAGTGTTGAATTTAAGTCAAGGGAAGAGATGTTAAAACTTTACAATACAATTAGTAAGACCTCATCTAGAATATTGTGTTCAGTTCTGGTCACAGAATTATTCCTGGTTTTAAAAGGCATGTCATATGCAGACATGCTAAAATAATTGAATCTATTCAGTCTTGAACAAAGAAGACTACGCGGCGATCTGATTCAAGCATTCAAAATTCTAAAATGTCAACCCAGGGGACTTTTCCGACCTGAAAAAAGAAACAAGAACCAGGGGTCACAAATGGAGATTAGATAAAGGGGCATTCAGAACAGAAAGTAGAGGGCACTTTTTTACACAGAGAATTGTGGGAGCCTGGAAACAACTCCCCAGTAATGATACCCTGGGATCCTTCAAGAAGCTGCTTGATGAGATTCTGGGATCAATAAGCTACTAACAACCAAATAAGCAAGAAGGGCCGAATGGCCTTCTCTCGTTTTGTAACCTTCCTTATGTTCTAAACTCATTTCAAATGTCATAGTTTCTAATACGATACTGCAGTTGCATAGATTAAAGGGCATTGTTTTATTCCGATGACATGCAATAGTTTATTTCATCACTATAACCAGCATCCAAAGTGTTTTGTCTCCAGGATTGTAATGGTAGCGTGGGTCCCAGTGTCATGGCTTGAGATAATAAGCCAAATCAGAAACAAAACAGTTGAACTATATAAGAAGTTCCCTAATGACAGTAAACTGATGGCATCTGCCACTATACCTTGTTCCTGCTGTTCCATAATTTACTGTATATGCTGTATTTTTTTTTTTAACTTCTGTACCATGCATTGTATTTTTAGATTCCACAAACAAACTTTATTCACATACAGTATTACGGATTTAAACATCATATACAACATTTGAAACTATGAGATATGTCAACAAGAATAAAAACCTGTACAATTAATACATTTACATTTTGGTTATTTTACTGTCATTGCAATACCAGGTATTGTAGGTCCTTGAGTCCTTGTCTGGAATACAAAAACAGAAATCCAGAGACACAATAGGTGTCTCACAATAGAGAGAATACATTTGGGAAGTTTAACTGGAAGCCACAGTAACAGCTGCAAAGCAAAAGGTTCTGCCAGCAAGGAATTTATCTCTGCACATGTTCATTAAAGAAATATGGTGCCTCTTAGATTATTAATCAGTTAATTAATGTATTGTCTAATCTTATCCCAGGCCACATTAGTCATTACTAAACCATTTGATGTGTGTGTTCTTGTAGATTGTGGGTGGAGGACTACACATTTCTGTATCTAGCCTATTTAGAATACATTTCATTAGAAGAAGTAACTTGGGATTGAGCCTCTGCTCCCTGTTAATGCTCGATCAGATGGGCTGTCAGAACAATAGGTGTTCTGCATGTGGTTTAAGCCCACTTTTATTTTATGTTATATCTTTTCAGATCAATACTGCAGTATTTTTCATATTTTCCTGTAAGGGCCTGTGGATTCACACCCTTTCTGATAAATACTGTTTTATCACCCTTTCCTTTAGCCACTGTCCCGTGCTGTGTATGAGTCAAAAGACATCCGCCATGTAAAAGCATGGAAACTAAGCATGCAAAATAAAGGTGATCTCTGTACTGAACCCAGTAGCATAGGGATTTAAAAAAAATACAAATCAGCAGCCATTCATTCTTTGTGCTGTAAATTCTCTCAGTTCACATGGGCATTGTATACTCAGCACATCGACAGGTGTTCAACACTTATTTGTTACTTGGGTTTCTCTATTTCTGTTGCTCATGCATTTAGTCTGTTAGAAGCTTTAAGATTAATGATGCTTACAAGTGTTTGCAGAGTTATCGGATACCTTGTGGAGCTGTACCTCTGACACCCCGTTTCAAAAGTTTGGATCACTTTCTGCAAGTGAGAAATTAGGTTTCTGTGCCAAGTAAAGTGTGTAAAAGGGCTCAGCATGCTATTCCATTGTGAATTTACCTGCAAACAGCTCATTCGTTACTGTGTCTGCTGCCTACTCAAGGCTATGGAAAGGGAGACACAAGAGAAAAGAGCCACTTGCCACTTGCAACTCATCACTCCTTGCAGGTGGGGGAATAGCAGTGTACTTATTAAGGCAAATGAATGTGCTAATGTTTTTAGTTTTATTTACTTTCCCCCTCAACTCCATATCAAGTCTGCTTTTTGTCTTTATTTATTTGACAAGAAGTTTTGAGTCATTATACATTTTCAGTGTCAATGTTTTCCCTTCAGCGACAGTTCACTCGCAAGGGAAACTTCACTGCTGCTCACAATGTCTACAGTAATTACAAGAGTCTTGATTTCCCAAGCTGTTAAAGAATACTACAGGAGAATAGCTTAGTAATGAAAATAAGAGTGAAGAAAAGAAAACAACTCCTGTTTGTACTTCTCAGAACTGTAAACCAAATAAAAGCAGTCTTGATGTGCCCATGTATCAAGTTTGAAAGTTCACAGAATAATTGTTACATGAAATGCCAATTATTTGCACTGAGAATGTAAATTAGGTGGCACCAAACCTTATTTGCAATGACTAATGAACGCTGTTATACTATAATCAGGGAGCTGCAGAGCAACAGGGCAATTCTTTAGGAACAACACTGTAGACAAACAGCTAATACATTAAACCTTCAGCTTCCGCTGCTTTGAAAAAAAACAAGAGGAATACATATTTAATGTTTTTGTATGTGGAAAAGGATTATTATAACAATATGTAGCTGGCAGCTGGCTCTCATACACCTAATATTTTAGTCTAAAAATAAGAGTAGGCTACTGTCTTAAATTGTTTGATCATGGAAACCAGTCCGTGTTTTATGAAGAAAATATGAATCATTCATTATTGCAGTTCTCTCTCTCTCTCACATACATCATTCATCTTTCAATAGTTTGATTTTTTTACCAAGGATTTTATCATTTATACTTATTTGTAAGAATGTCTTCACAGTGTTGGGTCTAGTACTGCTGAGTTAGACATATTTTTATTGGTATTTTTGCCTTAGTTCAGAGACTGTGTTGTGTTTAAACTTTTCTGCTGTATAAAGGCTTGTCTTGGTAAGAGGGAGTGCTGTATATTTAATTTTCATCCTTGGTTCCCAAAGGCATTTAGCATGTCAATACAATTGGTTACAACAACGACCATATTGAATGTGCATGTTACTCCTGATAGTCAGAATAACACATGCACTGCACTGTGGTGGAGACCAAAGTTAAATAGTAGGGTTTGAGAGAAGGTGCAGCTGGTGGGCATTGTCTTGTTCCAATGTAGTGACTTCATTATGCTTTGCCAAAAACAGAAAAACCATAGTTTTTATATCATGCCATCTCATTTGTTCTATCTCTGTGTGACAGAAAGGGCATTTCAGTACACAGTCAACCACAAATCTTAACTTCTTTACTGTACTTGATTATACCTATGATTTCTGTCAAACAACAAGAATGTTTTCCAAGGGTCAGATATTTATCAAGATATATAATTAAAAGCTCATATACCCAAAATATAAACCGTACAGGCAGGAACATGTACTAATGTAACTGCTGGAGGTCACTTTCCTGGGTCTAAGAGCATTATGTTTGTCTTAAAAGGAACTTTATATTACACAGAATATGTTGCTCATGTATTGCAATTCAGCCTCTCAAGTTGCTCCACTGTTATCTGAAGACCTTCTCTCCGATTCTGCCCAGGAATATATATTTAGGGGCATCTGTTTTTCAGATTGTAAGTGACATTTTCTTTCTGTTCCCTTTTATGTCAGTTCCACACTTTCTATAATGCATATTTTGGTGTGGCAATTTATATTGTCTGCACACACTGGATTCCTGCTACAGCCTAGTTTATTCTTCGTTGCCTTCGTTTGAATGTCATTGGCTGCCCATGTTTTTCACTCTGTAAACATGATGCAGGGTTGTTGCTTTATAATGGTGCTACTTACTACCCTCCCCATTAGGCATTTTTTAGACCAAAAATCCTGGTCTCCATCTCCATTTCTCTGCATTTGTTTTTAGGATACATTCATTGATTTTATTATAACAAGGTTAGATGCACTGTACCTCACTCGTGATAACCTAATAAAACACTAGTGTTGGGAAAATTATAAAGCTTTGATATGTTTCATATGTTTTTTTCAGCCACACCACAAACATATTTTTCATTTTAGTTTGCAGGGTTTTTTTTTTTTTTTTTTTGCTTTTGTCTTTTTAATTAAAATGTAGAGTTCTGTCTCAGACTCCCCATGCTGTGTGCGATACATGACTGAAAAGCAGTGACCAGCAATAGCTACCCAGTACTCTTCAGTTGTGTTAGTGGTACTTACTTCAGCAATCTGTAAATATTCGGGATGTTACTCTTGAGTAGTGATGGAATAACTTGAATGGCCTTGAAAGAACCAATATCAATTGAAGTTTGAAAATGAATGTATTAATTTACTTATTTTTATGTAGCACGCTAAGAACGGGAAAAATCATACTCCAAAAATGTCTTTGATCTGTCAATGTCCATTTTTCACAGTATTAATATAATCATTTAAGTGTGGGGGTCAGTCAGGATGCCAAAGATCAGCATGTATGGTTGAGCAACTTTGTGAGTCTTGTCTGTTTTTTTTTTTTCAAGTCTTTCCAGTGTGAGCATGTGCATGGATTTTGACATATTGTACAGATGATTGCAGTAACTTGTATTCAAGTCTTGCATTGCTAATAGCTTTGAAGTAGAATTAGAAGGCTGCGAGGGTTCTATGAAGGTCATATGCCAAACAGATACTATAAGAAGTAAAGGCATTTTATAGGAATGTTTTTCCCACAACAGTACACATTGCAGAACAATGTCTCCTATGTTGTTCGTAGTTAATTATTAATAATAATAATAATAATAATAATAATAATAATAATAATAATAATAATAAATAATAGAAAACTTTCTGGTCCAAGTCAATGCAGAAACTGACTGTTCTGACACAAAGTATTTCTTGTGGCTCAAGTATGGATCAGATTTATGAAGATCCTATAAAATATTGGTGCTGTCAATGTCCAACCACTGTTATATATAACATGGGGGTTGTTAAGCACCAAGGAGACTTTACAGTACTAGAATTCAACGGTGAAAGGGTTTAGGTGTCAGGTGGAAAATGCTCTGGAGTAAAATCAATAGAAATAGAGTAAAATCAATGAATGCTTGTGACTGGTTGACTGCGACCCAGAATTGTCTGATCGCAAGCCCTCAATTGCTTTGAAATCGCATCGTGTGTCAAGGCCTTAGGACAGTCCTGCACACCTGACACTTTGTTTTCACACATGAAAACAAAGATCGTAAAGATTTGTATTGCACTTGTGGAACAACAGGTGTTTTGGCCCTGGAGCGAGGCTGAAGGATTTTCCCTGATAAACTTCACTTTTCTAAACTAGAGTTATAGAAAATACATGGATTATGAGGACATAATTACTTCCTTTTTATTTTATAGCTGTAAAGATGTACAGAGCAGTCAGACTGTATTCTACCTGTACCCCCTACACCAGTACCAGTGAATTGTTTACCCACACTGATATTTGAATAAAATAAAACAAACACTATAGCATATATATTAATAACCCACTAACATTAGGAAGTATATTAAAGGTTTACATGAGTATATGTTTTCAGCTAATACAAAAGAGAGATCCAAAAGAAGTGATGAAATAAAGAAGGATGAAATGAAAGAACGATGTTGAAACCAGTTCAAGTTCAATACACAAACTCTCAAAAATAAAAGCAGAAGAGATCCTATTAAATGGGCCTCCTCACCATCTCCTTTGTATTCTTCAGGTCTGTTTTCACACACCTGACATAACGTCAGGATTGCTGTACCTGCTACCTTCATTCATCAGCTGTGCAGTTTTATCTTTTTTTATTGTTTTATTGCCATCTCTTCTTTACAGCATACCTTTTCTTTGTCAGCATCTTCACCTGCTCTTTTTTTATCTCACCCTTACACATTTCACAGTTCGTTAAACAGTATATGTGCTGCTACTGCTAAGTTACTTCCTTTGATTTTGCTGCATTGAAAGTTCAAAACTCCTCCTGCTCTGTCATATAACAATATGTCATTCTCAAAGTCAAGTTACCTTCATTTTGTATTAAGATAGTGAGCAAATGTTTTCCTTTCAGATTATGCAAGGCCAAAGGCTTTGACATGCATGCAGCAACACTATGAGCTTCAGCAGACTCATATTTTGGAAAGTAATAGACAGTATATTTCTGGCTTTAGAAAAGGTTGTTTTTACCTTTTGACTAAGTAATTAACATTTTATATATGTTTTGTTGACTAAGTATTGTCTCTGGGCTGGCCTGCTGTCTATGGTACTTGGTGTTTACTGCTCTTAAATAGCCCTAATGCACTACAATCCCACCCCTACAGTAAGTTGTTTTTTACCACAACATAATTTGCACTACTTCCTACAATCTGATGCAGATCATTACAGACACATATTGTGCGTTTAATAGAGTTTGAAAGATCCTCCGTCTGGACATCAAAGAAAGCTGTTCAAAATTAAGAAAAGCCAAAAGGTTACTGAAGCTAATTTAGATTTGGTAAATTGATTTCAAAACCTGAGTTAACCCATCTTGTCAATATTTTTATATTGACTTGCATTGATTTTCTACGCCCGATACAAGAGTCTGCCTACAGAGCAAGTGTGTTATAACAGCAAATGTAGCAGTATTATAGTTCTCTCCCAGAGCTTTGAATTACAAGCAGTGTTTTCTAAATTGGCTTGTTTTATCTGCTCAATCGGTTCCTTGCTGTGGGGAGAAATAAAAGTAACCGAACGCGACTGACAAATTAGGCAGAAATGTTTGGTCTAGTGATATTGCAACCCATGACTTGCTGAGTTTCCCAGTGATGATATTTGCAGGCTGTATGATTAATGGTAGGTACAGCTGACATGTTGGTTTCTGTTTTTGGATTTATCATATGATGTATTGGCCTATCTCTGTAAAGCACTTATAAGACAATAGTCTCCGGCGCTGTGTAATAGATGGATATTATTATGTATGAATGGACCTACAGAGTTCCAGTTTGCATGCCTGCACTGTTGGCTGAGTCTGGTGACAAGATTACTTGTGGCAAGTTACTGGTCTCATTCATGCATGGTTCAGGAGAAAAAGGGAATGCATTCCCCTGTGAAATAGTGATCAGTTGCCCTCCAAATGAAGGATAACTGGAACCAAATCTAAGGCTTGATTCTGACATAGCTCCCCCCCCCCCCCCCCCACCCCACCTGAGCACAGATAGCTTCGCCTAAGTGGGAGGCCTGTGGAAAATTCTTTCCAGTCGAGCAGAGAATAAAAAAGCCATTTGTTTCTCTGCATTTCTGACAATTCAACTTGGGCATTTATAAGGAAGAGAATCTTTTACAAAATGAATCTTGTCTAAACACAAGACCTGTTTAAATTGATGATAACTCTAAATAATGCATCTGACATATTTCTTCCAATTTTCCAATCTGTTGTGCATATCTCCAAACTGTTGGTTTTCGCCCTGTACTTTTCTATTCCATCTTTCCAGACCTAATCCCACACCACCCCATTCCCTCTGGATCCTTTTATAGTCTGCCCTTATCCAGGGTGACTTACAATTGTTACAAGATATCACATTATTTTGACATACAATTGCACATTTATACAGTTGGGTTTTTACTGGAGCAATCTAGGTAAAGTACCTTGCTCAAGGGTACAGAAGCAGTGTCCCCCACCTGGGATTGAACCCACGACCCTCCGGTCAAGAGTCCAGAGCCCTAACCAGTACTCCACACTGCTGCCCATAATGTAAGGGAGGCTTCAGATTTTAGCTCTAATAGGCACTTTTTCAGGAAAGTTGTAAGTTAGCATTCAAAGTCCTGTGACAGGGCTGTTTTTTTAATTAACTAGTGTTAATTTCCCCCTTCCATGCCTTTGAGGACATGCTTGCTGAAAGGGCAGGCAATCAAGACCTACAGCTACTTAAACCTCTAAGTAATTTAATAGCAGCAGCCACAGCAGATGTGTCACTGTTAGCAGCATGTGTTTGCAGGACTCATACTGCACTTTAAGGTGGTAATGGCATTATATTAAAAGGCTTCAAATGCAATGGAAAAAGTTTCATTATACTACCAATATAGTCCAGCTTCCATTCACATCAATGTAGCTGGACAGCTAGCTTGTCTGGCTATGGACAAGACTGGAATTTTTGAATATGAAGTCTGACCTTATGTTTTCATAGCCTTTAACAGCAGTATAGAATATTGGAATGCTTCATTTCTCAGGACAAAGCCTTCTGTAACAATGTCAACATTAAGATAACCATAGTCTATTTGGGAGCCACTTAATGATTAAACAGTATCGCTCATTTTACATGTGGTCTGTGATGTCACCTTGATGTGAGCGAAACCTTGTAATTTTCAGTTTGGTGGGTTTTGATCTATATAAAATAAGACGGAGAACGTGCATGCAGTTGTGTCTGTGCAGATGCTGGCTGAGAGCAAGTTATATATTTCTTCCCCTAAAGTAGCGCTTACATGTTTTTGTAAACCTGCCACCACTGCTGCTTTGTCAGTGTTTCATCAGCCATTTGAGAAACTGACTTTGGAATTTCAGTTTTTTGAGAATTACCACGGCAGAAGATAAATGGAACAAGCCAAACACTGTCACCAAAATATTAGACAGCTCTAATATTCTTTATAGAAAACATACCAGATATGTAATAATTTCATGAGGGTCAAATGAATTCAGTGACAAAATGAAATATGCCAGTAAACTATCATCACCATGAACAAAACAGTAGTACTGTGTGCTGTTTATCGGCTGAAAGAAAGGTTTCATGGACAATCTGGAAACACTTACAAGCATAGCTTTATACAGCATGCCAAACAAAAATACCTGCAAAGCATGCAGGCGCCGGCTGTTTCTCGGATTTATTTATGTTTTTATATCTGGATTTTTCTTTCCGGGCAGTAACTAACCCATCATTTGAATTGATTTTGCCTTAAAGTTGATGTGCTTTTGGATTTGTGCCTGTTTCTCACTTTAACATCTACTGTACATACTTGTATAGACTTTCTCCCAGCAATGAACATGTTGTCATTTCATGAACAGGATTATGTTAACTGCCTAGTTTCTGCTTTTGATGCTTACAGAATTAATAATGAGTAAGCCACAGAGCTATTTACATTTAGTAGGTAGGATTTCAGAGCATGCTTTGTTGAAATTAAGAAGTCTAAAATCTCACTATATGTTGCAATATAGTATACAGTACATGCTGCTTTGTACCATGTTTCTCTGCTGGGTTGGCTCCACAATAACTGCGCATCTGTATGGGTGGCTTGTTGGACAAGCTCCAGGTCCCTCGGTATCTCTTGTGTTCCTCTGCTCTAATTTAGAATAACCCCTGCATATGTTCAGCTTAGAGGTCAGGGAAAATATATGTGTGCAATTTATTTCCTTATTAATGTCGAATATGTAATGCCACGTACTATACTGTAGAACTAGTCTGCTTAACATGTATTCCCTTTTAAATATCATGACTACTGGGCTCCACGGGGGGCGGGTTTATTGACTTAAGCTGGTAAATTCTCATTTCCCTTAAGCATTCAAAGAGGCATTGTCTTTTGGTCTATGCATTTAAACTCTGTATGGTAAGCATTGTAAACAATGATACAATGCTGATTTATTAAATATGGGTGTAGGGTCCAGTACAATACAAGTTGATATGCACTCCGAGAAGCCAGAGCAGGTGCCCACGAGTGGACCTAATGGCCCCTCTAACCTTGAATGGGTAAAATCGGTTTGAATGTTACACCACACTATACTATATCATTTATAGATAAATAAGAATGATTAAACAGTATCGCTTATTTTATCATGACGTCGTTTCCACCTCCTCATATCCATATCAGGGTACTGTGTTTATATAACTATGAGTCAATACCCAGTTTCTCAAATCATGCTTCTGCCAGCAGGTGTTTCTATGTGTGGTGATCCATAGGGCAGAAGAGACGTGCTGTGTTCTGAAAATCAAAGATTATCATCAGGGTATTGGAGGGAGACAGTGCACTACCAAGGTTTAAGTTCTCTTAATATACCACTGTTGAGTGGCAACATCCAATACGTTCATAACAAATTTAAAGTTATAAAAATTGAAGCTTTATCAGCAAACTTCGAGGCAATTTTCCCAGTAAATAGGTTAAGTGGGAACAATGGTCTAATAAAATGGAAGTCTGAGTTTATAGCATCATAGTCATGCACCAGTGACTTCTTTAATCATTCATACAAGGTCATTGTCAGCCTGCACCAGCACCCACCCCCCTCATTCCCTCTCCACTAGTAAAACTGCAGCTGCGCCTTTTCTGTTTGCAAACTATTCAAATGAACTGCTTCAGGATAGGATATTGCTGATCCTGTTTATGCTCTTGCTGTATAACCACCACCGTTTTTAAAACCGATCTGAAGTTTTATAATTTTATTCAGACATGTAAAAGAGATATAAGGGATCTTTTAAAAGGCTTTAAATGCCCTTTTTCTTCCCATAATTTATGCAGATAATGAAAATGCTTTTGTGATCTTCCAAGCTGTTTTAATTCTCTTTATTTAACTCGGAGCTTAAAAGATATCTGACATGCATCAAAAAAGAATTGTGTATTTAGACTTCCCATATGTTGTAAATCTTGTTCCTCATCACATCATACATTTCATTTAGTTGCTGTTTTCCGAAGCCCACCCATATAGGCAAGTATTTAACCTCTCTGTTCAAACACTGACATGGTAGGCAGTTAGGCACCATTGTTTTGCTGTTTTGAAGTTTGAAGCACAGGAGCATTTGCTATTATGCAAATTTTGTAAAAATAAATAGCAATAAATGTATTGGAAGGCTGTGACTATAAAGTACCAGAAATTTGACTGGCTTGTAGTAATGTTAGCGGCATTATTCAAAAACAAATGAAGTGAATAATATCGGCCTTACCATACCTTATTAGAATCCACGGTACATAAACTTAACACCCATTTCACATGTTCTCAATTATGTCAGCACCTCAGTTTCTTAGATCAAAATGTTATTCTGCCTCTGTATACTTTGTCACTTTCACATAATGATTTCAGCCCTTTTTGTTAAATGAAAAACATTTTAATACACCTCTTTACATTTCACATCATCAACCTTTCTGCAATTATACATTTATTACATTCCCCAAGTATATTTTCTGTAACTGTTTTCTATTCTTCAGTTTAATGGAGAATACTCAATTTGTTTCACAGTGTTGATTCTTTTGGATGCTGTCTCTTTTAAGGCCTTTCTTTTAATTAAGCTGCTCTTAACACTGAAATGACCATTCCGATAGACCAGTTTATTCCATCATTTATTTTCCTTTCTTCAATGGCGATCCAGGTAAATATAGTTCCTTTTTAAGTTGTTAATCAAATTAAGTTTCTTCCAAGTTTATTTAATTAGTTGGTGGCGTTCAGCCAGGTTTAATGGAGAGCTGGTATTTTCCAGTCCTTGTCTGCTCTCTCGTCTTTTCTGTCCGAGTCAAACTCTCTGAAACAAAGACTGATCTTATTCCTTCAACAACAAGATTGGGGCGTCCATTTCATCTGGAAACTCGAGGGAGACCCCCTGTTAAGCAGAGGGCCTCAAGTTCTTATCACCCTTTTCCATAGAGACGAGGCCAACCTAGTCTCTAAATCAATTCCTTGTTACAATTTCAAGGTGCTGGAGCAGTTAACTACTCTTATGGCCCTACAGCTGGCCATGTAATGGCAGTGACGCACTGAGTTATAGAGTCCAGGTTAACAACTCGGAATACAGACTGAGAATGAGCCAGCTGGACAGTGTGGCGATCTAAACCAAACATGTGGGTGGATCTCTGGAAGGTGATGCATTAAGCCAGTTGGTTGTATTCCAAAGCAGTCACATTTTAATTTAATTCATAACAGGGGTCTTCAGTTAAAATAATAACAATCACACAGGTTTTGTTTATTCCTTTTAATGTGTTGCTGTCAATGTTGTTTTCTCAGCACCCACTTGCACATTACATTAGGTCACAGGTCATTGGATAAATGGTGAAATAAATAAATAGACACAACAGAAATTAATGTTTGGATTGTCAGGAAAAATGCATTGAATTTGAGTGCTGTGTACATATTTGTTTATAAATTAACACATGTGCATTCAAAGCTGAACCTAAGGCAGCCGTGCCTCACTGAGCAAATACGAGTGAATTTATATGTGATTTCTGTGAGGAGATCAGAATTACACAGGGTCCTGGCTTGGTGATGACCTTTCTGACAAACTGCAAACTGTGAGGAATAATCTTTACAATACCCCCAACTCTCTGGGGAATGGTTTGGTATATCTCTTTCTATAACTCCTGTTGACAGGACAAATGCATTTCAAACCCTTCTTATACCTTTGTCATATACTATTTGCTTCTAGAATAAGTGCTGTTGTTCGCTAAATCGGTGTGTGAGATTATCATGGTTGACAGTATCAACCCAGATCCTGCAGTGCCCAGATACAGGGTGCAAATCTAATACCTAATTGGCAAAACGCTACAGAGAGTTTTGTCCTTTGCTATTTAAATTCTTGCTGAAAGTTGTCAGGGGGTCTCCATCGTTCAGTGTAACTGACACTTATTAACGAGGCACCCTGAGATAATATTACAAACTTTTTTTTTTTTTTTTTTTTTATCATTTTACCCTGTAGTGATGCAGTATTGTTTTAGTACATAACAACTGCACTGAGGAAGGCATTATTGCTAAGTGTTTGGCCACTTTGTGCAGCTGTGTATATGATGGAAAGCAGAACCAGGCAACAGACAGAGATATTAAGCATTCACCCGAGGTGCCAATTGTATGCTGTCATTGCAAATTGCAGTCTTGTACAACTAGGTCTTGCCTGTTAGTTGTTGAATATTCTGTATTTGTTACGCAAGGAATACAAAAACAGGAATGTGCTTCAGTGGAAAGCATGGACCTTGCAGGTCCACAGGTGTGTGTTTATTTACAAACCCAACTCTAGAATGGTTTCTCAGCCAAATACTCCTTAAAGTTTTCAAATAACAACAGAACACAAGTACAGTATACATGGATAACTTCAAATAACAACAGAACACAAGTACAGTATACGTAGATAACTTGAAATAACAGAACGCAAGTACAGTATACATAGATAACTTCAAATAACAACACAAGTACAGTATACGTAGATAACTTCAAATAACAGAACGCAAGTACAGTATACATAGATAACTTCAAATAACAACACAAGTACAGTATACATAGATAACTTCAAATAACAACACAAGTACAGTATACATAGATAACTTCAAATAACAGAACACAAGTACAGTATACATAGATAACTTCAAATAACAACACAAGTACAGTATACGTAGATAACTTCAAATAACAGAACGCAAGTACAGTATACATGGATAACTTCAAATAACAACACAAGTACAGTATACATAGATAACTTCAAATAACAGAACGCAAGTACAGTATACATAGATAACTTCAAATAACAGAACGCAAGTACAGTATACATAGATAACTTCAAATAACAGAACGCAAGTACAGTATACAGATAACTTTAAATAACAGAACGCAAGTACAGTATACATAGATAACTTCAAATAACAGAACGCAAGTACAGTATACATAGATAACTTCAAATAACAGAACGCAAGTACAGTATACAGATAACTTCAAATAACAGAACGCAAGTACAGTATACAGATAACTTCAAATAACAACACAAGTATAGTATACATAGATAACTTCAAATAACAGAACGCAAGTACAGTATACATAGATAACTTCAAATAACAACACAAGTACAGTATACATAGATAACTTCAAATAACAGAACACAAGTACAGTATACATGGATAACTTCAAATAACAGAACGCAAGTACAGTATACAGATAACTTCAAATAACAACACAAGTATAGTATACATAGATAACTTCAAATAACAGAACGCAAGTACAGTATACATAGATAACTTCAAATAACAACACAAGTACAGTATACATAGATAACTTCAAATAACAGAACGCAAGTACAGTATACATAGATAACTTCAAATAACAACACAAGTATAGTATACATAGATAACTTCAAATAACAGAACGCAAGTACAGTATACATAGATAACTTCAAATAACAACACAAGTACAGTATACATAGATAACTTCAAATAACAACACAAGTACAGTATACAGATAACTTCAAATAACAACACAAGTACAGTATACATGGATAACTTCAAATAACGACAGAACACAAGTATAGTATACGTAGATAACTTGAACAGAACGCAAGTACAGTATAGAAAACTGTTCCTCTGCTTCAACAGCTCTAAAATCCACATTTCTTCATTTCTAACGGCACAACATATCTAAAAGAAGACCCCATAAAAAAATAGGTTTGGGTATGTCACAGGTAAGCTCTGTGGTGACATCAGAACAGGAAGTATAGGACACAGTTTTGTGAGTGAATGCGCTGTGGCGTGGGTTTATTATAAATCAAAAGGTTTAACAAAACACTTCTTAAAACAAAACGGCACAGTGGCCAAAACAGAACACGGAACCAAACTGTGCTGGTGTAGAACCAGCACGCACAGTAATTTGTTATTAATCTTTCGCTCTTTATTATTTTGCTTTACCTCCCAACTTGTTCTGCCTCTGAACACACCAACCAAGTTCAGCCAAAGCTACAGGTTTTTATATTGTGGCTGAGGGATTAACTGGCTATCAATTACCTGGTTTATCCCTCGACCACATTTGGCACCTGTTTTATCATATGCGTGGTCAACAGCCAGTTTATCCATAAGCACTCGTTGTTGACCACGCATTCTCACGATTTTATCTGGAAGGGGCATTTTAATCCTATTCAGGCTGTCAAACAGTAATAACAATAAAACAGTTTTACCACACTAAACCATTCATTTTAAATAGTAATACAAAAATAATATAATGTACACAGGGACGGGGCGTACCCCGTCACAGGGTAGCATTTCAGCTATTCAGCAACAGGAAACTGAAGCTGAATCTGACAAAAATGTATACATTTTGAAAGGAATTCCAGTAATTAGTTATTTCTGGTACAGCACCGTAGTTTTCGGAGTATAACGGACAGCCATTTACATGTTATTGAGGATGAAGAAGGATGCGCGGAATGCATCGAAGCACATTATCTATGATTTGTTTTTCATATTTGCTTCCTGTAAACGGCCAACAAACACCTGAGTCACGTGCATAGTTCCGTGCCCATGTGTAACTTAAGCACATTGCAGATCAGTCAAAAAAATGTATTTGGATCTTAATACTTTCTTATGCAATGGATTGTGGGATACTGGAAGAGTAATGGCAGTTATTTATTTTTACGGGTATGTTTGGTTACTTTCTCCCAAAACAAGTCAGGATGTAACTCTGGACGTAGACCCTAGTTGTCACCAGTCTTTCGTATTGTTACATTGACGTTTATACTACAGACTATAATAATGACCATAAGGTACTGTACATTAAAGATAGGAAACTGCATTCCCGATTTGATTAGACTGAGTACAGCTGAGTAGATTACAATATATACAGGTATACAGTATATGCATTTAGTGTGTCAGACCCAAGTTTACATTAACCTGGTCTTTTAACATGCCTTTTCTTTTACATCATCCAATAGAGAAATATAGCTTCTTGTAAAAACAAAGCTGGAATAGTACCTGACTGGTGGTCTCAGATTCACTCTTTTAGAGTGAACTTTTGTGTGGATACATTTTCCCTGCACTCCAGTTCAGCTCCTTCAAGGCCAATCCTACTCTGTCTTTTATAGATACAATGAAACATAGTAACTGTGTATACTGTAGGGCCTGGAACATAGGTGGAACAAAGAGCTGTAATGAAAGAGTCAACTTTGCTTACCCCTGCCCAGGATGTAGCCTCTGAAGAATGCCTGTGGGACATATTTAGGCAGCATGATAAAGCTCCCACCGTGGCAGTTATGGTTGTATCTACTGAGTGGACATTAGTCTACAGTGCTGTCAATCTGCCAACATTCATGAGCACTGAACTTATACAATAGCATATTTGTGTAACATAAGTGACAGCCTCAGAAGGTTATAACTGCAAATCCACTTGGTGCCATATGACTTTTTAAAATTGTATTTTACAGCTCATTTCAATTCCATCCCTGTTTTGCCACTGGCTCTCCAATATTCACATAATCTTCTTAATAAAAAGGAAAACAGGCTTGGATTCAAGGAGACAGAGCAGGCATTTTTAGTGAACATTTAAATTCTGTTATTCTGGCATTTCCCTGTACACAATAAAGCCTGGTTTGTCTGTCTAAAATACTTCCTTTTTCCTTGTGCTCAGTAGTATTACCACATATGTATTTTGTTTTTATCCATTTAGCTGCAGACAATATAAGAAGCTGTCAGAATCGATTGACTTGTACATGGCACCTGTCATTCCCTGTTTTTCTTTAGTTACCATCGCTTGAAAAAAAACAACTGTTTGTAAGAGGAGGATCTTGGAACCCTTTTCCCTTAGCTGTTTAATCAACAAAATGAATTCATCTGCCTGGTGCTGAGAACTTGTTAGCCTGAGAAAACATATGATAAATAGAGATTTGTTTTAATTATTGTCTTAAGCAGTCGGCAAAAAAGCAAGAAGTCCCATTCCAGCAAAGCAGCAATACATAAATCTTCATAGTGTAAAAATCTGCTCTGTGTAAATTGAGGTATGCCTGAGCAGAGTAAATAAAATCGCACTGCTGTACAAATGGGTAATCAAGATACCACTGAAAGGAAAGCTTTCCGTTTCACCTTCCTTTTATATGCTGTGTGATCAAAGCAGGTACAAGAGATTGTACTTGCCACATCTATTGTTTCAGAGATAATTTGAGTTGTGCAGTTTTGAATTTGTTCCTGACACATTTACAGACTCTGTGTGGTGTGTGTGTGTGTGTGTCTAACTTCTGAATCACTTTGTTGTCTCAGCTCAGACAGCGTGGGCAGATTTAAAGGCAAGGCGCGTGCAAAACTAAACAGCCGCAGACGAGCAGCGCTGCACCATTCTCTTGACTTGTAGTAGTTGCTTTCCTTTGTCATTTCTCTAGTTTCTGGCTTCACACAAGTGGCAATGGCTATTGCTTTCACTTTGCTTTTGACAGTAGGATGCATATTTAACTTTTTTTGCCTGAGTCTAATCACTGATGAGCTGTCATAGTCCGTTTAGCTTGTCAGCTTGGTTATGCTGGTCAGTGGTAAATTGAATGGCACTCCTTGTTTAACTAGTTCCAGTTCTCTGTAGAAGTCTTGATGAAGCTCACATTTTAGTCGTACTCTCAACACGTTTTGTATCTAGATTCATGAGTACTAATTCATGTTGTTTTTTTTGTAGTAGTATTTACTACTTGTTACTGCAATGCTACATATAGATTAACAGTCCCTGTTTCATTGATATGTCACTGCTTTATACACTGACTGGCCCAAAAAAAATAGTGTCAGCAACACTGGCGCATACCCCAATCTGCAACATATGCAAATGAAAATGTTTACATGAGGTGTGATGTAATCAATTAGATCTGTGAGAGAGTTGTGTACAACTGTGCAGCAACAGTAATGGGTAAGCACAAAGACTGGATGCATTGATATATAATATATATTGAAGCCTTATCGCTGTCGAAGCTTAACAAAAATGCATACTTATATTACCATAGCTCTCTACTAAGGAATTTCACCTTGGTGCGTGATATGTATTACTATAGAAACAGAAATGTGCTTTCCACTAGCTAACCATCTATACATTGCCCTTTCTGTACCGATGAAAGCTTGTCACAAGCTGTAGGTAATAGCTTCTCATCATCTTGGGGAGGAAAAAATGATTGCATCTACAGACATATTAAAATACCTTCCATGTTATTCTTCTGTTATGATAAAGTCAATAAAGGTCTTTAAACTTGTTGAACACCTTTCATAGTGAAATCCATGCCATCGGTAATCTGGACAATTGATGGAAATGTTTCACAGAAGAAAAAAATTGTTAGATCCTGCTTTTTAGAAATACCAATCCATTATTTGTTTATTTGTTTGTATTTGCTGTTCTCATTTTTGTGCTAAAATATACAACAAAGAATAAAGCAACAGTGAGTACAATATGGTTATTAAATTTCAAGCAGAGTTATTTTAAAACATATGGTGTCAGTGGAATTGCAGGTTTTGATTACACTATTCTGTTTAAGGACTAACTTGATCGTGATAGGCTTCATCTTCGTCTTTTGCAATGCAGTTTGGGACTCTTGGGGACCAAAACATTTCAAATACATATCGGAGCCATGGATGGAGTACTGGTGCATATCTTTTTAATTGTCTGAGTTATCATTTCATCAGAGGAGGTTGTTAGTTAATTTTCTTTTTACAGTATATTTATATTTTATCCATTGAGAGAGAATATAAACTCGTGTTCCGTCTTGGACACAAGTTAGATCCTGTTGGGCAAGCAGATTTCTGAAAACGGTAAATCCCTTTCTTCAGATAGGAATTGTTTTACAAGCCAGTGTTCCACATTGTATATTGGCTCTTTTGATCCCATGAGGTCTATGTGAATTGTAACTATGTTGTATTATCAAACCCAGCTTGTTTCCACAATTGTCTGTGCTGTAAATGTTAGCTGTTTAGAAAATACATACCTCAGCGCTGCCATTGTCCTTGGATATTACATTAAGGAATTGTGTTAGTGTTATTGAGCATCGCAGTGCCATTTAATTAAGTATTCTGATGTTCTTTTTTTTTCTTTCTCTTAGCTGCTGCATATTAACAGTTCTGTAAATCAGATTACCCCATCTGCAGAAAGTAGGGCCTTGTTAAAATGATAACCCTTTACTGCCCTGGGTATGTTTAATGCCTATTTTCTCAATGTCAAATATATTGGACACTGGGCTGCAAAGAGACTTGCATTGTATTCTTCCTTTGTTTGTATTTTGGTTTGACTTTTCTGAGCATTCTGATTAATCAAGACACATTTATGAGGTCATGCAACATTACCCGATGTACATTATGCATTCAGATTTGCCCAGAGATGTGTGATCTTTGTGACCCACATTATCAGCACTTTCAGATTATTATTATTTTTTTTGTAATTCTTTACTGTCATCCATGCCCCTGCTGTCTCCATCCGTGTGAGTCTATAGAATTAGTCCCAGTTCAAGGCACTCTCCTGCAGAGCGCTGTTTGACAGTACCAAGATTAGGCTGTCTTTCTTGTTTGAGTGGGGAGTGTAGGTTTCTATTGCAGAAGCACTTCAGCAGTGGCTGACAGATATTGTTTTTGAAAGCTGAGGAGAGGCCATGTATCAGCATGATGCCAGTATATCTGGGATCTGACTCTGCTGCAGTACATTTCACTATATGCTGTAGTCACAACAGTAGGAGGAGCTGCATGCTTCCCCTCGGTATGACCTCTGCTCAACTGCAATTCTGCACGTCATAGTCATATCAAGAGTCATGGTCTAGAGTTTCCGCTTACTGGTACCATTTCTTACAGAGAGATTTCTGTTTGTTTCATGTTGTTGAAAGCAGTATGAATGATGTTAGATACCAACTAGGTCAAAATGTTGCGAACTGAGTCATATTAAACGGTGACAACTGGTACTTTTCACTAGTACAATACCATTCTGGTAATGGAGTCTATGAATACACACATACTCCAGTGCAGATGCATTGAGATGGATATGTGTGGTTTTTGTTGTTGTGACTGTTTGTTGTGTTTTTTTTTTTGTTTTTTTTTATGCAACTGATTCAACATTTTATAATTAGAATATAACCAAACACTTTAGCAAGGCTTATCTTTACAAGGAGCAAAATTACATCATATATCCTAATTGGCATTACCCCCATGGTACAGGAGCCCACTGCTTCTGTCAGATTGGGATTTAAGGTGTAGCCAGACACTGATTAGCTCCTTAGAGACTAATGACGATTAGCAGAACAGGACACAGGTGTCAGGTGTGGCACTTCATTAAGTTTCTATGTTTATCTTTTCATGCACTGGTGTAGAGCCTCTATGTGCTTTTAAAAAATGTTTTACACAATTTAAACACAAATTTTGATTTAAAAAAAAAAAAGTTTGCCTTCTGAGCTATAACAGAACTTGAAACATGTCATTTTGGACCTGCTGTTGTTGCAAGTAGCTGCACCCTGTATGCCTATTTGACTCGCAGTGTTATGTTCTAGATTAGTTTCTAACGACAGAAACCTGTGCTCCCTACAGAGACATAGAAAAAGCTATTTTGTCTAAATGTGTGTTTGCGTTACTTGAACCATGGAAGCTTACAGTGAATGGTTGAGGAATATAGTAACTGTAACATAACTGTTTGGCTGTTTGTTTCGAGTCTTACTGAGTTTGTAATAGTAAGAATACAAAACTGCTTATATGAACAGGTGTAAGTCTTAGGCTACGTACACACACATTGCAGTTGGCTCGACAGCCGTATTTACAAACGGTATTCGCTGCGGTTGTTTGTTGTACACACACACCTTTCATTACTGAAGTGAGTGACTCCCTGTTTAAACAAACCACTGAACTCGGGCCATCATTACACACCGATTGTGAGGTTTTGTGTGACAACATTATTAGTTTATTTATTATTATTAGTTTATTTAGCAGACGCCTTTATCCAAGGCGACTTACAGAGACTAGGGTGTGTGAACTATGCACCAGCTGCAGAGTCACTTACAATTACATCTCACCCGAAAGACGGAGCACAAGGAGGTTAAGTGACTTGCTCAGGGTCACACAATGAGTCAGTAGTTGAGGTGGGATTTGAACCGGGGACTTCCTGGTTACAAGCCTTTTACTTTAACCACTGGACCACACAGCCTCCTACATGGCTGTGTTTCTGTTTATGCTTTTGGAAGAAAGTACAGTATGTAATCGATCGAGAGCTCGTCAAGCACAGCTATGCTCTTTTCTGCAAAGCCAGCGGAGACACGTTTTGCTTTTTCTGCACTGCTAAATATAGTGGCGACGATCTGCAGTACCATGATGGTAGATCGAAACATTAGGGCGATCTTCCAACCAGAAGGCTTGTGGGAACGACTACAGTGGTTTCCAAATGACTGGATTAAAAATGTACGTATGTCTAAGGAGTCGTATATGCGTCTTTGTCATTTTACTGAGACATTTCCTGGAGTGCCAAAACACACAAATGAGATGTTTGGTATCAGTGGAAAAACGAGTTACGGTCGCACTGTCATGTTTGGGGATACGAATTGTCCCATATTGTTTTATTTAAGATGCAAAACCAAAAATACATTTTATTTTTCTTACAACAAAATATACAATTTGATTTGATACAGATTTAATCTACTTTGATTAAATAAAGTGTATTATATGTATGCACTAGTTACCATTGTTATGAATTTACTCTTCATCAATATTACAAAATCAACTTAGCTCATATACATATATTTTAGCCATGTTTATCACACGGAAATGTCTGATAAACAATGGCATCATTAGTTGCGCAGAAATCCACTGAGCACCAACTGCGGTTGTGTTAGTGCAGTTGTAATACACACACACAGTTAGTGCGCATTAACTAACCAAACTGAATTAATAACCACACTCGATACTTGTTCCGAACAGGATTAACTAGTGAGGTTGTCGCTGCCCTTTGTGACCGAACTGTACAAACCGTATTAAGAGCAAAAGGTGAACTCAAAACTGCATTTAGCGTGTGTGTGTGTGTACATAGCCTTAGTGTTGTGAGGTGCTGTTAATGCACTGTTAGATGTTGCAACACAAGGGACACAGTTTGGTGATGTTTCACCTGTGTCCTGCAGCCTTATCAGTGCAGCAGCCATTTCTCCTCATGGCGTCCCAGCCCCCAAATCGTAAAGCATCTTCTAGAACATAAGAACATAAGAAAGTTTACAAATGAGAGGAGGCCATTCAGCCCATCTTGCTCGTTTGGTTGTAAGTAGCTTATTGATCCCAGAATTTCATCAAGCAGCTTCTTGAAGGATCCCACGGTGTCAGCTTCAACAACATTACTGGGGAGTTGGTTCCAGACCCTCACAATTCTCTGTGTAAAAAAGTGCCTCCTATTTTCTGTTCTGAATGCCCCTTTATCTAATCTCCATTTGTGACCCTTGGTCCTTGTTTCTTTTTTCAGGTCAAAGAAGTCCCTTGGGTCGACTTTGTCTATACCTTTTAGGATTTTGAATGTTTGAATCAGATCGCCGCGTAGTCTTCTTTGTTCAAGACTGAATAGATTCAATTCTTTTAGCCTGTCTGCATACGACATGCCTTTTAAACCCGGGATAATTCTGGTTGCTCTTCTTTGCACTCTTTCTAGAGCAGCAAGTCTTGTGCAAGTCTGCCAAGATCGATTGTGGTCTTTGTGTTCAGTGCTCACTAATTTGTTGTCATTTGTGCTCATGCTTTGAATTTTCTTGCCTCTGCTGCTGATTTACCGTAAACAATAACACATGACATCAAGCTGGGCAGCAGAAACCATACACAGCTCACCCCAGTGTTTGCTGAGGATTAGGACACAGTGCATCACGAAGCCTCTGTTATACAGGAAAGTAACCTGGGCTGTGCAACACAACAAGCAGTCGCACTTCCACCTGGGAGTGGATTATGTGCTTGCATATGAAAAGGCCGTCCTGACAATGTTAAATATTTTCCAGTGGCCTGGCTTTTATCTAGAACAGTATTATTTCCTGATGCCTGGTGTATGATGCGGATAGCTGTGATGTGATATGGCATGTGACATTTTATTTATAGGATGGTAGACCAAGTAAGAAAGGTTTTATAGTTTTTTGAGTGGGTTGATCTTTTTAAATATTTAGCTTGAATGAAATATGGAACATGACTGTCGGCTGTTTTGAATGTACATGAAAGTCTGTCACAGAAGTAGAGGTGTGTATTGAGCACTGTCGGAATCTTTACAACAAATGGCAAGAGCAAAAGTAACACTGAGGACGAAAATAACTGCAAAGAAAGATTTACCAAGGTTTAGTGGCAGTGCGAAGTTTTGTTTTGTTATTGAGGCACATCGAGTCATTTTGTGCACATGTCTGTTATGTTAGGCGCATCCAGTAATTGTGCCCTAGTTTTCAAAAACAAAATGTCTAACTCAGTTCATTCAGTAATAGGTTATATAGATGTTATGCTTTTGCTTTTATTGGATAGTACAATCAAGACTTTTGAGCAGCAGTTCAAACTGCATGGTGCATAGCCTGGATTATACATTTCTTATAGAAGTTGTGCTGGGGATTCTGGTTACAGTGCAATCCTCATCTCCCGGAATACCATGTTACTTCAGTTACTAGGCAATAGTACATGAGAAAAATCTACCCAAGAAAGTATTATCCAATCTATGGTTAGCCTTGTTATCTTTACAGCCAATCAGAGTATTAAGAAAATTTGAAAGCTACTTAGAGTCATTGTCAGTGCTGACGGCATTTGGTTGAAGCGTGAACACTCACGTGAGAAACAAACGAAACTGGACTCACAAATTGTACCAACTGCAGTAAGACAGGTGCCTATGCTGTTAAACTAAACTGTTTTATAACATATGGATGTTCTAAATATGTATTTCCTTATTTTATTTCGCTGTGTTGTGAGCTTGTAAGCAATCCCATGGTACATTAACAAGTTAACTGAGATGAAGAGTTTCATGTTAATACAGGACCCAAGTAACGTCGGTGTCAAAACTCAATGAAAAAAATGTGCCACCGAGATGATAAGGAACCTTGTGTAGAACACACACACACGTTTGTAAGAAACCACACTATTAATGCTTAGGAATGTATGCACAGAGAAGGGGCTAATAATAAGAAAGCTGCTGACACAGGAAGAGTTTGGTGTAATGTAGATTGAGTAGAATTTAGAACTCGTAGGTTCCATTCATATTTGTGTACAACAGCACTTCATATATTCCAGTCAAAATTAGATGCTTTCATTAAGCCAGTACAAAGGTAAATCTTTATGAATTCATCAAGTTTCCCTTAAAATTCAGAGACCAAGCTTTCTCCTTTAGAAACGTACAACAGCATGTTACTGTGTGACGGTTTACAAAGAGCGTGGGAAAAAAACTGATTTACGAGTGCTATTTGAAAAATAATGAAAAACAGATGCATGTGTTGTGTTGGCTTAGAAAACTGCATTGCTGGAATGTGCCCACAGAGTTTGAAAACTATTTGTTTGATGTCTGACAGGTTTCTAATGAGTATTGATAATACTGCATTACTGGAGATGAAACAGGACCCATATTCGTGGTATTTAGAAACTTACATTGCATTAAGTTTCATATGAAATAGCTAATGTCAGTCAGTGTGATTAACAAATAAATAATTCTGTAGTTTTTATAAGTCCTTCCCCTTTCCTTTTTTTTTCAGGCACTGTAGAAACAGATTTGTTGAACTGTGCATTCTTCCAAAATATGTCATTTTGTCTTACTGAGCCCCCTGAAATGTATTTGCGTGTAGACTTTAGAATACACATCAAATGGCAGGCTAAGTTTTGAAAGGGGGGGGGGGGGGGGGGGGTGTAATTAAAAAAATAAATAAATAAAAATAATATGACCAACCTTAACAAATGTAGGATAATTCACTTTATTATATTTAAAACAATTGTTCATAGAAATAGATGTAGTTTATTGCTTTAATATTAGATTTTATTGTACACATTACAGTAAGTAATAGAGCTACGTATCATACAGAATTTTTTTTTGTCAAGTAAACACCCAGTTTTTTTTTTTTTTTTTCCTCCTCCGAATAATTTCCACCTGTTTCATTCATGATATTGTGTGTGTGACATTCTCCCTGTGTATGTGCTGGGATAGGGTTAAAAAAAAGACGCCCACAAGCCCATCAAGTAAAATGTACAGATGCATATATTTAACTCATGCAAGTTTTAAATAATGAGTTTGATTTTCATGAACGTCTTTTTAAAGTTTGAATATTAAAGCCCTTGAAGAAACGGCAGTGTCTGTCATTACAGCATATGTTTTTTTAGTTTTTTTTTTTTATCTTTTATATATTTCTGGTGATGTTTTTAAGAATTGTCTGTTTTGTCCAATACATGGAATCACCATGGCGAGTGTGATATGGACAACTGGACCAATAACATCAGAATTGTCTGCGAGTCATTAGGAAGATTCCCAAATGGTTCCATCCGCTAGCGCAGGCACTACTGATTCACTTTCTGTATTTCAACAAAGGCAATCTTGTGTTACGTACCTGGTGAGAATAACATCAGTTGAAAAAAGAACCTGACAGCTGCAGATAAGGCTTTCAAATGAATTGCAATACAGCCTGCTACTGGGTTACCTCTCTTAGATCTTTGGTATAACATACATACAGTATATTTATTTCTCGGCATACATAACAGAAAAACACACTCGCATCTCACACGAAACCTGCAGAATTTAGTGGAAGAGGATCCATTACCTTTGGTATTTTAAATGACTGGACTTGCAAATGATTTCCTTAATTACTGCTTAAGTAATGTTCTGATGCGGGATAATGTCCAGGTCATTGCTCTGCAAGTCCTTCAACAAGACAGTTCAGGGCATAACTGTGCCATCAGCGTCTTGATTTATGGTTCTATTTTTTTCCTCCTTTTTTCGTACCCTTTTGCTTAGCAACCACATCACATATGCGTAGTAGTTTGTATTCAGCTAATTATGCTTCTGAACACATAAATACATCAATAAAGCATCAATTGCTAAATGCATTCCTGTCTGTTCCGCATATTTGTAAAATTCAGCTGTGTGCTTATCTGACCTTGTCTTTGGGTGCCGTCGACCCTTCCCCAAAAGTATTTAAACTGGGAAATAGTGCTGTTGACAAAAGATGAATGAGCTACAGGGTAAATTAATCATAAAACTATATTTAGTCATCAACAAAGGGGCATTACAGCTCCTTTTGAAGGATGCATCGGTTTTAATGTTTCACACTCCTGCTAAGTAGTGGAATTATGAGGGCTAAAAATCCATCTGCTTAGGCGATTACCTACAGTAGATTTAAAATCCCTCCACGTAATTGCCTTGTAAGGTCTGAACGACCAGAGATTTCTTCCCGTAATTTAGTATCTTTGGTGTTAATTCAATTTTTGGCAGCATTTTTAGTAAATTGCCACAGGAATGAAGCCCCTGCAGAGCCCAAGTACCCAGAAGCTGCCAAGATGGTTCAGTGATTTAATGGTGGTGTCCTGCAGCTCCTACTATAATCAGCAGATGCCATGATTTTCAGCATAAATGTTTTCTTAACCTCCTCTGTCAAAGTGGAAGAGCCTTCCTGCACAGAGCTTGCATCTTCTGATCACATTTGTTTTTAGCTTGCTTTCGCATAATTAAAGTCCCAAGATGATCCCTAGCCTTTTATTTTTTATTATAAAATGTTGGTCTAGACGCAGTGTTTGCCTGGTGTGCGACTGATGAAGGGAAAATGAGAGAGATTTTACATGAACTCATATTTCCCTTATCACTAATAATTATCATTCTATTCATCAAGTGTCAGAGAAACTAAAGGTGCTGGTTATTTTTATCCCACTCAGGGCAGGCTCAGGCAGCCTATTGAGACTTTTGACGTTGGTGTTGAAATTTTGTTGCCAAAAAAATATATCTCTAAACAAATGATGAGGGAATTCAGTTACGGTAGTGTGAATATCGGGTTCTGCAACCTTGTGCATTTTGACACCAATCTCTTGATAATATTAAACCTTTTCAACTTTTCTGTAGAGTTCTCTGCCCTATGAGACAGAAAAGTGACACAAATAATTCTACTACTAAAACTAGTAATAATAATAACATAATCAATGTTCTCATTGTTATACCTTAAATAAAACCTGCAACAAAACTAATAATACAATCACAAAGACCTGAATTATATTATTTTTTGTGTATATTGTATGTATAACAAGAGCAGCTCTGGCATACAACCATATACACAATTGCAAGGTATTTTGTCAGTCCAATCCGTCTGTCTGTCTGTCTTAATAATCACTGGACTGGTGATAAACATATTTACATTGATGAAGCACAAGTGCTTTAAGATGTGTCCAGGAAAGCTGTACAAATAATGTGTATCTAAATCAGATGGTTGTTACTAAAAAAAGATCTGCTCTGTCAATGTTTAATTAAAATTACTCTTGGGGAATGTACAGTAAACAAACCGCAATGTGAATGCCTGAACAGAGGGGTAAACGGCATGCATTCGGATGAAACCTGAAAGTGAACGTGGGGCTCTGCAGCTTTAAGAGGCAATACATTCAGTTGATCTTGGGTTACTTGGCCATATCTGTACTGCTGCGAAGATGAATGGAGGATTGTGCACATCACTTGATTTGAGTATTAGCCAGTTTAGGATTCAACTGCAGACCTGATTGATCTGCAGACTCCTTCTGTCAGAGGGTAATTATTATGGTAAAAATAATATTATGTGGTGTGCAGATTGTAAAGCCCTATTGCTAATGCATGAAGGATACGTGTTGGACAAATTTAAAATATTACAGCTATGGCCAGGTAACTTACTACAAGACTTGATAAAAAGTATGATTCAATAAGTATATGAGACTGATTTTTGCCGTTTTTCAACCAGATCAATATCCCCCACCCCCAAGTAGGAAAAATAAAAACAATGATCAAGTCACATCAATACCCCTTTTCAAGGGTTGCTATACTGGTAAGAACAGACTTACTGACATTGATTGTGTTTTAATATGTTAGTTTAAAAGGCAGGCAAGCACAAATAATGTGATTGCACTTTTATTTGGTTGTGATCATCTAGTTTATTGTTCATTAAAAAGATGTGTTGATATCCAGATGACCTACATATCATGACTAGCAAATCCGAGCAAGTGAAAGAGGAAAGAGGAGACAGAACTAATGAGTGTTGCCCCCAGGAAACCAGCTAAGGGCATCAGGAGTGACAGAAAGAGACAAGCAGCCAGGAGAGCACAGAGGAGGTCCAAAATCAGTACAACAACTTAGAAAAGGCAGATTAATGAGATGCAGCAGCCAGTGTAGGAGATGAGGCGAAATTAACTCAAATTAAAAAGAAGAGAAAGAACAAGCAATTAGTCATTATGCTTTGACTGCAAGTTAAATCATCGAAACTTTAAACCATAACTATTGAGGTTTAACTCCTGTCACTGTGATAAATGAATATGCTTATTTATTAAAGAAAAAAACATGGACTGAGCCTTTTGTTGGTGAATGTAAAGTTATTCTGCTTTGGTCATCGCAGCAATTCCCCACATTGCTCAGGAGAACTGGTTCAGAAGGTTCCTTGGGCGTCCTCTGATCCCACGACCAAGCCAGTTTACTCTTTCACACCCAGGAACTCGAGAGCAGATGTCAGCGAGCTATCGGCCTCTGGTGAACAAAGGCCAGGCCAGCCCTGCAGGTGTCCTCCTGGGCTCACTATGCGCCTGTCCGGTAGGGTCTGCTGTTGTGCGATGAGGGGAAACTGTCCCTGCCGGTTTTGCCTCAGTAACCCGCAGGAGCACCAAAGCCAATGCGCCGCTCCCTCCGGAATCCCCCCGTGAAGACCAGCAAATTCACAGAGCCAGGACGCGAACCTGTGCTCCCCTGACTGTATGACTCACCCTGCACGCCACACAACCGTGCTTTTACCAGGTGAGCCACTCAGGGAACACCCAAACATCCTGTATTGAACTGAATAAAATGATACAATTATTTTTATTTGTTTGTGTTTGTTTTTCCTGTCAATTTTACCTGCGTTTTGACATGCCCATATCTGCTTGCTTAGTGAGGTTTGCGAGAGCCTCCATTTTCTCCCTAGTGACCTCAAGGTGATCATTCCCAGAGATGTGTTGAGACTGTCCAAGGGACTGTAAAACACTAATCCATCACCACAAGCCCCTGGTCAAGAAATGACACTGCAGTAAATATCTTTCGCAGCTGCCTTTTAATGTACAAGCTGTTTTCGGTAGGGATTTTCAGCATACCCATAAAACACACTGTCACAAATGACTGTCTCTGCTCCAAAGTCATTACTGATGGGATGATAGAACATCTTTTACAGAATAACCGGGAGACTTTAAATGTCATGTCAAGTTTGTCAATGCTGTTACTCCAGCCTCGTTCAAGGTTACATGAATATGGAGTTTCCCGTCTTTAGAACTTTGAGATCTGCAAAAGGGGGATAATTCATGATGCGCCCTCGATTGTCAGCAAGCAGCGTGATAAAATATTCAATGTAGCCTGGCACTCCTTGTTGAAAGTCAATCAGCCAGAGCCATTTAATCATCAGCCAGTGTAACTGACTGCTACAGCAGGTATGATGTGTCAGGATCGCGGTCTCTTTTTAGTAACCTGCTGGAAATTAAATAGTGGCACATCCATGCCTAAGAGAATCACTTGCAGACTTAAGAGTAGAAGTGTAAGTGCCTATCCCACTTGTCTAGCACGACATGAAAATATGAATGTAAATCAGTCTATTAAAGATGCATTGCCTACATCAGTACCATTTTTCCCCTCAGGGTGAATTTGCTAGAAATAAGTATTACTTCAAAACAGACCACTGTTGGGTTCTAGTTACACTTCCATTTCATTATTTGAGTCTGTGGTAGTCATTTGCGCATGTCTGACTGACACTGCCTTGCTTTCACCCTCTTGTGCTGAATGATTCTTCCCCTGCCTGTCTAACTGATGTTTATCTAACGATTTCTCTGCTTTACACGGCCCACATATGAAAGCAGCTCAGTCCCCCCCCCCTTTTTTTTTGTTGTTTATATAGTTTCATGAGATTTTTTTTTTTTTTTCCTATCCAACTGCAGAAAACCTGAAGGCACCTTTGGAAAGGTCACGTTCTCGACAGAATATAAATTTCAGCTCGACAAGAGCACCAGTTGCCAAGGAGCTTAATTATGAATCGGAGCCTCATTCATCTACAGCAAGAAGCAGGGCTGCTGGAAAGCGAGAGGCCCACATTGGCCCAAGCGCCCTGGAGAAGGAAACTGAGCCTGCCGGCTGCACTCCTAAGGAAGACAATGATGTCGAGGCCCTACTGGCTCGGTTACGAGCCTTGTAAACCCACTACATTACACCACTGTACCATTACCTTTCTCCACACACTCCTGATATAAAAGAGAGATGGGGGTAGAGATTGCAAGCCTTGTAAACCCACTGCAGTGTTATAGTGTCATTTTTCTAATGAGCAAAATGGTATATCACATACCTACTCACAATTAACCTTTATTTGAAGATCCTTAACCTGTTTGAGCTCCTGACATTTTGTTCGATAACGTTTTAAGGCTTATGACGGAACAGAAATGAATAAGCTAGGTTATTATTTAGCACCTACAGTTTGCCCTTCGTACAGTACCAGTATATAGATTACACTGGTTTTAATATAGGGGAGCACCAGATCTGCAACTAAGAAAGCAGTTAATATATAAACACTGGGTCTAATGTAGATATTCAGCAATGCACAGCAGTCCGAAAGGCAAATATATTCTTAATGTTATAGTAACACTTAGCCATTTCAAAAGATTATATTGTGTTTTTGTTATGTTGTGTATTAATATTGCAATTTAAAGGAAAATGTGCTTGCTCCATATTTGTCAATCCGTGCAGTTTAAAGCAAGGACACCAAACCAGACATAATTACTAAAAATACATACAGTAAATGTGTATATTAATATCCATTATTGTACTTATTGGAGCTGATGTAATCTTCCTCTTCCACAAGGAATACAGTCAAGCCTGATTATTAAGGTACCATTAAAAGTGGTCTTTAGAGCCGGTAGTCTTTACAAGGGATTATATGTGGGAAACTGGGTGATTCTAAGTCAGCTGGTAATTTTGCATTGCTTACGTGGAAAGGGAGAACAGGCTTAACATTGTTTTTTTTTTTTAAATGTTCTCTTGAGACGAATGGGGGGTCACTGCAAGCTGTTACTGCAATAACATTCATGACACATGGAGTTAGTCCTTGTTGTCGATCATTTTGTGCATTTCCATTCTCTTTGGTGATGTGTTCCTCAACGACAACGTTCCCAACTGAGTTCTGCAACAATATAGAGTGTGGTCACTATCAGCAGATGCTCCTTAAAACAAGGTTGACTGTATTTTTAGTTAATTCATTTTAAAGTGTTACTATGGCTTTCAAGGAATGTTGCATATATAATCTTGCCTGTAAAACAACAAATTGACCAAATGTTTCCCCCACATGAATTTAGACCACACTTGGTTATGTAGATACACACTGGGCAGTAAAAGGTTAAGGAAACATTTAGATTTTATATGTATACATTTATTTATTCACTTCTGCACCTCTTATATTTTTTTTGCATGAACACCAAAATACTGATCTTCTGTGTAGGTTAAAATGTATTCAAACACGGAGACACATATAGCTATATCTATGCAAACTGTTTTCATAAAAGCTGTATCTGTATACACTAATGTATGTTTCATATAATTGTCAGTAAGCGTTCTATTTTGGTAAAGCTGTCTTGATTATTGCTCTGTGTACACTTCTAGAGAATAACTACTAAATAATGTAGATCATTACCATACAAAGTAACTTTTTTTTTGGTTTCATTACCTCCATTTGATTGAACATGTAATTGCAGTAAGCAGATTAATCTTGTAATTTTAAACTTCTTCCCAGTTGGATTCCGATAAGTGTGTTTTGCACTAGGATGTAGAATTGGATTAAGCCACACACAGGAATTTTTCACAGTTAATTTTAATAATTGCATATTCTCCCAAGCACTACAAGTGTAATAATCTGTTAAAAATAAATACATTAATAAATATAATTAAATCAGACAAGATAACTTTATCTTACTGCTGTATCCAAACAGAACAAGTGAATTTCTTTCTTTCTATCTTTAGTAAATGTGTTTTTTTTATTTACTGATCTTAATTATTATAAATGTTTAATTATAGGATAATATAATGAAAAAAAAGCATTTTGTTGCACAAAACGTCATGTATACAATAAAATGAAAGGAAGTGTAAATGTTTTCTTGTTTTGGTGAAGAAGCAGTCTCACATTTTAAAAGGTCTGGGACTGCAATCATTAGATTTTATTCAGTCACTCAACGAATCTCATTTCATTACGCACAAAACAATTCAGCTGTCATCTAGCGTTGTTAATGTAAACCTGATTATATGTACCAATACAGATGGGTTTGATTAGGCAATGTATTCTAAATACTAATTACAATCCTTACCATGGACTTGGCTTTCATTTGAATTATTCTGTGCAAAAACTGAATTGTGTTGGCCTAAGTCATTGCTAGGTTATTCTGATAAACTGTTATAAAGCAATTAAACTTCCAAGGATTATTTATATTTTCAACATTAGGGAATAGAAAATAAGAAGTAATTTCAGGTTCACCTTTTCTTTGGCACTTAATTTTTCTGAATTTTAACTAAAATCTTAAATTTCTTGTAAAAATGTTATATGTTTTCAAAGCTGGCAAGAAGAAGAAATGTGTTAAAATATGATTTAATATATTCAAATTGTTCTTCGAAGGATGCACACGTCCTGTAATCATGTGCAATTCAACAGTGTCAAATGATAAAAGATTGTTGGGTTTCAACTGTAAAACGTAAGTGCTGATTCACAATTACTTCTACATATACAAAAACGCTGCAGTCAAGAATGTGAACTATTCAAGCTAGATGGAATCTTATTGAGCACTGTCTGCCTCATGCTGGTTTCACATTTTTCCAGAGCGTGCTTGGAGTTTTCCAAAGAATGCCTGCAGAGTTTTCATTTTATTTTGCATTATTCTTTTTAAAAGTAAGAATGTCTGTGAGATGTTATCAGCAGATCAATACCGGAGCTGAGCAGGTGGTCTATAATGGTCACAGATCACTGCAGGATCTAGTAGGTTCTCTGTTCTAACTAACTTCAAAAATACCTTTTCAATCCCTCCATGGGGGCAAGTCACAAAGGTTCTGACAGTTTTTGTTGATCTCCTGTTGTGAGTTAATAGGAAATGCATCACTTCTCATTAGAGAGAACCAGGAAGGACTTGCCAGTTTCATACCACGTGACAAGCAGCATTGGCTCTCCTGCAACCAGAGCAGAGTTTTGACCCCAAGTATATTGGGAAAATATCCAGTACACAAGGGTTTACACCAGACTGCTTTGATATCTTTAATGCCCAGAAAGCAGACCGGCCTCGGTTTCTTAGCCAAGAAACAGAACGTAATGGCATGTCTGTGCCTCCTTTGGAGCCAGCAATGCCATTTCCTGCGACACCGGATATTCTGAAGTACTGGCCAGGCCCAACTAAGTTTGGATACTTTCACAAGTGCAGTACGTCTTGCATTTGATACCCTGCACATCTTCATGGTGTATACAAGGCCAGATTAAGACCTAGTCTAGATCTGTGGCTACAGGGGTGTCTGGATGTACCATAACAACTATTGGTCTTTTGGACAAATGGGTTTTAGAACACCAACATAAGCTTTGCCATCATTTATTGCAATTCTTGGTGAAATTTAGCTTGTTTTCAATCCGGGTCTGTGGAACTGCCAATACCACCCTGCCCGCAGGAAATTACAACAAAACAAATCACTTTGGACGGGGGGCGGGGAAAAACAATTTCTCGATATAGATAAAAATAGCAGACATCTAACTGTAATAGTCTAAAACAGGAGGTGTTGCTATGTAATTTATTTAATATCCTTATTGTGTACTTTCCTTTTGTGTGTATAAAATATACAAGTAGAAATGATGCAAGAACAGGAATGTCAGTCATTTTCTGTAGTGCATACTAAGAGTGAAGTGCTATTGAACTTTCTATAATTCTAGAGCAGAGCCTGAATGCAGCTTGTGCTTTTAATGAAGAATAGATAGTTGGCTCCATTGAAACCTATTGTGGATGTCAGTATTCTTGGCAGCATCTGGATGTGTGCAATGCCATTCACATGAGGTGTGACAGAGTTGAGCTTTCCTTGCAGCTGACGTCGCTGTGCATGTGGAGGCATTTGTTTTTGCACAAGTAGAGCCTGTCTGTTCCAAATAAGGAATACTGCTCCGTCTTGGATGTGGGAAAACAATTGGATCACCTTTTATTGGCCTTTGTAAGATGACAAGTGTCCTTATTAAATGAGCTTCTCATATCCACCCAAATAAGGGACACCGACAAAAAATGCAAACCCTGTGTCAATATTTCCAGCAGCCAAGAATGTTTCTGTATAATATATTACATAAACCTTGTCTCTGCTTTTTCTGTAGGTTAACCAGTTTGTTTTCCCTTTTGAAAACTTGCACTAGAGAAAATGGGCATGCAGCTGCTCTGTCTGTTTCAATGTAAGCTCCTCATGTAGTTTACTGTATTATACTATTTGAATAGTATTTGGTTACTCCTTTTAAGTTTCTTTCAATGACAGTAAACATGCAGCATGTGCAGTGGAAGGCACTGTAACGATCACACACAATACATAAGAGAAAAGAAAATGAGCAGGGGCCTCTCGAATGGAAACAAAATGCTAAAGTTATTAAAATGATACATTTGTGGAAGATGACCTTATCGTACAGTAGTTCCTTTTGAAGTACATTTATTATAGCTTCACATTGGGGCTCTTGTATGTTTGGATATTTGCCACATTAATGAGGTCGACTATCAATTTTACAAAGTAAGGACCAACTTTCTAAAAAACTACTCACTTTGTCAGTCTTCTGTTAGCAGAAGTTCCAGCCTGTAAATATATTATTTTGACAACAAATACTGACTTTGTAAAGGGTTTCAAATGTTGTGCCTCAATTACATATATAATATGTTGATGGTTCTGTGTTGCTTTTAAGGTATCGTTGGTTGATAGTGCATTTTCTCAGTTTATCTAAAAACAATTATAAACTGAATCTCACAAAAAACATTTCGTTTTAGATTTCTAACGACAGACTAGTCTTCTTTTGTCTTGCACAGCGAAGACACTAATTCCCATGCAATGAACCCAATCAATTCAGATTGAATACACAGATGAGACGGGCTAATCGCATTGTGCAGTGAAAGACTGCACAATGCACAAACACGCAGTGAGGTGCACACCGGAAAATACGAGCCGGCAGCACATGTTCATGTAATGATGTCTTCATTTTGCAAAGCTGTTTTCTTAATCTGAAATCTTTCCCCCTCTCCTCATGCTTACAACTGATAATATTGTGTTGAATAGTTGCTGAGTCTATCAACACGAAATCCTTGAGCCGTACAAGGACCAGATGCCTGACATCTAATAAAGAAGGTGTTGCAGCGATGCCAGGCTCACACTGTGTGAAGCAGCGAATATCTGCCACCCCTGTTGTAAAAGGTAAGTCTGCCAGAGGAGGCAAATGTTAAGTGACAGGGAAGACCTGGGAGAGCTGATAGTGTTATGTGTTAATTACAAAGGGGATGTGCAGAAGCAGCAGTAGCACACTGGGCATTTGGGAAGGCGTTTCAATTTTGCATTGCCAAATGTGTATATTGAATTGCTTGCTTATCACTGTATGTATTTCATATGACTGTAGCATAACAATAATTGCAACATAAACTCCCAGAGCCTTATATGATATAAGCTTTTCAAGCTTCAGTGCCTCCATTCTCAATGAACGTGAAAGACAAATGCTGCTATTTGAGATCCAGGGCATGTATTTAGTAAGCACGCGTACATACATTTCCCATTCTGAAATGTGTACACATTTGATCCAAAAGTATGCTTTTTATCAACAGAGGAAGTGAGAATGTTCTTAGATTCAAATGTGCCATGTTTTGCCCCATCTTCTATATTTAACTACATCCACTATGTAGACATTATTGACTGCGACATGTTGTTAATTAAAAACTGGGCAGCCAAGATTCAGGTAACAGATATGTTAAATGTACGGTGGTTTATACAAGGTTAATGATAAAGAACCTTATAGAACTGAGACCATTCTAAGTTTTGAGAACTACTTTTTATACGAACATTTAATAAATATGTTCATAAGCCTTGCATTTTAAGTTGCTCTTCATCATATGTCTTTTTGGAAGGCAAGTTACCGCAATGTGAAATCACAATTGCAGTATGTTGGTAACTAAAGGCAAGAACAGTCTTTCAGGAAGCTGTCTGTCCGCATAAGAATGTGTTTACTGAAGGGGGGTATGTGTGCAGTTCTGGTTTTTCAAGAGGCCATTCACGTATCCTTACATAATTTGACCATGGTCTTTCCTAAAACTTTCAGGCACAAAGAACTCATTTGAAAAGTCTGCACCCATTTTCCTTGTTACAACTGTCTTTTTTTTTCTTTACACTGGCCCAGTTGTTTGTTTTCCTTTGGTTTTCCTTCCTGCTTTCTGTGCACTGAACATATATATGTAAGTCTTTGTTGTAACTGCCTTCAGACCAGTTAAGGTGCTCATATCGGTGTCTTCATTTGAAAACGTGGTTACTAAAATCACCATTAGCCATGCAGCAGCATGTATTGTGTGTGTGTGTGTGTGTGTGTTGTATCTTCTGTGTCTCATCAATATGTCATAGATATTAGCATCCTCTTTAAGTGGCATGACCCTCATTTATACTTGCATTGTAATATTTCTTACCCTTCCTTGACCTTTTCAGCTTTTTAGCATTGCAGTTCTGCAAACGCTCCATATTCCTTTTAGGTGTAACTTCATTTCTTTGTGTACATTTGACAATAGTGGCAGCATTCTAATATCCGGTAGATAATCCTGCACTGCTTTGTACTTGCTGGGGTCTGCTGTAAATATGAGGCCCAGCATTCTGTCCATAGCTGACATATATGTATGTCCAGTCCAAAAATATTCGGCAATAATCAGACAGCCACCTCCTGATACCACTGCAGAACCAGGATTTATTAATTCACTATCCTGTGGGAATTTTTGATATGAGCTTGATAATAGCCTTTGCCAGTGAGTCATGATCTTATTAGAGTAACTGCTGTACCTTTTTCCTAGTACAAGAAACTTAAAACGAGTTCCTGTCATCATCTTTTCAGTGGTCTCTTTGAAATATGAAAGCCAGTAACACCATCTCGTTTTCTGCCAGCTTTTTGGATGTCTGAGATGCACAATAAGGTGGATCTCGGTAACAGTCTCATCTAGTGTGACGACAGTATGCCCATCTCCTGGCTTGATGTGTAGAGATTTAGTGTGCACTCCTGGATCAGCTGGAGGTGAATTGGCAGAACCTGACTGATGTTAATGAAGTGTTGCATTATAAGATTGCAGCATGCAACACTTTCCACCACGGACAGAACATCTATACCCAGTAGCTCTGTGGGACAAAAACTGGCAATGACCCAGCAAAGTTGTAACCTTGTTAAAACAGAAACTGCTATAATTGTAATATTCTTGGTACATTTAATCGAAAATCAAAGCACCTGTGCATTCCCCTGTTTCAATACATTTCAAATTAAGACTGAATCAAAGTGGCAATTTTGCTAACAAAGCAAAATATTCACCGCACCTCCTCCGACAGCAGATCTTAAAGGGACACAGTAATTTGTTTTTGAATCCACTCTAAGGAAAGTAGAAACTGACCAGGGCAAATTGGATATTTGGAATGTCTTCATCATTTATTTAAAGAGGCCCTTGTGTTTGGATCCTGTTTATAGTCGCTATGGTAAACGTACACCACTGGTCTGTCATGCAAAAAATGAATTGTTGTTTGATTTAAAATCCTCACAGTGAGGCAGTTTTATTCCTGCCTTGTCATTATTCTGAAGTGAGTTTTAAAAGCACTCCCATCACTCTCATCAGTGTCAGAGACATCAGTACTACCACTCAGAAGAGCCAGCAGCTTTTACAAAAACCAAGTGTTAAACCTTTGACGCATTCAAGCTTATATCAGACTTGGTTAAGGCACGTTGTACAACCAAAACTGACACAGTTTAATTATGCGTTGTTTCGAAGTATTGATGACATACATATCGGCCATCATTTTGTGTGAAGTGAAAATAGTGATAGAAACATGATGCATATCAGTTAGTAGACGCAAGTATGTCTGCAAACACATTACACAATACCGGTCTACCTATGTGTACTGTAACCTTTACTATCTAATCTGATATTTATCTGAAGAAGCAGATGAGCAACACTGCAGCACTAACCCAGGAATAGAATTCCATCAGAGATATTCCTGGAAAATGTTAGCTAATCAAAGAACATACAGAAAACAGCAACGCTGTCTTGGCATCTTAGTGAGGGAAGTGTAGATAGATGAGTTATGATTGAAAATGGGGCTGCAGACCAGAGGGTACTTTAAGAACAGTTCATGATATGGTATGTCTGATGACATTTTTAAAACCCTTAGCAGAGATTGCAGCAAAAACACAAGAATAACAACTACTATTGTTGTCAACTAAAATTGTCTATGATGTTCAAAGCACATTATTAGTCATTGGGTTATACATGCTTATGCATTAGTACCTGTGTTTTGTATTAGTTCACTGTTCATTTACTATATTTTTTAGAAAAACAAGTACAGTATGCTGCTGATTTGCGAACTAGAGAGGGGTCTGGAGCTAGGACTTAAACGAAGAAACACATCTTTCTACATCATCACTGGAATTAGTTCCTGCATTGTCACAATAATCCCCTCATGTTAGTGCCTACATGCATTATCAGTACTGCCTGCCCCTGTGACTGGAGCAGCGGGCTACAATATAAATGTATTCACTTCTTAATACCCATTACATACCAGCACCTTGATGCTGATTTCAGCTCCACTTGCAGGATAATCTAAAACATTTACAGGTCTCCAGATCAATAGTTCTTCTAATGGCTCAGAGTTTTACGGAAGTGCCCTTTGTATTTCTACTTCTTTGTACACATTTATTGAGCTTTTAGTACAGCAAAAATAAAATAACAAGTGACCTGATTTCATATTGTCGCTAGCACATTGACATCCCTGTATCCGACAACTGCAGTTCTTTGATATGTGCGACACAATTAACAAGATAGCTTGCGTTCTTTTCAGGCTAACAGATCTGGCCTGACACCATTGATATGTAGATGGTCATCTCAGCCTCAGGCTCATTCAGTGTCTTCACATATCTCAAACTGTCATCTTGTAGCACTGTTGCTACATATGTGGGTGTAATTTTCACTCACCTGTCTCTTTAAGTAAAGGCAGTAGCCTGGCCAGGCCAACCTATAAAAACTACATTTCCCAGTATCCATGTCTTTCTTTCTTTCTTTCACCCCATTGGTCCATTCAAAATTTAATCCACCAATCCTCTCACACAGTCAATCTTCACCTGTCTCTTATTTCTCTGATTGGGGGGGGGGGGGGGGGGGTTGGGAGTGTGTGTTTTTTTTACCTTGGTGAGAGAGTCTGTCTATCTTTTGAAACCTAATCTTTATACTGTTGGCTAGATATTATTCTTTAGCCTTTGTTTTTCTTTTTGTCTGCTGCTCTAGTTTATTGTCTGGTTACCGTTTTTTGCTTAATTAGGTGGGGTAGTTTCTTTTGTGTTTTTTGCTGGAGTGTGTGGTTGTATGTTTTTGTGCATCTGTTCTGGACTGTTTGCAACCTCAGTTTTCATCAAACATCCATTTCATCGCTCTCAATGTTTTTCATCTCCTGAAGACCTCTACATCATCGTTCACATTCATCCCAAGTAATTAACTGGACTTCCATACCGGTTTGGTGAGCTCTTTCCGTTGACTTTGTCATCATCGTTGTTTTTTTTCTTTTGTTACTTTTTGGGACTTCATTACTATTTTGTTGATTTATATTTTGTGTTGCAGTGTTTATTCATTCTGTATATTAATCATCCTCCGTGTCAGTAATTGTTAAATTGTTGTGGCTATATTCTTAAGCTCTGCTGTGTATCTTCATTTATAATCTGTTTTCCTGGGTTTGTTTACACTTTATTCTCTTCCTTGTCACTCTGTCCCTAATTGAGTTGTTTTCTTCTGTCATTGTTTAGTCTTATTCTTTTTGTCAAGCTTTGTGTTCCTTGGAATAAACCAGTGTTTGTTTAGTTAAATTGACGCATTGTGACGACCCTGTTTTACTGTCAGTCACCCTTACTGACTTATTTAGTTTTAATTATTTGGCCAGTAGTATCTCCTAAGGGAGGACAGTACAGTTGCCTATCAACTGTGTAGGGTGACTGTTACAGATTGGTGGCCCGTACGGGGACCCTTTAGTGTCCTAATAAATTTACTCCCCAAATTATCTGGTTAAAATTTAAAGGTGCACAATGTCTGACAAAGAGAATCACTCTTTGGATACCCTTAGCATTTCTGAGTTTGTTGAGAGACCCCATGTTACCATAAGAGAGCCTATCAATTAGTTAACTTCCCGCTTAAGTGACCTATATATTAGTCATGAAGAGTCAGCACTTATCAGGGGCGATGATGATGAAGGGAATCTGACTGACAGGGGTGCTATTGAGCAAATGTGTGAGCAGATCCAGCAACTCACCCAGTGAGTGGAGCAACTGGAGAGTGACTTCACCCACAACCAGGAGAGCACTTTTAACAGGGAAGAGGTCCTGAGAGGATATATTGAAAGAAGATTTAATGAGATAAGTATGTCTTTTTGTCAAGCTTTGTGTTCCTTGGAATAAACCAGTGTTGTGTAGTTAAATTGACGCATTGTGACGACCCTGTTTTACTGTCGGTCACCCTTACTGACTTATTTAGTTTTAATTATTTGGCCAGTAGTATCTCCTAAGGGAGGACAGTACAGTTGCCTATCAACTGTGTAGGGTGACCGTTCCAATCTGACACAGGAAAATAAGTTCACTCCTTTGCAACTATAAGCCAAGAAACATCTGGTGATGCCACAGAAAGCAGCTGTGATTAAATGCAGGGGTTGAATAAATATCTGTAGATGCCAGGTTCATTGCATGCTACAAGATAAATTACACACAATCACAAGATTTTATTCAAATTAAAATTCACTTTTAAACACTAAACTATTTTTAATCGAAGCGTTCCATATTATGGGAATATTAAATCAATTTTGAAACCAGACACCTCGTCATCGTGAGGTATAATGCAACTGTCATTTGTAATAGTTTAACAGCCCTTCCTTACTGTCACAGAGAATAAAAACATTTCAATTTAAACAACATAATGAATAGATTTAGACGTTTGCTGTAGAGTAATAGAACATCTTATTTGAACCAAATATTAAACGAGGAAGAACTTATGAGGAAGGATACACTTAAAACAGAAAAGGAAACAAATATAGTACAGAATACAGAAAAAAAAGAATAAAAAAGACGGTTGGATATGATAAAACACCCAAGGATGAACACAATAAGACTCTCCACGTCGGGGAATTAGGAACATTTCCATACAAACACTGTTTAATGTCTTACTGGGACTGTCAGTATTCCTTGCTTAAGTATAGCACTGTGTATAATACAACAAGCCATATAAAGATGTCATAGTAGGGGCCAAGCTATATACAAAAAAAAGTCCTGTACAGTTTTTTTTTGTTTCTGCAGCAGGGACATGAATAAAAAAAAGTACTGCTGCATACAAGCATCTTAAATGTTTCATGTTTCATCTAGAATTGATTATTGTAATGCACTTTTTTCTGGTATCCCGCTTGCAGCTTGTTCAGAATACCGCTGCTAGAATTCTGACTAAAACCAGGAAAAGTGAACATATTACCCCAGTTTTGACCTCTTTACAGTGGCTCCCTGTGCAGTATAGAATTGATTTTAAGATTGTGCTGTTAATTTACAAGGCCCTGAATGGATTAGCACCTTGTTATTTGCAGGAGTTACTGACCCTGTATCTTCCAAACCGCACTCTGAGATCACAGGATGCGGGGCTGCTGGTTATTCCTAGGGTCAACAAAAGCAACACGGGAATTATGGCATTTTCCTGTAGAGCTCTTAAATTATGGAATGCTCTGGGAATCTGGGACCGTTACAGTTTTCAAGTCAAGACCAAAAACGCAAAATATTTTTCTTATCTTAGTGGGTTTTAATTTAACTTTAAAAGTGCTGATTTTGTACTATGTGTATAATGTTATATAAATATGTTATTTAAATTGTCTGATTGTGGCAGTTGTATGTGTGACATGCTATACAAATGTGGTTTGTTCTTTTTTTTTCTGTTATGTACTGTACAGTGCTTTGCGATACTTTTGTATAAAAAGCACTATATAAATGCAATAAATAAATAAAATAATTAAACCAAATAGGCAGTCAAGTGTTCCTTTATTAATGAGGAGAAGTTGAATATCAGTTAAAGTTTGCACAGTCTGTGGGATTTAAATAATTATTGTCCTGGTTATGAAGTCTGATGCTGAGAATGTAATGATAACAGTACCTTGTTTAGCATTTAAGAGGCAGTTATTTGATGCCATATTTGACCAAGGACCTTCAGCTCTTATCTTATAATTTAATTAGGAAATTGATATACACTGGACATGGAATTGATCATTCATTATACATTAAATGAAAATGATAACAAAAAGAAGTGTACATTAGAACTGCCTGCTGCTGGGAGTGAACTGGTTTAATATCCACTGAATATTTGGAAAATGTCATTATCTTTGCTTTAATGCAGAGCTTGAGAAAGTGATTTCAGAGTGCCTGCACTGATTTCACTCACTTGCTCAGTCTCCCAACATTAAGCTTGTCAAGAGGCTTAGAAAGTGGCATGTTCCTTCCCTTGATAACACACCCCTGTTTTTGATTGATTGGGCTAGTTTTAAAAACATGCTGAGACAGACCTTGTGCTGTTTACAAAATAGCTACTCCCATATCGGTGAAAGATGATGGCTGTTTGCCATTTTACTTTGAGAAGTGTATTATTATTAGGTAAAACGTTCTGTTTTGTGAGAACTTTTTACATCCTCAAACTTTATTTATGATTGTGTGTACGTTTTCATTTTCATACCATTTAGTTTATTTTGCTCAATAAGTCACTTGTTCTAAGAAAACAGGGGGTTCCTATTCTAGGATAAATACAGAGCCTCTTCTGAGTGTCTAATTTATAAAAGAGTGTTTAATGAGGTTACAGAACACCCAGTAGTGTTTACAAGAAATGCATTACTCCTCCTTTCCAGTATCCTGGGTTGTACCCATCTTGAACCCGAAAGCAAGTTTGTGTTTCCCTCCCTGTTATTATTATTATTTATTTCTTAGCAGACGCCCTTATCCAGGGCGACTTACAATCGTAAGCAAATACATTAAGTGTTACAGTACAAGCAATACAATAAGAGCAAGAAATACAATAACTTTTCCCTCCCTGTATTCCCGCTGTTCCTAATGTGTTTACACGCTGTAATTGTGTTTCTTGCACTGTATTGCTGCGTTTACCTCTGTCTGTGTAATTCAGCCTGTTTGTTTGCGTTCTGTGTATCCCCTGTGATTGGTCCCATCTGTGTGTGTTCCCATTGGTCTGAAGTGTGCAGCCATGTTGGAATGGTCAGGACCACCACCACCAATTTACAGGGCCACCAGCCACTTCTATTGACCCACCGACCTGAGCCTCCAACCCCAACACAACCACTGTGCCAGTTACCGTGGGGAGAACCAGTATCGGGACACACCTCCACTTAAACTTCTGAGTACAGGGCATGCCCTACACCACGCTGATTGACAACGGATCCACCGTCACCCTGGTCAGACCTGACATCTTCCAGCGGGCCAGCGAGATCAGCCGGGCTAAGGTGGCACCCACGCCGGTGCAACTGCGGACAGTGATGGTCCAGTTAACACCAATAATAGGGAGAGGGCAGCTGCACCTGGGCAAGACCGCCTTCAACGAGGAGGTTCATCCAGGACCAGTGTATCCTTGGGCTTGATTTTCTGCAACAGACTGGAGAGCAACTGGACCTGGAGAGAAGGACGGTAATGCTCCAAGCGGAACCAGCGCTACTCCTAGACATGCCAACCACCCTCAATGCAACAGTCTCCAGGGGGACCACGGTAAATGACAGCCCTTTCAAGGGATCCTGCAAATGGCATCGACCGGAGGTCAAGCACCGGTGGAAAGCCAGAGTAGCGCCAGCCACCATCACATCTAGTCTCCCCTTCCCCACCCCAATCACAGCAAGAGCCAGCCCTTTCAAGGGAACCTGCAAAGGGCCAGAGCCAAGTGCAGAGCACCAGCGGAGAGCAGGAACGGTGACGAACACCATTACACCCAACCTTTCCTCCCCCACCCGGATCCTGGCAAGCATCAGCCCTTTCAAGGGCTCCTGCAAAGTGTGCGAGCCTAGAGCAGAGCACAGGGGGGAGAAGACAGCGACAGCTGCCCCCCATCTAGAAACGTCAAGAACCCACCTCAGTGAAGCCATGGAGGGAGTGTACCAGCGCAGCAAAGAGGCACTCAAGGAGCAGGAGAGCGACCGACTGCGCACGCGCCTACAGGAGTTTGAGTGCCTCTCGTGGTCAGGCCGGAGGATGGAGGATGGACCGAGATGGTCCAACACCAGATTGACACCGGCCGATCCCCCACCCAGTCTGGAACCACCATGTCAGCTGCCCCTGTTCCAACGCAAGGCGGCCGAGGAAATCATCCAGGAGATGAGGGGGACGAGGGTGCTCGAGCTGTCCAACAGCCCCTGGGCACTTCTGTGTGGACTAGAAGGACCTGCTTCCCCGCATCGACGAGTCACTGGACCTCGACGGGTTCTCCTGATTCAGCTCCCTTGACCTGCGGAGCGGCTATTGGCAAGTGGAGCTCTCCCCCGATGCCAAACCTAAGACCGCTTTCTCTACCGGACAGAGCCTCTGGCAGTTCAGTGTCATGCCGTCCGGATTGTGCAACGCCCCAGCCACATTTGAACGGCTGATGGAGAAGATACTGGACGGCATCCCCAGACAGGCATATGTGGTGTACCTTGGACCTGCTGGTACACATGCCGAGGCCCTGCTCCACCTGCGGTGGGTGCTGCAGAGGATCCAGGTCGCCAGACTGCAACTGCACCCAGACAAGTAAGTGCCACCTGTGCCGGCGTAAGGCTGCCTTCCCCGGCCACCAGGTCAGCGAAGAGGGCATGGGCAACGACCCTGGAAAAATCTCTGCTGTGCAGCAGTGGACCACCCCGGCCAACACGAAGCATCTCTGGAGTTTCCTGGGCCTCGGGTCCTACTACCGGAGGTTTGTGAAGGGGTTCGCCACCATCGCTAGCCCCCTTCACCATCTCCTGGACAAAAAACAGCACTTCCAGTGGGCCTCCGAACACGAGACTGCCTTCTCCCAACTGCGCCATTCCCTGATTAGTGCGCCTGTGCTCACAGCCCCATCCAGCCCCATCGAAATCAAGTCACCCACTCCCAAAGCAGCTCAGCAGCCTACAGAGCAGTACCATGACATTGAAAGATAAAAGCCTGAAAATGCTAATGGACAGAAAATCAGCCACTTCAAGCTAAGATCACTGATCAAAGCAAGAACCTGGAATATAGGAACCAATTTTAAAAGTGGTAAAATTGGTCAGGTAGTCAAAGAAATTGATACCTACTGTAGAAATTCTACATCCTAATGTTTGCTATGTTCAGGAGCAAACAAATACTGTAGTTCAGAATAGTGGCCATCCAATGTGTTTTTCAAAATATGATTAGAAAAAATATCACAGTGGAATTAAGTATATTCTTCTTCCATATGTTACATTGTAAGTACCTTTTTGTGTATATTTTTTCCAATGTGTCATTCATAATCATATGCACATAGATTACATGTTCATGTAAAGGTTAAGATCACTTGTACCAGACAGTGGGATGTTTTCAAGTCAATATTTCTAAAGACAGAAATTCACTAAAGATATATGCATGTTCCACGTTTGTTTTTTGTTTGTTTTTTTTATAACGGTGGTGATATTTAGATCCGATGCTGTTCGGATCAATTGAATGGTGATTGCTTCCTTGTCATGTCACCTCAGCTGTGTCTTCTGGTTCATGTTTCTGGATGACAGCATGCCAGTCAAAAGGGGAGGCAGCTGGTGGGGTAATGACAAGTAACAATATTACCCTCAAGATGAAATGACCAATCGTGTGTTTCTTTTGAAATTGGACATGTGAGACTTTAACCAATAGATGTGAGCAGCAGGTGAGATGTATGGAATTATTTTGTTGGCTGCAATCAAATAAAAAAATAAAACACAACCTTTATTTTCAGGTAGACAAAGGTAAACTGAGGGTGGACTTTCTAGTGCTGCGGCAGGATAAATGGTCTCCAATCGAGTCCAAGTAAAAAAAAGGAAAAAGACCTGTAGCAAAATGACTTGCCTTGCTAATGAGAGGCAGTAGACTGTTTTGAAAGCTTTGGTTATTAACTACTGAAAAGTGACACTCGTTGTGTAAATCTTCAGAACTCTGAATCCATATGAAACGAACACAAACCTGTTGATCCACTGATCTTTGACAACTATGACCCTCCAAGGGAGAGAAATATAAATGAGGTACTGTGACCGAGACAGAAATAGTACAGTCAAGTACATTACAAATAGAAGGGCATCTGGTATTGATGGGGATCTCTACAGGAATGCACAAAGCAGATGTACATCTGGGAACATTTTTCACAGGCTGTTCTTTAAAATGAAGACAAGTAAAATGCAAAATGAATCATCTTTGAACACATTAAAAATAGTCCCTGACAGATGGTTCAGAAAGGATTGCTCAGAATGAGGGTTCTGTTGTTGAAAATGTTACTCAAGGTTACCAATACACACGGCTTGAGTCATTACCCTTTTAAAAGAAACTCTGTCGATCTTCAGAGCATTGCAAACGAAAAGAAACCCGACGATCCACTCAGTCGAACACTGTATGACACATAGCAGCTGAATAGACAAATACCCATTATTACTTATAGATTGTAAAGGATAATAATGTCGTTTTTAACTTTTAAATCTTTGAAGATATAAAAAAGCAGATATTCACTCAATGGAAATAATAACCAGTAAAACAAAACTACTTCCATTTAAGATAGTATCTTTAAAACATTGCATGAGATGTGTATTAAAGTATTTTATTTTTTAAAAGCTTCGTCTGAGGTTACCAAGGGGACGAATTATCCTGTTGAAAACATTTCATGTGAAGGTGGAAGCCAAGCCTTTGATCTTCCATATTATTAAATTAAAGGCTTACATGCTCAATCTAAGCATGTCAATTATTTAGATTTAAATTGTATTTCATTCTGTTTTTCAATAATAAAAAGCAGCTGCATAAAAGAAAAAGCTAAGCACTTAGCATTGTATCAGTCGGGGATTACACAGTTCAGTTCCATTGTCAGTAACTCTTCTTTATCATCGGTGTAAATAGTCCTGTGTAAATTGTTCTTTGGTATTGTTTGTCAGTCACTAATCCATATTCAGTGCTGTTTCAGAGCGCTATTGTTTTTGTTATCAAGCATTTACTGTGCTTTGCTAATTGGAGAAGGGTTTGCTGCAAAGAAAGGATTGCCAGATAATTACAAGTGAGGTAGGACACAAATGTGGCCCAGCAGCCTTGTTCCCTATACAGAGGGAAACAGACCTGTGTCCAGCTGGGTTCGCTATGATTTCTTTGGCACTTCGTAAAATGTAATTGTTTATTAGGAAAGCCTCATTTAAACCACATCAGATGAATCAGGTTATATGATACACTTAACTGTAATCAACTGTTTAAATATTACTGACTTAAATGTGAATGAATTCATATGTATTAAAAACAAATTGTTGAATAATGGAAATTGCATCATTTGGTTTCAAGAGTTTAAAAAAAGTGACCAGAAAAAGAAATCCATATGGTAGGAACATTTTAAAAACTCTATTATCTTTTTTAAAAAAAAAACGAAATACGGTACGTAATTGAAAAATATTACATTGAAATATCATGACCTATGAATTTGTGCTAGTATTATTACTAATACTTAGAGCCCTATGAAATTTATTTCACATTTCATTTGATTTCATTGTATCCACCAAAAATGGTTTTATTACAGATACACATTAATATATAAATAAAAACAAAACATACATCATGTTTTAATTATATACATATTTTTTTATTAAACATTATCTGTTTTTTGTTTTATTATTTTGACATAAACAGACCTAGAACAGAACAATAATTTAGTTACCATAATTTCTCATTAACGACAGTAACGGTAACGTACGTCAAGTCCCCCAATTTTATTTTCTCTGCTGGCTAGTGGAGAAAAAGCATTTAACAGCCAAAGATTCTGCTCCTGATTTGTGCCTCCCCATTTTTTTTGTGCCACCAGCCACCACTGGTTCACAAACTTAAAAAAAAAAAAAAAAAAATTGTAACATGTACTGTTGCTTCTTTACTTCTAGTAATAGATCTACCACAAACACTTCCTAATTTCTATCAAAATACGGTAAGGTACTGTTACAGTTCAAAAAGTAATTTGCAATGGACTGAGACTTCGCATCATTGCAAGAACACCTGTAAAGGCTAAGCTCCATTTGTTGCAGTGGATTTCTGTGCATTTGAAAGGTGCTACAGGGCACTGAAAGTAAAGTCCTCTATTTAATCAAAGGAACAAGTATAGCACATGCAGCTTTCCCTGTTCTGTGGGCGAGAGGGCAGTCCAGTCTTCATTCCATCCAATCCTAAACCTCTCTGAGACTGCATGCAAAAGTGGCCATTAAAGTCAACGGTGGTAGTAAGCTTTCTTCGTGTGGACATACCCTTGGAACTGGGCAGGTACGACCATAATCCATTTCACAAAGGCTCCCAACAGCCCCCAGATTGAAATGCCATTTGATCACAACCAACCTTGTCTGCTATGCCCTGGTGCCCTTAGGTGAAAGATCTGCTCCACTGCCAATCCACAGGGACATCCATCACCTGATTTTCTTCAAGTGTTACAATACAAGTAGTACAATAAGAGCAAGATAAATACAATAACTTTTGTTCAAGCAAAGTACAAGTGTGACAAAACACAATTCAATAAAACAGCAGATAGTGACAGTTACATCAGGATATGATTAAATACAAAATACTACAGGTTAAACACTTGGCAGATTACAGTATTCTGAAGTACAGGATTAAATGCAGTAAAATAGGGGGCAGATAAGAGCAAAATAAAGCGCATTTAAATTAAGGGTGATAGTGTCCCAGGATACAAACAGAGGAGTTCCACAGGTGCTGTTTGAAGGGGTGAGTCTTAAGGAGACGCCGGAATATGGTCAGGGACTGGGAAGTCCTGACATCTGTGGGAAGGTTATTCCACCACTGGAGCAAGGGTGGAGAAGGAGCGGGTTCTGGAGGCAGGCGAGCGTAGCGGAGGTAGAGCCAGTCTTCTAGTGCAGGCGGAGCAGAGGGGTCGAGTGGGGGTGTAGGGAGAGATGAGGGTCTGGAGGTAGCTGGGTGCAGTCTGGTCAAGGCATCTGTAGGCTAGTACAAGAGTCTTGAACTGGATGCGAGCGGTGATCGGGAGCCAGTGGAGTGTGCGGAGTAGTGGAGAAGCGAGGCAGAGAGAACACCAGGTGGGCAGCGGAGTTCTGGATGAGCTGGAGCGGACTGGTGGCGGACGCAGGGAGGCCAGCCAGGAGGGAGTTGCAGTAGTCTAGGCGGGAGAGTACCAAGGCCTGGACCAGGAGCTGGGTAGCATAGTTGGTGAGGAAGGGTCGGATTCTTCGGATGTTGCTCAGGAAGAATCGGCAAGTGCGTGCCAGAGTGGAGATGTGCTGGGAATAAGAGAGGCAGGGGTCCAGGGTGACTCCGAGGTTCTTAGCAGAGGAAGATGGAGAGAGTGTGGTAGATTCCAGAGGAACAGAGAGAGAGAGATCAGAGGAGGGAAAGAAAAGGAGGTCAGATTTAGAGAGGTTGAGTTTGAGGTGATGCGAGTGCATCCAGGAGGAAATAGCAGACAGACAGGTAGAGATACGGGAGGAGATGGTGGAGTCAGAGGTGGGGAAGGAGAGGAAAAGTTGAGCATCATCAGCATAGAAATGGTATGAGAAACCATAGGATGCGATGAGGGGGCCCAGGGAGTGGGTGTAGAGAGAGAACAGGAGAGGACCCAAGACTGACCCTTGGGGGACTCCTGTTAAGAGGGTGAGGTGTGGAGGTTGCTCCATGCCAGGTTACCTGGTAAGTGCGGTTGGAGAGGTAGGAGGAGAACCAGGCCAGAGCAGTGCCAGAGATCCCCAGGTCAGCAAGAGATGATAGTAGAATAGAGTGATCAACAGTGTCAAAGACAGCAGAGAGGTCGAGGAGAATTAGGACAGAGAAGAGAGAGGCAGCTCGGGCACACTTAAGTGAGTTGGTGACAGACAGGAGGGCGGTTTCAGTGGAGTGAGCAGAGCGGAAGCCAGATTGGAGAGGGTCGAGCAGAGAGTGGTTGGACAGGAAAGCAGAGAGCTGGCGGTGTACAGTCCGCTCGAGGGTTTTGGAGAGGAAGGGTAGGAGGGACAGGACGGTAGCTCTGGAGGGAGGTGGGCGGTTTTTTGAGAAGGGGAGTGGCTTTTTTGAAGGCAGAGGGAAAGAGACCAGAAAGTAGAGAGGTGTTGAGAAGGGAGGAGATGAAGGGGAGTAGCGCAGGAGAGGTGAGTGGGGAGGGGGTCCAAGGCACACGTGGTGGGTTTGTGACCCTGGAGCAGGGAGGAGAGGTCAGAGTCTGAGATGGGCAAGAAGGTGGAGAAGGAGGGCGAGTTAGAAGGGGATGCAGTGGGTGTAGGGGTTGGAGAAGGAGGGAGTGCGGGGGAGGGAGAGGTGTTAAAGAGTTTGCGGATATCTGAGATTTTAGAAGAGAAGGAGGCAAAGTCATCAGGGGAGATAGAGGAGGGGGGAGGGTTTAGGAGGGAGGAGAAGGTAGAGAATAGTTTACGTGGGTTGTTAGTGGAGGCTTGGATTACAGATTGGAAATAAGTACATTTAGCAGAGGAGAGTGCGGTAAAGGTCTAGGGCAGCACAGTGTTTGGTTCTCTTCCATTTCTTTTCAGCAGATCGCAGTGTGATTCTTGCCGAGCGGAGTGCAGAGGAGAGCCAGGGGAGGGGACAGAGGGAGGAGAAGAGGGTGGAGGTAGCAGAGTCTACGGAGAGTTGTGAGAAGGAGTCGATAGGAGGGAGGTGAGAGAGAGCAGTGGAGGCAAGGACAGAGGGGGAGAGAGATCGGAGGTTCCGGCGAGAGGTGACAGTGGAGGTAGGAGGAGCAGGGAGAGGGGGGAGAGACGGAGAAAAAGATGAAATAGTGATCAGAGAGGTCCAGGGGGGTGACAGAGAGGGTGGAGGGGCAGCAGGCCCTGGAGAAGGTGAGGTCCAGTTGACGGCCAGCTTTGTGGGTAGGAGGGGATGGAGAGAGACAGAAGTTGAAGGAGAGGGAGGAATCCAGCAGAGTGGCTGGGGTTGGAGAGATGGATGTTGAAGTCACCCAGCAGGACAGTTGGGGTAGACAGAGAGGGGAGGGAGGAGAGTAGGTAGTCGAGTTCATCCAGAAAGTGAGTGAGAAGCCCGGGGGGGGGGGGCGGTACAGAACAATGAGCAGGAGTTGACAGGGAGAGGTTAGTTGGACTGCATGAAATTCAAAGGTATTAACAGAGAGTGAGGAGAGATCAGAGGGGACAGAAAAGAGTAAGAAGGGAGAGAGGAGAAGACCAGTCCCACCTCCCCGTCCAGTGAGACGCGGGGTATGGGACAGGACGTAGAGAGAGGACAGGGCAGCAGGAGTAACAGTGTTATCAGGGGACAGCCAGGTTTCAGTGAGAGCAAGGAAATCGAGAGAAAGGTGGGAGGCAAAGGCAGAGATGAAATCAGCTTTGTTAGCAGAAGAGTGACAGTTCCAGAGTGCACCAGAGAGTGTGCAGGAGGGGGGGGAGAGGCAGAGGGATGAGGTTAGAGGGGTTGGAGGAGCAGCAGCGGAGGGAAGGTAGAGGACGAGGATGGGAGGACAGAACAGGGATGTGAGAGACAGTCATAGCAGGACAGGCAAGACGACAGGCACAGTAGGAGCAGTGGGGTGGCGGCTACAGACCTGACTTGTAGATGGCTTCTTCCAGAGCGCCGTTAGGTTCGGATATATGCGAACAGTGTCTCAGTGCAGGCCTCCCCTTGCTGGAATCCCACAGCTAGACTCCCGGCTCTTTTGTTGAGGCTCTTCGGTTTGCTGGCGCCGAAATAAGCTGCTTGATTAAATGTTACAACTGCTTGGCAAAAGAACCAACTAAACTGTGTGGAAACCAATCAAATAGCAAAATCAACTGCTAATCAATTTAGCCACTCACCTGGTACTAATCACACACTAACTCAGCTAATTCCAACACCACCTTACAATGTCACCAAATGTAGTTAGTTAATTACTTGAAGCAGGCACTTATCTGCCTCAGTCCCTGGTTACCTGTAGACTGAACTAATTACTAGATCCCCACCCTTAAATAAGTTCCACCTCATGTTGCAAGGGAACTAGCTGCTAACTGCTCTGGAGACAATAGTTTCACACACTTCAATGGGATCACACAACTACAGGAGCTGGGCTACTCAGTTTAATTGTCCCTTTTTACTTTGCTGGCAGACCAAAGTTTATGTGCACTTTTATGAGTCTGGCATCTAGAAAACAGTTTGCACCAAGTACACAATCAATGCAGTCAACAAAAGAGATGAAAACATTGAAAAAGTGGTTCTTGACTTTATCAAGGTTATTAACCATTGGGTTACGCACTGCTCACAGAGTTTAAATATTCCAGGATGTTAAAAAAAAAAAAAGAATCCTGGATTAGTATCAGATTTTTATTTACTCTCCTGAAGCCTGGGGTTTGTGTGTGAACATTTGCCCATGCATTCTCTGTGAAGTCTATATAATGCACAGACAATTCCCCTTAAGGGACAATTAGAGTGCAGGGAAACTTTTTTAAAGGTAATTTACTTTCAGAGAAAACACACAAGTAAAATCTATTTAATAATTAATTTTAAATAATTAAAATGAATTATCAATCAATTTTGCCATTCAAGCTGTGTAGAGAACTGGGGATTTTTCTTTTTGGCTTTAAATGTTAAAACTTATTTATGGTAAATGTTTCTACAACTTAAATGGAGTACCATTAGCTTCATAAAACATTACGGTGGTATAAATATTTTAAAAGTAACAGCAGAACATTCTCTGTGATTACATTTTTCTAACCTCTAGCCTATAATGGGAGGGAAATAACGATTTCTAAAACTGATTGCCCTTATTCTGGGTTCAGAGGGAGTAAATAAAAGTTTTAATTATATAATGAAAAATTTTCATTATATAATTCACCTTTTTTTTTAGAATTATATAATTATATATGCTGTGATTATAAGAGCCATGTCTGTCTGCCTGCCTGTCTCTCTCTCTATCTATCTATCTGAACACAAAATAACGATGTCTACTCTGCAGATAACTTCCTAAAATTCCAGCAGTTTTTTGCATATTTTCCTGCAGATTTGGATTGACTCTACTTGAGTCAACCTTATCAGTGAAATAGATCACATTTGTAAATAGGTGAATTGTTTTATAGTCATGAGACAAAACAAAGTGTTCACCTTTTGTGTTTTACTATTTAAGGTTTTTTTTGTGTTTCAGGTGTTTGGTTTTCTGTACATCTCCATGCATGTCAGTATGCAGTTTGTTTTCTTTAAATACATAGATCAACAACACATTTCAATGGCAGTCATGTCTTTATTAATTTATTCATTCTAATGAAATTGTAGCATTTTATCCAATTTTCCTTACTTTATTTGAAACCATATGGCATCAATATTTGTCAGACACCAAATAAATGAATGTGTGCATAAATGTGTGTGTGTGTGTGTATATATATATATATATATATATACACACACATTTTTAATAGCCATGTGCAAATAATGCCTGATGGGAAATATCGCGGCTCACATGAATAAAAACTGCCTAGATGGAATTGCATGTGTTTTTATATATATATATATATATATATATATATATATATATATATATATATATATATATATATATTTAAATGTAGCAACTTTTATTCTAGAGTTTTTCACATACAAATGTGTTTTTTCATGATGTGCTTTTGCACTGCACACTGCGCTTTAAAGTATAATGTTTTGTGAAAATATTTGAAATGACAAAACAGAGGACATTCTGCAGCAACTTTCAATTGCATTTCACCTGTTAAAAAATGTTAACGGCACTACTTGATTATTTAGTGTGGGTGTGCTGTGCTACACCTTTTGAATTTTAAGCATGCCTAATTGTAAACCCCTGCCTTACGCACTGTGACCTGGCTGCTGAACTGTTTTTGAGTTAGGTTGTGTCTTGGAACTAAGGAGAGAGAGATTTACCACAGGGTACTTTGAGCAAGTGTCTTTGAGCTCTGTATTCTAATGCTGTAACCAAAAGCAATAAACCTGTGTTAAGGAAATAAAGAATATTGAATGGAGAAATCTAGTTTGGACATTGTTTATACACTGCGTAAACCCGGCCGGCTCCTCTGAAGAGTATACATAAATTTTACCGGCCTTATTTCGGCCCTATTGACTCAACCCTTTACAGAGGTAATCATTTGTTTGTGGTGACTCCTTTTTTAAATCCTGATAAAGTTTATTGTACACATTTATTATGGACAAATGTATGAAATGCCTGAGCTCTCATGGGCAAACAGAAGCTCAATATCATGAAGCTCTTCAGAGAACAGTGTGAGAGTTTACAGGGGGGTCTGTATGGCATATCATACAAAATCAAGTGTACTTATCAATGGCTGTTGTTTTTCAGTGAAGTTTACAATGGCCAGAGTAAACAAATTACAATAAAAATGAAACATTAATAAACACTTACAAAAAAGTAGGGTTATGTGTCTGGGTTTCTGTAAAACAACTTGAAATCACACCATGCATTGTTTGCTCTCCATCTTTAGGTTCTGTAGATTTAATATTTATTTTCTGAACTTTGACTTTTTAGAAATATATCTTTTCAAAGTTGAACATAATAAGAATCTGAATTGTTATAAAATAACACACTTTAATTTCCATAGACATGTTAACTCATGAGATCTGCAACATGTACACTGATTAAAAAACAACTAGATTTTCTCCGGGACTTTTAGAAAATCAACAACAACCCAACCCCTCAAACTGAGGAAAAGCAAGCCTGGAAAATAAGATGCTGCGATTTATCATGCGGAAATAAAATATCTGTGGCTGGTGGAAGCGGTTCAGAGCCTCTCTGGATTAAGAATCCCAGATGATATTGTCTCTAATACATCTTAGATTTATATAAAACCATTTCTTATTTACACAGCAGTGTGTTCCTCTCTCTGCGTCAGGAACTCGAGCCCTGTCTGTGCCTTTAACCTCATAGTGGAACTGATTTTAAGAATATCTGATGGGGGTGGACTGACATTGTTAACAAGTACACTGACTAATTTTCCTTGCATTTAACTTTGTTTTACACTTCAGCAGATCGGTGCAGTCAAGTGAGTAATCCGAGTTAACATCTCTTCTTACTGAAGTTGACCTTAGTTTGATTTCCTCGTAAAATATAAGGATTTGGTGCTTCTCGGTCTCAAAGCAGATTAAGTGGCCTTAAAAAAAAAAAAAGAACTGCCTTAAACAGAAGGCTTTACACTTGTCTGAGTCTGTTCTGTTCCCATTTTGTTTTGGCCACAAGTCAAAGATAACAGCTGTACACTTGTGGGTTCAGTGAACCTTATGTGCTTTCTGGCTGCATCAGTGACCAGAGGGAATAGATAATAATTAGAACATTTTGGGTTATCTTGAGAAAAAAATACTATTTCCCTCTGTATGTTCCAAAGAGGTCAGATATTATACACACACACACACACTTTACCATTGAATACTGAACGGAAAGCTTCTAGGAGGCTATATTAAACACCACTTGTTTAATTTATTTTATTACAGACTCAAAGGTAAGGAAGAGATGTTAATGCATCTGTTTATTTTGTTTGCTGTACAACAGAGGAAACTTAATATGAATTACTTCAATAATTAATTTAACTTCTGACAGCTAACCACTCTTTTGCATGACAATGGGAAAGAATATTCATAACAAATCTGACATCATTTGTGAGATATGTAATTAATAACATTAGTGCTTTAGAGCAAAGGAATGGGTAAAAGAAAATAGTACATTGAAGGCACTGTTAATACTTAATGGCTGTTTGATAATATAGCCTGATTTAGTTCCGCTTTGTTACCCTACTGCATCCTTTGCTGACCTGGATTCTTTAACACAGCACCTGTCAATAATGATTTTATTAGCAATTAAATTTTGATAAGCAGCTTTGCAGAAAGTGGCCCTGCTGCCATCAATAGTAAAGTCTATTCTTAAAATGTCATCTGGAAACTTTGAAACAAAGGTGAATATTGTCTTAAAGGTTTTACAAAAGCTTTTTATGATATCCATTAAATATGATATGAATATTTCACAGTAATGGCTTATATATTTAATGTGTAGTTAAAAACCTTTTGTGAGAATTTATTTTCATAGGAGGCTGTGTAGTCCAGTGGTTAAAGAAAAGGGCTTGTAACCAGGAGGTCCCCGGTTCAAATCCCAGCTCACTCACTGTGTAACTTTGAGCAAGTCACTTGTGCTCCGTTTTTCGGGTGAGACATTGTTGTAAGTGACTCTGCAGCTGATGCATAGTTCACACACCTTAGTCTCCGTAAGTCGCCTTGGATAAAGGCGTCTGCTAAATAAACAAAACAAAAAAACATATTACCAGTTTAATCACCCTATATATAATTGGTCAACCTGTGCAAATGTACGTCTTCATCAGATTTCTTTGGAAATGTAAAGAATTTAACTCAATACACCATCCATGTGTAAAACAGTACATTGGATATTAAAAACACTGCAGTTACACAGTATCTTCTGTCATTTCACAGAAAAAGCCATTGGGCTATATTCTCAAAGCTATTTACAGCACTCCAAAAACATCATTAACATGAGAAATAAAAATGCACCAAAACCTGGAAATGAAGAATATTTCATCATAAGGCTTGTGAGTATCTTTGTGAATCTAGTGCATTGAGTACAAATTGACAAGTTCTTGAACAGTTTAAAAATACTGTAATTCAGACCATTTTTCCCCCAGAAATATACTGTAATCCCATATGCCTACCAGGCTTATTTGTTTGTGTCAACCCCTTTTTCACTGGCACACGATTGTTTTCAATACTGTACATCCAGTTAGTTCTCTTGTATAAGAATGACCTGTTCTTCATACAGAAGTCTGGTACCCTTGGACAACTAATTCATGCCATCATCTGCGGTATACAATAAATGGGACCATATTCACTAAACAGTTACCGCTGTGCTGCATTTGCACCTTTTTATTATTATTTTCATTTTTTTGTAAAACAAACAAGCTGATAATGTTACAGGTTGAGTGGGGGCGGTCGGACACACGCATGTCATGGTTCACTTTTTTCATATTTCTGGAAAATCGCTTATCCAGTTATTAGCATAATGTTTTTAGCATAATTAATTGAGAATATCAGATTCTGGAGATAAGGTATATGAGGCGGAGGGCAGGTCTATCTGTCAGTCCATCTGCATGGCACACCTACATTTTTGCTTATCCAATTGTCAAGAAACTATGTGTTAACATTATTTAGTTTAAGTTAAGAGCTATTTTGTATACAATTTTATTTAACAGCTCTAATTTTTAATTTGCAGGCATGGTGGGGTGTTTCTGTTAATGATGTTTTTGTGTTTTTGAAGTAATGCCAAGGTAACCATGGATACAGTACAGTATGCAATCAAGAGACCCTTCATTGCTGTAAAATGCTCTAACCCATCTCATCACGGCGGGTATAGGCTGATAAAACCATTTACTAAGACAACTAATAATTACACTCGTCAAAAATGGGTCTGCTTGAATAGAATGGAAAACATCCTGGCATGACAACAATAAACTGTATTATACAAGAAACAGAAAGGCCCCTTGTGGCAGGATGGCTTGCAGTGGTGAGGTGTGGTGACGTCACGGAACAGGAAGTAACAGAAACCAAAACAGTGGATGGGCGGGTGAAAGCTGAAACGCTACGGCGTTCAGCTGCTTTTATTAAATCATAATACAAAACAAAAGATTTAAACAAATAACAAAACACAAAACAAAAAGGCGCGTTGGCCAAACAAATAAACAGAAACAAGTATATTTACATATAGCAATTGTTCTTAACTGTTTTCTCTCTCTGCTCCCAGTACTCTCCTGTGTACACTCCTCCCTCGCAGCACAGACAGCTGCAGGTTCTTATACTCTGGCCGAGGGGTTAACTAGCTGTTAATTGTCTTATTACCCCTCGGCCACAGTCTGCACGCGTTTAGTAAGGATGCGTGACTGTCAGCTAGTTAAATAATCAGTAGCTGATCAGCCACGCATCCTCACGAGGTTCTTAAAATATAAAAACAACAACAAATACGCAGCGCTTTGAACTGCGTCGCAAACAAAAATACAAATAATAATAAATAAATATATAGGGGCAGGACACTCCGCCACACCCCTGTTTGACATGTTAGGTTAAAGAGTAAGTAGCAGGGCTTCGGAAGGTTATACGTCCCCATGTCTCGCTACAATTTTTTTCTTTTCATTGTCCTGACAGCTTTAAAGTCTGTTTCAAAGTTATTTTCAAAAAGTCCTCTCTAGTGCACTGGGGTTTGAGATTTGTTCTCTAAATCACTGCAGAAAAAAAAAAAAAAAAAACCATAAGTGCTCTGGCTTTTGTGTTCCCTGCCACATCATGGATCGTTATTGATGTGTTACCTGTTTGACAATGTGGGCAATAATCTTTGCACTAGTGGGGCCATTTCGAAAAGAGCTTTGAAACAGACTTTAAAGTTGTAAGTGTAACAAGTCATCAGGATTTTAACAGTGATAGGGAAAATTACAGGTACGTTATCTAAACAGTTGTAGCATGATGGGGACGTGTAACGCTATGTTTCTAGGAACCCCACTACTTACTCTTTAAGTATTGTGTGTTGAGAATATTGAAGTGCTTTGTTGAATCTTTGTGTATTTTGGAAACAGCAAAACAGTCAATTTATTCATTAAAATTATTATTTAAATACTTTGCTAGGTAAAAAAAAAACCTGTTGAGACGAGCATCTCCTTTTTAAGAAGGGGATCATGAGAAAAATAATGATTTTAATATGCACTGTACTTCTCAAAAGCTGAAAATCATTACAGATGGAGTTTATACTCGTTTGATTTTTACCCAACACATTATTTAATAAAAGACTAGAGGGTTCCATATGTGCTTGAACAAAAAACTGCAACAAACCCAATGGAAACAACATCTTGGCATGCATTTAGCTGTTATTTGAATTTCAAAATACACTGCGATTTGCTACTTTATGTGAATCCAGGTAACTTAATGCACATCAAATCAATTTGCATGTACTGTAAAGCAGTACTTACTTCTGTCACCCAGGTCAACACTGCGTCTTCAAAAAGCAGTGTGAAATTGCGTAGCTGAGCCGGGTAGCGTCTGACCCGGGTAGTGCATGCCAGCGTGAAAGGGGTGTGAAATTGGTACTGATACAGCTGCAAGTGGAGCTTCCAACTAAAAGAAAATAGCAATTATTATTATTATTATTTTATAGCTTAAAGCCTTTCACTGCATTGAGTTTTCAGGATACAGTGGATCCAGGGACAGGTTTTGAAAGGGCATACATTACATATTCCTACCTTTGTTGTCTATCTTCTTATGCCTTTTATAGATTTTTCTTGGTCAGAAAGAGAATTCCTAATTTAAGTGCCTGTGAAGAAACTAACAAAAAAGGACAGGGGTGTCAGACAGACAGTTTATTAAAAGAAGAGAAAGAGCATTCTACATAATTAACAAATAAAAGTACTGATACATTGTATCTGTTTATTTATGTATTTATTTATTTAAAGGGAAATGTCAAGACTGCATTCTATTTTTCTTTTGCTTCTATTCAAAGATAACCTTGTTCATTTATTAAAAAAAAAAAACCACTGAACCATTAAAAAGAAATCATTTGGTAAAGGAGAAAGGGGTTGTCTACAAAACCACTGAAAAAACTGTCCCAGTTTGAAACAGAGACAAAGGTTTTCAAGCTTTTTTTTATATTTGGAGGGAACTCATCATTTAGAAATCATCAGAGCATGTTTGTAATTAGTGGTTTGAAAGTATTTACACCTGATCGACTTCTGAGATGATCTCTTGTACACAGCAACATGTCACAAAATAAACAAACTAACATAAAATGAACAGTAACATATTCACAAGAACATTAAAAACATAGATCGTACATTAGGACTTGAGAAATACTTCAGGGGGATGAGGGAAGCTGAATAACATTGATGATTTTTTTTGAGATTCAGTGGTGCTTAGATGCACGTCTGCAAAAGCATACAAAATCAATGCACTGTGTCAACAAGATAGATACATAAATGCTCTTAACCTTGGAGTGCTAAATTCAGGTACAGTAATGTGGGCAATTCCAGCATTGCACACTACCATCATTGCATAGTGATGTGTTACTGTATAATTAAAAGTTAATCTGACAAGCTGTTAAGTGGCCCAGTTTGTCAAATCTATACATTGATTCTTTGCTATCAAAGGTGGTAAGAAGCGGTTTCTGGACTATGCATGTCCCATCAGCAGTGCTGTAACAGCACAACAGCAGCTTGTCATCCTGCAAGGGTTTCAAACTGGATAGAGACTGAAGAAAGAAAAGACTACAATAGAAAAAAGTCATTAAAGACATAAAAAAAATAAAAAAATGAATCCTGTTTTAAATACCATTATACACAGCAGTAACAATTACTATATTCACACAATTATTGTTCTGAGATTCGGCTTTGATCGAGACAGAGGTGAACAGGATTTATTTACATATCAACACTGAACAGCTCACGTGACATTACCAGTAGCGCACTGCGTGCATACAACACAGTGTATGAAAACTTTGGTAGGATCTACACTCTCTGAACTAATCTTCTCTGTTTAATAATAAACTAACGTTGCTGAAGAGCTTGATCATGGTGGATAAACGGTTAGGGCGGATATGTGACGTGTGGATACGCGACGGATTACTGTATATCACAAGAGTACAACCTTTATTTAACACCCACTAATACAAAAATAAAAACAGAATGTACACAGGAAGTTATTTTAGAAACTAGCTAGAAAGCCCAAAGAAATTGGTTTCTAGTTCCCTGCTAAATAAACTAGTTCAGCAGTTGTGAAGTTGAATAAGCTTGGCATCATGAGGGGATAGTGTCAGTAATCAATGAAAGATTAAACTGATGAGCAGTCTGAGGTAATCACCCTGGAGACCGTTTTAGTCAGGTGATCAATATTAGAACCATCTAGACTGGATGCTCTTCCATTTTAAACCCTGAATAAAGACTGTGTCTATGAGCTTTACAATAGATAGGTCTTTAACAAGCTGAGATAATGGACCTGGACACAAGAATATTAGAGTTACACTTCTGTTAACTGCATCAACAAAATCATTGTAAACAATTGATCTGTCGCCATATCAACAGAATATACACGGAATAACAAAGTAGAGGTGCCTGTAGTAAACACAAGCTGCTGACCAAATGCAATCATTCCTGAGGTTACCAGGTGATGCGGCTCTGTTAAATCATGCAAGCAACACTTTGGATATTACACTTCACTGTTGTTTCTGTCTGTTTTAGAAAGGACAGTTTTTTTTCTTTTTTAGCTCAGGTTGAAAGAGGCAGAGCATTTAGTAATGAACCCTGATGTGCTATGTTTGAACTGAACCACGGTACATACAGTAAATCACATGTAATTGTGGTGTCAGATGTGGTATTAGTGCAGGGCTATAATTACACATTTAGCATGGCTGAGGGTATATTTGAGACATTGAGAAAAACTTCTAGTCTAAACATTTGTCACTGAATTTACTAGTTTCTTTTAGTATTTTTAAATATACCACTATTGAGTGTTTTATAGTTATGGGTGATGGTATGTTTACATGGTTTGGGTTTGATCTTTACTGTTGCTGCATAATAAACGATTGTCTATCTGTGCTCCGACTCGCTGAAACAACCTTGAGTGTGGTGTAATCGAAACCAGTATCCTATAATGTAGTTATGGCTCCCTGGCAATTTGGGGAAGTTTCCAGATTTAAAGTGAGCCCACACTCTTGACTTGTTAAGCTGTACTTTAACCTTGGCACATACAGCGATGCATTAGTGTAGATCCTAGTGTTTTGTTTTGCTGGAGCGTGGTTTTGCTACATTTAAAAGCACACCTATATTGTACCTACAGTACTAGAAAGAGTGGAGTAGGTCTTCCAAGATGCACCTGCTTGTTGTTGGTAATATTGAATGCTTTAAAAATGCACAAAATAACACAATGGCTGAGCAATGTATTGATATAGCAGTATATTATTTAAAAGTAAATTACAAGTCAGTTTAATAATGTCAGAACAGGGTGACAAACTTAGTAAAATATATTTTATTTTGCCAGAGCTACAGAAAATAGTTGCCATTTCTTTTTATTATTATTAATCAGTTAGTTAGCTAGCTTCATTTGCCCATTTCAATGCCTGTAGGTTTTTGTTTCCAATTTCATTATCTTTTATTAGCTCTTTCCGTGTTCTTGTTTGCATTTTGATGAAGTGAATTGCTCAAATACATGTCTAATTAATTTAAAGTTTCAAACCAGTAATTTAAAATAAATGTGGTTTGATTTTTGACGGGCATGAAATCGTAGGTGTCTGATTAATTAATGAGCAACTAGTGCTCAAACGGAAAATACTTAAGCCAGGAAAACTCATATGATAGAGAACAATATTTATTAAAGCTTCCACAACAAACACAACGGTATACATACTTTCATTACATCCTTGGCCTTTGGCCCCGCCCCCTACAAGGTACCCCTGCCCATAATTGAGTTTGCTGATAGTGGAGAGGCTGACTGTAGAGAAGCCATGGGCAGGGAGGTAGGATAGCTGCCCTTCCCACAAGGCTGAAAAAATAGGTTGAGGCAAACTCTGACATACAGTGGGGAATGAATGGATTGAGGGAAGATATAAAGCCCTTTCTATCTGATCATTGGACGTGTTGTTTATCGAGTGATGAATGAAATACAGTACTAGCCAATTAACTGATGATGTCCTGGTAATGGAGGCGTCTAATATGCTTGATGTTTGAAAGTGAGTTCCCTGCCTGAACCACCACTTTGTTAAATTTCCCCTCATGCTTTAGCTGCCTTTACTGGTGAGGTGCCCACCTATATTTTCATATGCTAAATACAATAAAACAAGTAATACACCAAATGATTCTCAGCATTATAAAAGAGGAGGCAGTAATAAGTTTAATAAAGCTTATAACAAAATGTTTTTTAAAAGTATGTATATGTTAGCCCTTCTAATAATACACTAGCCTTGTTTCCAATATTGTACAGCTCATTTGCACTTTTTACTAGCCACACTTTTTAAATATTATATTTTCTAATGAATCTGGATTTCAGTGAGCTGAGCGGTGGAATTTGCCGGTGCATATAAACCCTTTTACTTTGGGTTAGTGGTTTATTTCAAATTCACGACAGTAGTAACTCAAGGTAATTTAGTCTGATGGACCTGTGTGATGAGACCTAAGTCTGATTGCTGCCAGGTATCCACATCACCGAACTCCCATCTTAGCTGGCATTTATAGAACCTCTTTGGGAATCTCACTGGAGAGCCAAAGGCCTGGCTGCAGGCATGAAAAATGAACTACCTTTTGAGCCACTTGATGGTGATTACTCCTGACATAAACAATAGTAGATCAATACAGTATGTTCAAAGTGTGACTGTCCCACCTGCTGTACCTGCTCAGTGGATAGTTAGAAGAGTCTTCTTTGCTGCCTATCTGGTATTTTACATTAGCAATAACAGTTGCTCACCCTGATATTTTTAGGTTCATTCATTGGTTTGGAGCTCAATGCAGGAAGATGTAGGCAATTCTTTCTTTATCTTTAAGCATCAGAATTATTGCAGGGATCTGCTAACTATCTTACAATGAAACGTGTTCGTCAGTCATTGTCTGAATCGTGTGGTATCTAATTGGGGATGTTTGCGTGCCACAGTTCCTGTTGTCCTTTATGGACTATTGTTACTCTTCCTTCTTTGTCCTCACTTCTAGACACATTTCCTGTTTTAAAAGAAGAAATTACCACTCATCTCCCAGACAGTTAGTCATCTGTGTCCTGTTTCCTGCCTCTCATTGTTCATCGTCCTTCTCTTCTCCACACCCACTGCTTTCAACGCTCACATTTTCTATTACCCTATTCAGATTAATGTAAATTAAATTCCTACCATTCTCACTGCATGTAGCCCTGGAGGATATTATCATTATTACTGATGTGAATGTTCTACAAAGCTATTCGGGAAGATTGGTTCAAATGAATTGTTAAATGGGACAAAATAGAGCTGGTCTGTTATTATAACCTTGAAAAAATATAGTTTTAAACACTATCTTGCCCTGCATCAGGGCTGCTTTAATATTTGGAGATAATATTTTCTTCTGGATAATTTAAATGTGTTTCCTTAATGTAAGCATCCATAAAGGGGTAACAAGCTTTTACAAATAAAGCATCTCTACTTTAGAACTGGAACTGATCCCAATGTGTTCATCCATTATCTTTCAGATGTCCTTTTCTATATACAGTTATCTACAATCAATCAAAGAAAGATCCATTGCCCTTTTCAAAGGGCGATGTTCTTAAAGTAGAAATTCTCAGAATCAGAATGGACGTGGTTCCCAATACGTCCTATTGGTTGATTCAGGTAGACAAGTGAAATGCTCAGAACAGTAGGACAGTAAGAATGACTATTCATTGAGAAAATAAAAACAAACAAGGTTAACATAATGTTTAGATTGCAAAACAAAACTGGAAAAATATGTTTTTACATAACATATTAAATGCATAGTGTGTGTTCACTAGATGGAGCTGGCGCTTACTGATATGAAGAGACATTGCCTAATCTTCACTACGTTACACGTGTCTATTGCTGACAACTACTGTACCTATAGAACTAAAGTGCAACCAATGAACTAGCCAGAAGCAGAATCTGCTTTTTATTTTTCAAACATCGAGCAGAAATGTACTCCGGGAGAAGAAGAGGAAAGTTATATGCGACAACAGCTCTGGACATCATCAATTCACTCTGATCAAATTAGAAATGTATAAGCATTTACACCCAAGTTTACAAACAAATACGTACAACCCCCCACCGCAGCACTAGACCAGCAATGGCAATGTCCCCTTGACTAACTATACATACAACCCCCCACTGCAGAATTAGACCAGCAATGGCAATGTCCCCTTGACTAACTATACATACAACCCCCCACTGCAGCACTAGACCAGCAATGGCAATGTCCCCTTGACTAACTATACATACAACCCCCCCACCCCCACTGCAGCACTAGACCAGCAATGGCAATGTCCCCTTGACTAACTATACATACAACCCCCCACTGCAGCACTAGACCAGCAATGGCAATGTCCCCTTGACTAACTATACATACAACCCCCCACTGCAGCACTAGACCAGCAATGGCAATGTCCCCTTGACTAACTATACATACAACCCCCCACTGCAGCACTAGACCAGCAATGGCAATGTACCCTTGACTAACTATACATATAACCCCCCCCTCCACCCCCACTGCAGCACTAGACCATTAACTTTTTTGACAAGGGGGACAAGGGGAAAAGAAGACTACGCGGCGATCTGATTCAAACATTCAAAATCCTAAAAGGTATAGACAATGTCAACCCAGGGGACTTCTTTGACCTGAAAAAAGAAACAAGGACCAGGGGTCACAAATGGAGATTAGATAAAGGGGCATTCAGAACAGAAAATAGGAGGCACTTTTTTACACAGAGAATTGTGAGGGTCTGGAACCAACTCCCCAGTAATGTTGTTGAAGCTGACACCCTGGGATCCTTCAAGAAGCTGCTTGATGAGATTCTGGGATCAATAAGCTACTAACAACCAAACGAGCAAGATGGGCTGAATGGCCTCCTCTCGTTTGTAAACTTTCTTATGTTCTTATGTTCTTAACAGAAAGACAGTAGATGTATCATTATTACAAGTGTTGCAGATCCCCTTGAGCGTTTCCTTTACCTTTGCTGAATCCCAAGTTGTCTATATAACAGTATGTTTTTCAACATATTCCTGATTGCTTTGATATTTTTGGTATTCACATATCATAGGGGAATCGATTAGGCAAATACTATTTTCACTTTTACTCTAGGATGTTTGCAGCATATCCAGTTCATGCTCCCTCTCGCAATGATGCTTGTGCTCTCATTGAAATGAGTGGCACATTGTTGCAGCAGTGAGCGTGATCTGGATACACTACCATCTTTAGAATAGAATCATTTTTCTCCTGGCAAAATCTCCAGAGTAAATGTCAAGAAAGGCATTGCCCAGTTGATTTATGATGTGTGATTTAACCATTCAAAAGAGGCGGCGATATGTTCAAAAATGTAACACTGCGTCTACCCGGGTACTTTTCCATGACCGATGGCATTATGCTCTCAAAGCTTCACTTCGATGCATAAAAAGTAAAAAACGCAAATAGTTTTTTGCAATACAAAGCACTGTCAAATGTCATACAATGATAAGGGGACAGTAAGATCTAAAACCGTAACGTGATGCTCTTAGTGTTCAACACTTGAGGAACAACGGAGATATAAAATTCTAATTAATTCTGAATGAGTTCTTGAGCCCCATTTTTGCTCCTTGTTGATGTAGGTCACATCGTTGCTGTTTTTCGTGTGTTATTGGCTCCTAAATGTACATGTACCTTATATGATTGATTTAACATATTTCATTTCCCCCTACGCCACAGAGCATCTGGTGTCCCCTGGAGCTCTTCCGATCAAATACTGTCACCATACAGGGGAGATGAATTGCTGTGGAAATACAGGTATTGTGGAAACAGGTCACCTAAGTAAAGAAGACTGTACCGTTAAATTTGAGAAGTAGGTGGGAACTGTTGTCCTGTTCTGTCTGATCTTCAGGCAAATTAAAAAAGAAACCTTGCTTCTATGTATTGTATGAAATCATATACTATATCTGATTGCGAATTGAAAAATAAAACCTTGCTTCTATGTACTGTATGAAGTCATATACGATCTCTGATTGCACATTTGACCCTGTGGAGCTCATTGGGTCCCTGGTGTGTCTGCAGAGTCTCTTGGAGGGTTGAGGTGAAAGGGTTAGTGTGATCTACTGAATTTGATCAGGGACTGCATGTCCATTATTTATGGGCCGGTCGGTTTTGGGCAAATGCGGATGCTGCCTATCATGTGGTAAAGAGACCTCACTAAATAAAGCTAAGGGTTTGCGCTACTTTGGAGCCTCTCTCTTCCTATCCCCTGTATGGTACCTGCAGAGCTTGGTTTATATCTTATTGTACGGTACCTTCGGGTGTTTCAAAATTACCCTTTGTTCAACAAACCCTGACGATAAATTAATGACCTTCAATTGAAATCTATCATTAATGTGTATTCTTGGATAGAGGCCAAGTTATTCTGCCTCGTCCTCCTAGCATATGTCAACACAATATATTGGTTCACAATATAAGCCCTGCAGGTACCTACACTACATCTTGTTTGGAAAAATTAAAGAGGATTGGAATGGTAATTGGTTTGAAACTTTAATTTCCTAAAAAAAAAAAATATGTTAAGAAAACAATGCAGGGCAGCCAAGGTAAAAAAAAAAAAAAATAATAATAGTGCCAGATTTTAAATGACTGCCAAATCCTGTTTCAAGAGAGCCAAGTGGTATTGACTGGTCATTTTAAACCTAGTTAACATTCACACTTACCACTATAGAGTCTTTCAATACTCAAGAGACATAAGTGAAAAGTCTCCATGTTCCATTGGAGGAAGAGAGGAGTGGGATTTCTCAGATCAGATAAGCTGTTACCAGCCCCATGTATGCTGGTAAAATATCTTTGTCAATCTCAGCTTTCCAGTTTTCTTGAAACCTAGATAACTAGCTTTGTGCCCAGCATCTAAAATACCATTATCACAACCATTGTAAGTTTCATAGACTAGGACCAAATCGTGAAAAAGGTAAAACAGCAAAGTGCACTGCATATATAAATGTGTTTTATTAATTTGTATATTAAAAGAAAAGGAAAATACCAAAAGTAAGTACTCCATATATTATGTAGCTAAGTGCTCTTCAAAAATAAGCATATTTCTAATGTCCTTACAAACAGCACCCTCAAGGATGCAAGCTGGTGTATTTATATCTTACTTTTCACCTGGCATTTTTTTAAAAACATAATACCAAGCTCTTCTCAGGAATAACATGCAAACCACATATACGTAATTGCTTCCTGTATCCATAACGACTCCCTCTCATTCAGTACAGAATCTTATAGGTGCTCTCTTCCTTCTTTTCATTAATATATAATTCCTACACCAATTCACTTACACAAGCATAACCCTTTAGCAGAAAGCTGTCATTATCATCTTTTTTTCTTTTGGCACCCAGTTAGGAACAGGATGGTGTTATCTCATAGATACTAAGGACTTTTTAAACAACAGAAGGGAGAGGTGCTAGTAAAATACTATGTATATACATATGCTGCTTGACAAATATTATTTTAATAAACATAGGGCAGTGGTTCCCAACTTTTTTCAATGTAGGGACCACCTTGGTGTTTGGATTTTTCCCACAGACCACTTGCCACACATTTCTTCACATCAGCATTCTGAAACTAATTTTTATGTGCATATGTATAAGTACATGTAGAAAGTAAAGTATTTATGTAAAGTACCTAAAAATGAGATTCCTGGGCTTGAATCTTCACTCCAAGGTCAGCAAGAAATGTGCGCATTGAAAGTTGCTGATGGCAAAGTTCCTGTTTCTTTTGTTTACAATTTCTTTTCACATTCTGAATGCTTTGTAGATAAATGGCATCTCAGTTTTGCAGGTTTAAGAGTTTTGTTTGACAAAACCTCCTGACAAATAATGCACTGGGGCTTGGGTCGTCCTCGGATCCAGTAAATGGAAATGCCAGTACAGCTCCCCGCAACCGTTACCTCGAGTAGCAAATGAATCTACCCATTTGTAACGCAACTTTTATTATTTGCCAACTTCGCGTGATGTACGGGGATTGGTGGCGCACAGTTGACAGGATTTCTAGCATTTTGGTTAAATATGACAGCGTCAAGAACAGACTGTACACATTATTTCCAGAGTAGTGTTAAGAAAATTTCCTTTTGGCATATAGTCTTGTGAGATATTAAACCTGGCTCAATAAACCCATATAATAACATGGCGCCGAAATCGATCACACACTACGGGACAGTCCACAAGCTACAAATATTGCCTCTTTTTGTTTCAGATTAACTTCTATTACTATATGCAGCTACACTCTCCAAAAACATATGGCAATAATAGGGATATTCCTATATCCCTGGCAACACTGTAGCACATATTTGATATTGCTGAAAATGAAAATAACTAAAACTGTGGTTTTAGTGTTTTTTTAAATTGTTTTATTTTAGTCATTCCAACCAAGTTAGGACTATTCAATACAGTGTACTACTTTTATGTGGAGTGAAAAGGCTGGAACAGCTAGATTACGTTTCTCCCTGAACAGTGAGCACAAGCAGGAGAATAAGCACAGATTACAAAGATGTGCATTTACCTGAATGTTAGATTTTTTTTTAATAATGCTGGCTAAAAAAAAGAAGTCTGTAATTTGGACAAGACAAATGTACCTTCATAATGTGTAAGTTATTTAGTATTAGTTTCACATTAGAATGCTGCTTCAGTTAATGGTGGCTTTGAAGGCGACGCTTGGTATTGCATCCAAGGGAGCTGTAATATACGTACGGTATTAATTTATAAACACACCCGTAATAACAGATAAAGGGGGTAAATGCAGACTACATACATGGTTAAAACTTTTTGTTGTGTTGCTTAGTAGCATCACAACGTGTGATTGTGTAGAAGTGGGCTTTTGCAAGAAGACATAACCGAATTTTAAGAGTTGTTTGCAGACCACCTGGAGTTAGGAACCACTGACATGGAGAAAATAATTCATCAGGCTTTTTGTATCCTGTCTTGACAAAGTGTTGTTTGAATCTGGCAGACTAGTTCTGGAGGTTCAATAGACCTGGTCAACAATAAAGTGCCAAACACAAGTTATACTAGTTATACTTTTCCTGTTGATGATGGTCACAACTGTTAGAAAACAATTATAGACCACAGTAACTAAGATACAAGTCAGTGTATGTTGAAATCAATAAAACATAGTTGATTATCAAGAAAGTTAAGTAAACCTCTTTGTTTAATTGGGGTATAGATTTCAATCATAGTGCAGTATTATACCTCCAAATATCTATACTGCTCATTTCATTTTCTCCTCATTTGTTTGCAAAGATGAATGTGACTATGGGACATTGGAGCCATGAGTACTGTAGTTAAAAAAACATGTTCAATTATCAAGTTGCTCTATAATATCTGCTGAGTGACATTGCAGAAGCAAAAACATACATGAAATGTTTGCAGCTGGATGTGCTTTACATAATACAGTGATACCTTGTGCAGTGTTATATAAGGATGATACGGCACAGATTGAGGGTGAAGATAGACTTCACACTACTGATGCAGCAGCAGCTTTCTCTTAACTTCATCTTAGTTATCTTATTTTGATTTTTTTCTCCTATTTACAATTCTGCCATCTAGACAACTTTTTCTCTGACACGAGTCTAATTGAGCATGCTTTCTTATGGCTAACCCCTGAAGTTACACAAGGAATTGAGCAGTTGTTCAAACGGGTTCTTTTTAAAATACATTTGAGAGTGACTCAAGTGTCATGAGGAAACTGACCATCTGGATGACCAGATCCAACCTGTTAGTACATTTTAAACTGTTTTGTGCACCTCACTGGAAAAATAAGAAAGGCAGCATCATTTTATTTGTGGGACACATATGTCCCTTGTACCTTAAATGATAAATACCTGTGGTATGTGAATCTAGGTTTCATTGAAACAAATAAACATCGAATGGGAAAACAGTACATGTGGACACTAAAGTATGTGTAGTTAAAAAGCTACAGTAACAAACTCAGACAAAATGTGTAGTCTTTGTGAAACAGGCATGGTGTTTTATAAAGACCATTACCTCACACAGAGTAGTTGTGTTAGGGCTTGGATTGATTGCCAACACTTGGTCATTGGGTTCCACAGGCTTTATTAGGAGCGCTCACATTAACAATGCAGTAGACGCCTGTTATTAGCAACCCTGATAGGGACAACTTTCGGTTATTAACAACATTTTCCCAGGAACCAATCCCGTCCCATAGACTTTAATGTTAATGGAATTCTGATATTAGCAACTGCTTGCCACTTATCGACAACTTTATTACTAGTTGCCAGTGCTACAGAGCGCACTTGCATGATTTATGCACATACTTCATGCAGCTTTTATAACACACTGACTTCGCAACTGCGTATTTCTGGCGGACAGAGGCAGAATCGTGGCTTTGAAACTGGCCACGAAGCTGCATGTAAAATTGTGATGGATTTACAGCGAGAGGTGGTACATTGAAAAAAGCAGACAATGTTGGACAATTTCTTATTTTAAAATTGTGTTTTTTAGAATTGCTTGTAAGTACAACACATATTTTTTTATGTCTGTTTACTATTGTAAGGACAATTGTAGTACATCGTTGTGTAGTACTATTTAAGCCTCCTCCCTTTTTTTGTGTGTGTGAAGTAAACAGTTCTATGTTTGGGTATTTCGTGATTCTCGTTCATTTTTTAATATTGTAACATTTAAAACACATGTATTTCAGTGCATATTTGTACACCTACAGTATATATCATTGTTCCATATAAATACACTTGAAAATGGGGGCTTTTCGCTTATTGCTGGGAACCGAGAGGTTGTTAATAAGCGGCAGTACTTAAAAAAGTTTACCCTGGTAAATTTACACAGTGATGTGCGGTTTTTCCATGCGTTTTCCAAGGTTTTGCTACATATGTATTTACTCCCTATACAGTCTAATCTAATCAAATTTTCTGTCTTAACTCTTCACTATCAAAATGTAACCCTTATATTGCCGTTCCACAAAAAAATAAAAGTCTAAAACCAACAGACCATTGAGCTCATTCATCCTAAATGACACTGCTGCACGTAAGGGCAGACATACCGTACCCTAGCAACCTGAGCAGCTACTGTCTGCAACTTAGCCCTTGGGAACTCTCTAGTGAGAATAACAGGTGCATTTACTCACTTTTATTGTGGTGCAACTGCTACTACCTAACCTGAAGGAATAGAGACGCTAACTCCGGGACTGCAGCCCGAAACGTAAATATACCACCAAGCTTCAGGATAGATAGGCATTCCTAAAACAATTCAAAATGCCAAAATAAATACTAAAAGTTATTTGGGAGATAGGAATTAGCACAGCAAGGTCCAATACATCTTACGGGTATTGTTATAACTTATATGGACGTGATACTGGCTCTTTAAAATTGCTCCTACGTGTTAAACATACCCTCTGCTAACTAATGCCAGCCACACACTGAGACACAACATTCTCTTCTCTCGCCCTATTTCCAGTCCTTATTCTTTCTAGTAAGTTCTTTTGTTTGTTTTAGTTGGATATTATATATATACACTAACATGGGTTACCCTCAGCTGCATTAACTTTTGAATCGGTTCACTTTGGACACCCGCTGAATGACACTGAGCTTATTTTTAATGGTGATTTTGTCTCCCAAAGCACACTTTTTTACATCAAAGACACTGACTGCCAGCTGGCTCAATGTTCTCTGTATTGCATCTTAAGCAGAAGCAATTATTCCTGATGCAGAAATAATCAATAATTCGAGCTCAACCTGAATGGATACTGGTATCCAATCAAAGTGGCTGGTCTCAATCTACAGGCTCCTGCTCTGGGTCAATAAAAACCTTGCTAAAATAGTATCCCAGCTACAGACACGTTCCATGGGCTTATCCGGTTCATAGGATTGTGATTATTAAGATTGTTAAGATAGATATTGCTTGGAATGTACTGTTTATGAACTCCTCTACAATATATGGCCCTACCCCCGAAGGTTCATTAATAAATACAATCTCATTGATGCTGTGTTGAAATAATTGCAATGCATCCTTCATTTACATGTTAATGTTGGTTAAAATTAATATTATCAGTTGTCATTTAATTGTAGCATCAATTCTTAACTTGCCCTACATAAAAGAATGCTATCATTGCAATTGGAAAAGACCTAAGATCAGTCGAATGGCTTTTTAATTATTAATAGAAATTACTTTTGTAAATTAATATATCCCTTGTTTGCATATATTATTATTAATTAATTTCTTAGCAGACGCACTTATCCAGGGCGACTTACAATTGTTACAAGATATCACATTATTTTTACATACAATTACCCATTTATACAGTTGGGTTTTTACTGGAGCAATTTTAGGTAAAGTACCTTGCTCAAGGGTACAGCAGCAGTGTCCCCTACCAGGGATTGAACCCACAACCCTCTGGTCAAGAGTCCAGAGCCCTAACCACTACTCCACACTGTTGCCCATATATGCTATTTATCTTAAACTAATCACCTTTGCATGTACAAATGATAACATTTTAATCCTCATTGGCTGAAATTAATGTTACATGCTGTTAAAATATTGTAGTCTACTCAGGATCCAGTATCGATCAGAAGATCATGTATTTTGACTCTTAGTGATGATCTTTTTTTCTGAGTGTGTTAAAAACACAAAATGCTTCTGCAGAACACTTTGCTCCACTTGGCTTGCATAGCGTTCCTTCAAGACAATTACACATATTCTGTACAATACTTATATTTCAATATACTTGTGAACATTGAGGAAGATAAAAAAAAAAAAAAAAAACTATAAATCTATATTTCATTCGTAAACCCTTATGTTGTTATTTTCTCAAATGGTCAAGATGTATCATTTTAAACTCACAAGAGAATGTAAAATAACAAATTGCAGATGTTTTGAAAATCTCTGTTGTAATTTCACAAAAAAAAAAACCCACGAAGGAAGAAATATACTGGCATGCTCACTTAGAAAAACTAGAAATAAGTGCACCTTATTTGATTCCCATTGGCTTTGAAATATTGCACATACAACTGAAATGAAAAAAGCATTACTATTATTTATATATATATATATATATATATATATATATATATATATATATATATATATATATATATATATATAAGGGGTTCTAATCTTGACGTTTTCTATTGATGGATTAATCATCTGTTCTGCCTATCGAGTAATCACACTTGTTTGCTAGTGATATGAAATTCTGCTGAAAAACAATTACAAGTAATACAAAGTATTGTAGCGTTGGGTCCCGCAGGGCTTATGAATGGGACTTTCTGGTACTGCATTGAACTGCTGGAGGTTGGGATTTGGGTTGTAAATAATTGTATTGCTGTGTTCTGCAAAAAAAAATCTAACATCAAATACTGCACTACTATTATGGGATCCGGTAAACTTGTGCGATGTCATTTTATAGTTTATTTGATTTCATGATGTTAAATGAAATTTCTAAATTATGTTCATGTCGTTTTTTTTTTTTTTTTTTTAATTAAGTCTCAATCCTAAAATTCTAGGTGATGATAAACATTTGGCCATAGCTGTAGGTAAGATTTTCAGTTTTTCAGAGTGTTTATTTAGTTTTTCACATAAAGAGAGCCACATAAAGAAAACTGTGGAAATACATACTTTCCATTTTTCCATTGCAGCCCAGGAAGCCTAGAAAAACATGATAAGCAATTGGTAGTGTATTACTTTGATCAAATACCTTATAGATCTGACAAAGTTGTTTTGAGGCACAAATAAACTACATGCAATTATTTTGAATGTATTTGTTTTTAATGAGTGAACTACAGAGAACCTCCATTTACCCAGAGATTATGATACACTCAATAATGTGTTCTAGAATGTCAACTTTCATCACAATTGGACAAGAGGTTCTCTCTCTATATATATGCAAAACTTTAAAGTGTGTCATACATACAGACATAGGTCCTTTTGGCTGCCTACTATATCCACTGGTGGAGATATGCATCTCCAAAAGGGGCTAATAATGCTTTGGGGAAAACACAATCTTTTCTTTTAAAATCAGTGTTTTAACCATAGTTTCCTATTGACAGGTTTGGACTGACAATCTTTTCATTCAACAGAGAACATGAGTAAATTAGCAATATTCACATTCTGCAGCCTAGACAACCAAATTCACCACACAATTACTTACTTTCTTAAAAAAAAATTAAAAAATCAATAGTATCTAAGAGTATTTTGAAAAGACACTCGCAATAAACCCTCAAACAATACATTCAAACACAGTAAAGTCTATGTGCTGATCTCTGACACATACAGTACACACCTGTTTTTGTCTTTGACACTCCTGCCCCTTTACATATGCACTAGACAGGACTCACACCTCATGAAAGAGCACTCGAGTAGTGAGACTTTACAATCCATCTATGAAACTGTCTGGAAATTGTGTTTAGGGCCTGCTGTCCTCCCAGGACCCTTTTAAAATATGATTCTTATAGAAATAAACATTTTAAAAAATGCAAATTGCCATGCACAGGGTATTCACTGTAATACTGTCAATTGGTTATTGTTTGTGTAATTAGTTTTGAATGTGTGTGTTTTGCTATCTTTTCTCCTGTGGTGATCAAACACTGAGTACTAGAGACCCTGGTGGAATACTGTACATGAATGAGTTAATGGAATATTACTGATAAACGGTATAGGTTTTCCTGCAACAATATAATTTTACCAGCAATGTCACGCTCCTTTTACTGATCTACTGTACAGTAATAATGTGGACCGTGGCCATAATGCTTGTAAAATAAATATTTCATTTTTAATAGTATTTCTGGTTAATAACTGGATGACAGTCTCTTACTAATGTCTTGGTGTGGTTTAAAGGATTTCTGTCAGAAAGTACTGAGATTTTACACGGCAGGATCCATAGAAAAGGAGACCATGACAGCTAGTGATTTCCTTTTTGGTAAAGAGTTTGCTACATAAAGCTATTTATCCTCTTGGGGCAGTGTGTAAAGGCAGTGTATGAGAAGAGATGATTTCTCATGCTTAATTCCATACTGTATGTAACATGCCTACTGTTATATATTTTCTTGTTTGGATTCTATAAAAGCTGGTGAGCATATATCTTCTGAACACAGCTTTATAATGGTAAGGAAATGACACATGAAACCCCTTCTGCTGATTATTCATTGATCCAGAGTTAGATTGCATTATATTTATATTATTACAATTTAGTTCCAGAAGCCGTTTGAACACTTGCAGCATCTTTTAGTAGAAAATCTATTAATCGTCATCCATCTGCAAAAGGCTACATATCAGCTGTGAAATTGACCCAGTCAATTGGGCAAGTGTTACAGAAACATGGACATGCAAAATTGAATGATATGGTTAATTAAAGATACAGTACTGATATTAAATTACTTTTTTATATGAAGCACTGTACATTTGTCTTGGTTTATTTTACCAGAAAATACAATTAAGTATTGACCTAACCAACAGATACACACCTGAAGCTGGCCATGTACAGTCATGCAACAGATAAGAATATGTGGTGGAATTTTCTGCATACAACCGAGCAGGCACCGGTCCCGTACTGAGAGAACGATTGAGACAGAGACAAGTCGGAGCAACTCACACTTTATTAGTCTGCAGACTGGAGCATTCAACAGAGTGTCACAGACTCTGCAAGCAACCGCAAAGAAAGCTCAAAAAACACTAAGTCAAACAGTTCCTTATATAATCAGTTTTTGCACAGAGTTCATGACTTGTGGTAATTCTTATCTCCCTTAGTCAGCTCAAACCAACCCTGTGGTATTCTTGACACTGTTGCCTACCGACTTTTCTGATTGGTTGATTTTTCTAGTTGCTAGGGAGAGAGTGTCTGTCAGGTCTCACAAAGTTGATTCCCCTAATACAAGAATATTAGCTAAGTGACTGGGGAGAAAAGAGGAACTATCGCTGTCTCAAAATATTATCATTTGAGACAGTGTCCTATTCTCATGTCGCTGACTCATGCACTTCTCTGAAAACAGGGCTGCTGACCCTTGGCCACATTCCAGTGTGTTAGTTCAACATTGTAAATCTAATACTTTGTTAACATCAAACTTCATATAATATCATTATTCAGGTTATACAAATCACAGAGATCACCCAAACATATTAGATTAGAACTCTTTGTGCGATTATTCTATCATTCTTCTATCACATTCCCTCCTTTTGTAAATATTATTACAACTATTGTTAGATAGAATAATTATACAACATCGTCAGCCATATCACTGAAAGGGTTATTATCTTCATTGCACAGGTTCTCAGTAGTAAGCAGTGGCATAGTTAGATGGTGTCCAATGCTTTGGTGCACAGTTTCTTGATGCATATTACAAACAACATTGGTTAGCCCTGTAAGTGATCTCTTGTTTCTTTAAACACATATTTCAAATAACAGACAATAACATAGCAATAAGCAATACCAATAATGAAATAAGCGAGGACGCATGTCCCACCACATTCCACTAGTCAGCCCAGTCCACTCCAGCACTTTCTCCAGCTAATCCACATAGGATACCCCACCCATGTGATCAGGCATCTGCTAATATTAGTTGACCAGTGTTGCCCGCCAGCGACGCCTACACTCTAGCTATCACTACTCTTGAGTGAACGTCCATAAGCTGTGTTACTGTGTGCCAATGCCATCAGCATACCTGTATGATTAATTGTCTTCATCCATTCTTCAGCATCTTCAATAATGCCTGTGATATTAATAGGTGGAGTGGGGTGCATGCTCAGGTGTCCCACAGTCACAACACCCTGTGGGTGAAAACACACAGCCGGCGACATGAGGCATACCTGGCCGTTACTTCCCACCCCCATGCTTGAGGTGATTACACACCATGTTCCATTCCTCATCTGAGTGCATCTTTCGTACCCTAGCTTTGGGTGTACCATTGCTTCCATCATTTACATTGACAGGTTAAGGCTGCCAGCATGGTCACACAGAACAGCATCACCAAATTCAATACACTCAGTGGCCTTGAAGTGCAGGGTGGCATTTTGGGCACACTGACCAACCCATGTCTATTTGTGGAACGATAACCCATGTTCCAATTACTCCCCCTAGGCTACTGACATTTACTGACGGCCACCTGTGTTACGTTGGCAAGTATCCAATTCACGATTAAAGGTTTAATTCAATATTTTAGTTAATAGTCTAAACTCACCACACCTTTTGGTGTATTGTTGTTTGATATCTTCAATGTTTATTCTTACCAACGTTTACAACCAGGTTACTCCCATCACAAATGGTTTTGCCCTCCCCACAGCTAGCAACCTGTCTGGGGGAGAGGGCGTTAGTGGGGGACATTGAGTGGAGTGGAACTGTAGCTTCATACCTCCCATATACCATGTATTTCACACTCTGTGTGCTATACTTTGCCCTGTCACATTAACACATGTCCAATCATAAGTATCGTGGGTGCACCCCCACATTCTGCTGTTTTTGCTCTCGACTTGTTGCATTAGTTTGCTCCTGTTGTCACTGTTTGGTATAGGTTTTTCTTTTTTTCTTTTTTTTTCCGTCCAAAGACAGTCCACCTCCAATGACGCGTTACTGCTTACAGTTCAGTTGCATATTGACTCATACTGGACCCCTCCCACTGTTATATCACAAGTAGGACAAGTAGGACATTGTTCAAACTGTGCTGGAGTCATTGCATTATTCTGGCTTATCAAACGCACAGGTTGCCACGTTCCCTCTATGTCACTCTCGAAGGGAAGTGGTCTTTGTTTCCATCCATTACCCTGTCGTTGTCTAAGGATTCACGTGCAGTTCTTCCAGGGGGCCCCCAAAGCTTGTCTCTCTGTACAGCCTCGTTCCACGCCCAGAGGTGTGGAATCCTCTCCGACTCTGGAATGACATAATACCTGGAACACAAATCATGTTACTGTCCGTTGCTGCTCCCGCTGTCTGTGGAAAGAGATATGCCATTAGTTTCAGGATATTCAGTGTCAGCAAATTCAAACTGAGATGTATCCACGCGGTGGTACCATTTGGTCTGTGTCCAATGTACTCACTTAACCCCATGTAGGAGCTTCACTGCTACACTAGTTTGTGTCACCATCAGCACTATGTATTAACCAAACCATTGACATCTCTTTTCCCTCCTTGTGTCTATTTTGTGTGTCTATAATAGATTGCTGTTTCTTGCCCGGATCCTCAATAGACCCGTCGGCACTCAACCTGTTTTTTCGTCCGTCCTCTTTTTTTTTTTTATCAATGCATTCCGTTTCTATCTGTGCAAGTATAACAAAATATATCTACTGTCACAGCTGCTGTTTTGTGGTTAACAGGAAACCGCACTGCTTCCTTAGCTGGCTTGTTCACTTTTTCGTTACCTAAAGACAAAAAAATCTGTTCCTTGACTGTGTGCTTTCACTTTAGCTGACTGTGTGGTTTGTCCAGTTCTTTTACTTGGTCGTATAACGAAACAATCACTGCGCCTATGCCCGAGATTACCACAATTGTCACATTTAGGCTTCTGCCCCTGTTTGCAATCGGACCTTTTATGTCCCACTTTACCACAGCTCTGACATGCTCCATCAAATCGTACAGCACTTATTTTCATTTTTATATTCCTTTTGTCTGTTTACAACTGCTACTGCCCAATTCATTACTCTTTCGTATGCGTTCCCTGGGTTTAGTTTACCCCCAGCTCAATTGCCTTCTGCAAATGTGGACCCAGTCCACTAATTAATACCTGTACAAACACTTGATCTGACTCATTTGGTCAACACTTCCTTCCTGTTGCTCTACCTTAGTCAGATAATCTTTAGTTGCATTTTGCATTTAATCTTTGGCAGGCATGCTCCTAATGACTGCTTTTCTAACACCGTTAATGCATAAACCGTCATTTCCTTTTCCCCATTGTGCTTCTCACGGCGTCTTACTAATGTTGCAACTTTATTTTATTTTTTCTACAGGATAATTTCAATCGGTTCCTGCTGCAATAAACCACTATCTTGTTTATGTGACGCCCATGCATCTGGGTAAACTGCACAGACTGTTCCCCATTTATTCTTCTCTAACAGTTTCCAAATTATTTATACTTAATATGTCGCTCAGAGGAAAACTCGGCTTCTCACACTACAGGTCGTTCTAGCTAAGGGACCCTAGTCTCTACAATCGCACTTTTTCCCTCTGAGCCATACCCCTTCTTTTTACATCCACACACACACACTCAACCAGACCCGGGTCACTCAATCACATCTCACAAGAAATTCCAGTTACACAACAATGCCGCAATCGGCAAAACACTAGACCTTACATGTCCGTCTACCAGGACTTAATTTACCCTCTGTCAAGTCTCAAGTCTTGGTCCAGCAAACAGTCGAAGTACAAACTCAACTGTTAGCGACTGGATCCACTAAATATTGGGGATGGTAATTAAAACATACTCATCCTCCTTGGACAGTCAGTAACAGACAAGTCAGCGCGACAATTAATTGCAAATTGTTTATTATGTTAAATCTGTAGTGGGGTCTTTTGGAAGGACTCGACGTGACAGCCCGTAGCGCCAATCTTATAAACTTTTAATACGCAGCGCGAAGGAAGTCAGCAAGTGCATTCAAAATACAATTCTGACATTCGCACTCAATATAAACCACATGTGCACATAAACAGATAAACAAACAGAAAGGAACAAACACAAAAGATGGACTATTAGTTCAGTAGCTTTTTCTAGGAACAAGTTATTACTTCAATTCACTTCATGAACGATAATCATTCCTGGGATTTCAACAACCATTTACCTTACACAGAACTCCCAGTCCGTTTCTATAATGAGCTACGTTACTTGCACTTAATGTTCCTCTCAAGGAGAAACTTGTCCTGGCATTTTACGTAGCACCAAATCCTCCAAACTCAATATAAATCGCCCATTTATTGTAATATTTTCCTTTTAAAACAAGAATCTACCATTCATTCTAGTCCATTTAATACTAACACTTTTCAGACACACACGCGAAACACTCAAGATCTCATCATCATCCCGAGCACTCCACAATAAGACGTCTATTTAATTTTGGTTCCCTACCCTGTACTAGTACAAGCCACTGTGGCTTTCTTCGTTAGATCACAACCCGCGCTCCCGTGCAGTGCTATGACAGTTCTCTCATAATCTGCCTCACCGTCACGGGGGTTAGTGATCACAGCCTCACAGTGCTCTGACTACTTGGTCTCCTGTGTAGTGCCAGCAACAGCTTCCTTAAACTGCTCTGCTCACAGGGTCAGCCTTGTAGTTCTCTGGGGTCTGCCCTGACCACTCGGTCTCCTGTGTATCGCACAGGGTCAGCCTTGTAGTTCTCTGGGGGCCTGCCCTGACCACTTGGTCTCCCGTGTATCACACGGGGTCAGCCTTGTAGTTCTCTGGGGGCCTGCCCTGACTACTTGGTCTCCTGTGTAGTGTGAGCAATAGTTTCCATAAACTATGCTACTCACAGGGTCAGCCTTGTAGTTCTCTGGGGTCTGCCCTGACCACTCGGTCTCCTGTGTATCACACAGGGTCAGCCTTGTAGTTCTCTGGGGGCCTGCCCTGACTACTTGGTCTCCTGTGTAGTGTGAGCAATAGTTTCCATAAACTATGCTACTCACAGGGTCAGCCTTGTAGTTCTCTGGGGTCTGCCCTGACCACTCGGTCTCCTGTGTATCACACAGGGTCAGCCTTGTAGTTCTCTGGGGGCCTGCCCTGACCACTTGGTCTCCCGTGTATCACACGGGGTCAGCCTTGTAGTTCTCTGGGGGCCTGCCCTGACTACTTGGTCTCCTGTGTAGTGTGAGCAATAGTTTCCATAAACTATGCTACTCACAGGGTCAGCCTTGTAGTTCTCTGGGGTCTGCCCTGACCACTCGGTCATATAAGTCAAACAGTTCCTTATATAATCAGTTTTTGCACAGAGTTCATGACTTGTGGTAATTCTTATCTCCCTTAGTCAGCTCAAACCAACCCTGTGGTATTCTTGACACTGTTGCCTACCGACTTTTCTGATTGGTTGATTTTTCTAGTTGCTAGGGAGAAAGTGTCTGTCTGGTCTCACAAAGTTGATTCCCCTAATACAAGAATATTAGCTAAGTGACTGGGGAGAAAAGAGGAACTATCGCTGTCTCAAAATATTATCATTTGAGACAGTGTCCTATTCTCATGTCGCTGACTCATGCACTTCTCTGAAAACAGGGCTGCTGACCCTTGGCCACATTCCAGTGTGTTAGTTCAACATTGTAAATCTAATACTTTGTTAACATCAAACTTCATATAATATCATTATTCAGGTTATACAAATCACAGAGATCACCCAAACATATTAGATTAGAACTCTTTGTGCGATTATTCTATCATTCTTCTATCACAAATATCAAGTCATTTTAAACATAAGTTTGTTGTTTTGAGTTCAGTTTCAGAAAAAAAAGTACAAATTTGCACTTGGATCAAAATAGGATGTTACAATATCTCTAATTTTAAACCATCATCACAAAGATTCATATAATCTTGTCTGACATAGTGTAAAATGGTGTCCTAGAAAAATAAAACACAATGAATGAAAACTACCAGAAAGGACACGTCTTCAATACCACGGTAGTGGCAACTGAAAACAATTCATTAAAAAATATTAAGCAGGCATGAAGAGCTTGGTGTCATGTATCTATAGATGCTGACAGAGGTATAATGCATTTCTTGTCGAATAGGGTTGCCCTCAGGCAGAGGCATGTGATTTGTAGATTAGATGGAGATTAGATTTGTAAAAAGGTTATTTTGGTGTTCTGTCAAAGAGTGTGCCCTGTTATTGGTAACGTATTGAGTAAGATTGTCAAACAAAATCACCCATAATGCATGCAGCTGGGGAAAAAAGGAGGCGTGAATGATGGTTTGGAAAAAAATGTATAGTACAAGTGAAATACAAAATAAATGTAACCAGAAGGCACAACATGTATTGCACATTTTTAATAAGGCTTTTGAGCCTTCCAAACATTAAGGGTATTCATTTAACGTGGTAACAAGGTTTCTGTGAGGGCAGAGAACCCACAGCACTCTTAAAACCAAGCATAACTTTACTAAATTAACTGAATAATATTATTCACATTAGAGATAATGCAAACTAATCCAGCATTCCTTGGATTTTCATTTTTATAATGTGCTCAGCATTTTCAGCATTTTGATGTTAATAGAGGATGCTGAATTAAAATGAGTTGAATTTGCAGAATATACAACTTGAAATGGAGGAATAATCCCTGAACCGTGATAAGGGAAATAGTCAGCCACTTTTAAGTTAATATTCGGAGAATTCAACTCGTTTTCAATCAGTATCCTCTGTTTATATCACTGATAGCTCTTAAAACGGGTTCAATAAAACCGGTTGAATACTATTTCCAGCTGAACTACTTGGGTAACGCAAATATTCAAAGCATTATCTGTCCCATGATTCCCTTTGATAAACCCTAGCAACCACATAAACAATAACATAAATAACCCTAGCAGCCACATAAACAATAATATACATGATACTCCTGTTTTAAATTTCACACACAACTTCATAGGCACAACTTTTTCTCAAGGAAGAACTGAGGTGAAAAAATCCCTGCAACTGCCCTTGCAAAACTCTTGACTGTCTGGCCCTAGGTATTTACAGTCATTTCAAAGATGTACAAATGAATTCATTATATATCCCACATGTCTTCATAAAAGAACATTAAATTCATCATTAACAAGGACAGCAGAGTTTAGCCAGGCTTCAGTTAGACTGTTGTAATAACTGATAACATTGTTATAAATGGTAATTAAAATAAAGTGTTACTAGAAGGTGTAATGAACCCTCCCCAATAGCTGAGTAATATAAATGTGCATGGCAGACAGGACACCAGGGCTTTATCCTCGGCCACTGCCTTCTATGTAATGCAGAGCACAAAGACATACCTTCTCAGCAGTTCCCTACATTGTGACACAGTGCTTATGAATGTCAGTCACTAACCATTGATTAAGACAGTTGGTTAAAATGCGTGTCATTTTTTTTTTTGTATTACCCAATGACAGGATTGGCATTTATCTTCCAGTCATGCACAAGAATGTTGACCCTTCATATCCCCAGACTGCATTCCAGCATCTCAGATTAGATCCAAACCAATTTAGCTATCAAGTGCACTGACTGATTTTTTTTTTAAAAAGTAGCAGGTTAATCATTGCAATCAAGACAAATGAGGCAGCCGTTCTTATTACCAGGGGCTGGTTGGAGGAATTCAGTCTAGCCAACCCCTAACGTGACAATTGAATGGTAACGAAGAGGTTACACAGTGCTTCTTTGGTCTCTTTTATTTAAGGGGAAGTCACTTAACCCTACCCTGATGAGGGCACTCTTCCTGGCATCCCTCTGATTCCTGCTAGTCCCTTTCCTTTCATCCCGGGACCATGTAAAAAAGTAAAAAGGAGTGGGGTAAGATGTATAGTATGTGTACAACAGCCAGTCTAGAGAATGGAAAGTCCTTTCCTTTTAACCTTAACTACATGCATATTTAAACAGGTTCTAGTCATCTTGGCATGAAGACGACAAGCACTGTTGGAGTTTGTTCTTACTGTTAAAATCAAATGATATTACTCCTGAGGGAGTAATGACTTATTCAAGTGTGCTTTTGCCAATCACAAAGCCAGGTCTGTGTCATATAGAAAAATAGCTGTGTCGTCAGGTGAGTGTGGGGTGGTGACAAAGGCAAGGTCCAAACAGTAATAAACTCCCAAAACGTCTGTCTTTATTTATTACAAAAAAAAAAAAAGCCCCTCTACCGGCAATGGTATCGGGGGGAGGGGGACGGACCAAAACAATAACAACAATCCACGCCACATTTCTGAAAATGTGCTCTTGCTTTCAGCGGGTGGTGGTGCGTGCTTGTGTCGTGAGGCGAGGGTGCTTGTGCCGTGAGGCGAGGTTGCTTGTGTCGTGAGGCGAGGGTGCTTGTGTCGTGAGGTTAAGGTTGTGCTCAATTGGTTGGGCTGGCTCCGTCCTCCTCTGCAGTCGTGGACAAGTACAACGCAGTTAGAAGCAGAAAGGAGGAATTACATCTTTAAATTAAATCTGGAGTTGCTTTAATCAGAAAACATTGCAGCTTAAAGCCTGCAGCTTAAAACATTGCAGCTTAAAACCGACAGACTGGAAAATAGCAAACGTAATACCGATCCACAAAAAGGGAGACAAAACCGAACCAGGTAACTACAGACCAATAAGCCTGACTTCTATTATATGTAAACTTATGGAAACTATAATAAGATCCAAAATGGCAACAATATCCTGGGAGACAGTCAGCATGGTTTTAGGAAAGGGAGATCATGTCTAACTAACCTACTTGACTTTTTTGAGGATGCAACATTGAAAATGGATAATTGCAAAGCATACAACATGGTTTATTTAGATTTCCAGAAAGCTTTTGACAAAGTCCCTCATAAAAGATGAATTCTCAAACTGAACGCAGTAGGGATTCAAGAAAATGCATGCACATGGATTAGGGAGTGGTTAACATCTAGAAAACAGAAAGTACTGATTAGAGGAGAAACCTCAAAATGGAGCGAAGTAACCAGTAGTGTACCACAGGGATCAGTATTAGGTCCTCTGCTATTCCTGATCTACATTAATGATTTAGATTCTGGTATAGTAAGCACTCGTTAAATTTGCAGACGAAACAAAAATAGGAGGAGTGGCAAACACTGTTGCAGCAGCAAAGGTTATTGTAAAATGATCTAGACAGCATTCAGAACTGGGCAGACACATGGCAAATGAAATTTAATAGAGTTAAGTGTAAAGTATTCCATGCAGGCAATAAAAATGTGCATTATAAATATCATATGGGAGATACTGAAATTGAAGGGAACTATGAAAAAGACCTAGGAGTTTATGTTGAAATGTCTTCATCTAGACAATGTGGGGAAGCTATAAATAAGGCCAACAAGATGCTTGGATATATTGTGAGAAGTGTTGAATTTAAATCAAGGGAAGTAATGTTAAAACTTTACACTGCATTAGTAAGACCTCACCTAGAATATTGTGTTCGGTTCTGGTCACCTCGTTACAAAAAGGATATTGCTGCTCTAGAAAGAGTGCAAAGAAAAGCGACCAGAATTATCCCGGGTTTAAAAGGCATGTCGTATGCAGACAGGCTAAAATAACTGAATCTATTCAGTCTTGAACAAAGAAGACTACGCAGCGATCTGATTCAAACATTCAAAATCCTAAAAGGTATTGACAATGTTGACCCAGGGGATTTCTTTGACCTGAAAAAAGAAACAAGGACCAGAGGTCACAAATGGAGATTAGATAAAGGGGCATTCAGAACAGAAAATAGGAGGCACTTTTTTACACAGAGAATTGTGAGGGTCTGGAACCAACTCCCCAGTAATGTTGTTGAAGCTGAAACCCTGGGATCCTTCAAGAAGCTGCTTGATGAGATTCTGGGATCAATAAGCTACTAACAACCAAACGAGCAAGATGGGCTGAATGGCCTCCTCTCGTTTGTAAACTTTCTTATGTTCTTATGTTCTTATGACACAAAAAACAAACACGTAACAAAAACAAACATACCCTGCTCCAGCCATATGTTACATTTCAGCATAAGGGGCCGTACTCACGCAACTGTGTCCCCTTTGTAACACCAAACTCCTCCCTGCAATCAGCCTGTTGTCATGGTTTATCCAATCGCTGCCTGACCAGTATCTGATTGCAATGGAGTTGTTTAGAGTACTTGCTGTTACGCACTTTCCTCAAGATGGCCGACTTCCGGTTTCCGCCCACCGTTGAGTCGACCTGTCTATGGGGTAGTGTACTACCGCCCTTACCCGGTGCCCTTTCCCATCGGGAGGGAGATTTACAGCATCGCTTCTTTCTCTCTGTATCACAAGCTTGTCAGAGGCAATTTTGTTTCCTACTCAATTCGTGTAGTGAGGAAAAACACATTTCATTTGAATTCTTGCCCTTTTTTTAAATTACTGAACTATTTGTGCAATGTAATTTGCTTAACCTTAGTTAAAATGAAATTCATTATGTTTTTATCGGTCCATCTGTATCCTCTCTTTAGATTTCTCATTCTGTTTATTTAGTGTTTTAAGGTTTCAACATTGATTTGCTTTAATTAACTTTTACTGCTGGTGGCCCTTTCTCACATTATCATGAGCTTTGAGATCGGATAGTTGAGAAAAAAATCCATGATATTGTTTTATTTATTTTTTAAATCTAACCAGAGAGGATAAGCTTAGCCCCAGGACAAGTTACAAGCCAGCCCCAGAGTACTCATTACAGAGTTATAAGAACAGAGGCAAGCTCACCTGTGGATTGAACCCAAGAACTCTGAATTCATGCAAAACCTACTTCTTTTAAAAAAAAAAATTTACAAAATACTGTGGTTTAACAAGGGATAACAGGTTATTACGAGATCATTTTATGGGCATGGTATTACCAGAAAACTCCACATTGTGTATAAGGTTTGATTCCTTAGTTACACACTTGTTACAAAATGAGGCTGTTTAAATGGTCTTAACATTACGTCTTTATTATGCCCGCTCTCACGCTTAACGCCATATATACTGTAACAGTGATATTCAGACAACCTCGTTAATGAGGTCTGCTGCCGGTTTAGATTGTTTAACCAGGCTCTCATTTTTGCAATAGGTTGCTATTAACATTAATATCTTTACATTGTATAAATACATGTATATTTATATATATATATATATATATATATATATATATATATATATATATATATATATATTTATACAATTTGTTTCCACTAAAATGTGAAAAGTCAAGTCAATATCTGATTTATTATAGGGGTATAGGACAGTGAACGTCTATGCATGTCAGTAATTGTCACTGTTTTGAATTGACTTTGCAGTTAAATGGAATTCCGAGATGTGCCTCAGGTATCAATGATTTTTAAAGCAGGTGACGTCAATCGTACTAAAATGGAGAAAACAGCACTGTAAAAAAACATAAATGGCTGATGTCAAGGAATACAGCAGGTGAAACGTGTTGCTCTGATTGGCTGAAATATCCTCAGCAGTTTATAGAGGTTTTTAAAACAGTGCTACCACATACTCTATTATATATGATTACACTGAACTTGTTACTGTGAAGACTCAAATGAAAAACATTCTGTTTAACTTCATATAACATAACAACTTTCAAACCCTGGACCCCGTAGGGTTTATGAACATGCTTACTGTCTTTACAGAACACTGAATCTAATAATAAAAAAAATACATTTCAAGCAATAAAGGATGCAGTGCATTTATTCAATTTGTCTTCAGGGTAGAAGCATACCTGACTGAGAGATATAAAGAACCTTAAATCGGGTTCCAGATGAAGGCTAGAACAGTGAGGGTGTTCCAGTCGGTCAGGGACTGTAGTGCTGATCTAATGCAACATGCAGGGGAGCCAAAGGGGGTGCAGAAGAGCAGTGCTGCGGCTGACATGCCTGCAAAGAAGCAGTTTCATCTGTTTCCATTGTGTTCCATAACTATAGCCAGTTTAACAGACTGATGTACCGTACAGTCAAGGCAGGTTTAGTGGCAAATAGTGATTGTTTTCCATTGTTTTGACACAGAGAAGTGTAACTGCAATCTGAAATCACGTTTCCAAAAGTGAGGCATGTAATCTCCATATACAATATAGCATCCCACATTTATAAACTGTATTTAATCAACACTTAAAAAAAGAATATTTGTTTTAAATTCGGCTTGAAAAACAGAACCAAATGTCATACATTAATGTTGGAAACACTTAAAAATATACAGGCACATTAACTGCATGCGGTCACACTGTAGTTACCATTTACTAATATTTACTACAAGCACTTAACAAAACACCGTGATTGTGAGGATGGGACCACATACATTAACAGCATGTATTTAACAAAGCTTTTCTCTCAGTCATAGGATTCTGTTGTACATGTATTAAAATATTTTACAACAAAATGAATACATAGAAACAAGCCATGGTGGATGAGGAGTTCTTCTAACTGTGAAGATTGTTCTCATTTCAACACATTTGCAGGACTATCAAAATGCAACTGTTTTGCCTGACACTGTAAATACTTTCTCTTTTATGTATTTCCCTTTTTCCCTATCATTGCTCTCCACTTCTAATCAGTTTTCTCTTTATTTAGCATCCCACGTTTATAAACTGTATTTACTGTATTTATAAACTGTGTTGCACATAACCAAGGCAGAATGCCAAGGTTTGTTCTTTTCATAGTGAGCTATAGTTACCATGAAGGGAGACAGAAATGTGTTTGATGAAGTTTCATGTAAATATTTGAGCTTTTTCATTGCCTAGTGAAGGGTATAATGGGATGGGGAAGTTTTGTGCAACAAGTCCAATGCAGATAAATCATAGAGTGTTAGCAATAGCATTTCTACTGTTTATTAGTTTTCAGCACTTCATTTTCCATAATAACAGAAACTGCTTCTTCTCACATACGATTGACTGCTGATAAACACCCACTACAAGCTACTGAAAATGACTTGGCTCATCCGACCTGCTGAGTCGTGTTACTCGTTACTTGTTTTTATTTGTTATCCATTGTGCCTGACATATGAATGAAGGAAATGTGAAGGTTTCTTTTTGGGGGGGTCATTTGGAGTCTATTTCTAATAAGCTTTTAGGGTGATGTTTATTAACCTTCTGTGGTTTATTTGAAACAAAGGCACTGTGCTTTTAGTATATACGACCAAAACAAGAGCATTGAAAGGCAGCATGCAGAGATACAAAGAGCACAGTTCAAGAGAAATGATCAGCCCTCAGTTCTTTTTAATCAGCAGTTCTCAATGATCAATACATCAACTAAAAAAAAAGAGCATTTTAACATACAGCTATGGCTCAAAGTTTTGCATCACCCTACAGAATTAACTCATTTTGCTTTATAAAGTCAAATAAAACCTGCTGAATAATGTTATGTTAACATATTGAATTACACACTGCTTTGTAGTTCATATACTTCATGAACAATTGGCAAAAATGTAAACAAATCTGACATTTTGAAATCTAACATGAAATACTACTGGCTTCCGGCAGACTTTTGTGATATAATTTTGTACTTTCTTTGATTGCATGATCTTTTATTAAATAAAAGATCTAAATTTTGTCCATATCTTTTTTTAATTATGTCTCAATACTAAAATTCTAGGTGATGCAAAACATTAGACCATAGCTGCACATAGCGATGCCATTTTATCCATTCAAAATGTTCAGATGACAGGGATGTTTTAAACTGGTATACAGTATAGCATATATCTCAACTTTCCTGGCATCAGTGAGCATCTTTCTATTGTAACACTCTTAGCGTCATTTTCAAAAAGAGCAAAATAAAAATAGGGTTATGTTTCTTCTTTTTTAACCTTATTTACCTTCCCTGTGCTATCTGCCTATTACAGTAACTGAAGCCAGCCATGCATGTAAGCCATAAAGCCCTAACCACGCCAGTCACTGGGCACTGAGCTCCCGTGTGATGCAATCCCAATGCAACCTGATTAAAACACAAACAAATCAGATTACCACAGGACACAGCGTAGGTCATTGCTGGCAAATATATTGTGTGCAAGTACTGACCTTCCAGCGCCAATAATACAGTGTTTCCATTTACAGACAGGTTCCTTTGTTCACTTTTTTGTTGTTAGTGAATGCACTTGGTAATGGTGAAAACCATATGACTATATAAAGACAGTATATTGTATACTTTCCAGTGTTGCGTGCAATGATAGATTTAGCTAAGACAATCTTTCAGACTTTTGATGGCTTTCCAACTTGGCATGCAGTCTAAACTTGTCTTCGACAGACACAAAACAAATCTGGAGCCGGGGTAGTTGGTGCAGCCATTTGTACTCATGCTGTTTGCATTGCAGATAATCATTAAAATGAGAGGCTACTGATGTCCACTGATGTCTCAAAAGCAATTCAGTCATTAATCACCACCACCCATTCTCCTTGATATGTTTCAGAACACAATTCCATGATTTCATCTATGCACTGTTGCAAACCTAAGCCATTATTCAATGACCTTCTTCTTGATGAGCTGCATGGTTAGAAACAGCGGGGTAGACTTGAGGTATTTCTATTTTTATCCAAATGGCAGTTTGATTGTGAAAATCCAATAGAAGTTAATAAATGTATCAAATTCAGCATCAAGGCCTTATTAACAACCCAAAGCCCGGGCTGTCTCCACTGGGTCTCGTCAGGTGGCTTATCTGTGGTTGTCACAGAAGCAAGACAAGGGTGAACTAACTCCACTGAAATGCAATGGACAATGCAGCACTCCCTGTGGACTGGCTACTTGCAGTAAGCGGGATTTGAACAATGCACACAAGACTCACCTTAAAGTGCCTTTACTAGGTGAGTCTGTGGACACTCCACCATTATAATAGTAATATTCTTCAGCATGAATTCATTAAATGTGCATTGTTTTATTATTAAATACACTTACGAATGAATTAGCCACAATGTTCTTCTAGTTTTACCTCATTGTTTAACAGTTATGAGACCACATTGCCATTCTTATGGCTCCTAGTAAATGCTGCAGCCTCTTTACTATGCTGAAACCCCGTTGATTAAACTTGAAATACTGAGGCAAAGACCACGACACAAATTTATTGAAAATATGAACCCTACTTTAATTAAGCTTGTGGAAGAAAGTTTGTTCACTACATTCAACTTACAATACAAGCTGAGTTTTGCAACTGTACATAATAAATCCCTTTAAGATGTGGGTGTGCTTTTGGGCAAACATTTTCCCTTGATTCTTGCCTTTCACTTCACAAACCTAAATTGCCGTAGGAAACAAATGAAGTGTAGGAAGATATTTAGAGAAAGTCCAGTTAATATGTAGGAAACATCCAATTGTAGACAAAATGCCCTTAGGCAGAAGGCACATGCATGCCCCATCACACTGCTTTTACTGTGGGTGATAACAGAAAAGCAAGGTTAAATAACACAATTGTAATCCCTCTCCAATATGATAAGGGCATATATATATATATATATATATATATATATATATATATATATATATATATATATATACCTTTCAATCACTCCTGATATTACCTTGTATTAGCCTTACAGTGCTGTAGAAATAAATACAAGGATTAGCACAAGAGTGTATACTGGGCACTGACCTACTGGTACTAGAATAAGAATACGTCCATGATCTCATTCCCTGTGTCTGCATTCTCATTGATTTGGTGCTAGTGTGATAATAACCACAAGTTAATTCAATAATAATATGTTTACATAATAATGTAAACATATTACATTGCAATAATCACAGCAATACTAACACCATGCTCTATACTTTTAGAGAGTAATGCTATTCTTCTCCCAAGGTAAATCAAATAGATTGTGCATGTGTAGTGTAGCTGAACCAAACTAATCATGCAGTACTTCACCTACTGTTTATAGCTGAGTGTACATTCTAGTGGCTTCACTTGACATGCCATCAACCTGCTTCTTTTAGAAGAATCGTTTGGTTAAGCCTGAAATTGTACATCTAGAAAGAGAAGAAATGTGATAATTATGAAACAATAAGGTCAATTATGTTAACCTTTATGTGTGGTTCGGGGGGAGGTACTAGGCCCATGTGCCCTGTCATCGTCTTCCACTAATTAAATCTATTCTATTTAAACCTCAGTCACTTCCATCTAGTTGTCTTGTGTTTTTTCATTTCCTCCTCCTCCTCTAGAATCTCAAACCGCCTTTGCATCGGTCTCCTCTGGGGGGTTAGCGATTCCACTTTCTCCAACCCTTTGTTAAGTGGCGCTTCATTTACCTCATAGAGGACGGTTCTCTGTGAGTCAGAGGGGACCCCTGGCCAAACCCCTCCTTTAGCATGCATGATTCCTTGTCTTCTTCTCTTTCAGGTACTGATGTTTCTATTTATGTGAGGGCCCCAAGCAGCGGAACCCCTCTTGTTTGTCGGGTCTCCTCAGAGACGGTGACCCCTCTCCTGTTTGTTGGATCTCCTCAGCGACGGAACCCCCCTTCTATTATGTTGAGCTTTTGAAGAGGAGGAACACCCCACTCTATATGTTCTAACATCTACTAAGTTGTTTTCTTTCCGGTTCGCAAGCCTCTTCGTTTGTTCGGTCATCAAAGAGACGGTGACCCTCCTCCTGTTTGTCGGGTTTCCTGAATGACGGAGCCCCTCTTTATATGCGTAGGGCCTTTGAAGGACAGAACCTCTCTTTATATGTTATATGTTACTAACTTCATGTCTTAAATCATCATAGAAGATGGCCTAGTTCCACCCCGTGAAATAAGTGCACAAAATACACATCTCTGGAGTAGTTGAGGTTTTGAAATGTACTTACTGTGTGTATAACTGTACTGTGTTAAATTATTATCTACAGTGGCAGCCAAAAGCAGCTATAAAAATGGCGAAATATGGCGCTTTACTCTCCATGATATGCAGTTTAGATAACCTGTCCTGCATCTTCTGAACACTAGAGGGAGTTATCTGACTTGAAACTGGTTTGTCACAGATTACTACTGAAATACTGTGTTTCACCAGCAGGTGTTTTTTTTTTTTTGTAATCCTAGCAAAGAAACTTCTCATTCACATTACAGTTTTTTTTTAAATAAAGAAATGTCAGTAATTAAGCTAAAATTCTATATAACTCAATGAACAAACACGAGAGAAACCTCATGCCCTGCAGATTGAACCCATATTGGTAGTTGACGCTGATTTTATTTTAGACATGCTGGCAGATGAGTTTCCTCATTTCTTGAATAATGAAAATGCTAATGGAAGCTCACCAATCTACACACAAATAGCTCCCAGTGCCCATTATTAGCCAAAACAGTCCTACAGCCGAAGCAACAGGGATGGCAGCAACACAGCCTTATTTTATTGATATGATTTACTAAATGATTATACATAAAATCCCCTCTGAGATGCAAGGCCTTGTTTACAGTGCCCTGTGGGGACTACAACAGAAGTAGCGGCAGAGACTTGTCACAACAATCAAGTTACATTTCTATCAAATCCAAATCATATCAATTTCTGTACAGCTACACTTTAAAACAATGATCGTTAGGGAGCTTATTTAAATAAACACTGTATATCCCCAGAGTATTGTGTGATGGGGCTGTGTTGCTGCTTCTGTGTTTGTGCATTTCATTATGTTGTTGCTGTTGGATGGAACAGGGCAGCAGTGTGGAGTAGTGGTTAGGGCTCTGGACTCTTGACCGGAGGGTTGTGGGTTCAATCCCCAGTGGGGGACACTGCTGTTGTACCCTTGAGCAAGGTACTTTACCTAGATTGCTCCAGTAAAAACCCAACTGTATAAATGGGTAATTGTATGTAAAAATAATGTGATATCTGTATAATGTATAACGTGATATCTTGTAACAATTGTAAGTCGCCCTGGATAAGGGCGTCTGCTAAGAAATAAATAATAATAATAATGGGTGCTTTATGGTATCATCACAAATGATTGGATTGTTTTATTGGTTGTTAACTTGGTGTTTAAAACACACACTTTATTACTTTCATGACACTGATTGAATAATGGGTTTATTGTTCTCTAGTTGAAACTATGGTGTGTTAATGTAGTAAAGAGGGTGATTGTTTGTTAGAAGAGAGAAGGGGTTTACAGGATGGAATAGGTGTCTACAGGAATTGGTTGTGTGCTCCAAAAATGATCCAGACGGTTTTGCAGTTTGGTTGGCCCTACGTCATTTTGCTTATCGGGCCAACGTTGGTACAACATTTAGTCATTATCCTCAGGTGGGCCAACATTGTCATTTAGTCATTATCCTCAGGTGGGACGACGTTGGCATTTAGTCATTATCCTCAGGTGGGCCAACATTGTCATTTAGTCATTATCCTCAGGTTGGATGACGATGGCATTTAGTCATTATCCTCAGGTGGGCCAACATTGTCATTTAGTCATTATCCTCAGGTTGGATGACGATGGCATTTAGTCATTATCCTCAGGTGGGCCAACATTGTCATTTAGTCATTATCCTCAGGTTGGATGACAACGGCATTTAGTCATTATCCTCAGGTGGGACGACGTTGTCATTTAGTCATTATCCTCAGGTGGGCCAACATTGTCATTTAGTCATTATCCTCAGGTTGGATGACGATGGCATTTAGTCATTATCCTCAGGTGGGACGACGTTGGCATTTAGTCATTATCCCCAGGTGGGCCAACATTGTCATTTAGTCATTATCCTCAGGTGGGACGACGTTGTCATTTAGTCATTATCCTCAGGTTGGATGACGATGGCATTTAGTCATTATCCTCAGGTTGGATGACGTTGGCATTTAGTCATTATCCTCAGGTTGGATGACGTTGGCATTTAGTCATTATCCTCAGGTTGGATGACGTTGGCATTTAGTCATTATCCTCAGGGGGGACGATGTTGGCATTTAGTCATTATCCTCAGGTGGGCCAACGTTGTCATTTAGTCATTATCCTCAGGTTGGATGACGATGGCATTTAGTCATTATCCTCAGGTGGGACGACGTTGGCATTTAGTCATTATCCCCAGGTGGGCCAACATTGTCATTTAGTCATTATCCTCAGGTTGGATGACGTTGGCATTTAGTCATTATCCTCAGGTTGGATGACGTTGGCATTTAGTCATTATCCTCAGGTGGGCCAACGTTGTCATTTAGTCATTATCCTCAGGTTGGATGACGATGGCATTTAGTCATTATCCTCAGGTTGGATGACGTTGGCATTTAGTCATTATCCTCAGGTTGGATGACGTTGGCATTTAGTCATTATCCTCAGGTGGGCCAACGTTGTCATTTAGTCATTATCCTCAGGTTGGATGACGTTGGCATTTAGTCATTATCCTCAGGTTGGATGACGTTGGCATTTAGTCATTATCCTCAGGTGGGACGATGTTGGCATTTAGTCATTATCCTCAGGTGGGCCAATGTTGTCATTTAGTCATTATCCTCAGGTTGGATGACGTTGGCATTTAGTCATTATCCTCAGGTTGGATGACGTTGGCATTTAGTCATTATCCTCAGGTGGGACGATGTTGGCATTTAGTCATTATCCTCAGGTGGGCCAATGTTGTCATTTAGTCATTATCCTCAGGTTGGATGACGTTGGCATTTAGTCATTATCCTCAGGTTGGATGACGTTGGCATTTAGTCATTATCCTCAGGTTGGATGACTTTGGCATTTAGTCATTATCCCCAGGTGGGCCAACATTGTCATTTAGTCATTATCCTCAGGTTGGATGACGTTGGCATTTAGTCATTATCCTCAGGTTGGATGACGTTGTCATTTAGTCATTATCCTCAGGTTGGATGACGTTGGCATTTAGTCATTATCTTCAGATGGGACGACGTTGGCATTTAGTCATTATCCTCAGGTGGGCCAACATTGTCATTTAGTCATTATCTTCAGGTGGGAATACGTTGGCATTTAGTCATTATCCTCAGGTGGGACGATGTTGTCATTTAGTCATTATCCTCAGGTGGGACGACGTTGGCATTTAGTCATTATCCTCAGGTGGGACGACGTTGGCATTTAGTCATTATCCTCAGGTGGGACGATGTTGGCATTTAGTCACTATCCTCAGGTGGGCCAACGTTGTCATTTAGTTATTATCCCCAGGTGGGATGACGTTGGCATTTAGTCATTATCCTCAGGTGGGATGACATTGGCATTTAGTCATTATCCTCAGGTGGGACGACGTTGGCATTTAGTCATTATCTTCAGATGGGACGACGTTGGCATTTAGTCATTATCCCCAGGTGGGACAACATTGGCAGTTAGTCATTATCTTCAGGTGGGATGACGTTGGCATTTAGTCATTATCCTCAGGTGGGCCGACATTGGCATTTAGTCATTATAACCCAGGTGGGCCGACATTGGCATTTAGTCATTATAACCCAGGTGGGATGACGTTGGCATTTAGTCATTATAACCCAGGTGGGATGACGTTGGCATTTAGTCATTATCCTCAGGTGGGACAATGTTATATTCAAGTGCTATAGGTCGCTATTTACCAACTTTGGAATATCAGGCCCACAGTGTCTAAATTGGAGAGTAAATTACTCAATAACCCAAAACCTTATCTGGAGCATTGATTACACATGAAGGACATGAGTTATTTTTTTCTGAAGGCAAAATATTATCTAATAAAATAGGACATGTCTTTCCGCATGGCACAAGAGGGTGCATCAAAGTGAAGTATGAGGTGTGACACGTGCCAGAAGCCTTGGTATGTGAATGAACTCTGTTGCACTATATAATTCTAACAAAGTAAAACAATAAATCATATCTTCTTTGCTGGGTTTGACATTTAGTATAACAGGATTACAGCAACAAATGCAGATCTTACTTATTCTATTGGAAATAGAAAGTGCAATTATACTCAGAACTTGTTTGTACTTTCTGCTGTTAAGGTTTACCAACACATGGATCATGCCAAGATCTAGTGCTTGTTAGAATAAATGACCACACAAATTGTTTGCTAAACTGTCTTAGAGTGTTCCAGGTGCTACTGAGACCTGTGTGAATTGCTACTGTGTTCACACACTGCCTATTCAAACTCATCACAAAACACAGGCTCTTTCCTCCCTATACTCTGCCTGTGTGCACTGTATCCACCGCTCACTGCCTCCGCTGCTTCCTAACTGCTAGTTTATCCACTCTGTCCACAATGTCTTTCTCTGCTATCACTGTCCTTCTCTCCTCATGCTCTCGCACAATCTCCCACCTGCTCTGCTCTAACCCTTCCAGTCTGATCTCTCTCCCCCTGCCCCCATCCTCTACTCCTTCCCCCTGGTCCCCCAGATCACTTCCTTCATGAGCTTGACTCCCTGCTCTCTTCTATCACCACCTCCATCACTATCATTTTAACATGCATCTCTCCAATTCAACTCATTCTTCTTCATTCTTTCCCTCTCCACCTCTCCCCCTCGCCTCCTGCTCACAAAGCTGGCTGCCAGCAGGACCTGATCTCCTCTTTCCCCTACTATCACCCCCCTCTCCTTCTTGAACTGCTTCTTCATCTCCTTTGCTCTTCTTCTACACCCTGTCCCATCAACCTCTACCCCCTTCTCTCATATATTTGTTTTTTAGTTAAAATAAAATATTGTTCTGTAAATCCTTATTTTATTATTTCACTTCCATGACTAACAAGCACTGTCCTGCAGCAGATATGGCCATGACTGCTTGATTATTTCACAGACTGTTCTGATGAATACAGTTTCTGTTTAAAGTAGCTCAAGTTGTTTTCCTAATTAGACGCTGAACATATTTTCAAGCAAAGGGACATTTTCTTAGATAAAAACAGTGCTCAGATCAAACTAGAAGAAACAAACAGTTGTTTTATTATTCTGAATAATACAACAACAACAACAACAACAATAATAATAATAATATTTTTCATGCTCTCAATGAGTTTTGCATTCCACTTTTTCATCTTTATTGGCGGGGGAATTTCTCAAACTACAAGAAAATCTAATACAGTATTTAGATGGAAAAATACATTTGTGAGTTAACAATAAAATGGAGATACCTCATCTATACTTTTAAACTTTTTAATTGTAATTTAACTAACAAAAACCAGAGAAGAACATGTAAACATAAAGAACAAAGTTTTTTTTTTTGTTTAATTAAGAATTAAGTATGCACCGACACACGAGAAATACATATTTATTTAAGTTTCACAATTAATCGGGGGTTGCATTTAATCATAATGTTTATACTTTTATTGTTTTTGTCATTTATCATCTCTGGATCCTATACATTACAAATAAAATATAGTTTAATTACGATATATATATATATATATATATATATATATATATATATATATATATATATATATATATATATATATATATATCGTAATTAAACTATATTTAATATAGGCATGTTTGTATGTATTTTGTGCTTTACACATTTACACGTAGCTCAGTTATTATTTTTTAATATTTTACTGAAAAACCAGAATACACCTAATTTGAATACATTTTGACAAATGTTGTCTCTGAGCTCGAGCTGTTGTTTTGGTGTTTTGGTGTTGTTAACGTGTATTAATAACGTTTGTTAATATATTTTTATGGGGTGAAGGGCTGTAGAAATAAAAATGAATTAACAACGTTTAAACACTATCTATACTGGTTTATTTTAAACTGTTACAACACAACAGCACATTACATTAAAATACTAAATGGTTGCTATAGACTTGCTTCCTTTTCCTCTTGCATACAAACTTTATTTAACTAACTTAATATACATGAACACTACTGTATTACAATTGTTATGCTTTTCTGACGGTCCTAGCAGTAATGTTAAACACTTGTACTGAGAAACTGTTGAACTATATGTTTGTAACTTTGTGTCAAATATGTCAAAACATTTCTAATTTGAAAATAAATCAATATCTAGTTCCATCTCCAGCACTATGTGAAAATATACAGCACTACTACTGTGCCTTGAGGACGCAACCCTACAGGTTGTAGTCTTATCTTACTGATTTAAACACTGAAGAATTCCTTGTCAAAAGAAAAGGGATGTTAAGCATGATGTCTTAGCAAACTTCACCTGAAAAGTAACTTTCATATAACATGACTAAATAGCTCCAAATAAAAATATCTAATGTTATACAAACCTATTTTAGATTACTTACTGGTATGCCTTTCAGGGGCAGAGTATTATATAGAGGAAGTGTTATCACCTCATGCGTTTCTTTATTGATATGTCATTTGGGGATGTAATGTGGATTAGTACATGAATCAGAATAAACGACTTTGCTTCTAAAATACAACACATTATGCATGTGCTATATTGCCTTAAAACAACACTGAGGTATTCAGTGACAAAGATATAAGATGCAATAGTGAAAGGTAAGCATTTTATTGGAAGTAAGTGACCTTAGGCAACAACAGTAAAGCAAGTATTGCATTTTTCTCCTTCTCCTCCTCCTCCTCCTTCTTCTCCTTTTCCTTCTCCTTCTCCTCCTCTTCCTCCTTCTTCTCCTTTTCCTTCTCCTTCTCCTCCTCTTCCTCCTTCTTCTCCTTTTCCTTCTCCTCCTCCTCCTCCTTCTCCTTTTCCTTCTTCTCCTCCTCCTTCTCCTTCTCCTCCTCCTCCTTCTTCTCCTTTTCCTTCTTCTCCTCCTCCTCCTTCTCCTTCTTCTTTTCCTCCTCCTCCTCCTTTTCCTTCTCCTTCTCCTCCTCCTCCTTCTCCTTCTCCTCCTCCTCCTTCTCCTTTTCCTTCTCCTTCTCCTCCTCCTCCTTCTTCTCCTTTTCCTTCTTCTTCTCCTTCTCCTTCTTCTTCTTCTCCTCCTCCTCCTTCTCCTTCTCCCTCTCCTCCTTTTCCTTCTCCTTCTCCTCCTCCTCCTTCTCCTTTTCCTTCTTCTTCTTCTCCTCCTCCTCCTCCTCCTTCTCCTTTTCCTTCTTTTTCTCCTCCTCCTCCTCCTCCTCCTTCTCCTTTTCCTTCTCCTTCTCCTCCTCCTCCTTCTTCTCCTTTTCCTTCTTCTTCTCCTTCTCCTTCTTCTTCTTCTCCTCCTCCTCCTTCTCCTTCTCCCTCTCCTCCTTTTCCTTCTCCTTCTCCTCCTCCTCCTTCTCCTTTTCCTTCTTCTTCTTCTCCTCCTCCTCCTCCTCCTTCTCCTTTTCCTTCTTTTTCTCCTCCTTCTCCTCCTCCTCCTCCTCCTCCTCCTCCTTCTCCTTTTCCTTCTTTTTCTCCTCCTCCTTCTCCTCCTCCTCCTTCTCCTTTTCCTTCTTCTCCTTCTCCTCCTCCTTCTTCTCCTTCTCCTCCTCCTCCTTCTCCTTCTCCCTCTCCTCCTTCTCCTTCTCCTCCATAGCAATAGTGGTACATTAAAAATCACATTAAATCGTAGAAGGATTTAACAATCAAAAGAAAAAATAAGCATATGTCACAATCATAGGCTTTATTCAATCTACAATATGTATTTTCCCCTGAAAGAAAGTCATATTTATATGTATATCTCCATGTGTGGAGTGGTCGTTTGGCTATAAAGGTGCAATACAGTACTGTGGTGTATATATTTCAATTTAATATTAAATTGCTAATACTAATACAATCAGTGGCATGTATTCCCACTCAAAACTTGAAAGTTGGATAATTTGCTTTAATGAATTTAATTACAGCCATCAGATGTATTCATGCAAACAAAAATAGTGGCTGGGAACATGGCCATTTAGGGTCTTGATGATGCTGTGGTTTAATTGAAAAGGACAATGTTAACATAATTATGTTGTTGTGGTTTTATTAATATGCATTGTATTAGCATATTCTATGCCTGCCAAAAGTAATATTGTTTGCATGAACAGTAGCCAACAATGAAAAATGTACAATAAGTCTGATGGCTAAAAAATCAATTAGTAAAGCCTATTACTCAAGTTTAATCATCAAGAATAATAGTATTAACAGACAGGCAAGTCTGTTTAGAAAACAATGACTATTAAATGTACTAAACAATCTAAGTGAAAAGCAATTAAATGACAGCATAATTACTCAATGAATCAAGTACAAATGCTGTAAAAGTGGTCTCTCAGGTGTTTAAACTGATATTTGAAATCATCTTAGTCTTTAAAGCACTTAAGATAAAAGTGACATAATTAGAAGGTTTGAAGGTTTGTTCGCTAGCCAGGAATTCGAAGATTGTTTTAAACCTTTGAAGGTTCGTCAGACGCCATTCACGCACTGAATGTTTTTTTTTTTGTTTTTGTTGTTTTGTTTTTTTGTCTGTTAACAGAAATCGTTTGACAACGTGTGAATAGTATGAATCACACATTAAAAATCACTCACATGCAAAATTCAATCTTTTGATTTGTATAATGCATTTTACTTCAACAAAAGTTGTATTAAAACCCACTACCAAATCGTTATACGTAGCAACTCTATATGGCGCCGCTATCATGTATGAAGCAGGGTATATTATTATGCCAAAGAACTGGTGTTTGGGATTTCTTTTGGTTAAATGCCCAGACAAACAAAAACAAAACAAACAAAAAAAAAAACTAAATGCAACTGTGCAAGTGTTTGTTGATGTATCACATGGAGGCACATCCAATCTCTGTGGTCACTTTACAAACGTAAGTTCATATTATTATTATTATTATTATTATTATTATTATTATTATTATTATTATTATTATTATTATTAGTTTTAGTTGTAGTCAAATGTGACTGTGACTGATAACCTGCTTGGAACGGTGACTGTTAAATTAAGTTTTTGCCTTCGTCCGCTGCAATGCAAGCTTACTCTCAAGCAGCATCAATTACATGTAAATAAACGTGTATTTTTATTTAATTATAAAAACATGATTACTGTTCTATATAACATATTTGTAAACTAGATGTGAATGTTTTATTCAATTTATATGGATTACCTGTAAAATAATAGGATTTAGAATCAAATATAAACAAGTAGCTATGGTGATGTCACCATTAAATTATGCAAATTAGTACCATCGAAGGTTTGAACCTTCCTTGGGTAATGTGTTCCGAACTTTGTACCCTTCATTGCAGCCCAAGACATAAGTAGTGACTCAGCCTCTGCAGTGAATATATTTTTTAAAATTTAATTGTAATTGATGGGATCACTAATTGCCTGTGCAAGGACATTATTTTGGAAACTGGAAAGAAAACCAGGCAGCAATCAAGGGAAAAGCGTTTTGAACAACTAATAGGATAAATAAATACTTGAGGGTAAACACAAGGACAGCATAAATTAACTCAAATTGCTTTAATGCAAATCAATTCTCCAATACCATGTTTTTAACTATTTTGCCCAAATAAATAGAATAAATTGCTTAATTTTGTGGTGTTTTCCAGGGTGCTGTTAAATTCAGCTTGACAGTTGAACCTAACAAAATAATTAAATTGTACCTGTTTCACACTTCCATTCCCTACATATCTCTCAAATGTGCAGTTGTGAAAGAAACACAGCTATAGACTTGGATTTTCATTTTACAACATGGTACCTGATACTGCTTTAGGTTAAAGAAAGTTCTCAGTTTCTATGCCTTATTACCAGGATATCTGTTACACTGCCTGGGTCATTTCACTGCAGCAGTGTCTTCTGGGTCAAAGCATGTTAGTGGCATGCAAGTCAACAGGGGTTTGTTAATGAATAAGCAAGTGCAAAACTAAATGAAAATATGACTTTGCAAACAGAGATTTCTTCAGCTTAGTTTAGTACATGTTTTAAAATAATTTTGTTTTACATAGCAGACGTCTTTATCCAAGGCGACTTACAGAGACTAGGGTGTGTGAACTATGCATCAGCTGCAAAGTCACTTACAATTACGTCTCACCCGAAAGACGGAGCACAAGGAGGTTAAGTGACAATGAGTCAGTGGCTGAGGTGGGATTTGAACTGGGGACCTCCTGGTTACAAGCCCCTTTCTTTAACCACTGGACCACACAGCCTCCTAATACAAATACATTTGAACTGTAACATGATTTTTTTTTTGGTTTTTATTTGTTTCTTCAAAATCTACATTTTTAATCTATATAGCAAGTGAAAAATGGCTTTGTTGGTAATTTGATCTATTTTTCTTTATAATTTTTACCCATAATTTAAGAGGCTTATGATACTGTACACTTAAAACATTTTGTTATCATGGTAAAGGGTTCAAACAAATGCAATAAAGTCTTAATGTCTCTTAATAACAGTGTATTTACATACTAGTTACATAGTAAATACATGTGTACTTACACACAATTACAGTGTTATTATGTATAGTTACCTTTCTTTCCAATGCTTAATTACAGTATACAATTCAGTACTCTACTCTATTTAACCCAAAAGGGGCAGTTTCTGCTGCTTCATGATGGTCATCCATACCTACTAAACACGCAGTGGTGCAGCATTTAGAAATGCGTAATACATGTCTGCACATTTTTGGTATGCTAGCAACATCATGCTGCACAAAAACACCTACATACTGCAGATGATACTACATGAACAGACTTTTTTTTAACATACGTTGAACCTTGGGGCAGTACATCATTAAAAATGTTGGGAGAGACACAGTGGAGCCATACTCCTGAGCTGAAACACACACAATATGTATGGGATGTTTATTGGTATGTAAACATACCTCAGGGTAGTGTCTAATTGTTTTTTAATGACCCTGTATTACCTAATCCACACACGTAGTTGTCTTTTTATACAGACGTGCTCAGATTTGTTGGTACCCTTACAGCTCATTGAAATAATGCTTCATTCCTCCTGAAAAGTGATGAAATTAAAAGCTATTTTATCATGTATACTTGCATGCCTTTGGTATGTCATAGAATAAAGCAAAGAAGCTGTGAAAAGAGATGAATTATTGCTTATTCTACAAAGATATTCTAAAATGGCCTGGACACATTTGTTGGTACCCCTTAGAAAAGATAATAAATAACTGGATTATAGTGATATTTCAAACTAATTAGTTTCTTTAATTAGTATCACACATGTCTCCAATCTTGTAATCAGTCATTCAGCCTATTTAAATGGAGAAAAGTAGTCACTGTGCTGTTTGGTATCATTGTGTGCACCACACTGAACATGGACCAGAGAAAGCAAAGGAGAGAGTTGTCTGAGGAGATCAGAAAGAAAATAATAGACAAGCATGGTAAAGGTAAAGGCTACAAGACCATCTCCAAGCAGTTTGATGTTCCTGTGACAACAGTTGCAAACATTATTAAGAAGTTTAAGGTCCATGGAACTGTAGCCAACCTCCCTGGGTGCGGCCGCAAGAGGAAAATCGACCCCAGACTGAACAGAAGGATAGTGCGAATGGTAGAAAAAGAACCAAGGATAACTGCCAAAGAGATACAAGCTGAACTCCAAGGTGAAGGTACGTCAGTTTCTGATCGCACCATCTGTCGCTTTTTGAGCGAAAGTGGCTCCATGGAAGAAGACCCAGGAGGACTCCACTTTTGAAAGAAAAACATAAAAAAGTCAGACTGGAATTTGCTAAAATGCATATTGACAAGCCACAATCCTTCTGGGAGAATGTCCTTTGGACAGATGAGTCAAAACTGGAGCTTTTTGGCAAGTCACATCAGCTCTATGTTCACAGACGAAAAAATGAAGCTTTCAAAGAAAAGAACACCATACCTACAGTGAAACATGGAGGAGGCTCGGTTATGTTTTGGGGCTTCTTTGCTGCGCCTGGCACAGGGTGCCTTGAATCTGTGCAGGGCACAATGAAATCTCAAGACTATCAAGGCATTCTGGAGCGAAATGTACTGCCCAGTGTCAGAAAGCTCTGTCTCAGTCGCAGGTCATGGGTCCTCCAACAGGATAATGACCCAAAACACACAGCTAAAAGCACCCAAGAATGGATACGAACAAAACATTGGACTATTCTGAAGTGACCTTCTATGAGTCCTGATCTGAATCCTATCGAACATCTATGGAAAGAGCTGGAACTTGCAGTCTGGAGAAGGCACCTATCAGACCTGAGACAGCTGGAGCAGTAACTCAGGAAGAGTGGGCCAAACTACCTGTTAACAGGTGCAGAAGTCTCATTGAGAGCTACAGAAAACGTTTGATTGCAGTGATTGCCTCTAAAGGTTGTGCAACAAAATATTAGGTTAGCGGTCCCATCATTTTTGTCCATGCCATTTTAATTTGTTTTCTTATTTACAATATTATGTTGAATAAAAAATCAAAAGCAAAGTCTGATTTCTATTAAATATGGAATAAACAATGGTGGATGCCAATTACTTTTGTCAATTTCAAGTTATTTCAGAGAAAATTGTGCATTCTTCGTTTTTTGTGGAGGGGTACCAACAAATTTGATCACGTCTGTAAGAAATCTTGCATCTTAGACAAAGGTGCTGATATGGAAGGGTAATACTATAAATGAGCAGTAAAGATCATTTCTATTAGGTAGCAGTGTGAAGTAGTGGTTAGGGCTCTGGACTCTTGACCGGTGGGTTGTGGGTTCAATCCCAGGTGGGGGACATTGCTGCTGTACCCTTGAGCAAGGTATTTTACCAAGATTGCTCAAGTAATAACCCAACTGTATAAATGGGTAATTGTATGTAAAAATAATGTGATATCTTGTAACAATTGTAAGTCACCCTGGATAAGGGTGTCTGCTAAGAAATAAATAATAATAATAATAATAATAATAATAATAATAATAATAATAATAATAATAATAATAATAACAATAATATTGTGAAGCCACACTTGGAGTTCCGAGAAACATACCACTTAGAGATGACTTGTTTGGGAGGTAGGGATCAATGCAGTTGTAATAGTAATTAAACACATATTGTTGGTCAGATAGCCACCGAGTTAGATAACTGGCCTCAGCCATATTAACAGAATAGAGGCCCTTCCTACAGTATTTACCAAAGACATCTGCCACCCACAGGTCATTTCTTGCCCTGGCAAGCCCCTAAGATTGATTTTAGAACGTGGCTGTATTACTTCTTTATTCTGCATGGTTTCTTGGCAGTGTTATGCATTCTGTATTCTGAAAGTTATCAATATTTATGAAATATACTTTATATAAAACTTGAATGAAATTCCATACCAGATTTTTAATTTCTGAATAAAAAAATAGACTTGGCAAATGCAAGTTTAAAAGTATATACTTTTTTGTGAAGAGAGCATAATGTTATATTGATTCTTGTCTTTAGTATTTTGGCAAGGGAGTTTTAAAGAAAAACAAAATCTAATTTCAAAAGCAATTGTGGCAGGGCAGGAGCCCTGCACATGAAGAGTGGTTATATGTTGTAAATATTGTGTGTAATTGTGTGTAAATAATTAATGAAGTTCCTGACGCTCCTGGGAGAGCCTGCCTGCTGGGTGTGATTGCCAGCTGTGGATAATCAGCAGGTAGGTGTGTTCCAGAGGGGTGTCGGGTATAAAGAGGTCCTGTTTATTCAGCTCAGGGCTACTGCAAAGCCAAGGGCAATGGGCTGAACATCATCCATGCTACCCGGACAAAGAGACCTAAAGACCTTGCTGTAATACTCTGACGCCATGAGAGTGACCCGGGATCAGAACGCAAAGAAACCGAAACCGTTGACAGCCGGGCGAGTAGCTGAAGTCAGGGTTGAATGGAGAAGATTAGTTCAGGGATTGTAGATCCTACCAAGTATAGAGAGCGAGGTGAGTAAGCAGGCCCTCCATGCATTCGGGAGTAGCGCACACCGTTTTCACTACACCTTTTATTTGATAGTTTTTGTACAGTGTTTTTATTGTGTGCTGTATGTACATTCCCCTGTAAGTCCTCAGTGCTCTACCATTGCTGGTAGTGTCACGTGAGCTTTTCACTCTATGTAAATACATCCTGTTCAACCTCTGTCTCGATCTCCTGCTTGTCACTCAACAGCGAATGCACGCACCCACGTGCAAGGAGCCTTTCACAGCAATTAACACTCTTCTTTTGGGTAGCAAGGCCATCACTCAAGTCCATAGTGGCAGTGAAATCCAATCCTTATTATTTTAACATACAATCACAAAGACTCATTATCACAGGCATTGCTGTTATATTCTTATTAGTGGTGTGTGTGTGATTAAGACTTTTATTAACAGAACAACATCAGCAGATGTGGCAAAATGTTTTAATTGGACTGTGTATATTGTTTTGTTTTCTTGTTATTACGTAAAGTTTGATTTATAAGTGGGCCTCTGAAAGGGAAGAATAATAATTTATTTTTTCTAGTTTTAAAGATGATGTATTCAGAGATACCAACTATTTATTGAACAAAGGGTTTTATTGGGGTTAAATGGGCAATAAACAACCAAGTCTTTTGTCATTTTTTTTCTCTGAATGTGAGCATTCTCCATAGATTTCAAACAGTCATTCCTCTGATGCCATTTTCTAGCAAGATATAAAAAGCAGGTTCATGTGACATATAAGGTTTGACTTGCACTGTGATTTCCATGTTAAGATTTAGCTGTAGTCCTTTTTTAATTTAAAGTAACTGAGGCTGCATTATTATTTATTTCTTAGCAGACGCCCTTATCCAGGGCGACTTACAATCGTAAGCAAAAACATTTCAAGCGTTACAATACAAGTAATACAATAAGAGCAAGAAATACAATAACTTTTGTTCAAGTAAAGTACAAGTTTGACAAACCACAATTCAATAATACAGCAGGTAATAGTGATAGTTACATCAGGATATGATTAAATAGTGATAGTTACATCAGGATGTGATTAAATACAAAGTACTACAGGTTAAACACTTGGCAGATTACAGTATTCTGAAGTACAGGATTAAAATGCAGTAAAATAGGGGCTGATAAGAGCAAAATAAAGCACATTTACATGAAGGGTGATAGTGTCCCAGGATACAAACAGAGGAGTTCTACAGGTGCTCTTTGAAGAGGTGAGTCTTAAGGAGGCGCCGGAATGTGGTCAGGGACTGGGCAGTCCTGACATCTGTAGGAAGGTCATTCCACCACTGCGGAGCAAGGGTGGAGAAGGAGCGGGCTTTGGAGGCAGGGGAGCGTAGCGGTGGTAGAGCTAGTCTTCTAGTGCAGGCGGAGCGGAGAGGTCGAGTGGGGGTGTAGGGAGAGATGAGGGTCTGGAGGTAGCTGGGTGCAGACTGGTCAAGGCATCTGTAGGCTAGTACAAGAGTCTTGAACTGGATGCGAGCGGTGATCGGGAGCCAGTGGAGCGAGCGGAGTAGTGGAGTAGCGTGGGCGAAGCGAGGCAGAGAGAACACTAGGCGGGCAGCAGAGTTCTGGATGAGCTGGAGCGGACGGGTGGCGGACGCAGGGAGGCCAGCCAGGAGGGAGTTGCAGTAGTCTAGGCGGGAGAGTACCAGGGCCTGGACCAGGAGCTGGGTAGCATAGTTGGTGAGGAAGGGTCGGATTCTTCGGATGTTGCTCAGGAAGAATCGGCAAGTGCGTGCCAGAGTGGAGATGTGCTGGGAATAAGAGAGGCAGGGGTCCAGGGTGACTCCAAGGTTCTTAGCTGAGGAAGAGGGAGAGAGTGTGGCATCCACACTGGGTCTGGTTCAAACGGACTCAGGTCTGACTCAGGTTGAAACAATGTATCAATGTGCTTGCTGTTCACACTTACCTGCGAGCAAAGGGGCCGAGTTTGTTTGGATGCGGAAAATGGTTTTTTTTATCTCAAGACAAATATCCTTTTTAATGTTCGTTCTGCTAAATGATACTACAGTTACAATAATATAGGTAGAATAATCTCATTTATTTTATATATAATTTATGTCACAACAGTTTGGGACTGACGAACTAGGTGTGAAAGTGGCCAAAGTTGTTTTGGTCTTCTTTCCATTTTTTTCAGAACCAAGTTTGTTTGTGTTCACAATGCAGTTTGCAAGAGCACTAGGTTAGTTTATATGGTCTGTGAACCAGATCTATACAATGTCCTGCAAGGTACCTTGAAAGATGGCAGCTATTGAAGTACTGCTTCAGTTTTTAATAGCATGTTTTAGGTTATTTCATACATAGTGCTGTGGAAGAAAGCATGGGAACAGGGGTTGGTAATGTAATGAATGCATCTGTTGTATGTCTGCAGTGGGAGAACATTATTCAGTTACGCAATACTGCACTGTTCTCTTACTGTAGGCATTTGAGAAAATATATTGGATTATTTTTGGAGTTTTGTCCAGTTCGGCTTGGCTTTTGGTGTCTGACTACATTTCTATGAGAGCTTTAGTTTCTCGCACTGTCCACGTAATTTACCAGAGGTTACCAGATTTTCAGAGTAAAACAAGGGTGTTTTTTCAATTCACTGACGCTGCAGCAACTCTGAAGCCATTAAAGTAACAGTATATAATAACACAATAACAGTTTAAAAATTAAACACCAGGTGTTTCTATTGCAGCTCATAACAACTCATTATTTTCTTTATATTGTCATTGTACAAAAAGCCAGAATAAAAACAATAGAACAGATATTAGTATTGCCATTTAAACATGTGATAAACACATACTCAGAATGATTAAACACATAGTCCATAAGATTGTTTATTTTATTGTTGAATGGCGCTAACACATCCTAATACGTTACCCTGCTATTAACTTGCTGAGCACACCGATACAGTTTTGTACTTTAAAAAAAAAAAAAAATGCTGAAAACTGGGACAATGCCTAATGTAGAACTGAGGCATTTAGCTTTTGCTCTGCTTGTTTCCATAGAATAGGAACTAAACTACGCATGAAATGTTTATTTCCGAGTCAGGTTACTTTGTATAGTTTGTTTCCTATGTGCAAAAGGACAGAGTCCAGCTGTTGTTCACATTGAAGTTTAGCAAGTGAACCAGACTAGACCGAGACCACCTCTTTAAGTGGACCCGGTACGGTTCGTTTCCCAAGCGGACTTTGTTGTTCACACTTCACACCAAATGTACCGAACCGTACCAAACCCTCTAAACGGACCCAGTGTGAACACAGCCTAAGTTATTTGTTACCACGTTTCATTACCTATCTGAAAAATGAACCACTACAGTTACAAGTTCCTTCAGAATTTAATCTGACTATAATAATGCATTACTCCCCAACAATGGCCCGTAAAACCACAAGGCAACACTGTCAAATGCCTGCAATTGTAATAAAAAAGAAACACATAGGAAAGGACATACTGCTTTAGTCTTCCGGCACATGTGCTTAGCTATTCACAAGCCAGATTCGGTTTTTTAAAATGTGGCAAATCAGAACAATGAGATATTAATCACAAATATCTATAGTTACAGTAGTTTAAAATACTGCTACACCTTGCTGATCAAACTAATTCAATTCTATTTAAAGTATAGAAAGTGTGCACACTATTTCATGTACTGTTGAATGTATTCCACTATTTTTACATTTCAAAGTCATGCCTTCCTCTCCAATTCTGTTCAAATGTATCCAGCAGTTTAATTGGCAGAGGTCCTTTGATGCTGTTCTGCTTTATAGACCAGATTGTGTCTCCAATAATGCTCAGGAAACCTGAAGGAAGGTTTAAATAACAGTGGCATAATCCCAATTAAACATCTTTAACATTCTGACATGTGAGACTTGTTCTAGGAAAAAAAAACAAAAAAAAACTACCCTCTTTGCTAATCTTTAAATCAGCTTTCACACTGACGAGTGTGACTGCTCTGTTGCTAAACTGCAAAGGCCAATAGAGAATTACCTTGTGCCACTACCCAGAATGCCATGCTTTTCCTTATCTGTGAGTTTTGACTGAAGTGAAGTTCATGAAGCTATGGAATGACATGATAACCAGCAATTATTAAAAGAGACGCGATTGGGAGATAAAAGATGAGGGTTGGCAAGAGCCTATGATATAGTTTTTCTACCAATGCAGAACAGCTAGGAGAGGTGTTTGTTCTTCATTTTGTCCATAAAGAAATGGGATTCTGCAATGAATTCCTAGACTGCTACAGCACTAAAATGGATATCATTTGGGGCATGACGTACATGCAGGACGTCATTCTGATTGAAATGGGTTGCCTATATTCTTCAATAACAGGTTTAGTTGACAAAAAATTGACAAGTTTTTAACCTGCAGTTTTAGGCTATTATAATGTTTAGAAAAATGACCAGCAGAACGAATCTTTTGTTAGTGTAAAGATCATAGTGCATGAGAAGAGTCCCAGAACAACCAAACTAGGTCAAGGTCACAAAGCAGAAAGAGTGGGGGTGGGGTGAAGCATCAATGTATATCTGTATTATTGCAATAATAATTGCATACAGAAACAACACAAAACAAACCCGGTAGTTTCATGCAGAGGATGATAGGTGGGACTAGTTCAAGCAAGATATTAGTCAGCAGGACAGCTCAGATAACAGAGTGCACAGTACTTAAACAGCACAGGAGATACGTTCTCCTTGAACAATTACAGACAAGACCCAAAAGAGTCACAATTAACCTTTAGTCTGCAGAGAATTTGTTCAGAGAGCTTACATTAAAAAAAAAAGCCCAGTCATGCAGCAAGAAAACCCTTTTCTCTGACCCCTTTATTCACAAACTTGAAGACTGACACAATATATATATATATATATATATATATATATATATATATATATATATATATATATATATATATATATGCCAGCATCTACTATCATTTTTTAAAGAAATCTCGAACCTTCATTTCAGAGAAATTTAATTAGAAAGCAAAACTGCTTTACAAAAACACGTTTTGTCAGCTAAGCTCATACTATCAGATTATTTATTATTGAATAATACTATTTATAATAATAATAATAATAATAACACATTTGTGTGGAATTGGGTACATATATAAGGAAATACTGTAATTAAAAAAAAAAACACACAAAAATAACAAAAGACAAAAACAAATGAATTCATTGATCACCTGTTCCAGTAGCTGATCCTTCTCGTAACTGTATTGTAACATGTAATGCTTAAATGTTTAACAATATTATTGATTTACAGTTAAATAATAACAGTATGGCCTTTGTTCCATTTAAGGGCCATGTTTTGCTTTGTTATATTTGTGTTTATGCATTTAAAACCTTTTAGAGTTGATTTATAATAACTGGCAGTTCAATTCAGAAATTAACATTGATTGATATTAGTAAGAGAGGATGGACAGCTGGCAAGAGACTGATATTCACATACTGGAGTTGAGTTGCCACCATGTTATCACGTCTTTGTATGTAAAACATGTAACCATTTGGTTCTTTCATATCACATTCATTCAGTATGTGCTCACTGGTTCCTTGGGCTGAAATGAAAATATATTGCATTTAAGTGTCTTATTAAAAAAAGGGTGTCATGGTGCTTTTTTGTAAGCTTAAATAATAATTACAAATTTCATACCGGTGCACTGTAACATCAATATGAGCAGCAGATTTTAATTTAGGGTAAATATACTGGAACTTATTTCAGTAGAACATCAGTTGATCTAAAAGTTGGCAGATCTAGTTACTTCTACCTGGCATTTTACTTTTAAAGACAAAAGTACACTTGAGAAACTCACACCATACCCCCCAAAGCATCACAGTAGACAGGATATACTTTACGTGTATTGGTGTGGACTGACTTCTTTTCAACATCCCAGGTGTAGTGTTTGACCAGTGTCTCTCAACCTTTTTGAAAGCAGCGACTCAGTGTTCCTAAAACCTCGCAGGCCATTTATAAAGCAAGAACCACAGCTATATACATATTACAGGGACAGGGTTGTTTTTTTTAAAGTATTTTATCTTTGTGCAAAGTTAAAAAAAAAAAAAAAAATTAAAAAATTAAAAGCATATGCTCAAAATCCAGAAATAAGCACCCAAGTATGTTCATTTAAGTACACCTGCTACTTCTTGGTTTTGTAATGTTTGTAGAAGTGTCAATGAAATTCCAGGAACAGGCAAGGATGCTTCATTGAAAAACACTGGTGTTGTCAGCTAGATCTGCCCTGCTCAGTATAGAAGTGCATCATTGGCAGAGAGAGACAGTAGACTGCTTGCAAACTTGTTTGTGGACCTCTCCGCTTCCCCATATAACCCTTTGTCCATCAAGTTCTTTTCAACTTCCATTTCTCTTTCTTTTAGTGATCACACGAAAGCAGTTCAAAAGTAGGTCCATGAAGGGATATTTCTAGAATGTGCTGCGGGAACGCACACACAAAACAACAGTAGTTACTGTACATTTTGAATTGTATCCTGGTGGGTTTCAAATCAGGATATTATATTACTACATAATGGGATTTGTATAGTGTTATGAAAAATATATATCGTGTTATTTGAATTGCATGCTGAATAACCTGGTTGCTGAATACTTAAGAGTAGCTTCAATTGTTGTTTTTATTTGTATTTCTGTATGTGTTTGCAATCATTCAGAGTGGTTTGGGGTTCTGTCGCTCCTGACTGGGTTATTGTTATTTTTCTTTAACCCTTTACCTGGCTTTAAACTTGCCTTGAGCTTGTCTGGAGAATCCTAAATGGAGGAACTGACCCGCCTTCCTCATTCCATTCAAATGTGACAGTGTGATATAATAAATTCCAGAACGAGGAAAGGCCATTAAGCCCACCTGTGCTCGCTCTGGTGCCAGCATGGTCCGTTAGCGCTCAGGAGAGGAAAAAACAAAAAAAACCAAACCAGGTTAGAAGGGGAAATGAAACCTCTGGGAATCCGTGGCTAAACGGACCAGTCTTATTTTTTGAAGAAATATAACCACTTACTCCACACATATATACATATAGACAGAAAGAGTAGTTGGGCTGACAGAGTTGAAAGGTCACACAATGGTCATGTGATTTAAATGAGGGAAGTGCTCAGTCCTGTCACTAGACATTCTTCAGATGCTCAGTTCAAGCTCAAAGACAGGAAAAGATAGATTTATAAAAAAAAGGGTAATAACTCAACATTGGGGCCACATGACCCAGAAACACTTGGAATGATCGCAAACACCATTAAATAGAAAGGAAAATGTAAAAAAAACACACATTTAAAAATTACATTCAAAACGATTTACTCTTTAATAAACGTAGAATTCCTAAACTGGTTGGCAAATGTGTAGTAAATACACATTGTTTGTAAGCCTGTGAATATGTATGTTTATATGTGAACAGAATATAAGCGTTAAGCGTTGATGGTGCAAAAAACACCAACTGCTTAAATGAAATACAATACCAAGATGTTCCGAGATCCCACAGTTTCTACATATTTATTTCAGGGCTTTATGGGTTTTGTGTCAGTGCCTTAGAGTTTCATGTATTTAATGAGGATTGTTTCCACTTATCTACACACCATACTCCACACTGTTAAAGGGAAACATGTTTTTATTGAGAAAAAATATATATATTGAAAATACAAAACTGAAAGATCATAATTGGATAAGTCTCCACCTCCCTGGTGGAAGCACCTTTGGCAGCAATTACAGCTGAGAGTCTGTTGGGTTAGGTCTCTACCAACTTTGCACACCTAGATTTGGCAATATTTGACCATTCTTCTTTACAAAATTGCTCAAGCTCTTTCAAGTTCCTTGGTGAACGTTGATGGACAGCAATCTTCAAGTCATGTCACAAATTTTTGATTGGATTTAGGTCGGGGCTCTGACTGGGCCACTGAAGGACATTTACCTTTTTGTTCCTTAGCCATTCCAGTGTAGTTCTGGCTGTGTTCTTTGGGTCGTTGTCATGCTGAATGGTGAAATTCCATCCCAGTTTCAGCTTTCTTGCAGAGGGCAGCAAGTTTTCCTCAAGGACTTCTCTGTACTTTGCTCCATTCATTTTCCATTCTATCCTGACAAGTGCCACAGTCCCTGCCGATGAAAAACATCCCCATAACATGATGCTGCCACCACCACCATGCTTTACAGTAGGGATGGTGTTCTTTGGGTGATGCGCTGTGTTGGGTTTGTGCCAAACATAACGCTTTGCATTTAGGCAAAAAAGTTCCATTTTAGTTTCGTCAGACCACAAAACTTTTTGCCACATGGCTACAGAATCTCCTGAGTGTTTTTTTGCATACTTCAAACGGGATTCAAGGTGGGCTTTCTTGAGTAATGGCTTCCTTCTTGCCACCCTACCATACAGGCTAGATTTGTGGAGTGCTTGGAATAGTGTTGTCACATGCACACGTTGACCAGTCTTGGCTATAAAAGCCTGTAGCTCTTGCAAAGTTGCCATTGGCCTCTTGGTAGCCTCTCTGATCAGTCTCCTCCTTGCTCGGTCATCCAGTTTGAAGGGACGGCCTGATCTAGGCAGGGTCTTGGTGGTGCCATACACCTTCCACTTCTTAATAATCGTCTTGACTGTGCTCCGAGGGATATTCAAGGCCTTTGATATTTTTTTTATACCCATCCCCTCATCTGTGCATTTGTCGACTTTGTCCCGGAGTTCTTTTGAAAGCGCCTTGGTGCGCATGGTTGAGTCTTTGCTTTGAAATGCACTACCCAGCAGAGGGAACCACAGGAACTGCTGAATTTATCCTGAAATCATGTGAATCACTACAATTTAACACATGTGGAGGCCACTTAACTTGGTGTGTGATTTTGAAGGCGATTGGTTACACCTGAGCTAATTTAGGATTGCTATTACAAGGGGGGTGGACACTTAACCAACCAAGCTATTTCAGTTTTTATTTTTAATTAATTTTGGTTTACTTGTTTTCAGCTGTTAGACAGTTGCAGATTTCAAGTCAGCTGTAACTTGAACTCTGCAACTGTTTTAGAGCTGAAGAAAATTAAAAAGGTCTAATTAAGCAAATTACACTATGTAACACAATTTTTGTTCCTGGGTAGTAAGTGTTATTTCCTAATTGCTTATGCCTCAAAAGTATAGAAAATGGCTATTATTCCCCACAAACTTTGCTTTTGTGACCAGGACAGTGATATTTTGAAATTTACCTATTTCCAATGAGAAAACAGGTGAATTTGTGTCTTTTCGTCAGAAAAAACAACATATGAATCCAAATTAACATGTATTTATACTAAAGTAATACAAAAATGACTACAGAAGATTTAGAAGTGAGTAGTTTTTCGAGATTTACGATTATACTGTAAATCACTTTCACGAATCAGCCCCCAAATGTAGTCTCCCATCATGTTCTCATTATACTGTCCTTGGTAGCGGCGTTAAAAGTCCAGTATATCCTGGTGGAAGCGCTCGCCTTGCTCCTCCGAGTACGCTCCCATGTTCTCCTTGAATTTATCAAGATGAGCATCAAGGATATGGACTTTGAGGGACATCCTACAGCCCATTGTGCCGTAGTTCTTCACCAGAGTCCCAACCAGCTCCACATAGTTTTCGGCCTTGTGATTGCCCAGGAAGCCCCGAAGCACTGCGACAAAGCTGTTCCAAGCCGCTTTCTCCTTACTAGTGAGCTTCTTGGGGAATTCATTGCACTCCAGGATCTTCTTTATCTGTGGTCCGATGAAGACACCGGCTTTGACCTTTGCCTCAGACAGCTTAGGGAAGAAGTCTTGAAAGTACTTGAAGGCTGCCGACTCCTTATCTAGAGCTCTGACAAATAGTTTCATAAGGCCCAATCTGATGTGCAGTGGTGGCATCAGCACCTTCCGGGGGTCCACCAGTGGCTCCCACTTGACATTGTTCCTCCCCACAGAGAACTCAGTCCGCTGTGGCCAGTCCCGCCTGTGGTAGTGCGCCTTGGTGTCCCTGCTGTCCCAAAGGCAAAGATAGCAGGGAAACTTGGTAAAACCGGCTTGGAGACCCATCAGGAATGCCACCATTTTGAAGTCTCCTATGACCTTGATGCCATCTCAGAAAAATGCAGATATGTATCCACTTAGGCAGCTGGAACTAAACTAAACTGGTGGGCTTAAGGCCCCTGTATTTATACTACTATTTATATTACTGGAAAGTTCTAGAAGTTACTCCAAGTTTACTCAGCACTGAATCTATCTGGAATGTTCTGGAAAATAGGTAAATTTCAAAATATCGCTGTCCTGGTCACAAAAGCAAAGTTTGTGGGGAATAATAGCCATTTTCTATACTTTTGAGGCATAAGCAATTAGGAAATAACACTTGCTACCCAGGAACAAAAAAAAAAAAAAAAAAAATTGTTACACAGTGTCATTAGTTCAATTAAGGGTTTAGTTAAGTGATTGAGAGCTCAGTTGGAATGAAAACCTGAAGACACAGGGGGTCCCCAGGACCGGGTTTGAGAACCCCTGCTTTAGTTGATTAATTTATGACTGGGCAGAAGCCACACACAGGTACATGGTGTGGTTTTTAAGCTGTCTGAATTCAAATTATATATTTTGAATTTGTTTAGCAGGGATGGGGTTAAAATATCATCTCTGCCAAATCCTGGTGCTGAATGTGGCTGGTGCTTATTTGATTAATTGAGGATCAATTAAGCCCAGCCACATGCTATTAAAGGAGAGCCAGCGCCTTTGTTTGTGGGAGAGAAGGCTGATTGGTGAAGATCGAATGTTTGGAGAGGTGACTGGTACACTGAAAACCATTGAGTGGTTTTCTTTATTTTTGGTTCCCTGACACCTTGTTTTATTTTGCCTTTTGTTTGAACTGCATGGTCACCTTTTTGTTTGGAGGTAAAGTAAAGGTAAAGGAGGTAATGTAAAAGTGTTTAGTAAAGGTATTAGCCCTCCTCATCAGGTAGGGTAATTCTGTGTTTAGTAAAGGGATTAGCCCTCCTTGTTAGGTAAGGTAATTCTGTGTTTAGTAAAGGGATTAGCCCTCCTCATTAGGTAGGGTAATTCTGTGTTTAGTTCAAACTTTTCACTGCAAGAGTTTTGTTTGTTTCTTTTCTGTGTAAAAAGTATTATTTTGTTACTTTTTGGAGTTTCACTTTATTCTATCTCTTGTGTCGGTTGTCTGCCTCTGCCCGCACCCTTTGGTCCCTACTTAAAGGAAGCAGCTGCCCTGCTTTCCATCCATTAGGGGTGCAGTTCAACTATCTATCTATATATACTAGTTTTTTCTTCTATTCCCAATGCCTGTCTAGTTGATTACAGGAGTGTCTTTAAGGAGTGTAGTTATGTATATTCTACTCATGATCTGAGGACTAACTGAACCAAAAATCACTATTAAAAAGCCCCTAGTATAAAATACTTGCATACAGTATTTACATACATTGCTCTACAGAGAAGAATAATATTAAATGCTTAAGTCTTCGTGGCTTAATTGGTTCATAGATAAGCCAATCTTTGAATTGAATTCAGTTAATGTGAGAGGACAGACTTCAAGGTGAGACAAGTGCAATTAAACCAATATTACACACCACTTCATTACAATTCAATACATTTGGCCTACAGAGTGAAAAAAAAAGAAATTATCATGGAATACAAATTCCATCCAGTATTTGAACACACACACTACAGATACAGTATATCATATACTAGAAATGCATTCAAGTTCAGTGATCTGTATAGTATACCATTTAATTACTGGGTGTGTGACCATATAGGTCCAGAGACCTATGTGCTGTGATCTATGACAACAGAGCCAAAGCAGACAGTAGACCCTGTTTAAAAACACATGGAGGGACATATTAGAGTTGTGGTCTGTTTGGTAACATAGTAGATTAATTATGGCATTTTTTTTTAAGTAACTGCAATATCATATATTTCGGTCCTCATATAGAGTCACAGTACAGTAGCTTTCTCAATCCATTCTAAACTGGCTGAATGAAATCACTACAGTGTCAAAAAGCAAAGCACTAAAGCAGTCTTGTTCAAAGCGAAAGATGGGGGTGTGGGCGTGTGTGTCATGATTTATGCACGTTAAAACTGATATTTTACAGAATCAAGGAACACAAAAGTGTCTACATGTTTGACAGAATACAGAAAAAACGTTCCTCCCTTCATTACAGCGTGCCAGTTGCATCACTTCCAAGACTGATTCGTAAATAATTGAGCGGGTTTAGTCAATGTAAATTGGATAAACTAATTCCCTCTCATGAATTTGCATATTTATAAAACCTCATATAGTGTTGGTGTCCAACATGAAATTAGGTTAATTATTTTTTTTTTTATTATTTTAAAATGAAATTAGCTGTTTAAATGGTCCTTTAAGTAGGCAAATCATAAATGGCAGATTCCTGTTTTTGGATGGCAAATTATTACCTTCAGGATTGGTTTTTATTACCCCCTAGAACCCCACCCCATCCCCTTTGGGAATTTCCTTTACTGTAATTTTCATAAAACAAAATCGATTATTCCATAATTGAAAATGTTTACTTATCCCACAATTATTATTAGTGTCGATCTATTTGCTGCTTCATTTAGCACTGGCTACACACAATTAGTGTTTGACATTTAAAAAATAGCTCTGGTTTTAATATGATCCAGACTTGTTCCAGTACAGAAGCGTATTCTAGATATGTGTCTCTATTTGTACAGTTTATTTAAATATGTAAGTCAATTAAGTTCGATTTTTAAATTTTCAACCAAAAATCAAGATTAAAATATTGATGTTCATAATGAAGCTTCACAGCATTCTGTTTGACATTCAAGGTTCACTGCCGTCATTTGTTAAAAAATAAAATGCCTGCTTATTTTCACGTCATGATGAATGCAGAATCATACCCGTTATATATGAATTACTAATTTTCACCTTGTACAGGTAAAAGGCAAATATGATGGTACCTTCATACATTTATTTCCTGTTGGGTAGATGATAAAAGCTTTGCATTTGCTTGAGTGGTCTTGTAACTGCTGGATGCTGGTTGTCAATTGGCTATCTCATTGTAGCTGCACATAAAAAGAACAGATCCATTTGACTGGAAATTCCCGTAAACCCTATAATCCAAGCCTTGCTAGATTTGGTCTGTCATGTGTATAACACTGACATGCATGCTACTGCTTATATCTAATTACCAGGTTTCACCAGCAGGGGTCTTCATTGTCTTTAACAGAAGTGGATTACCTCCAGTAGCACCACGTGTTACACTCCTGTACCCTTTAATGGTTAACAGACTGGAAGCAACAACCTTAAATGTTGTACAAAATGATAATATCCCTTTGAATGAGTTTAAAGTAATTGTACCTAACAAAAGAATTCTGCGAATCTTAAACCTTTTGCACTTCCCTTAGCTACATACGTCTCAAAAGTGCTGTCTTTGAAAGAAACCAATGTTAGAGCACACATGGATTTTAATTTTAAAACACAGTATATGGGGCTACTTACAGGAAACTCAGTTGTTTTGCTTTTTTGGGTTATATTTTTGCACTTGTACTTGCCTGGGTCATTTCACCTCAGCAGTGTCTTCTGGGTCAAAGCATGCTACTGGCTGAAAGCATATCAGTCAATAGGGGAAGCAGCCATTTCCATCTCTAGTTGAAATGACCCTGGAAGTATAAGACAAGTCAAAAAGCATGGTCTTCAAGCAGTTTTACAACATTTTTCAGGAATAAATGAAAAAAAAAAAAGATTTTGAGAATGCACTTTAATTTAGAACAAACATCTCACAAAGTAAAAGTATACGCAGAGTATAACCGCAGATAAACATTGTAAGCCAAACAGGAGACTTCCCTCCACGCTGTGCACATGTTTCACAGCACCCCTGACTGTATGTAGGGCAGCAGTGTGGAGTAGGGGTTAGGGCTCTGGACTCTTGACCAGAGGGTCGTGGGTTCAATCCCAGGTGGGGGACACTGCTGCTGTACCCTTGAGCAATATACTTTACCTAGATTGCTCCAGTAAAAACCCAACTGTATAAATGGGTAATTGTATGTAAAAATAATGTGTAAAAAATAATGTAATTGTATGTAAAAATAATGTGATATCTTGTAACAATTGAAAGTCGCCCTGGATAAGGGCGTCTGCTAAGAAATAAATAATAATAATAATAATAATAATAATAATAATAATATTCCATCTTCTGTTAAATGTGGGTCAACAGTGTTGTATCCCCAGGTTTCTAGCCTGAATTTAAGATTCCATAGAATTTCATAAATAACCATATCAAATAAATAAGGGAAAGCATACACACAATTCTCAGTAAAAGGAAAGAATTAACTGAACTAAATGCAAGTGAGGACCCCCTAGACATATGGCCTGGGGCAATTGGATTCCCGTAGTGACTAACTACCTACCAGCTCCAAGTTTTTGAACCCCCATATGCTTGTAGTTTCTCCCTAGACCATAAACCTCCCAGGGGAAGCCATCACAGTTGCTGGTAGAGACACAGTACTTGATCACTGGGGAACATTCAGACAGTAAGCTGCTCCTGTTTGTCTGTGTAGAGTGAAGGTGCATTCTTTTTAGTAGGCTGATTGCTGATGTCACTCCCCTACAGATTCAGCTATGTGTAAAATGTCCTGTCAGGTCTCTGAATGATGTCCACCTGTCGAACACCATCTGTTCATGTTCCCACACCAATTTGTTATAATTTAAAATATTGCTGGCAGAAATAAGCAATATCGTGGGCTAAGCAGCACATACTGTAGTCTCACTCCAGGTTCCAAAACTGCTCAGGGTAAGGACAGTGTTTAGGTGTCCTTAGTTCCCCATATGCTGCTGCAGTAACATCCACATTGGTGTAAAGACTTAGAACATTTGCATGTATTTTTCTAAACGTCAACTTGTATTTTATTTTTATTTTTTTACATAAATTGTCCACAGTTATAAAAATGTATTTATGTAATTTATTTATTTATTTTTCTTAAATTTGGAATCACCAATTATTTTTCAGATTTTTCTCCCCAATTTGAAATATCCAATTATTTTTATTTCAACCCGGCCCACCGCTGACAGCCCCGTGCTGACTCGGGAGAGACGAAGACGGACATGCGAGTCCTCCGAAACGTGCGCCGTCAGCCATCTGCTTCTTTTCACTCTGCCATGCAGCCACCTCAGAGCTACAGCGTCGGAGGACCACGGATCTCTGGGCAACTTACAGGCACGCCCGCAGGCGCCCGGCCAGTCCACAGGGGTCACTGGTGTGTGGTGAGCCGAGGACACCCTGGCCGACTACCCTCCCCCACCCGGGCGGCGCTCTGCCGCCACCGGGGAGCTCCCGTCCACAATGGAATAGCTTGGACTGGAAACGGAGACCTCGGGAGCCCTATTTATGTCATTTCTGGCCATGCAAAATACAAAGACTCACACAGTTTGTTTTGTCAATATCTACACAGAAAGGATAGCTAATTTATACCAATGTTTGTAAATCAAACATGTATTCAATCATCTAAAGCAGGGGTCTCCAATCCTGGTCCTGGGGGGCCGGTTTCCCTCCTGGTTTTTGTTCCAACTGTACCCTAAATTACTTAATTGAACCAATTAAATACTTATTAGAAGCTTAATTGGTCCATCTTGCAACATCTTGCACGCTTGTATACTTTTAAGTAGTTGTGGCAAAGTGGTAATGACGTGCAGGTGAGTGCAGTGCAGAATAATCACACAGACCAACGTTGATACAGGTGCAAGGGTGTTTATTTAAATTAATAAATGTCCAGAGCCTCAAGGCAAAACCTGTAAATAATAATGGTGCTGGAAGTGATATAGCGGCGTATATCACTTCTCGTTTATAATCCTACGGGTTTGACCCGCAACCCCAAAGTCCCGTTCCGACACCCACACTAAACACAAACACAAAGACAGTGCGTGATTCAAGTGCTAAAAGGTGCAAACAACAGACAGTTCCAGTAGTGAAAAGGTGAGTGGTGAAGTCCGGGTTTGTCGCTGGCCTGCGGCTGCAGCTCCGGATCGTGCTCAGTAATCTTTAGTGAAACAACACACAAGACACACAGTGTTAGGACACAGACACAAAACACTCACGGTCGATTTCACAAACGGGCTCCTTCTTGGTCATATAATTTAACCATATGCAAAGGAACAGATCACTCAAGCCATGCCCCCTATTTATACCCTCGCCCATGACCCTGAGGTTAACGAGCGCATCCGCTCCTCCAGTCCTCGGATGCCACGCCGCTTACCGTCTGGGTCACTGAGCTCGGGTGCCATGGCTCCGCCCCCTTCCGAACTGACCGACTTCCATCTACCCTACGGAATAAATTGTCGTGCCATTTCATTAAGGGTACTCTGTTCCTCGTATACCGTGCTCTCACAGGTCGAGAGGGAGATCTAACACTAAGACTCATTCGATCTCTGTCACAGTAGTATATATTTTTAAATAAATTACTGTGATACATCTGTAAATAAAGTGTTACAGAAAACCATGTATTGTTTACAACAAACATATTACCTACCATTGTTATCTCTGGTTCTCTAATATATTCCTGAATATATATTTTTCAACAAAGTCACAATTGTTTTGAGATTTTTAATCCATTTGTTGTAGAATGCAGTCCATAATGTATGTCTGAAGATCTTCAGCAATATCAATAACATGTCATCTCCTGTTGAAAATTGAATGCAGGGATACAGCATGAGCGACATTTTATAAAACCTTAATGTTGATGTGTAAACATTTATTTTTTTACACTAACATTAAGGTAAATTCCAACAGCTCTGAGAAATCTACATTAATTACACAGGCCTTTTGAAGCACGTCCAAAATAAAAGCATCCGAGTAATGGTATAAAACTAGCAAGAAAAGAAACAAACAGATACATTATTATACAGTGAAGTTTGTGATATTATTTAAATGCCCACACTTTATAACGAAGCCCTTTAAAATGTGGGATCAGTTATAATGCAGCATTGCAGTGACTCCCATTTGCCCTACAATGCCATTCCACTAGCACTTCCATACTCGCTATAAGAAGGAACACCAATAGCATGGTAACTATGACTCCTGATCACCGCATTATAAAGGGGGAGCACTGCACTTTCTCTCAGAATATTTCTTTGCGATTCAGTTGCTCATAAATAAGAACTTACTGTTGCATCTATACATGGGCAAGGCATAGCATGAACATGTCTAATACTGGACATCCTTATTTTACCACTGACTCAGACATGTTAGCTCTGATCCTTGGCTGGTCAGATTATAGAGTTCCACTTTCAAATGTGCTACATTGTGTTTATTTGACAATAGCCTCCTTATTTCACTGACTGTACATCTAAAGCTCAGGGCTTTAACACAAGTCTCCAAGCAAAATGCAATACCTTGTAGCAGCACTCAATCCAGTCAGCAACATGTTGCTTTTCTTCCAGATGTTTTGTGCCACTGATTGGAAGTCATTCTGTTATTAAAAAGATAACTCACTATGGCAACAGCCAAAGTGATTATGAGAGAAAAAAAATGGTGTTCTTATGACTAACCTGAAAAGTAAGGCATTATTGGATTCTGAGGATCCTTGTAGCCATTGGTTTCACACATGTAGCGCCTGAAACCACCTTCAGAGAAAGAAATTACTTTAAAAAATAGAAAGTATTATTTTTTAATGAACTGCTGTACCAGTTATCCATAACCTTAAGCTACCACACACTGGTGTTAAATTAGCAGTGTGTGCTCAAAAGAGGCTCTGGGTTGAATACACTAGATGGCTGCACTGCATGTACAAGCATAGATTAGGCACTTTAGCAAATAAGTTTGAAAGCTAGGGACGGTTCCTGTTTCTATTCTTTTGGATATACAAAAAAAGGCGTTCAGATAACAACATTGTCGGTAGATCATGCTTAACATTAAATGTTATCTCAGCCTCCTCAATCAATTGTTCTAAGACCTATTTGTAGACTGAATCCTTGACTAATCAACTGCTATCCAGATGGCAAGACATGTCTCGGCTGAATGCTATGATAATCCTCTTTGCTGATGGTACTCTGTTAGGTGAAAGTAAGCAACAGCAATGCACCATTCCTTCAGTCAAGCATGGAGGAGGCTGTGTCATGACTGTGGGGATGTGTCAGTTGGGATTTTCAGTGGATTGAGGATTCTCTGCACTAGTTTTGTGGTCACACTTTGCCATCTGAAATCGACTTGATTAAAGTCTTTAAGAATTCATCCTTACATCAAGATCTGAAACATCTCTAGGTTACTATACATGTATGATGTGCCCACATAAGAAACCCTATTTAAATAACTGGTTACTAATATCTGCAAGAAATATGGAACAAGCTGCCCGGTTAAACAAAGACAGAGATTTAATTAAAAAGTGTCTTTTCAATTAAATTTATGCTGGTGTAAATGAACACATATTTATAACAATACAGACTTTAGAGACTTCAGAGTCATGCCTGGGTGGTGTTGATGATGTTACACTGCTAAAGTAGAAATGGTTGTTTTTAATATGTCTTTGAAGACAACACCAATTCTTCGTTTTCTTTTTCTGGTCACTTTTGACCTGCTGTTTACAGCCGCACTGTACAGTACACAGGAAATTGATTCTGTGACAACACTATAAAATTAGATAGAACTATAGCAACCAATGTTTTCTTTTTATTTACTTACACACTAAATCAACAGTAGAAAAATGAACCCATTTAAACAGTAAAGTGATGTTGCTAACTTCTCCATTGATCCTATTTGTTTGTGTTGTAAAGCTCCATCCTCAGTCGAAGTTGCTTGCAGTGTTTACTACTGGAGTCCACTCAGTTAGGCATTGTTTTGTGTGTGTGCTTTTAAATTGACCTGAGTAAAATGCATGTACTAATGAGCTACAAAGAAATTAATTACAAATCAACTGTTTTATATATCCTGTGGGCTTTTTCAAAGGATCAGAAACAGAAAAGCTTTTAGTGCTGTTAAAAAAATAAATAAAAATACGTCCATGAGAGCATACATAGTAAGAAGATTTTTTTTTTTAAATACTATATTTCAATTTGTGGACACACGATAAGAATTCTGAAATGACGGATTATAAAGTGGGAACGGTTGCTGTTTATCTTTACAATATATATTATATCAAATAAAAACTAGAAAAACACATGTAATACAAAAAGCAATGTACTACATGTAATTACATGATAATAACTGGGTAAATACCAAGGATTCCTGCTCTTACCCGGTACAGTGCAATTCCATGGAAATTACTTACGAACAGCATTTTGTTACCTGATGTAATTACATGGTAACATCATGGCCATTTCCACCCCTTTTCAACCAGCATGGTTGTCATCACCCAGCTATTGCCATGTGACTACTTGTTTATAACCTGCAATCTAACATACTGCCTCTTAAATCTGTAATATACCTACATGTGAATATGACTTAGAATATTCCTTTGCTAACCTCTCGCTACACAATCTGTAGTTTGTTGTATTTTGATATTCTGTTCAGCCAATCGGAGCTTTGTGCAGCACAGTGACGACGAATCAGAATACACTATGATGCCAGAGTTAGACCTATGCCAATCATGTTAATGCTACCTGTCATAAGGTATGTAGCATCATGATTCAGTGGCTAAGTTGCTAAATCTCCCGTTGCTGCCCCATTTGCTCATTTAAGTTACACGGTATGCTGGCAGGGTCTATTGTGTCTGACTCAGAGCTCCTGTATTAGGAGTGGACTTCCTCCCCATGACACACTGGTTGAATTTGTTCTGAGTGATACTTTTTGAAACATACTTTTGTTTTGATTGAAGTTGTCCCAGTCATTATCTTCTCAACCCTGCAATTATAATGGACCTCTGCATTTATCAAAGGTGTTGGCAGGGTTCCTTATTGAATCCTTAAGATAATGAAGCCCTTAAATTGGGTTTTGTTAAACTATGTTTATTTTCCACAGTAACAAAGCTGCAGATGTTTTATATGAATATGGTACAGGTATGCAGATTTTGTTTTTCTGTATGTCAGCCCATAAACTGAAAGCAAATCCTAAATGACAGCTTCTCTTCCTGGCTGATAGAAACAATAGCTTTACAATGAAACAAACAGTACCGGATTTATTTTGTAATTTCTTAACACTGCTGCATTACCTATTTTGTGACAGTTTTCTGTGAACTTGTGACAGAAGGTAAATTGGATGACAGAATATTGTGCTTAAATGCTATCGTGATTCATATAGTTTATAATATTAACAATCTATGTGAATACACCAATAAAAAATAATACAGAAGACACATGCTGTAGCATACTGTAGTTGGATTACAGCATGCCTGTAACTGTTCATGGTTGGGTACTATTCCTGATCAAGCTGTGTAATTGCTGAAATAAATCAAAAACTAATCATAACTAACAAAGGAAAGGTGATTTATGCTTAAACCTTGAAAGGTATAACAAAATGTCAGGAGCTTAATGAAAACACTTCAGTCCATTGGCATATTGTTTTATTGGTTCATACTGTGTAGTTATTTTAACAATGCTTGGACTGTCCATAATGCCTCTTTTGAGGCTCTTGAGTTCAGCTGTTTTAATTCCTAAGTTGCTTGGCAACGCTCTGAACACAACTGAAAAAGAAACCATATAAAAAATCATGATTTTTATATCAACTGTCCAGTACATTTGAAGAAATCGATGACTGTATTTTGCAAACAAAACATATTCAATAGAAACCCCCCCCCCCCCCCCCAAAAAAAATGTATTTCAGCCAACTAGCGAAACTTGCATCTTGTTGAACAAATAGAGGCTGTGTGGTTAAAGAAAAGGGCTTGTAACCAGGAAGTCCCCAGTTCAAATCCTACCTCAGCCATTAACTCATTGTGTGACCCTGAGTAAGTCACTTAATCTCCTTGTGCTCCATCTTTCGGGTGAGATGTAGTTGTAAGTGACTCTGCAGCTGATGCACAGTTCACACACCCTAGTCTCTGTAAGTCGCCTTGGATAAATAAATAAATAATGTCCTTTTGTAAATCCTAGGCTGGATTAAGTCAAACCTCTCTGAATGTGCATTGTAGTGCATCTTTCTAATCTACAGTTTCTGAATGTGGTTTATTAGCATGAAATGAGTGGGTTACTGTAAAAAAAAAAGTTAATATGTTTTCAATAAAATTCACAATTCTTTTTTTTTTTTTAAACCAGTCACTGGAAATAATAGTGTTTGCATACATAATGTTTTGGACATTGATGAACAGTGCATTCTATTAATATCATAACTCTTTGATTTTTTTTTTTCAGATTGATCCATGTTGTTGATTTAGATTATATTTCTTTTTGATAATCTATTAACAAACACCAACATCTAACTTTACAACAGCAGCATCTATTGGTTTAACTATCTGCTGTAAGCACCTTTCTGTTCCTGCAGTAATCAACCTGTGTCATGTGATCCAGCTACACATGTTGATTTAGTAAGCCTTTCTACTTGTTTGGTGCAGTGAGATGCTCATTTTATCAAGCAGGTACTGTATATTCCAAGATTACTGAAAAGCAGCAGATACAGTACCATTTACAGAATACCACCACTGGTGCAATACCATTCTGAGTCCCCCACTGCACTGAACATTATTGTACAAATATAACTTTATATTGTTAAATTTGTGTTCATTTTTTTAAAAAATAAATAATTAATGCATTATGACTTCCTTTGGATAAGGGTTCTGTTTTCCCACTGTGCTATAAGAGGCAAGAGGTTAAAAAGCAGGGCTTTCATTGTTACATGAAACTTGGAAGAATCTATTCCATAAAAAAATATTTAGCTGCTTACAGCTAAGCTGTTTCTTACTATGTTACTGGTGTTTTTTTCAGAACAATTTCATTAGCCTTTGCACTTGCTTAAAGGGTATATAAGGACCTTTTTATTTTATTGTGTTGCATGTTCCCATGTGTTGCTACAACTGTTTAAGTAAGGTGTGTGTATTGTTTTAATTATTCTTTTTTTTACATCTTGACCACTTTTTTTCACTTTTAATTTGCAGTGTTTCTGGCTGTTTCTATTATAGCTCCAAGATGGCCTCTTGTGTATTTATCAGAACTACATTTTCCCATCATCCTCCTGCTCAGTGATAAATCCATCTCAGTTACATATGTGAGCAGGAGGATGATGGGAAATGTAGTCTGAGTGGTCCATGCAGGTCCATGTGAAGCCATCTTGGAGGCAGTGTGATGCAATTTAACAGTTTAAAAAAGTGGTCAAAATGTAAAAAAAAAAATTAAAACAATTCACACACCTTACTTAAACAGTTGTAGCAACACATGGGAACTTGTGGGTCTTGTCCCTGTGGGTATAGGTCCAAAATCTAGAAATCTCAAAATGACTGGCCGTCTTAAATTGTTTGCAAAACATTAGGTCCCATTCTCCTGCAAAACATTAGGTCCCATTCTAGCTTCTAGATGGATACCAGAACATTTTATTTTTTATCTTGTGTTTGCTAATGTTCCCATTTTCAAATAATGTCACGGTGTAACATGAAATAAGCCATACACGGTATGTCATATCTTTTTTTTTTATAGTGATTCGGTGGGGTTGACCCAGCCCAAAACTGTGTGTGAAGGCATTAATGATACTGCCTTTCTCAAGCCCTTCCCTCCATTCTTCCACGCTGTATAAAGATGTTAGAAGTTCTTTTTGCACATCAGTGACTAACTTAATTGAAGTGATTGCATACAAGCTGCATGCTGTTAGGAAATTCAATAAAGCAAAAAAAACAAAAACTGTCATTGACAGCACTGTCATTCTCACTGCTCAGAGAAGCATTTTCTCACAAAAAGGTTAAACATTTTCCACAGTATTGTTAAGTGTTTCTGTGGCTATGTTTACAACAAAACTAAAAGTAGCATGCTACTTGCATTATTTGTTCTGAAGTTGTCCAATAAACATTTCTTAACGCAAGATTTGGTTCTTCAAATTATTATTTTTTTAATTTGTAATTTTTTATTTTATTTTAGTGGTCCTAATTATCTTAGTGCTATTATACCTGAAAAAAAACAAAAAAAACAACTTGACCTGTTCTATTGTACTTTGACTTGGGTTTGAACAAAGTTCTAAGTCCCGTGTCATGTTATGGTAATTCATGAGGGGCTATGTTAATATTTTGGATGTCATGCATCATAAGAGCTGTATGAATTATATGTGTATTGCATTCAAAAAAAGGTGTTTACAGTGACTTTGTAAGATTTTAGAATGAGATACCAGAAACATTCTGATGTTTCTTACTTAATCATGGCCCACCTGGGTTTACAAATGATGTAACTGGATTGCCCTACTTCCTGTCTTACTCTGTTCTATCTCTGAGGATGGTTAAATCTAATTATTGCTGTTATTTGTTAAATGTGTCTCTTAACATTCCCACGTAGCACATAAGAAATGTGTTAATGTGTTGTTCAAAAGTTGTGCCAATATGCTACAGTACCTCTACTACTAATTCTCTTGTTTATTTATTGAACTACAATAGCTTCACAGTAATTAGAACTAAATATGTCTGGTAAAACATATACAAGTCTGAACTCCAAATCAATTCAATACATACAAAATGACTTTAATTATTATAAGAAAAGTAACTTTTTGTTAAAATACTTTCCAACAGCAGGATTCGTTGCTATGATCCCATTAATCACAAGGCTTTATTGATTGAGCTAGACAGAGAGATTGGCCTGCTGCTGAGATTTGAGTGCTTTTATAAGCAACAGTCTAGAGGTGTATTTCTAATGTTATATATGTTATGCAGAATTTCTTTATACTGAGCTTCATTAGCCCTTGCATTATTTGTTCTGAAGTTGTGCAATAAACATTTCTTAACACAAGATTTGATTCTTCAAATTATTATTTTTTTTTTTAAATTTGTAATTTTTTTTAGTGGTCCTAATTATTTTCTCCCCAGTTTAGAATGCCCTAACCCACGGGAGTGCCAGAGCCAATGTGGCACTCCCTTCGGAATCCCCAGTGAAGCCCGATGACTTCGCACAGCCAGGATGCGAACCTGCGCTCTCCTGACTGTATGACTCACCCTGCACACCATGCGGCTGTGCTTTTACCAGGTGAACCACTTGGGAACCCATAGTCTTCATAGTTGAAATCATTTTACGTAATCATCAATTATTAACTTCCAGTTGGGAGTAACTTTAGTTTGTGCAGATGACCACAATTTAAAGTTATGCTGTTGGCAGTTGAACACTTATACAGGGAACTAAACCTATAGTGATAGTACAGCTTAGGAATACAATAACTAACAGACTATATGTAGACAGAGAACTCACAAATCATTTTTATTTGGCTCTGTTTACAATATGGATACTGATTCATTTGCAATTTTACAGTATTAGTAAACACTGGGCATTTAATATCCATATTAATTATAATTAATCTCAATAAAACCTGGACACACAATGTTTTTTTTTTTTTTAAATTGACCTTCATCTTTCAAACATTTCTCAATTGTCCTTAAAACCATAACCTTTGATTCCCCCTTACTTTCCATGCATGTTTAGTTTTAACTTTATTTTATTTAACTGTGGGTTCAGGGGTGTTTAAGGGGGCTATTAAAGGGTACAAGCCCCTTACTCCCATCCATTTCTTGTGGTTAAAGGGGATTACTAGGGGCTTAAAATCCCTTACCTCACTTACATATTGTAGTGTTGGAAGAAAAAAGAAACACGTCCGTCCGAAACCGTGGGTCCCATTTAGTTACCTGCGCTAATTATAAGTTGCTTAAAACAACAAGCCACCCAGGACAAGCTTAACATAGACTTCTCTGAGGCATTTCACCATGCTGAAAACATGATAATAAACATGACTCACATCCCCCGTGCAAGGTTAAAATCCTCCCTGCCATAAATACATGTAAGAATGTGGCTGGAGCCTTAATTGAATGATTAATGGTTAATTAGGCTTCATTTAAGGAGGGTAAATACATTGTTTGGGGAGTTTGGGGAGTTGGTATGTAGGTGAGTGGAACCTGAGTTTGGAACTGTGTGTATACTGTGTTTGGAAGTCTGTAGTGAAGGCGAATGTCAAGCCTACAGTCACTTTTTGTATTGTTTTGTTTAAACCTTTTATTTTGGCCCTTGTGCCTGTTTATTTGTTTGTGTGTTTTTGTTTGTTAATAAACGTGCACCTCAGCATTTTAAACTGCAGCTTTCTGGTCTCTGAGTCTCATTCCTGATGCTGTCCTGTTACACCACCCCTCCCCTTCTGCTCCCCTCCTGAACTCCCACAAGCAGCCCTCCCAGCACTCCCTCCTGCTTTTGCATTATTATTTATTTCTTAACAGACGCCCTTATCCAGGGCGACTTACAGTCGTAAACAAAAATGCATTTCAAAGATCACAGTACAAGTAATAATACAATTAAGAGCAAGATAAATACAATAACTTTGGTTCTAGCAAGTACAAGTATGACAAAATATGATTCAATAACGGAGCAGATAACAGGGTCAGTGATAGTTACATCAGTATATAAATAAATACAAAATACTAGAGATTAAATAACATGACAGATTACAGTACTCTGAAGTACAGGATTAAATGCAGTAAAATAGGGGGCAGATAAGAGCAAGTAAAGCACATTTAAGGAAGGGTGATAAGTGTCCAGGGGAAAAAAGAGGAGTTTTACAGGTGCTGTCTGAAGAGGTGAGTCTTGAGGAGGCGCCGGAATGTGGTCAGGGACTGGGCAGTCCTGACATCTGTAGGAAGGTCATTCCACCACTGCGGGGCGAGGGTGGAGAAGGAGCGGGCTCTGGAGGCAGGGGAGCGTAAAGGAGGTAAAGTCAGTCTTCTAGTGCAGGAGGAGCGGAGAGGTCGAGTGTGGGTGTAGCGAGAGATGAGGGTCTGGAGGTAGCTGGGTGCAGTCTGGTCAAGGCATCTGTAGGCTAGTACAAGAGTCTTGAACTGGATGCGAGCGGTGATCGGGAGCCAGTGGAGTGAGCCTAAAACAGCCAATCAGTCCTGTCTAATTCCCAGCCACCTTACAATTCTCAGGGCCCTCTCTCCATAATTTTTGTACATTTAATTTAAATACTTGGACTACTTTAAATTAAATTGGTAAAACATGCACATACTGAAACTATAACACTGTTTTAAGTCAAGTATTATTCTTCTACAATGTCGTCCAAGAGAAAAGAAAACAAATGGTGTATTTCTCTACATTAAACTGTGATGAATCAAAATACAGTCTTTCTGACTTCCTTTAGGCAAGATATTATTACAACTACTGAACTCCTTATGATCTAGATGGAAATAATAGTTACTACTGTACTTGCACAGATAAAGAAGTAGTTTGGTAGATATATAAGGCCCAGTTAGGTGTGGAACTAATTACCTGATATAATCAAGGCTCCCAACTAATCTATATTTTCAGTATAATTACACAATTAACTTAAAGTTCCTTTTGATTAATATTCAAGCCGTGGAGATACTATAGCGGCGGTGGAAGAAAGGTGAGGAAACAGTGTTTAAATGAAACAAAGCTCTTTTATTAATGAAACACACAGGACAGGAACCAACGACTGACTGTCCCAACCAAGCCACTATCTAAATACAGTCCTAGCGGACCTGCTTGGAGACAGGCAGACCTATAATTATAAACATTGTGATACATTTATTGAAATTAAGGCATTGGAATGAAACCGACCAATAAGCGCACACACACACACACACACACACACACACACACACACACACACACACACACACACACACACACACACACACACACACACACACACACACACACACACACACACACACACACACACACACACACACACACACACACACACACACACACACACACACACACAGTCCAGAGCCATTCACCTCACTGCTGGTTGCTGCAACTCTGTCTCTGCTTGGCTCTGCCCCGCCACCACTCCTTTGACAATATGTGAAATTGGCATTAAAAATAGACTGACAGGTTAGAGAATTGGAAACTAGAGTATGAAACACAATGATTCCATTTATAGTAATATTTGGAAATTGAACACTATTAACCATATTATATTTAAAGCTAGTAAACTAAATCAATGCAACTTACTTTTTATATGTTATGCCCAGGCACATATCTTCTTGTTTTTGACTAAACAGTAGCCTGTATTAGTAAAATATATATGTTTATATTTCATATTCTTGATATAACTAAGTAGTGGAGGTCATTTCAGCACTGACACAAGCTAGCAGACTAATGCAGCAGATGTCATTAGGCTCTTACATTATTCTAAATAATTAAAACAAAGCTATGCTTTGGGCATTAATAATTCCAGCTGGCATTACTCCCACATCATGCTTGTTATTATACATTTCATTGTGAAATATGTGCATTGTTTCTTTTAAATAAAACAAGCTGTAGTTCTGTGTAGAGTAGGAATAAAATATTGCAATACAAAGAGTTATAGCAGTAGCCTATACTAAATAGTAAAATGTTTTATATTTGGGGAAAATGTAATATTTTTTATTCATGTAACCATCGTATTACAGATTTGAGAAAAACTAAACATAATTTGACACATGAATGTAACCTAAGTACCTGACGTTTAGTGTTCTTTATACCAGTAACTTTATAAATTAACCAGCTATTCTACAAATTGGTCATTTTAAAAACGGACTTGTCAGCCATTCTGTATATGGAACGGGAGAGAGGTGTGCATGAGTGTATGCTGGATTTTACGATGCACAGCACTACAGTGTTGCTGCTGCCCAGGACTGGTCATGTAAAACTAATTGCAGATATTCTTTATTATTAATTGTAATTTAGTTTTCTTATCATGGATTTTTTATTTTATTTTTTAAATGGAAACTCATTTTGTAAAACACATAATTTTGCTTCCCATATGCTCCAGGCCAAGCTTTGTGCATCACCCAAAGCTAACATTTAAATAAACTAATCATGAATAATTACCTTTTTAAAATGTTGCCTCCTAATGCAACACACCTATGTTTGTGTGCTCATGAATATGCATACGTTATTCACAATATTCATATGTTATCATTAATCTTTGTTCAAAATATATTTCAGTTAGATATCCTGGCCTGATTATATATATACAGTGTATATATATATATATATATATATATATATATATATATATATATATATATATATATATATATATATATACACACACACACAAACTTTTTCTACAGCCTCATTTATGTAACAGTAGTACACCAAATAAACTACAAATATTTGAAACATTAAAAGAAGAAAAACAAGAAAAGACGTGGCATTGTTTGCAGTATTTTATGGGGTAGTTGCATATATCTTCATTACTATTACAACTTTCAGCTACGAACAGATAAATTATTATTATTTGTTTATTTAGCAGACACCTTTATCCAAGGCGACTTATAGAGACTAGGGTGTGTGAACTATGCATCAGCTGCAGAGTCACTTACAACTACGTCTCACCCGAAAGACGGAGCACAAGGAGGTTAAGTGACTTGCTCAGGGTCACACAATAAGTCAGTGGCTGTGGTGAGATTTGAACTGGGGACCTCCTGGTTACAAGCCCATATTTTTAACCACTGGACCACACAGCCTCCTAAAGCTTTTTACTCAAAAGTATCAGCAATATATATTTTTAACAAAGTAAAAATACATTACCAAACCATAACCTAGATGTTTAAATGCAGGGGCTTGTAAAATAGTCTTAGTTGTTTCCTATTAATTTTCAAATTGTAATTGTAAAAGGATTTGAGAATCTTGAGAAACGAATTCTGACATGGCAAATGTCGAAATCAAATGCTGCTATTCAGAATTAAAAACATATATTCTGTAATCACAATAACCAGGGTTTGAAGGCCATATTGCTGGACTTTTATCAAGCATTACAGCCTTTCTGCTTCCCGAGATGTAAATTGGTCAATTCAATGTTGATTTTCTGAATGTAAAAAGCTTTTCAATAACTGGGTTTTAAAATCCATCTGGAATGTTATGATTAGGCTTGATACTTTTTGATATTAATCGGTAAAGCTCGTTAAACATCGAATTCCCCAAAAATATGAGTTTGACTGAAATATATTTATATAGCTAAATGTCAGTAAAACCACTCACTATTTTTTTTTATTTTCGTACCAAAAATAATCATTTAGAAATCATCTCTGTGTAGTTTATTTTTTTTTTCCTACTGTCTGTCACTTCTCTGTTCCGCACTGAATGGCTAGGGGTCGCTATCAGTCATCATAGTGGTCTGCGTGTACTGTAGTTTCACTGTCGCTGTCACTTTCACTAGCAGCGCTAGAATGCTCTCATTCGTTTAAATGACTGTCAATCATTAAGACCTGCACTGACTGTGCACTTTCATATGCCAGCTACAGCATCTGTCATTCAAAGCGCCTACTTTGAAATTAGCGGGTTAAGGTGTAGGTAAGCTTTTGCTATAGGTATACGGTGACAGTTACTAGTTTGATTTGAAAATGGGGCGCAAGAGGAAAACACTTGTGCACAATACCCTGACTGACAGATGAAGTCTCTGCGGCAGGATGAAGAGGGCCTGTCTGCCTTCCAGTGACTGTGATTCCAGCTGTGCTGAAGCAGGAGAGGGGTGGAGTTCAGACTCCGAATAATAAGTGCAAGTTGTTCTGTTCAACTATCTAACGTTTTGTTCTGTGCATATTTTATAGTCTGTGTATGCTGCATTTTCTATGGTTCAAATCTATTTATTATATATGTAGGCAGGCTGTTACCTTATAAATCCATGTTGAAAATATCCTCTTTACAGGTGTGCCCTATAAAATGTTTTTGGTATAACAAAGGCACCTTTTAGGAAAACTCTTTGAGTTTTGCTTTCCTGAGCTACAGTACAGATGACCTTGTGGATCGCATTCTTCACTTCTTTTAAGAGAATAATGATGTGTTAAATGTTTTGTTTTATAACATTGTATATGTTCCTATGCTGTGTCTTTGCATTTTCTTCTCCTGCTACACAAACTGTGTTAGTTCTTAATGTAAATAAGCTTGTGGAAGTTACTGATAAGGACATTACTTATGTGGGTATGATCTATGGAGGATGTCTGTGTTTTGTAATCTCTTGTAGTGATATATCGTATTAGCAGGGTGTTTGTATCAAATGCAGGCATTGTTAGTAGAAGGTACCACAGAAGAATTACAAAATGAATTGCATGCTTATTAGAAGGTCCAAGAGGGTACCAACTTATATTGGAAAACAGTTACAAAAGAAGTAATTGTAACCAGAGGTTGGGTATAAAAAGGCTTGTATAGAGTTTTTGTTAGACCAGAGGAATGAGGACTGCACACAATTATGCATAACATGCCTTGTTTCGTATTGCATAATGAATTTGATGTTTAATAATGCATTAGTATTAAACTGACTAATTGTTGTGTTGAGCGAATCAGTCTGTGTTAATCCACAAGATGAATATGAGCCAATGAACACCTACTCCTGCTGCAAGCAGTCTCATGAGAGAGATCTGCAGCTGGGCAACATATTTACAGACCGTCAGAAACTGTATCTTTAACATTATTGAAGGCAAAGTATTATTAACCAGTGTATGTGATGCAGGTGATGTGGGCTTTAATCATACCAGTTGACCTCTCATGATCCTATTAAAGCCTCAATAACACAGATCATGTCACTAATAAAGGCATGGTCACGGTGCAGAAATCTGTGGTGCGCAACACTATCACAAAGCTGTGACAGAAAGCAGAATTGGAATATTGTCTCATGAGTTAGCACCTTATGGAATTTCAATTACGGGATTATGCAGCTGAATAATTCACAATTAGCTAAATCTGATAAAGGGTAACAAAAACAATTTTTGCAGCAAAGTATAATCAATGATATTCATAAAAATAATAACAATAATAATGGTTCAATAAGACCATCGATAGATCATTGATACAATCTCCTTTAAGCTCTAAGACATGCATTAAGCTGAACAAGGTGTCTGTTGCTCTTCCCCAGTGGGTGGAGGTGAATGAGTAACTGTTAGAAGAGGATCTGAGGGCAGGGGCAGCTTTTGGGAGAGACCTGTTTTATTTATTATTTATTTTTTTTAAGAAAGATGGTTTACATCCCAATAAGAGGGGTTCAGTTAAACCAGCAGAAAATATAGACTTATCTTAAAGAAGGGGTGCTTCATGACCCCAGCTTCACTCTATCTATCTATCTATCTATCTATCTATCTATCTATCTATCTATCTATCTATCTATCTATCTATCTATCTATCTATCTATCTATCTATATATATATATATATATATATATATATATATATATATAGATGCAAACAAGTTTGCCTGTATTGCATTCATTTCAGGAAGAAGCAGAACGGAAAAAACAAGAAACCCGTTTTTTTGGCACATAACAGCTGTGGGAGCAATTGATGTGAAATAGATTAAAGGGAATAAGGAGGGTGGTATTAAGAGTAGGTGCAAAACGGTTTGATCAAGTTGAGCAGAAGTGATAATGGAAGTGCAAGTGGAGCATAATGAGATAGGAAAAGGTGAGAAATAGAAGAAGGTGGTCAATACAGCACCATGAGCAGAGAATGAAGAAAAGGAGATCGAGAATTACTGCAGAAATATGAACAAGAACAAGCCTACCAACACAGTACAACTGCAATCATTACGTTTCTTCCCCCCATGTGACTGGGCAGCTGTTGCAACTTAACACACAACTGTGAAGCAAGGTTTTGATTAGCGTGGGGGTTCGAAGGACACTTGGCTCAGGAAGAATCGACAATGTGGAATGTGGAGAATATGATCAGTTAAGAGAGCTCAAAACCCTTTGGGGACTGTGTCTAAAAAGGTTTGAAGCAAGATACTGTATGTATGCATGTTCAAGTATTTAAAAATGTCATTCAAATGTTTCAACCTTTATTTTACCATAACATATTGCACATCAAATATTCATTTCTGCCATTACTTGTAGTTAGCAAGACTACACTTTGTGCTAGGAAGTTCACATATTTATCCATTGTGTGTCCAACCTCCGATTCGAAACAGTTAATGCAGAGACGAGGACAAGAAAAGTGTAATGATGACTGTAAGCAGTCAGGCAGCGGGCACACGCAGAAAGAGAGTGAGAGTGCATCAACCCTTAGGGAACCCTGAGTACTGATATCATGTATTATTATAACTGGAACCAGCTTTACCATGTGTGCTCAAATAAAAAGTAAGAAAGCTGCTACAGTAGTGCCTTGGGCTGATGCCATCCATCCATATCTAGCTCCTTGCTATCTTCAAGGACCAGGAGTGGGATGGACCCTCTCTTGCTACCTGGACCAAGGGAAGATTTCATTACAAAAGGGACCATTGCCTCATGCTTTAAGGCTAGGAGAAATTGTCTAGATAGTAAAGTTGAAGCCAAGAAACAATTAATACCCCATTTTATTCTACCTGTAACCCTGGGATCATCCCTTTACTTTCCCACCAAACTCTTTTATGGGATATTTCAGGTGGGTCTTTCCACAGCGTTGAGCACACGCTCTTTAGATTTACTTCGCTATGGTTGTAATTGCTACAGAGCTGATCACTGTAGTTACAAAAAGTCTTGTTTGAAGTATTGAAGTTGCTTTTTTTCGATCCCCTTAGTTTTATATATGATCCAATATGTTTGCGACTTTACATTTGTTAGCATTCAGTTTAACGTATTTCCTATGTGCCTGACCAATCATGTTACAGATCTAAATTCCTGTGATGATTGTCAATTTATTAAGCTTTCAGTCTCTCACTGTGATCATTAACAGTAGAATAATCCTCTCCCATCACACTTTGATAGTGTTCCCCTTGTTCTTTGCTTCTTATTTTCATTTTAACCAGACCTTTCTCCAATCCCATGTATCCTCTGTTCAACATCCCAGATGCTTTTTGCTGAAGTAGCAGCCTGTCACATTGAACCTTATCAAAGCCTATCTGAAAATCCTGATAAATTAAGTTATGTTTGACCTTTTTTCAAACCAGCTCACAAAGAAGTCAAATAGGTTAATTAGGCTGGATCTGATCCATGCAGACTATCTATTACTAGGCCATTGCTGTACAGCCTGTTCCGTAGTATTGTTTTTAATATAGTCAGTGTTACGGATGTTAAAAGGTATAGCGTCCTCAACTACCAGATTGCCAGTGGCAATGCATAGTGCAATGACAAAGCAAAGGTCCTTTGGTAAAGGGCAATGGTAGCACAAGGACAGCTACCACAGTGGTACCACGTGCTCATACTATGACATACCGATGGTAATGATGTGGTGGTCTTGTGGTTCTGTAGTGGTTTCTTCAAAGAAATACACTTGTAAAGTCATCCTGATCTGGAACTGATCAGATATACTATACTACAACCCAATGATGAAAAAGCTATTTTTTATTTTATATTATTGTTATAGGACCGTAAAATTGGCAGTGGCACAATGCAGCATTTGCTGTCGGTTTCCTAAGTCAGTAATCTAGAACTGTATTCCCTGTGGTAACTAGCTGATCCACAGAACTTCTCTCTTCTTTAACACCCTAGGAAACCCTAAGGTTGATTAACATCTGGACGTGGCAGGTTGTTGATTGAACTCTACTTTTCAGTGAGTGGGTGTTCTGACAATGGTACGTGGCGTTTTCTAATATGATTATTTACATATTGTATCCAGGCCTTGTATTCTTCTCAGTGATGTGACTAATATCATCTCTTTCTATCTCTGCTTTGTGAATTTGGAGACTGTTTAGCTAAGGCGTTGTCTCTTGGGTCTGCAGTATCCTGTATAATAGTGCTGAATATTTCTGTGCACTATTTTAAACCTCCAATTCCTCTTAACTGATTTACCTTTCATCACTTGTCTTTCTTAGTTTCTCTTATTTCTTCCTGCATTATTAAATCAATATATTTTGTCTTTGGTTTGTTAGATGAAATAGACCTCAGTTTCAAGCTTGTGTTAAATGTATGTATTATATAGATCTGGATCAATACTGTTTATTATGGCAGTTTGTGGCCCTTGGATAAGACGCTATCTACAGTAAACACAAATTATCCTTGTGCTTGAGGAAGCAGTTGTTTTCTTCATGTCACCAGTTTTGTCTTCATTGTACCCAGATCTCACAATTGGTCAGCATCCAACTGAGCTGGTATTCAAACACAAGTTCTCTTGCTTGATTTGACCCCCGCCTTAATCACTAGACCACAGTGATTCCCATTAACCTATTAATTATTTGTTTATATAGCAGATGCCTTTATCCAAGGTGACTTACAGAGACCATATGGCTTTTTCAAACACAGATGATTCAGCCAATCAGAGTCTCAGCTGATCCCAGCAAGCCTTGGACTGCATTTTTCAAATTTGAAGTCCAGCCTTACAGTACATTGCACTCTCTCATTCAACCTCTTCCTATACTACTAGCCACCTGTGACCAACCAAACACCATATTGTTAGAACAACTGAGATTACTCATGGGTTTGGTCATACAATATGAATAATGCATTTTACATTGAATGTCAAATTAAAAGCTTGAGCTTGGGGTAAAGCAATTTACTTTAAATGAGCAATGACTTTATAGCCTACATGGCATCTAAATTCAAAACCAACATCAACATATCACTTTAGTATACTTCAGCTACTGAAAGCATCTATTCAAACAAGTGATACTTGAGTGAGTTTAGGTCACTTTACTTCTATTCAGTTTAGTGATGGTACTACTATACTGTACAATAAAATGTGATTGAGCCCACTTAAAATGCTGCATGGAAAATTACCATAGCAACTACAAAATTCAGTTCACAGAAAGAAATATTGCGGCATACTGGAATATTGTTTATTGTTTACTCAGAACAGTATTAAAATGTATCACAGTTGGCCACACTTTCTTGTTATCCAAATATGGGAGCATTTATCAGTAATACAGCAGCAGGAGGTTCTTTCTTATTTGCTGCTGTTGGTTACCCAATGACCTTTCTTAAACCTGACGACGGTCTTGCCTCTTACTTTATTACTAACGTTAGAGAACTTTAGTTTTCTGAGGATTGAATTAGGGGTGCCTCATGTAGTGCGGAGCAGGGTTTTAAATGCAATCTTCTTACCTCTTATGTGCACTAGCAATACTATTACTGCTTCCACTTTTCTGTAGCACAGCTATACTCTGCTGGTCCAGCTGCAGTAAGCTCATATACCTATTATATTAACACAAACAATACATGTTTTTATTATATGATTGTTTTGCTTGAAACAAATCTTCAAATCATCACATTTGCATGGTACAACTTTCAGTACCAACAAAGTGCACTTACTACACTATGCATAGTGCAGTTTTCACTCATGCAGAAAAGAGAACCTGGACCAGTTTTATAATACTGCTCTTAAATGCCCACTAATTTGGCAGTAATGGATGTTATTTGCTCAGTAACTTCAATGGAGTAAAGCAGAGTCTTCAGATATTTACTTGGTGTCATCTGTCTTATCTGATTAAAAAACAAACAAACAAAAAGAAACTCTATTCATGTTATTACATGCCCGATCATGCAGTCCTGTCTACCCATTGAAAGTTAACTATAGGGTTTATAAATGTGTTTATCACAGGTAAAGCACCTTCCTGATTGCAATTATAAATGCAATTCCTGTCATGAAGTTCCACTAAATGGAAACAGATTAGTAATTTACACATTTACTACCCTAGAAAATAACTAATGAAAAGAGGCATTTCATTAAAAACTGAGGTAAAAGTTATTAGCATAATGTTGCAAAAATAATTTCTTTCTGAAATGGCACTTGCAGCACACATTAATCAACCTAAGTCCTTGTTTTTCTGGTTAATGAGGCTTTGCAGGAAGGTAAACAGCTTACTAAGTGAACTTGCTATGAAAAACTACACCTTAATTATTTCATAGCTTTTTATGCATGCTTCTGATTGAATACCAGGTAATTTCAAACACATTTTAAATATGAATGCACATAACGCCTTCACAAGAATTCTAATAATATAAAGGCTCCTTTGGTTTATCAATTATATTCAAAGATAAAATAATCTTTGTTATGAGAAACTGATTCACTAGTGTGCAATTACTAACTGAACAGCAAAGTAACAGTGACATTTATTTTTGCTTCAAACAAAATAACTCAATATCTAATCTATTGCACTTTCAAATACAGCCATTTACAATGAATACATAAATTACACATAATGAATTTATTCAAATACAGTAAACACTTCCTGTCAGTCGTATATAAAATATACTAATGATTACCATTTGAATAGGAAGTAGATAGTTATTTATGTAGGTATGTATTTTTGTATTGAGATGTTTATAGTCAATAGTACACAAGTGAATGCCTGTTAAATATTAAGTATATAATACAGTATATTATCAAGATGCACTGTTCAGTGTATAAAACAAAACAGTCAGATATGAAAGTCATCACTGGTAAGAAGTTCTTTGAATCTGATTGGCTGAATCTAAGTGTTTTTATTTGAAAACACTGACCCGCCCCCTAAAATAAATGAACAAGCCTTCTCTTTTGAATGAGGGGATTAACAGCAGTGGCATGATGGATAAGAAGCTTGGTAATGAGGAAGCTGATTAGCAAATCAGGCTGTGTTCTTTTTACAAAAGTGAGTGATGGGCAGGGAGCTCTGGCAGCCTTCACCTTTTGTTGGCCATCTGTAAGTGTGCGCTCCCCAGCAGAGAGCCTGTCCATTCAGGGACCACGCGAGCAGAAGGGCACAGCCTCCTTTACAACTGAGAGAAGCCAAAAGCCAAGCTACACACCATCAATTCAAATGTATTAGTCCAGGAGGAGCTGCCCATGAGAGTGTTGAGTGTGCACAGATGCCATTATTAGAAGCATGACACCAGTAATTAGACACTAAAGCTAGGAGGACTTCACCAGTCCATTTATCAAAGATGTGATTTTGTTTTAGTTTTTTACATAAACTTGTCATATCTTTAATTATGGTTGATGAGATATTCACTGTTTAGAAAAATAAAGCTTTTTCTTTCCATCTAGTGTTTTCAATTAAGTTTCAAGAGGCGTGTGCCCTGCCCCCATGCACTGTATCTGTTACATTGGAGCAGCACCTGCATTGTTTGTGATAAATGTGTGCAGTTACTAACAATTAAAAAAATGCTGCTTATTTCATCTATTTCTTGTCATCCATGATAATGTGTTCTTCTTCCGGTTACAAATTTCATAACTCTCTTAAATAAACACAGACACGAACGTCTGCCATTCCATTTCAGTAAATATACTGAAAAGAACACTTTAATCAGGAGGCACATTAACAATGATATCAACGAAGGTGAAATATTACATTTGCAATTTACTGATACTATTTCTTTTTTTCACACCAATCTATTTGATTTCATACAAGCTGTCATAGTCAATGCAGGCCAATGTACAGGTAGTGAACAAAAAAATGGAAACACCTGGGTAAATGAGGGACACCAAGTATATTGAAAGCAAGGGCTTCCACACAGGTGTGGCTCATGCGTTAATTAAGCAGATGACATCCCAGCATGCTTAGGGTCATGTATAAAAATGCTGGACAGGCCTGGTTGCCTATAATTATGGCTAGCATGGCTGCAAAAGAAGACCTCAGTGACTTTGAAAGAGGGGTGATTGTTGGGGTGCGTTTGGCAGGAGCTTCAGTGACCAAGACAGCTCAACTTGCTGATATTTCACAAGCAACAGTGTCTAAGGTGATGTCAGCATGGAACTCCGAGGGAAAGACATCATCAGCAAAGGGCAACAGTGGGCGGAAGCGCATACTCCAGGATTGTGATATCCGTGCATTAATTCAAAGTGCATGGCAAAACAAGCGAGCAACTGCAGATCAATTGACTGCAAATTTCAACCTTGGGCGCAAGCAGCCAGTTTCATCAAAAACGGTCCGCCGAGAACTCCACAGAGCGGGATACCATAGTGGCCTAACACCCTATTAAGTGACTTTACATTGGTGTTTCCATTTTTTTGTTCACTACCTGTAGCTTATCTAAGAATAAGATATTGCAGTCTCTATGAATGTGCCTGTGAGTGTAAACATACTCCCCTTCTGATGCTTCAAGCATTCTGGTCAAGCTTTGTGGGCATGAATAATGGTTACACTGAGGATCTTTGTTTCCATGGAGATTGCCAAAACTGTTTATAGGCCTGATTACTGTGCCTTGAAAACAACAAGGTTAGAGACTCTGTGCTTGACAGTTATACACAGAGTGCAAAGTCTTTAACATTTCAAAATAAATACATAAATAAATAAAAAGTGACATTGTTTATTGGAAATTAATTGGCCATCTTGTGTATTGCTGACTGATCAAACCTGAGTTATATTTTCTGACATATGAATGTACTTTTTGTCATAGTTCAGTGTGCAATTATTGTTAAAGAATTCCGACTATTACCATCAAATTTGACACTAAAGGGCATATTAAACATGTTATCAGGTTGATCAAATGTCCTTTACATGACATGCTTGTATGTTTGTTCATATAATATTGTTCCTGTATTTATAGAATGATCATTCTATCCATATTCAATTTTACTATGGTAAATTACTGTAGCACAGCAATTTGGCAGTTCACAATGCTTTTCCCCATGCTTGTACAGTGCTACTTCATTATAAGACAGCCCTGTATACTCCACAACTGGTTGTTAAGCGATATGGTCTCAGGGATCCCATTCTTCTTTTTCAAAAAGCCCAGTGTCTATGGCTTCTGACTACAGCGTTATAAAGGAGTAGCACAGTATATTAATTTACATTAGTTTGTCATGTTTGCCATATCTCTCTTTTCTTCATCATGCTTTACCATATCTCTGTTCTTCATCATGCTTAACTATGCTTTACCATATCTCTCTGTTCTTCATCATGCTTGACCATATCTCTCTGTTCTTCATCATGCTTTACCATATCTCTCTGTTTTTCATCATGCTTGACTATGCTTTACCATATCTTTCTGTTCTTCATCATGCTTGACCATATCTCTCTGTTCTTCATCATGCTTTACCATATCTCTCTGTTTTTCATCATGCTTGACTATGCTTTACCATATCTCTCTGTTCTTCATCATGCTTGACTATGCTTTACCATATCTCTCTGTTTTTCATCATGCTTGACTATGCTTTACTATATCTCTCTGTTTTTCATCATGCTTGACAATGCTTTACCATATCTCTCTGTTCTTCATCATGCTTTACCATATCTCTCTGTTTTTCATCATGCTTGACTATGCTTTACCATATCTCTCTGTTTTTCATCATGCTTGACTATGCTTTACCATATCTCTCTGTTTTTCATCATGCTTGACTATGATTTACTATATCTCTGTTTTTCATCATGCTTGACAATGCTTTACCATATCTCTCTGTTCTTCATCATGCTTTACCATATCTCTCTGTTTTTCATCATGCTTAACTATGCTTTACCATATTTCTCTGTTTTTCACCATGCTTGACTATGCTTTACTATATCTCTCTGTTTTTCATCATGCTTGACAATGCTTTACCATATCTCTCTGTTCTTCATCATGCTTTACCATATCTCTCTGTTTTTCATCATGCTTGACTATGCTTTACCATATCTCTCTGTTTTTCATCATGCTTAACTATGCTTTACCATATTTCTCTGTTTTTCATCATGCTTGACTATGCTTTACTATATCTCTCTGTTTTTCATCATGCTTGACAATGCTTTACCATATCTCTCTGTTCTTCATCATGCTTTACCATATCTCTCTGTTTTTCATCATGCTTGACTATGCTTTACCATATCTCTCTGTTTTTCATCATGCTTGACTATGCTTTACTATATCTGTCTGTTCTTCATCATGCTTGACTATGCTTTACCATATCTCTCTGTTTTTCATCATGCTTGACAATGCTTTACCATATCTCTCTGTTCTTCATCATGCTTTACCATATCTCTCTGTTTTTCATCATGCTTGACTATGCTTTACCATATCTCTCTGTTCTTCATCATGCTTGACTATGCTTTACCATATCTCTCTGTTTTTCATCATGCTTGATAATGCTTTACCATGCTGACTATATGATGGTATGAGTGTAAACTTGTATTTCTAGATGTGAAATCAGCAACAATTCCCTAATCGCATATTAGACAGGTAACGATGAACAATAATGTATGCATTCAGAACACTTTATTATTCAAAAGCAAGATGCAAACAAAGCAAATAAAACTGAAAACATGAATGTGCAAATTATTCTAATATATGCATTGAGATTTTTTTTTTATTAAAAAGCATGAAGACATCTGATTTAAAAAAAAAGAAAAAAATTAAATGATTAAAATTACTGTATATTACATAATGGCTCTTTGATATATATATATTCTGTTATTTCACATGACAAAACAAAGCTCTAGAGCAAAATGTGTCTTTTTGGGTAGCTAGCTACTTTACGTGAGGCGCCAAATAGAGCACCGGGGCAATTAATCAATCAACTAATGTATAATTGAGGCTCACAAAATAAAAGCCATGGTGATCAATAATCTATAAATTGTAGCATCTCTAATTATTTCTCTACCAGATAAAGAACTTCCTGGCCAAATACTTCAATGAAAAAAAACCTCTTTATAAATTCCTTGGGCTGACATACTTTACAATACTGCACAGATCTAAAGGACAGTGCACTCATTAGAGTCAAACGTGTTGTTTTAGCAAATGCTTGGACTGGTAAGAAGGTCAACGTATCTTTAATTCTTGTAAGAAAATTAAAATGGAAGGGCCATCAAGCCCTGGGGATTTTCTTGTAGATGCAATTTTAATAAAATTACCTCCTTTATCTGGCACAGATAAACAGGTTCTATAAAAATATTAATTGTAATAGTTTAGGTAATGGGATGGGTTAGTAAAATTCCAGATATTCTCCTTTCCCCCAATAGAACTGCTATTTTTTTCTTTACCATAAAAGTGGCTGTCACAAAGACGGCCGGAGTGGGTGGCGTCAGACCAGATGCAGGAAATAAACAGACAGAGATTTGGGGTTTGGTGAAGCTGGGCGCGTGATCGCGCTCAGCATTTAATAAACAGAACAGAAAATAAAAGGTTTTAAACACAACACACAAGCACAAAACAGGACACGGCACTTCACGCCAAAATAAATAGACAAACAAAACGGACTACACAGACAAACGGTGCACGGAGACAAACAAACACGGTGAGTACAAACACTTATATTTACGATCTTATTTTACTTTACGTTTCTCCTTCTCTCTCTCACCCGTTCTCCACTCTCGAACACCCAACCCCGACTGAATGAAAATGTGCATCTATATATACTGTTGTGCTGGGATTCAATTACTAATTAATTATTCACTTGAATCCCAGCACGTGAATTAATTCTGTGCAACCCCGTGCTCACATATTACATTTAACCAGCACGTGAAGTGATTTGTGCTCTCCTCGTGCCTAAATACAAATCTACATTTTTAAATACACGTGAAACACAGACCCGTTTATATCCCGTGTATCAATGACTATACACCAACATTAACACACGCACGCAACATACAACATATAACACACAATTGCACACAGGGGCGGGGCACATTGCCACAGTGGCATATTCTGTTTTTGTTTGATACATGCATTAATAATCAGGTTTGACCTTTCATAAATTTGCTAAATCTTCAAGGTTTTGATGAAATAAGGCTTAAAACTTCTTAATGTATTCTTCTAATTAGCTCATTTGTATTCGGTAACCTTTTTTTAGATACAGAAAATGCGATTGTACTTTAGAAAGCTCTCTACATCCTCCACACTCTAGTATTTGTACAGTGCTAACCATTAATAAGGCATTAGGGAGTTTGTTCTTGCAGCCAGTGCTAATCCTCCTTCGAGAGGTATTGTTTTGGAGTGTCTGGGGTTGAAGAGGGAGTAAGCAAATGTACTTTATGATTGTTGACAAAAATCTGACAAAATCCAGGAAAAGAATGACTACTTCTGTGAAGTTTGGGATTTAATGGTCTAGGTCAGTACTTTGTATGTGTAAAGATGTGCAGGTTTTAGGTATCAGGGGGTTGTCTTCATGAAGCACATTAGCAGGTCTTCATTCAGAGCACACTGTGTGCTGTGAACCTGTGATCTTTGTGAGCAGCAATACATATTTTCCTATTAGGCACCCATATTGGTATTCCAAGTATGACTGGAGTACCATGGACAATACACATACATTTGACCTTTTACATGCTATACAATGACGTGCAATTCACCTGCTTCTCAAAAACCTCACGGCTGTCCATACTTCTTGTAGATACTGCCACAAATCACCAACACACCTTAGAAGCTATTTGATTTCACAGCACTGTCTCAAAATCCTATCAATCTCATTTTTTTTCCTACTCTAATACAGGTCTTGATATGTCCTGTCTTATAAATATCCATCTACTATGTATTCCTTCTCAGTTGCATGCAGAGAGATCTATATCGTGGCCTGGAGAATTACAGTATCTTCAGAATTTCTCTATTATATAGTTCTGGATCTCCTCAATCTGTTTGCATGGGTCATAGCTTCCGTTTAAGACCTTGATGTTTCTCATCCACATCATTGGTTTATTGTTTATTAATAAAACATAATAGCAGAACAAAGCACAGAGATCTTTACAATAGCATTGTTAGATAACCTTTTTATTTCCCAACTTCAAGAATATTGATATTTGCTTAGATCTACTTTGCATTGCATCTGCCCCAGTGCATTTGAGCTTGTTTAAAAAAGACATGCATGTTGTGTTTTTTCTTGTTTAAATAAAAAAAAAAATGTAGGCAGATCATCAGTGGTCATGTCTTAAAGAATACAGAAGAGTTGCGACCAGTCCCGACTCCATAAAAATCAACAATTAAGTGAGGTGCATAGATGGTTAGTTCACCCTTACTAGGAACTGTTTTATGAGGCTGCTTACTGGAGACATTCTTTAATATATACAGTTGTCCCGCGTTATACCGCCCCTTTTTATAATGGCACCATCGCATACCGCCAGCTATTCTCTCTCAACAAATGTCACCAACATAAAAACAGTGCTATTTGTACCCGTTATATTGTTTCCCTCAATTTAGCACCAGCGAAATAATCATGGTCAATTAAAACAACAAAGTTATGCAGTTAACCTTTCACTTTCCTAATTTGTTGTTAACTGAACGTTCATAGCAATGTCATCAAGACTCCCACCCCCAAAGCAAAACAGAAAGTACAAAATTGTGAGTCAACCCTACATTTAACACAAGAGCAAAAGAAAAAATTCTGCATATATGCTTCTGAAAATAATAAAGCAAGACAGCAAGACATCACAAATGTTTTCTCGCCTAAGAGAGGCATATACTGTTAATCGAAGGACAATTGGAGACATTCTAATGGATAAAAACAAATGGCTTACCTTGATGGAACGGGTTGATTTGTTTAACCTGAAAAAGGCTTGATGAGGTCTAAAATAAGTGACTTTTATAAACCACAGTAAATGTTAAAAAATGTATGGTAACAGGTTTGTTTGTTTACATGCAAGTTTTGCACAAATGAAGGCTGACTTAAACTAAAGCATCAGTTTTGTAAACAGCAGAATAGTATTTTATTTTTTATTTTTTTTAAAGTGTTTGCCTGTACATATTCAACGTTTTTTTTTTTTTTTTTAAACTGCTTAAAAAAGAATGCTGTTGAGCTTATGGCTGCTGGCATCGGGGGATGGGGGATAGTATGCAGCAGGCTTACTGCAGTTTTAAAAAAAAGATTCATGTTTTATTAAAATGGTCTGGAGATACTGTAATTGTATAACTAAAACATTAAAACGTTTGAATTTATTGCAAACATAGAAGGTTGTGTGTTTTTTTTTTTTTTTTGTTGATCCTCACTATAACGCTTATTGCCTGTTTTTGCCCATGGCCCTTACCTGGCGGGAAATGGGGTTGATTGTATATATATATATTAGTGTTTTCCTGTTTATCAATTACTCCTAATATGTAAATATATATTGTTTCTACCTTTTTTGTTTTTGTATGACGGCCTTGTAGAATGTCTCTCTTATCTTGTTGACTCTATCTCAGTTTGCCATACCTAACAGAGCCTCATCACAGGGAAGCCAAGAAGCTGTATATTTGTGAATACCCCTGGGTTAACAGTCTGGTCTCAGGAAAGCAAAGTCAGTTGGCTTCTTGCTCACACCACTTCCAAGAAGAGCCCCCTCACTGCTGTTGTTGATTGAGATGTAAGGCCCCCTGCTGTGAGGCTGAGTTCAGATTGTATTTCCACCACGTCTGTGTTAATAACCCTGTTAGCCATGACCCTAAAGGATTGTGGATGTTTGGTAGATGAAAAATAAAGTGGTGTGAGAAGTATGCCTACTGTGTTTTAATGAACTCATTTCAAAGACCAGTGAGCATGGAAGTGGTGGTATTTAACAAATTACTGTATGTTAAATCGATGTAGGCCTATGTAAGATGTACTGTTATAATTGTATCACATTATTAGTGACTAATTTAAGATATTGCAATTATAATGCAACCTGACACACTTTAGATGGTCATTGCATGTAGGTAGCTGAAATGTAAATAAGAGATGTTTTCGGGATCAGCTTAAATCAGTGATACTCAATTTGATTTACTGATTGTCCAACTTTAAGAATTACATAACAGGGGCTGGATTCATCATTTGATGTAGCCAGTTACATTGAAATTTGAGATGTATGCAACAATAATGTACAATTAAACAAACAAATGTATATTTGCATTTGTATATCTATCAAGTGTTTATAATATATACAATAACTTTACAGTTCACAACAGATTATAAGCATTTGTGGGGGTTTAAAAGGTTTACAATTTGTTTATAATCCATTGCATAAGATTTATATTTAATATTTAAACATTTGGTTTTTAGGTTATTATTTAACAGTCTGATAAAATCTATTTTAATAATAAATAATTATGGGTCTGCTGTAGGGTCACTCATAAGGTCCCTGAGCAACGCTTTTGGCCTGTGGACCACCTAATGAGGCTTTTAAACTGTCAAGAAATAGTTTAGATGCATCTCCAGAGATTTTTTTTTTAAATGTATATTTAATTACTTCAGATGTATATAGATATGTTTAAGTTATCCGATCCTCTATTTTTCATTGGTAAAGTGCTTCAGATCAATGGTCAGCTCAGGATTTGTGCATCCAAAGCATGGGTTCAAACCAAAAGGTTTTATCAAAACAAGAACAGCAAGGTTACAAATCTTGAAGACTTTTATTGCCATTAACAACTAGTAAAAGAGGTAAACATGTTCACATAGCAAAGTGTAATTAGCTTTGGACCAGTATAAACCAACTGAAAGTGGCTAAGTGTCAACCTCACAGGGGACTGTGTGTTCAAAATAAGTTTACATTGATTTTTTTTTTTTAAGAGGAAAAAAGGTTTGTGTCAGTAGGCACCCAGCTCAGCTCTGAAAAATGTGACGTCAAGGATGCTGTTTGCCTTCTGTTTATTTAATCAAGCAATACCTTAATAATATGTACCACAGCAATTATTATAGTTTTACAAAAATAGCATTTACAGATGCTGTACTCTGATTGGTTAATCACATATCCTAACCAATTAACTTTTTAAACAACACACCACCTATAGCCTCCTCATCATAAAACATTATGATAACTCAGCACATCACACCACAACACAATAAAGTGCTACAAAGCAGTTTACATGTGGTTATTAAAAGGGTCTAGGATTGTAAAAATCATGATATGTGAAATTGGCACCATAATCCATTGCTGGTAGGTGTCATAGCATGCAATCATTTAGAGGAATATTTAGACCTGCTGTTGGCAGTAGGCATATTTAAATAGATTTTGTTTTTGATACCATCTGTCTTGCTTTGCCCATTATACCCTTCTCAAATGCCTTTTCACATAGTGCATCATCACTTTGATATAAACATATTTTTATTTGCTAATATGCTAGCTTGCTAATAGATCTCAATATGTTTGAATGATCATGTGATGTTCAAACTGTAAATGAAGAAATCAAGTAATTCCCAACAGAATTGTTTTAGTCAAGTTACGTATTGTTAAAGCTATGATTTTGACATGGTAATTTTTAGTACATTTCACAATCGAGGTGCGGCAAAAACAAGAAGAATTCACGGAAAGGTCACCAAATAATGTAGTTTGCTACATCAACATATACAAGAGTTTTTAAATAGTACACCAAAACCAGTAATATAAAGACTACTGCTTTTGACTACTGATAAGTTTAAATGTTACTTTAGAGTACAAAACGTACAGTTAGAGTTTCCCACCATTCTGCAATAGCATGTTGTAAAGAAAGCCTCTGTAAGTCAGTAAACTTCTGTTCTCCGATGCATTTGTTGTTCCGTCTTTATAGAAAGCAGCTTGCTCACCATTTTTGTACAGCTGTCTTTCCTATTGCAGATTCAATGGCTTGTACTAGCTTCCGTTTATGTAAAATGCTTTCAACATGTTTGCCACAGCTAGCATCTCGTTTGTGTGTACAAAACATCATGCCACCACTTTAATGAAATGTCTCCTTTGGATATTTTTCACTTCTCTGCTTAGAAGTGATATTTTCCACTTTGCTCACACTTCTGTCTCCATTTTTTCACGCCATAAACTTCCACCCCACTCATTTACATGCTTGCTCGCTCAGCTACAGATCTCATTCAATGACCTACACAGCAACATACTGCCGAGTGCATACGCAACCAAACCATTTACAGACACTCGCAGGTTTTTGTTTTCACTGCATGACGTACTGGATTTTGTTTATAGAAATAAAGGAGGCACCTAATCACATGTGTTTTTTTTATTTTTATTTTATTTTCTTAAATGCAGTCGTTATTTTTATTATTTTCTCCCAATTTTGAATGGCCAATTATTTTTAGGCTCAGCTCACCGCTACCACCCCTGCGCTGACTCGGGAGGGCGAAGACGAACACACGCTGTCCTCCGAAGCGTGTGCCGTCAGCCGACCGCTTTTTTTCACACTGCAGACTCACCATGCAGCCACCCAAGAGCTACAGCGTCAGAGGACAACACAGCTCTCGAGTAGGCAACCTTATTATACACAAGCAATCTTATTATACACAGGCAACTTTATTATACACAGGCAACCTTATTATACACAGGCAACCTTATTATACACAGGCAACCTTATTATACACAGGTAACCTTATTATACACAGGCAACCTTATTATACACAAGCAATCTTATACACAGGCAATCTTATTATACACAGGCAACCTTATTATACACAGGCAACCTTATACACAAGCAACCTTATTATACACAGGCAACCTTATTATACACAAGCAATCTTATACACAGGCAATCTTATTATACACAGGCAACCTTATTATACACAGGCAACCTTATACACAAGCAACCTTATTATACACAGGCAACCGTATTATACGCAGGTAACGTTATTATACACAGGTCTCGTGCCACTGCCTAATCTCGAGCTACCACCATGAATAATAATAGTGTAAAGCACTGTAGCTTATAGGACTATTATCATTTACCATGAATAATAATAATAATAATAATAATAATAATACTACATTATTAATATAACGATTCATGTACACTCAACTCTATTAGGATTGGGTGATAATGACATTTACAATTGCTGATTATTGGCTAAAAACTATCAAGATTATCTTAAATCATGTTTTAACTCCTATTAATTTTGACTCTCCCTTGTTGGTAGCTCTTGCTCTCTTACACACTTTTTTTCTATCTGCTTTTCAATTGAAGGCTTTTTTTTTTAAATAAAACCTTTCCACTCCTACAATAGAGGGGGAGATGAATTAAAGTAATAGTCTGATGCTCAGTTTAATTGCATGTCACTTAAAATCTCCCACAATCCTAGTAGCTCTTTATGGACAAACCGATTATCTACTGCAGGAAGAGAGAGGAACAAAATATATGTGTTGCAGTGTCACTGATCCTTTTTAAGTACAATACATACTCAAGACTAAACTAATTTGATATCACAATAATCAATTACGGTACTATCCCTTAACTGTAAATAATAAAACAGAGTTTCTGGTAGCTTTTAAATCACAATAGTGCTACCTTACATTATTTATCTAAAAAAAATACACTTTCTTCAATAATACTTGTAGGTAAATAGTTAGTTCAGAGTTTAAATGTATAATTGACTGCAGAGAATATTTTGAAATGATCCAACACATTAGTAGCTACCTCGAAAACAAAAACACACTTCAGAATTAGCCTGAATCTACCATTTGGGAACGAAATGACTCTACAGTAATGAGGTGTGCATGTTCAAATTATAATTTAATAAACAAATTCCCATATGAAAATATACATTTCCCCAAATCTCATTTTGTACAAAAATGACAAGCAGAAGTCAATTTAATATACATTAGAAAATGGATCAGAGATTTCCTTTAAGCTAATTGGTCAATACGAGGTCCCTAATCTCTGGTAAAGGACCCCGAATGTTATCATTCAAACTATGCTTATTCTCTGTTCCAAATCAATCTGCCGAAAAATACGGCAACACAGTATTAATTTATGTATTTTACATTTTTTCTGCTTGATGAAAGAAAATCTTTTTTTTTTTAGTACGTGCCCTGTGAATGTTGCCTGTCAACTGTTAAATAATAAGTCTCCTATTATATTGTATTTCATCTTATGGCATTTTTATAATCAATGATGTCTGTCTATTACTCTGCCTACAAAAAAACATAATAGGGTAAAACCTTTTTTTTTTTTTTTTTTTTAAATGCACTATTCACAAACCCCAGACATGTTATGAAGTGCTTTGGGCTGGTTGGTGATTACTGAAATGTTACAATGCTCCTGCTGTTTGCCTGCTTTCTATTTGCATTGCATTACACCTTTTCTGTTTGTCATTCAGTCCTTTCAGATCCATTTTAATTGAAACAATTTGCATTTGCTTCTGTCTGCTAACATGATTTCATTTGTTCAATAAAAATAGCAATCATACAGTTTACTCTTGGGATACATAAAAAGTAGCCTTCAAAATTATTTTGGTGGTAGAATGGCTAATGGAATCTGGATCAATAAAATGTATTTGTGAACAAATCAACAAGATATGTTCTTTGATTCTCTCCTCTGGAGTCTCTGAAAGCTAGCATTCTGAGCACTGGAGATCTTCTATCATAGGCTACAGAGAAATTAGTTTATTGACACTAAGAATAACATCAGCTTTTTTAACCTTCATAAGGACTTTACTGTAAAGCTTTAGTAACTTTGTTTAACAGAATCTAATTATTTAGTAGTGCTTTATAATCTAATGTGCTCTTGAGAACAAATGTTTCCCTTACAGGCTTTTTTTTGGTACCTGTAATTGGGTTCACTTTTGTAGCTTGCTACCATTCTATGGTTAACATGGTATGTGTTTCCGGCCTTTGACGTTTTGAACATACTCAAATAAATAAATACCAGTCATACTGTACAAATAATACACTAATGAAGTCAATAAAAGAAACCAGCACAGATACTCTAAACCAGCACACATACTGTAAACTATTTACAACAATGGCCTAACTCAGTTAATTCACCAGTGTAAAAGGGTAGCGTCATAGGCAAGACTGGTTACCACCAGGAGGGAGACTCAGAGGCAGGAAGCTGCAATTTAAAGCAGTGGACATGCATACTTATTAACAAAAACAAACAAAAAACACAGGAACAAAATAACAGTTCAAACAAAACAATCCAAACCAAATACAAATCAAAAACACAAAAGCAATGCTATCACAGTGTATGTAGCTTTTTCCTACTGTTTAGGCTGAGCATTTGCCTTCACTGAACTCTAACTACCTTCTCCTAAACAAAGAATTTGTCTCCCTTTACATCAATTAATCAATCAAGACCCAGCCATATTCCACACTTGGATTTTGGCAGCGATGGAATTAACCCCATCCCTGTCAAACTTAAATTCAAAGTAATACATCTTTATTGAAACCCACAGAGCCAAATAAAACACTATTTACAGGCAGGGCTTCCGCCCTGTCACACACACACACACAAACACACACATCCATCATCTAAGATATACAGCAACACATTACCAAGAAAAGCAAATCACTATAACCAATGTAGCATGTTAGCATCCTGGATTCAGAGTGGTGTCTCATTTCAGTATCCCCTGAACTCTGATAGTTCTATTAAAATGTTCCAGGAGCATCCTGTGCATCTGTTACAGTTATTTAAAGGGAGGATATTCCAGGCGGATCTGGAGTTGTAGCATGATAACTGGCATGAAGTGAATAGTCATTGGAAGTGATGTACAGTAGTTGCTCCTTGAGCTGCAGAAGTTCCCTGAGAATCTCTCACCGGAGGAATCAACAACTTGCATCAAAGTTTTGTTCCCCTAATGCAGTGTTTCTCAAAATAGAAGCTTCATTAGCCCAACAAACGTGAGAGGGCAGCTTATTCAAAAGTAGTGGGTCATCACCAGGAGATGGCTGGTTCTCAACTCCAGCTCCTGCTGTTCGCAAACCAGGGTTCTTAAACACCTTTTTTATTTATCATTTGCATTTTAACCTGACTGAAAACTACCACAAACACAGATCTAAAGCCTCAAAGTGTATAAAGCGATGAGTACCAGGGTTATTACAGTATTACCACAGCAGTCATTTGGATGCAGTTCTGCAGCAGTAGCCTTAGTCCAAGAACTAGCTCCTCCTGGTAACTCCCAAACTTGCTTGTTCTTTTATTTTAAGACCTGATGGGGCTCCTGAGTTAATTTCCAATACCTCTTATATCAAGGTAGACTGAGAGATAGCAACCAGCATCTTCAGCTGTATGGGTAAGTGCTTGTGTCCTTTGGGTACCATCACTCTTTTTTATGCAGCCCCCCCCCCCCTCCCCTCATTTCCATAACACGAATGGAGCTAACTGTATCACACAATAATGGCATTGAGAGATGTTGTGTCCATGTGGCCCTGTTTAAAGTGATGCTTCTTTAGGGACCACTGGGTGAAACCTGGAGATATCTGGGAGTGTAAATCTATGCTCTTGGACAGATGGTGTAGTGTCAGTGCATCCACAGACATGCATTTCATTTTTATTCAGGGACGCACACACAATTCATCGCAGCCAGAGAAAACAGTAGCTGTTATGGAATGGAGTTACAAGAGACGTTTCTGTTTACGTATAGCAAAGCAATAGCCAGACAACTATAGATTCCTATAGACTAAATCACAGGTGAAATCAAAAATAAAATACATTTCTTGAGTAAAAATGAGTAAATTCTTGTTTTTAATATAATTAGTCTCAGCAGTAGCATTGCTTTTGTACCCTTAAAAAGGATATATCTCAGTTTGAGTGTGTTTAAGCAGACCAACGTCATTTTTATAACATGATGATGCGCAACAATCCAGAGCCCTGTATTTATAAAGTAAAGAATAAAAGCAATGCTAGCCAGTCAGGTGGAACTTCCATGACTTTTGATACGGAGCTAGGTCACCATGAGACCTGTATAAAGAAAGGATTCTGCAGTAATCAAACTTTTTTTTTTTTGTATATTGAAAGTACAAGAGGGAGGCTGTGAAAGTACAGCTTTATTATTTTAATTGGTCATTACAATTTGCAGGAGATGAGTGAAAGTTGTTGTTCAAAAACACTTAAGTGTCACCCTAGCTGAACAACATCATTAAACATATTTAAATGGTTAGGGAGAGCTAATTAAATATGTATGAAATATATAAATTAATTAATTGGAACCTCTTCAGCAGATTTATTTGGACAGCAGTTACTGTATTGTTAAAAAAAAAAAAAAAAAACATGTACCACATTATATTACTATCTGAATGGTTTCTTATTTGGTGTGTTATATGGATTGTAGATATACGATTTAAGGATCCTATTCATTTAAATACTGTATACATGAGGTTTTACTGCAGCTATGTACTGTGTGGAGATGTACCAGGATTGTTTTCACACATTGTTATAGACTTCCCTGGAAAAGTGTTAAAGCTCAGTGGAGCACTTGAGAAAAATGCAATAAAGCTGAGAGAGAGGAATATATGTTCTGAAGGAGTGATCTCTGTCACAGAATCATTTATTACTTTCCAGCACATACTGCTCAACTCACCTGCTGCTGTTCATTGCTAAATTCTTCACAAAGTTATTGGAAACTATCTCAGAATGTCAGGGAAAATCAGAAATGTTAGTGGTACCCAAGTTTCCCAGTCAAAACTAACTGATTGGCTCCTAAATAGCTATTTTAAGTATATAGCTCTTAGTTCTTATGAGCGACAGTTGGTAGTGCATAAGGTGTATGAAAAACAAAGCATTTTTTAGAGGTCTTCTCTATGTTACTCCTTTTTATCTTGCATTGATCCAAGAGAATACAAGCAGTGTTAAAACAAGTTAATAGAATTTACTCTGTCACAGGCATTGCAATTTCTAATAGATCGCTAACCTGAACTAAAGCAATGATATAGAAACTGCTTCTTCAGGATGCAAGTGATTTTAGATCATTATTCATAAATGGTGTTTAGTAAGCATTGGCTTTATACACACACCTTTAAGCTATTTTAAAATATTTTCCCTGTACTGGAGGAAGTAAGTCTTGAAATGAATAGCCATTTTGACTCCTAATATAAATGTAATATATTGATCATTGGTTTTTATGAAAATGAATGCATATAATGGCTTACTGCAGGGGTTTTATAAAGAAAAAGGCAAAACCATAAAAGCTGACCTTTTACCATTTACGGAATGTAAAATGTGTATTAAGTGGCCGTGCTTTTATAAAACCAAACCGCTGTGCTTTCCCATCATGGATTGAGGTCCATCACTGCAAATCCTAACACACTGATCACAATTCATAGCTTCTTCACGAACTAAACACTTTTTCCTGATGTAATGCCTCCAGTTTTCTTTTGAAAACATCAAGCGGCTTATCTTTCAGTTCATGATGTCTCGTCTCAAAATGACGTCTCAGTTTGCACAGCTTCAAGCTGTCACTAGCCAGCACATCACCACAGACCACACACTGAGGAGTGGAGTAAGTACAAATAGGCTCATCTGTAGATACAACAAAGATACGTCCAACTTCTTAGTAACTTTCTTCATATTACTGAACTTTTCCTTTTTTATTCGATGACGCACCTGCACAGTCGCTCTGTATTTTTTTATGCACCACAAGCGATCCATTTTATGTATCGAGCAAGGGTACAATGCGGCAGGAACAGAACTGTCGCTGATTCTCAAAAACAAAATTACCTGTGTTTGGGTCTCTGCTTTATTGTGCACGGTTTTCCAAATTAAATTAATAAATACTGGTATTATAGGTAACAATTTAGAGTTTGTAAAATTCACATTTTATTTAGATTTATTTTTATTATTATTGCTATAATTACTGTATTGTCACACCCCCTAGAAAGTATAGTTAATATTCTCTGTGTAAGTTGGTGTCTTAAACTGAAATGCTCATTAGACTAGGCAAAGAAACACATTCATATTATTTTCTCTAATTGCAATGTTTACTCTTTGCTTAACCTGCTATGCTCAGTTAAAACAACTAATTACTTTAATCTGCTAAAAGGTGTGTGCGATGTGTGCCTCATCATAAAGAGATGAAGCAAAACCCACAAAAGTCATTCCGCCAAAGAAAAAGAAAATAATGCATTGTTTCTGATTTCCACAGTCAGTAAATGAAAATGAAGGCTGTTGTTTGAAAATTGGGCACTGTGGTATCATCTGCTTTCCAGGTCTGAAATGTCCTAAGGCAGGTTTTTGTGAACGGTTCTTGACTGTCAACACTGGAAACTGAAGTCCTTTATATTATATACACATAGCAGCCTGAGTAGTGTCAACATGACCTTCCTTGCAAGCAACCCTCAAACCTGCCTGGGAGGCATCCCTCCTTTTGATGTTAAGGGAGCAGTTCAGTGTTCTTTCCAAATTATAATTCACCCACTGAGGGATGAGTTGATACCACCAAACTTGTCAAGTGACAATGTTACCTTTCAGCACATCTACACTTTTCTATAGAACACATAGGGTCAGACTTTAAAAGTAACATTTTTACATTCATGGGGTTAATTTGTAAACAAAAAAGTACTGACTCTTATAATTAAGGAAGACGGATAGCATTTTTTGTTGATGCACCTAATGTACTGACCTTGATTTACAGCAGCTGCCATATACAATTCAGAACAGGAACGCATTTTATTTTATTGTATGTTCTGTACATAGAGTTCTTTTTTTTTCTTCATACAGTTCATCATTTGAAAACTGTTTAATTATCGCCCCTCAGACAAAAAGGTACCAGATCTGGGATCCGCTGCGATCTGGCACAAATGAACCCCTGCTGTAATTATTTCAAGGCAATAAGAAAGTACATCAACATGCAGGCAAATAGGCAGCTATTATTCAAGCAAACTTAATACTGGAGGAAAAGAATACAGAAGCATTCAGATTGACATCATATAAAGGCAAGGGACATGTAATGGAATTAGATGCTATTAACCTTTAGATTTTCATTATACCTTCAATGATTAAAGTGCTTCAGATTGACTAGAGACAAGGTGTAAAGCCTATTTCGAGTCAACCAAAATATTGTCTGTGTTTCTAATAAAGAGATTGAGTGTTAACTCAATCCCATATGGATGTGGATTAAGGTGACAAAATGATTCACCGGGATTGTTTTTGGTTAAAGAATTTCAGGGTTGAAGGAAGGGAATTTAAATACACCTTAGTTTCCAGAAAAGGATACTCCACTGTGGCTGACGGTAATTGAATGTTACTTTTAAATGCTTAGGGAATGAGCCTATTTGTACTTACTCCACTCATACCATATACACAGTCACACAAGAGCTTGGTGCTGTCCAAACACACTCTGCTTTAACATTAATACACACCATGGTGACATGACATCTGTAGAAAGTATATAGGAACCAGCTTTTACTGTGTGCGCTTTCACGTCACCATCCCATTTTGAAGCTGTCTCAATTGGTGACAATTTCTGTCAGTTCTCATCTGGGCCAATGGCTTGGATTTTCACCACAGGGAAAACTGACAGCACATCCATCCTGTCTTGCTTGAGTGCTCCTCTTGCCAGTGGAGCTCCACAAAACACTGGTGTCATACATGCTGCAGAAGTTCAAAATCAGCAGAGGCAAAACTGGATCTCTGTACAGGTAACAATGAAAAATATCATATTTTAATAAGGAAACTGAAATAGGCTGGCAGACATTCTTCTAAGCCTCTAGGGTGGGCTACACAGTAATTTTTCAAGTTAAATGAAGGATTCAGGTTAGATGTGGTAGACCCATGAGACTTAATCTAGCATTTCACATGCAGTAGATATCCAAGACTGGAAGTAAAATATAGCTTACAGTATTGATATTTCATATTTCCCTTGCTCCTTTTGCTTTTACGTCAGTATAATTTAAGCAAAAATGAAATTTGTAATTAGATCTTAATTATTTTTTCAACATGAATTTGTTTGTGGTGTCCAAAAGTTGCTTAATAATAATAATAATAATAATAATAATAATAATAATAATAATAATAATAATAATATGGTATTTGTTGATTGTCCTGTTTCTCTTCTTTCCCAGTGTAGGGTTTGTCAGCCACTGCCTAGTAGAAAGACCTGGGGAAATGGAGACTGGAATACCTTCCGCTTCACTCATGCCTCATGCTTCAGTAATATGCACAGGTTTATCAGGTGAAAGATGCTTCAAGTTCTAATTGTAACCTTTTGACTGCTACACAAATAGAACTGAAAAAATAGAACTGGAATAGATTGTGTTCCTGATGTGTCACAGAAAAAAATCCATTGCTCTTTAAAATCTTCGTTTAAATGTTTTACAATCTCAAAATAAAGAATTGTTAATATAGTTTAAACACTTCGGTGTAGTGATAATAATGTTCACATGAAGTTTATCAGCCTATTTGTAGCAGTGATAATAATGATCACATGAAGTTTATCAGCCTATTTGCAACCTCCCTGGAAAATCAGCACTCAGAATGGTTGTGATGCTGGCTCCAGGTATCAACCAAAGGGCAACCTCCCTAGCGCCTGTCTGGAAAGGGCTGGGTGGGGCACCACAGGGGTCATCAGGTGGGCACCTCCTGTCTTCGGTGTTCCGTCGACTAGCCCGTGACACCTCAGGAAGACTCGACAGTGATGCTGCCATCCCAGCACCACTCCCCACCCAACCTAGCCTAGTTTACTTACAAGCCATTCATTCATTTTTATTGATGTTAACTTCCTCCATCACTTGTGTTAACCATCCATTCCTTTTCATTGATGTTGACTTCATCCATCACCTCTTTTTAAGGTCCCCAATTGGCCTCTTTCCTCCCCAACCAGAGCCAGCTTCTACTTCTCTCTGCCTCCTCAGATACAGTATAAACCGCTTTACTGGTGATTCCAAGCTTTCATCATAGAAGAACTGTCTTTTGTAAATACAAAATAAAAATATAATAACCAAAAACTAACTACCCGGGGGCTCCCAAGTGGCGCATCCAGTAAAGGCGCTCCACGTGGAGTGCAGGATGCGCTCTATAGTCTGGACGTCGCGAGTTTGAGTCCAGGCTATTCCACAGCTGACCATGGACGGGAGCTCCCAGGGGGCAGCGCACAATTGGCCGAGCGTCGCCTGGGGGGAGGGAAGGTTAGGTCCGCGCACCAGCGACCCCTGTAGTCTGGCCAGGCACCTGCGGGCTTGCCTGTAAGCTACCCGAGAGCTGCATTGTCCTCCGACACTGTAGCTCTTGGGTGGCTGCATGGTGAGTCCGCAGTGTGAAAAAAAAAGCGGTCGGCTGACGGCACACGCTTCGGAGGACAGTGTGTGTTCGTCTTCGCCCTCCCGAGTCAGCGCAGGGTGGTAGCGGTGAGCTGAGCTTAAAAAATAATTGGCCATTCTAAATTGGGAGAAAATAATAAAAACAATTGGCAAGGACTACATTTATAAAAAATAAATAAATAACTACCCTGAACTACATAATAAAAAATAACTACCCTAAGCAACTAAACTACTTTGATAAATTACCAGCAAGGTGTGAATTGCCAATCTATGCTGATTTACAAACCAGCAAGAGATAAGTTCAAATCATTTTTAATATGACATACATGCAAAACAGTTACGACAAGTTCAATTAATGAACATTAATTGATGCATAAAAAATAGATTTTTTGTCAAGTTGTCCATTTTACTTCAATGGGAACTGATGAAGAGCCCCTTATATATATATATATATATATATATATATATATATATATATATATATATATATATATATATATATATCAATCAATTACAATAATACATATTTACAATAATACCACTTTTATACTCAGCCTTTCAATTGAATAGACCCCAGTGTTGTAAATGTGCATACCTCAAATTAATCTCCAACAATTTCAATAGGAATTGTATATTCATTGTTTTCTAAATAAAGATGATACATATTGCCATGTGCAGTATAATAATGATCTTACTTCTATGTTATGCTATCAATCACACAGAAGGCAAATGAAGCAGATCTGCACCACAGCTTTGTGTCTCACTCACAGAGGCAGCATTGCAATTCTCATCTTCATAGAACAGATTATTTCATGCACCACATGCGTTGGGCCAGCTGCTCAAAGTGTCTATTGAGGTACAGCATGTGCATTAGGAGCTGTGCTACTGAACCTGTTTTGATTACTCTGACTTTAGCTTTACTGACATTTGACACAATGGCGCTACCTTTGTTCATTATTATCTTCATTCACAAGATTGCCTTTCACCAGCTTTGACAAATGTGTGATAAAGATTACAATAATTGAGTTGTGTAGACAAGGGGTTTTGTCCGTCAGTGTTTCAGATCAGATCTGTGCTAGCCTAAAGCCCACCGCACACAGCCCGACTCAAGCCGTCCCGACTCATCTCATCTCAACTGGCCGTACAGAGTTTGGATGAATTGTATCAGTGTGCGTGCACTTAAAACCAAGATTATGTAGATTTCAGTCGGGATGTCTTCAGATTTGAAGATTGAACATATTGAATCTTTTTCAGACACAGTTTCGTTCAGATGTGATCAGTCTATCTGTGTGCAGCGGCTGCCGACCAAGACTGACTGAGACCGATTAGTCATAAGGGTGTCAACCAATGGTGAAGCAGGTTTAAGTGACGTAGCTTGTCATGTAACTTGTCACAAGATGGCGGAATATTGACAGCTTTAGTTCCACAGGTAAAAATACATTAGTCTCGAATTGCTCTAAGTGTCCTGAATTCAAAAATATCAGATATGTGCACATTTGAATAGGTTTTTTTAGGCGTTTACTAATCAAAGGTAAATTATCAATTTACCTTTTTATTATCAATCTACTGGCAGCCTATATTTTCTTACTGCGCTAAAACAGAAGTAACCGGTGTGTCGATCTCCAATAGGTCACAAATCACAAGCCCCAAGATCCACACGCTGAGAAAAAATAAAAACGCCAAAGTCAAATAAAAAATCATCAGGTTGGATTTTATTTACCACAGGCTAAAGTGTAGTAGACAAGCTATACAAAAAGTCAAACACTGCCTGAAACGTTTGCACAGCGTAAATGGTCAATTAATTAATAGGCTAAGCGCTTCTTTTGGTTGCCTCGCGGCACTGTCTCCGCCGTCTAATCAGCATACGATGCCATGCATAATGTGAGGGTCGCTATGTTGGACTAAGTTAATACAAAAATGTGTATAGGGCAGTATTAATTAAATCTGCATACATAGTAATCACCGGGATCTAGTTGTGGTCAGTCTAATTCAGTCTTAGCAGTGTGCGACACCCAGTCAGGAAAAACTGAGCACAACTGATCACAAAATCTGTGCATACTCAGATGAGATGAGTTGGGATGGCTTGAGTCGGGCTCTGTGCAGCGGGCTTAACGCTGCTTCTGATTGCTTGCACAACAAATATGTAGTATATGCATAAAAAAGTTTAAATGGTAACCTTTTACAGGTTTATATGACAACCATTGAAAAAGTTTAAATGGTAACCTTTTACAGGTTTATATGACAACCATTGAAAAAGTTTAAATGGTAACCTTTTACAGGTTTATATGACAACCATTGAAATCGATTTCTTTTCTTTCTGCAGCTTTGGTATACACATGGATAACTAGTGTTCAACGCTATCATTATTTTACTAGTAGATCTGCTGTTCACAGGTGGAACATTTGAAAGGGTCTCAATCCACTAGATTCTAAAGTAACTACTTGGCAAGATTTGCTGAAATCTATCAACTTGTTTTGCTGCAAGAGGACTTACAGTATACATCTGTATTTTAATGCTGCTTCAAAACAATGTCCAAAACCACACATATGCTGTGTATGTAGAGTGCATTTATTACTTTTAGGTTTATGAAAAACTGTATGGCTTCTATAGCTGCCTACTGTTTTAGGTTCAAAAGATATATCGGTAACACTTTACATTAAGTGTCTCTAATTACAGTGTATTTACAGAGTAGTTACTTAGTATAAAGGCAGCAGTGTGGAGTAGTGGTTAGGGCTCTGGACTCTTGACCGGAGGGTCGTGGGTTCAATCCCAAGTGGGGGACACTGCTGCTGTACTTTACCTAGATTGCTCCAGTAAAAACCCAACTGTATAAATGGGTAATTGTATGTAAAAATAATGAGATATCTTGTAACAATTGTAAGTCACCCTGGATAAGGGCGTCTGCTAAGAAATAAATAATAATAAATACATACTTACAGGTAATTACAATGTCATTATGCATAGTTACAATGCGCTTAATGTGTAATCTTTTGCATGCTATAACCCCAATCCTAACCCTAACCTTAACCCTAACCCTAACTCTAAATCTAACCCTTTTCTGATACAACTGTGCACGTGCACATATCATGCAAACAATCTTTACACGTTAAGTACATTGTAATTACTGGTATGCCTCATAACATTGTTATTATGTGTATTTACATCTGCTATGTAAATGCACAGTAATTAGAGACATGTAATGTGAAATATTATCATATTATCTAAGAGTAATCTGAATATGTACATCTTTCAATAAGTAATTCAAAAGTAATTATTAGTGAAAGAACACTGATTTCCAAATACATCTAAATATTCATGACAGTAATTTATGCATCAGTTTTGACATTAAAATGTACAATCGGTGTGGTTTTAGAAAGGACAGATGAAGGAGGCAGCACTGCATTGGTTATGAAACTTTAGGAATGAAACAAAGATTCAACAGAACCATGGCACAATTGTGAAGTATAGCTTAGCTGTGTTAGCTGTTCAAATTTCAATCTGCTGGTGCTGAAGCTGTGATGATGTTGATAAAGATGACTGTTTTTACGTGCATATACCGGTCTTGAAAAAAAATCTAGTTTGAGTTAACATTATTTGTAATCCAATTGTGCAAATGTTAAATACCATCCCAAGGCTAGGCAATCCACTTATTCTACTCTTTGCTGTTTCTTTTTTCACAGGAACAAAGAAAACTGTGACCTGATTGGTACTGCACCACTTTCCATCTCTGACAGTAATACGTTTGCCTGTTTACTCTGCGCTTGCTTGATGTTATCCGTGACCTCCTCAAGAATATGTCTCTGGCTCTAGTAGATTGCAAGCTTTGCTACCAAAAGGGGGTACATGGAGAAAAAAGCCACAAAATAATCCTATTAACTGGAGAGAAGAAACTGGCAGTGTACACAGGCCATCCTCCTTCATTGACCTTGCATCTCTAGTTGAAAGTCGCTTGAATAATTACTTTTAGCACCCCAAGTATACAACTTAGACATGCTGTGATCAGAAACATACTGTACTGTTCATTAATCAAGTCAGCTCAGGTAGAAGTGATCAAACAACAGAGATTTCAAAATCAATAAACCGGGGGATGGCTAAGTATGTGTGCTGTACCACTTTTGATATAATTCATCTTTTTTAGTGTACAGAAACACAGATACAATATTGAGTTGGGGTGGGGTTATGCTAAAATGGTAGCGTTAAAATGAAAAATACATTTGGGACATACAGTACAGTAATAAAATGCATACCCTACCTCTCTTTTCTTATACAAATAATTTTAACACAGGCAACCTTTTTTGAAAAAGTATAGGATATAAGATTCAAGATTGCATTGCCTGCGTAGCAAATTTATTGACAGAATAATATTTAATGAAAAGAATAGAGAAAGGTTGGAACTGAACCCTCAACAACAGGCATATAAAGTGTCTATGTTACCACACTACCACCTGTTTGAGTTTGTGTTTCACTCACATGAAGAATTATTCTGCTGTTCCTACCATATGATGAAGTAAACGGTACAGCACGCTGTTTATCAAGCCAAAATGGCCAATAACCCCACTCTTTACCCACTATGTGTTGTGCCACTTTTTATCATGCACTTCATAAAAAAAAAATAAGTGTGTGACAAAATAGTGCATTATGGAAATGATGTTCTGGGTTGCTGAAAGTCATTGTGAACATAGCCAATGACAAACACAAAAAGACAGCACTGCAACTTCACTTGTTTCGAATTAGAACCGGTGTCATTCACTTGTTTCTAAATGTTATTTGTTTTTATAAAATTTTAAAAAGATGAATCATATGTTTATTTAATAAGGAGATTTGTCAAGAGCTTATTCTGCCACATTTTATCATTTGGAATAGAAACCAAATACACTTGACATGCATAAGGGACTGTTTGCTGCTGTCATCTGTTGTTGTACGTGTTATCAATTTGTTTTTATTTTCCAACTTATTCCACATGGAAAAGTAACATATAATGCATACATAAATAGAAACTGTGTGAAATAGATGTTTGGCTGAATGTGTGTAACTCTTCATATGTCAATTCAAGTCAATGTAGCTGTATATCAAAAAATCTCTGATACATCATTAAGTTTTGCATATGTCAATTCAAATCAGTGTAGTGGTATATCAAACAATCTCTGATACATCATTACGTTTTGCATATGTCAATTCAAATCAGTGTAGTGGTATATCAAAAAATCTTTGATAAATCATTAAGTTTTGTTGTCTTGGTAATATCGAGATCCTGGGATAAATGATCTTGTGGTCATGAGATACATGCAATAAAAAGGTTAAATTGGCACAGTGTGCTAATTTCTCAAATCTATTCAAGAATCCAAGTTGCCAATCCAAAAATAAATAAATAACTAGGATGTTTAATTTAGGGAGCTTTTAAAATAAATATCATTTCAGAATGCACATTATTTTTTTTATAGTGTTATACCTAGACCAAATATTGGCATATTTAGATGTACCATACTTGTGATTTAAGAGGTGCTCAATAGGTGTATATAAGGAAGGGCTCTTACTCGTTCGAACACTTGTATTCTTACTGTGTCTGAAGTGCTTTAAAAATGCATTTCTGGTACACTGAAAGCAGCCAGACAGTGTTTTAACATTATCTGCCAGTGATTTAGATAGATATGTATCATATTTGCTCTAAGAGCTGGGGTGGCTGAGTACCCTGTTTCATAGACCAGTTCATTGGAAAGTGCCACAGGTCCACTGATACCTCCAACCCCCAGAATGAATGTGCCTCTATGATGCAAATGAGTGTAACGGTAGAACAAGAAGATTGGAAACTTTAGAAAGACAAAACAGGAAAAACAAATAATACCTACACCTGAACATACCAGTTGGTTATTTCAAAACATGTTTACTGTTTTCTATGCAAAAAAAACCCCATTATTTAATCCTTCTCTGCTGAGTGAGGTTGACAAGCGTATACAAACTGGTCCATCTTCTCAAGGGTTGTTACCGTCTATATCACAGACTCTTTGTATCAATCAAGCACATAAACCTATATACGGTATGGTTTGCTGTACAGGGTTTGAGCTCATGTACAGTATCAGCAGTGCAATCATGATGGGATTAACATATGTTTTTGGTTACAGAGGATTTCCAAGCATGCAGACATTTCTAAATGTTAAAAAAATCTGAAGCAGGTCTAATACAAAGCAACATTTAAGAGCGATGAAGCAATAAAGTGTGAGTTTAACAGTTTATTTGAGAACAGATCTGATGACATCGTCACCAGATCAGATTGTTTCGTTTCTATTGGAAGACTGGTTGTTATGCAGACCATCGGGGTGGCTGTGATGATTGGTATAAGATATGCAGAGGATTTGATCATGTGTTTGACCTGAAAGGAAATGCACACTGAGAAGTCATTGTACAGTGGAAGATAATGAGTTACAGGGGATAGAACATGGATTCATTTGAACTAATCGTCAGCCAATGCAATACAAAAACAAAAATAAAAAAGGAGAGGGATTGACCTTGTATCTTGAACCTACTCTGCGAACAATGGCTCCAGTAAAGTACGGTGTAAATCTATGTGGTCTTTTTAACTGAAATAAATACGAGGGCATGGGATTGTAAATCATTCTACACTAATACAATGTTATGCTGAACTCTTGAACATCTAGTCAACAGTATAAAGAATACAAAAATGTAATGTAAAAATATGTTTTTATTTATCCATTATTACAAACATAACCTTGTTTTGTGAGGAACACTTTATAGTACTGTTGGAAAATGAAAAAGGTGGGCTTGTTGTGATTCCCTTCAGGTAAGGTCAGATAATGAGTAAACTGACCTCAAGGCAGGACTATCTGCAGGTTTATTTATTCTGGTGGTAATCCTTGCTGTTAGGTTTGAGGATCTGGGGCATTTCATAAAAACATTTCTAAACAATTTGATGTGAAAAATAAACATTAGTTTTATAGAGTTAATGAAAAATGGCAGCTGTATGTCATTGCCACATGACCTGTTAACAATTGACCTCAAATTGGCTAGCATTGTTCTTATATTCCAGAGGCCTTTGGATGAATTGCTGTTTTATTTAGTTCCACAAATCTTTAATGGCAATAGAAGCTTCAATTAAACATAAAAATATGTGTTGAAATAAAAAAAAATGAATAAAGTAAAAAAAAAGTGAATTCTGTAGACACATGTCCTGTCATCAAAACAATAACGGTATGGTAATATCAAGATCCTGGGATATATGCTCTCGTGGTCACGAGATAACGGAATGGTAATATCGAGCTACTGTAATAAAGGATCTCGTGGTCATGAGATAAAGGAATGGCAATATCGAGCTACTGTAATAAAGGATCTCGTGGTCTCGAGATAAAGGGATGGTAATATCGAGCTACTGTAATAAAGGATCTCGTGGTCTCGAGATAAAGGAATGGTAATATCGAGCTACTGTAATAAAGGATCTCGTGGTCTCGAGATAAAGGGATGGTAATATCGAGCTACTGTAATAAAGGATCTTGTGGTCATGAGATAAAGGAATGGTAATATCGAGCTACTGTAATAAAGGATCTCGTGGTCATGAGATAAAGGAATGGTAATATCGAGCTACTGTAATAAAGGATCTCGTGGTCATGAGATAAAGGGATGGTAATATCGAGCTACTGTAATAAAGGATCTCGTGGTCTCGAGATAAAGGAATGGTAATATCGAGCTACTGTAATAAAGGATCTCGTGGTCTCGAGATAAAGGGATGGTAATATCGAGCTACTGTAATAAAGGATCTTGTGGTCATGAGATAAAGGAATGGTAATATCGAGCTACTGTAATAAACGATCTCGTGGTCTCGAGATAATGGGATGGTAATATCGAGCTACTGTGATAAAGGATCTCGTGGTCTCGAGATAAAGGAATGGTAATATCGAGCTACTGTAATAAAGGATCTCGTGGTCTCGAGATAAAGGAATGGTAATATCGAGCTACTGTAATAAAGGATCTCGTCTCGAGATAACGGGATGGTAATATTGAGCTACTGTAATAAAGGATCTCGTGGTCTCGAGATAAAGGAATGGTAATATCGAGCTACTGTGATAAAGGATCTCGTGGTCTCGAGATAAAGGAATGGTAATATCGAGCTACTGTAATAAAGGATCTCGTCTCGAGATAACGGGATGGTAATATCGAGCTACTGTAATAAAGGATCTCGTCTCGAGATAACGGGATGGTAATATCGAGCTACTGTAATAAATGATCTCGTGGTCTCGAGATAATGGGATGGTAATATCGAGCTACTGTAATAAAGGATCTCGTGGTCTCGAGATAACGGGATGGTAATATCGAGCTACTGTAATAAAGGATCTCGTCTCGAGATAACGGGATGGTAATATCGAGCTACTGTAATAAAGGATCTCGTGGTCTCGAGATAACGGGATGGTAATATCGAGCTACTGTAATAAAGGATCTCGTGGTCTCGAGATAACGGAATGGTAATATCGAGCTACTGTGATAAAGGATCTCGTGGTCTCGAGATAACGGGATGGTAATATCGAGCTACTGTGATAAAGGATCTCGTGGTCTCGAGATAACGGAATGGTAATATCGAGCTACTGTGATAAAGGATCTCGTGGTCTCGAGATAACGGGATGGTAATATCGAGCTACTGTAATAAAGGATCTCGTGGTCTCGAGATAACTGGATGGTAATATCGAGCTACTGTAATAAAGGATCTCGTGGTCACGAGATAATGGGATGGTAATATCGAGCTACTGTAATAAAGGATCTCGTGGTCTCGAGATAACTGGATGGTAATATCGAGCTACTGTGATAAAGGATCTCGTGGTCACGAGATAATGGGATGGTAATATCGAGCTACTGTAATAAAGGATCTCGTGGTCTCGAGATAACGGAATGGTAATATCGAGCTACTGTGATAAAGGATCTCGTGGTCTCGAGATAACGGGATGGTAATATCGAGCTACTGTAATAAAGGATCTCGTGGTCACGAGATAACGGAATTGTAATATTGAGCTACTGTAATAAAGGATCTCGTGGTCATGAGATAAAGGAATGGTAATATTGAGCTACTGTAATAAAGGATCTTGTGGTCACGAGATAAAGGAATGGTAATATCGAGCTACTGTAATAAAGGATCTCGTAGTCACGAGATAACGGGATGGTAATATCGAGCTACTGTAATAAAGGATCTCGTGGTCACGAGATAACAGGATGGTAATATCGAGCTACTGTAATAAAGGATCTCGTAGTCACGAGATAAAGGAATGGTAATATCGAGCTACTGTAATAAAGGATCTCGTAGTCACGAGATAACGGGATGGTAATATCGAGCTACTGTGATAAAGGATCTTGTGGTCACAAGATAAAGGAATGGTAATATCGAGCTACTGTAATAAAGGATCTCGTAGTCACGAGATAACGGGATGGTAATATCGAGCTACTGTGATAAAGGATCTTGTGGTCATGAGATAATGGAATGGTAATATCGAGCTACTGTAATAAAGGATCTCGTAGTCACGAGATAATGGGATGGTAATATCGAGCTACTGTAATAAAGGATCTCGTAGTCACGAGATAACGGGATGGTAATATCGAGCTACTGTAATAAAGGATCTCGTGGTCTCGAGATAACGGGATGGTAATATCGAGCTACTGTAATAAAGGATCTCGTCTCGAGATAACGGGATGGTAATATCGAGCTACTGTAATAAAGGATCTCGTGGTCTCGAGATAACGGGATGGTAATATCGAGCTACTGTAATAAAGGATCTCGTGGTCTCGAGATAACGGAATGGTAATATCGAGCTACTGTGATAAAGGATCTCGTGGTCTCGAGATAACGGGATGGTAATATCGAGCTACTGTAATAAAGGATCTCGTGGTCTCGAGATAACTGGATGGTAATATCGAGCTACTGTAATAAACGATCTCGTGGTCACGAGATAATGGGATGGTAATATCGAGCTACTGTAATAAAGGATCTCGTGGTCTCGAGATAAGTGGATGGTAATATCGAGCTACTGTAATAAACGATCTCGTAGTCACGAGATAATGGGATGGTAATATCGAGCTACTGTAATAAAGGATCTCGTGGTCTCGAGATAATGGAATGGTAATATCGAGCTACTGTGATAAAGGATCTCGTGGTCTCGAGATAACGGGATGGTAATATCGAGCTACTGTAATAAAGGATCTCGTGGTCACGAGATAACGGAATTGTAATATTGAGCTACTGTAATAAAGGATCTCGTGGTCATGAGATAAAGGAATGGTAATATCGAGCTACTGTAATAAAGGATCTCGTGGTCACGAGATAAAGGAATGGTAATATCGAGCTACTGTAATAAAGGATCTCGTAGTCACGAGATAACGGGATGGTAATATCGAGCTACTGTAATAAAGGATCTCGTGGTCACGAGATAACAGGATGGTAATATCGAGCTACTGTAATAAAGGATCTCGTAGTCACGAGATAAAGGAATGGTAATATCGAGCTACTGTAATAAAGGATCTCGTAGTCACGAGATAACGGGATGGTAATATCGAGCTACTGTGATAAAGGATCTTGTGGTCACGAGATAAAGGAATGGTAATATCGAGCTACTGTAATAAAGGATCTCGTAGTCACGAGATAACGGGATGGTAATATCGAGCTACTGTGATAAAGGATCTTGTGGTCATGAGATAATGGAATGGTAATATCGAGCTACTGTGATAAAGGATCTTGTGGTCATGAGATAATGGAATGGTAATATCGAGCTACTGTAATAAAGGATCTTGTGGTCATGAGATAATGGAATTGTAATATTGAGCTACTGTAATAAAGGATCTCGTGGTCACGAGATAAAGGAATGGTAATATTGAGCTACTGTAATAAAGGATCTCGTGGTCTCGAGATAAAGGAATGGTAATATCGAGCTACTGTAATAAAGGATCTCGTGGTCACGAGATAACGGAATTGTAATATTGAGCTACTGTAATAAAGGATCTCGTGGTCATGAGATAAAGGAATGGTAATATCGAGCTACTGTAATAAAGGATCTCGTGGTCACGAGATAACGGAATTGTAATATTGAGCTACTGTAATAAAGGATCTCGTGGTCACGAGATAATGGAATGGTAATATCGAGCTACTGGGATAACGGATCTCGTGATCAGCGAGACGCTGTATATAGAGGCTACCTGCTTCACCATTTTGTTTTCTGCACTGTTCGTTTTTAGTGCATGTTTATGAATTTTGAATGTTTTGATATCTGTGTGCCTGTTCCAGTATTTATGGACAATTAAACGTTACTTAGCGCACTTTTTTACTTTTGGAATAAAAAATAATATATATATATATATATTTTTTAATTGGGTGGTTTATTTTATTTACATGCATAGGTCAGTAATGTATTTATTACAGCAGTAATGTGTTTTTTTTGTTGTTTTTTTTTGCAATGTAGTCAATTTTGACACATTTGGGGCTACCCTGGAGAATAATTAAAAGTAGTCTCACTTTTACATTGTAAGATTATTTCATAACACCGTGTAACATTTTTTTTTTTTTTGGTTCCTGGGTAGTAAGTGTTATTTCCTAATTGCTTATGCCTCAAAAGTATAGAAAATGGCTATTATTCCCCACAAACTTTGCTTTTGTTACCAGGACAGTGATATTTTGAAATTTACCTATTTTCCAGAACATTCCAGATAGATTCAGTGCTGAGTAAACTTGGAGTAACTTCTAGAACTTTCTAGAACTTTCCTGTAATATAAATAGTAGTATAAATACAGGGGCCTTAAGCCCACCATTTCAGTTTAGTTCCAGTGGATACATATCTGCATTTTTCTGAGATGGCATCAAGGTCATAGGAGACTTCAAAATGATGGCATTACTGATGGGTCTCCAAGGCAGTTTTACCAAGTTTCTCTGCTATCTTTGCCTTTGGGACAGCAGGGACACCAAGGCGCACTACCACAGGCGGGACTGGCCACAGCGGACCGAGTTCTCTGTGTGGAGGAACAACGTCAAGTTGGAGCCACTGGTGGACCCCCGGAAGGTGCTGATGCCACCACTGCACATCAAATTGGGCCTTATGAAACAATTTGTCAGAGCTCTAGATAAGGAGTCAGCAGCCTTCAAGTACCTTCAAGACTTCTTCCCTAAGCTGTCTGAGGCAAAGGTCAAAGCCGGTGTCTTCGTCGGACCACAGATAAAGAAGATCCTGGAGTGCAATGAATTCCCCAAGAAGCTCACTAGTAATGAGAAAGCGGCTTGGAACAGCTTTGTCGCAGTGGTTCGGGGCTTCCTGGGCAATCACAAGGCCGAAAACTATGTGGAGCTTGTTGAGACTCTGGTGAAGAACTACGGCACAATGGGCTGTAGGATGTCCCTCAAAGTCCATATCCTTGATGCTCATCTTGATAAATTCAAGGAGAACATGGGAGCGTACTCGGAGGAGCAAGGCGAGCGCTTCCACCAGGATATACTGGACTTTGAATGCCGCTACCAAGGACAGTATAACGAGAACATGATGGGAGAAAAACTACTCACTTCTAAATCTTTTGTAGTAATTTTTGTATTACTTTAGTATAAATACATCTTAATTTGGATTCATATGTTGTTTTTTTCTGACTTTATTTGAACGAAAAGAAGCAAATTCGCCCGTTTTCTCATTGGAAATAGGTAAATTTCAAAATATCACTGTCCTGGTCACAAAAGCAAAGTTTGTGGGGAATAATAGCCATTTTCTATACTTTTGAGGCATAAGCAATTAGGAAATAACACTTACTACCCAGGAACAAAAATTGTGTTACAAAGTGTAATCTTTGTTAAAGCGTATACTGCACAATAAAGGGTTCTCAAAACACAGAGAATTGTTACAAATATCTTTGACTCAATATATCACCAGGAGAATTTGATTCACACTCTTCAGCCATGGGACCAAACTCCACAAATTAATTACACTATTAAGGTAATTTCAGTCCCCCGTTGTCCATTTGCAGTTTCCTCCCGATGTTCATGTTCTAAGAATTTCATTAAAATAGTGACAATTCTAGTAGCTTAGTACTGACCTCCCTTCGTGTGGCATTACTGAATACAAGATCGCTAGGAAAAATCTCTCCTAATCAATGCTTTTATTTTGCAATCAAATCTACATATTTTAACTTTGTATGAGACTTGGCTGAAACAGGACAAGACTGAACCACTATTAGAGGCTTATCCCACCAGTTTCTCTTTCTATCAGAAGGCATGTCCTATAGGTCGGGGTGGGGTAGTAGAGGCTTGTCCCGCAGGTTTCTCTTTCTATCAGAAGGCATGTCCTATAGGTCAGGGTGGTGTAGTAGAGGCTTGTCCCACAGGTTTCTCTTTCTATCAGAAGGCATGTCCTATAGGTCAGGGTGGTGTAGTAGAGGCTTGTCTCGCAGGTTTCTCTTTCTATCAGAAGGCATGTCCTATAGGTCAGGGTGGTGTAGTAGAGGCTTGTCCCACAGGTTTCTCTTTCTATCAGAAGGCATGTCCTATAGGTCGGGATGGTGTAGTATTATTATTATTATTATTTCTTTTTTAGCAGACGCCCTTATCCAGGGCAACTTACAGTTGTTACAAGATATCACATTATTTTTACATACAGTTATTTTATTTTTTACATACAATTATCCATTTATACAGTTGGGTTTTTACTGGAGCAATCTAGGTAAAGTACCTTGCTCAAGGGTACAGCAGCAGTGTCCCCCACTAGGGATTGAACCCATGACCCTCCGGTCAGGAGTCCGGAGCCCTAACCACTACTCCACACTGCTGCATATATATATGTGTGGACATATCTGTATATATATATACAGACGTGCTCAAATTTGTTGGTACCCCTCCACAAAAAACGAAGAATGCACAATTTTCTCTTAAATAACTTGAAACTGACAAAAGTAATTGGCATCCACCATTGTTTATTCCATATTTAATAGAACTTTGCTTTTGATTTTTTATTCAACATAATATTGTATATAAGAAAACAAATGAAAATGGCATGGACAAAAATGATGGGACCGCTAACCTAATATTTTGTTGCACAACCTTTAGTGGCAATCACTGTAATCAAACGTTTTCTGTAGCTCTCAATGAGACTTCTGCACCTGTTAACAGGTAGTTTGGCCCACTCTTCCTGAGCAAACTGCTCCAGCTGTCTCAGGTTTGATGGGTGCCTTCTCCAGACTGCGTTTCAGCTCTTTCCATAGATGTTTGATAGGATTCAGATCAGGACTCATAGAAGGCCACTTCAGAATAGTCCAATGTTTTGTTCTTATCCATTCTTGGGTGCTTTTAGCTGTGTGTTTTGGGTCATTATCCTGTTGGAGGACCCATGACATGCGACTGAGACAGAGCTTTCTGACACTGGGCAGTACGTTTCGCTCCAGAATGCCTTGATAGTCTTGAGATTTCATTGTGCCCTGCACAGATTCAAGGCACCCTGTGCCAGGTGCAGCAAAGCAGCCCCAAAACATAACCGAGCCTCCTCCATGTTTCATTGTAGGTATGGTGTTCTTTTCTTTGAAAGCTTCATTTTTTCGTCTGTGAACATAGAGCTGATGTGACTTGCCAAAAAGCTCTAGTTTTGACTCATCTGTCCAAAGGACATTCTCCCAGAAGGATTGTGGCTTGTCAATATGCATTTTAGCAAATTCCAGTCTGGCTTTTTTATGTTTTTCTTTTAAAAGTGGAGTCCTCCTGAGTCTTCTTCCATGGAGCCCACTTTCACTCAAAAAGTGACGGATGGTGCGATCAGAAACTGACGTACCTTCACCTTGGAGTTCAGCTTGTATCTCTTTGGCAGTTATCCTTGGTTCTTTTTCTACCATTCGCACTATCCTTCTGTTCACTCTGGGGTCGATTTTCCTCTTGCGGCCGCGCCCAGGGAGGTTGGCTACAGTTCCATGGACCTTAAACTTCTTAATAATATTTGCAACTGTTGTCACAGGGACATCAAGCTGCTTGGAGATGGTCTTGTAGCCTTTACCTTTACCATGCTTGTCTATTATTTTCTTTCTGATCTCCTCAGACAACTCTCTCCTTTGCTTTCTCTGGTCCATGTTCAGTGTGGTGCACACAATGATACCAAATAGCACAGTGACTACTTTTCTCCATTTAAATAGGCTGAATGACTGATTACAAGATTGGAGACATGTGTGATACTAATTAAAGAAACTAATTAGTTTGAAATATCACTATAATCCAATTATTTTTTATCTTTTCTATGGGGTACCAACAAATGTGTCCAGGCCATTTTAGAATATCTTTGTAGAATAAGCAATAATTCATCTCTTTTCACAGCTTCTTTGCTTTATTCTATGACATACCAAAGGCATGCAAGTATACATGATAAAATAGCTTTTAATTTCATCACTTTTCAAGAGGAATGAAGCATTATTTCAATGAGCTATAAGGGTACCAACAAATTTGAGCACGTCTGTATATATATATATATATATATATATATATATATATATATATATATATATATATATAATTAGAAAAAAAATTGATAATTAATAACAACAAAAAGGTATTAGTAAGATTTTTGAAATGTAGTTTATATATACAGTAATGGTTTCTTACTTTATTTTGCTTTTGAATTGTTCATACCAGCTCCATCAAATTAAAAAACAACAACCTATAAAAGAAAACACATATGAATTACTCATACTCATGAAACTAAGAGCAAGGTGCTGAACAAGGGCAAGGAGCACTATAGCAACCAAAGCCTCTGGCTCTTTTTCATATTGGGGAAATCAGCAGGTTGGCCAGTTTTTCGCCATACATGGATTTTAATAGAAACTTGTTTTTTTCATGATCATGCGCATCACCTTTGCCGATACACAAAATACAATTTTATATATGCATAACTGCTAACTTGCTTCCATATTTTAATGGAAACAGCCGGTGATGTAAGGGTAGCAAACTCTTATCTCGTGGCACATGGATATGGGTGGGGCGACCCCCACTTTTATTTCTCTAAAATATTGGAAAAGAAACAGGCTTCCTAACTTATAGGAATGTTTGCAACTTTGCTTTCTGGTGCTGCCGTTTTAATAAATAAAGAAAAGATGTTGTCTCAGGTTTATTGGATTGCATATGTGCTATTTTATGAAGATATTTAGGCTGAATAAATAAAACTGATAAACTGGACAAAAGAAGTATATTTTTGTACTGGATTTATTTCTTGCCTGTATGTATTTTTTGTTATTCCTTACAGAAAAATAATAAGTGACTTAGTGGGTTAATATACTGTATAAGCTGTAATGTTGCAGGGTTATTTTGTTTTAATAGGCTATGCATTCCCACAGCTTCAACTGGTCTCATTAATAGCTTATTAATCAGAGATGAGTTTCTGTATAAAATTGCTGTCACAGAATCAATGCAGTATAATGAATGATGGACCTTAATTAATTCCCCAAACTTTTATATAAAGATGACCTCCCTTATAAATGAATGATATTTAATTATACAACAACCGCACAATGATCTTCCATTGTTTTCTATGGAGGTTAGCGGTTCTGTTATTACGGAATGACTAATAAAGCACGGCTGAGAAGTGACACTACTTCATGACACCTGTTCTAAAACCACAGCTTACGGGATGAAATACTTCACACTGACACTCTTACAGCGGGCTACAAGGATTATTTCAAACAAACAAATACTTGCCAAAGTCACTTATAAAGTACATTTCTGTTACTTTCATCTGTTGCACTACTGCACATAACATTGACAAAAATAACTTGTATCACAATTGTCCAGTTATGAGTGATATTTTTTATGTAGTCCAACTGTAAGGATAAAAGGCAGTTTGTATTTAAATTGGTGTACTTCTCTGTGACTTGTGTTCTGCTTCAGAAAAACTCAAAATACCCATAAACGCTATAGCTAATAATATATATTTTCTCAAATGAACAAAACCCCAAGTCCATCTGACATTTTTGCACCTTATTTAAAAATATGATTTCCTGTCGATTGAAGTTGTACAACGTGGCAGTCACATGGCCCTCTGCATTATATGCCGGGGTTCACATAACTTTTAACATTAGGGTCTCACGTGAGTACGAGCAGAAATGGTTTGGTACGCACCAAAATTAGGGGTCATCATCAAAGCCTATGTTTAGACAGTTCAAACAATTGGGATGGCAGTGTCAGAGACTACAAGAATAGTTTCTGAATGTGTAACCGGATTGCTGGTTATTACAATGTTTAACAAATCATCATGCATTCTCTATTTATTTCAATACCATACCACCATATTGCCACCCTGCGGATTCAAAAGCAAAAACCCAAACACTTTGATACTTTATTAGTGTTGTTGAACACATAGCTTGATGGCATAACAGTATTTATATAAGGGAGGGAGAAAAATATATTATTTTAAGTAAAATGGCTCAGTAAATTATTTTTTTTAAACTCACATTTAAATGTAAGCTTTCAAACATCGACGCCACCTCTCACCCCAGCTCAGTTTGAGAAGCGAAGCATGAGAGAACTTCCTCAATGCCACTCCCCGTAACTGCATCCCTCTTCTCTGAATGGACAGCTTAATAGAGATACCTGCTATCATTGGTTGTTTCAAGTGCCCATTAAAAGCAAAGTATTGATCTTATGAACTCTCAATTTCAATAAAAACTGGAAGCAGCCAATGACAGCTAGCAGGGAGGTACTCTAGTTAAATTAGTACCCTCCCGGAGATTGTTGACAGAGCCCGAAGACTCAGGTTATGGTTTATTGGTTCGCATGCGAACCTGCGTACCAGTTATGTGAACCCCTGACTATAGCTCATAAATAGTTTGGCAGAATGAAATAACCCCTTGACTGCTCACTGTGCAAAGCATTTACTGGATATTAAGTAAGCACTTTAAAGACAAACAAGGGAATTTCCCTTCTTCTGTTCAGTGCTTAACTCCACATCACATAAGCTCGTCTTTTTAGGACATAATATATTTATGTTGAAAATGTTTGTTAATGAAGTGAAAGAGATGTGGAGTTTTAAAGAGTGAAGCTTATTCATGGATCAAACAGAACAATTGCAAAAGCATAACTGGTACTTATTCACTCTTGTCTCAGCTGGGTTTGAAAGAGCAGAGTAATCGTCATGCTTTTTTAAATGTAGCTCTAATTAAGACGCGTGTAAAGTATGTGTAGATAAAGAGCTGAGCTTAGACCACTAGCATTCTCATACTTCTCAGCAAATCTAGATTTAAACGATTATGCCTTAGGGCTGAAAGTTAAAGCACTGTGAAAATGAGCCCCTTGACATTAGCTTGTCCTCAGCACATATACAGTAAGGTGCCCAGAGAGTGTGAGATCCTGGGAATATAGTGATTCATATGGGTGAATGGCAAGGATAATGTTTTACAGATCAGCTAGCATCACATTTAACACATTTCAGAGCACATCATTTGTGTATTCAAATGGAAATTAGCTTTAAATGGTTCTATGGCCAAGCTGATTGTTTACCTAAACCCCAAATACAGCACTGCTGCTTTTTATGCAATGTCAAATCTGGAAAGGCACTGCCCAGTCACCATTAGATACAGATGGCTATTAATTTAGAAACCCGTATTTGTTGAATTGTGTGATCATCTCAAGAGACAGCACATATGGGTTTGCATTTAAAAAGCGATTGCTTCCCAAATGGGTTTTTAAATAACAGATGCACATAAGACTGGTCCAAATTGCCTAGTTGAAAACACTTTATTTGTAATATTAAAGTGTCAAGAGTAAATAGTTTACCTACATGGCACCTAGACATTCCGTAAATAAACAGATATTACAGAAATGAATTAATAAAGTTGGCTTTGCTGCACTCTGCCATTTCAGGTGTTAACAGCAAACAACAGACATTGGGTATATGTAAAGAACCATGATATTTTAAAAATGACTTTCTCTCTCCACTCCAATCTAAAGGTCAATAGTGATGTATGTCTTGCGAAATTAAAATCCTTGCAGATCATTTCAGCTCCTTCTTCCTGTTACCTCATCAATTACTTAAGAGTTCACACATCTGTCTAGAATCAATACGCATTTCTAAATGTAATAATTTAACAGTTACATTAATTTAAGAGTTTTTTGGCAGGTTTTAAAACAGTGAGAAATTCAAGCTAATCTTTCTAAGGACATACTCTAGATACAAAGTATATACTAATAGGAAACTCGTTCATTCTGAAAAAAAAGTAATACAATTATTAAATAAACTTAATTATTAATAACATTGTTATTAATATCTAGAATAAAAAGCCCCTGTGTAGTTTTGAGTTTTGGGCATGCTGGATTTGAAATGGCTATGGGTTGTTGGATAGAAATGTTTTACATAATATCTATGGGAATTATGTGAGCAAGGTCAAAAGAGACAGTAGAAGGAACAGGTTTTTAGTTCCTGTGCTGCCCAGAGGTTAAACAGCATTTCCAGCTCTGGGCTGTTGAACGGTCTGAATCTATGTGGGCTTCTACTGCTGATGGCACTCATCTCCTCTCCAGTACAAAGCCAAGGGATGAAACAGAGCAGCGGTTTTGTTTTTAATCCCCCCCCCTCCCCCCATGTGATGGGGAATGGAACACCAAAGCCTGTTACCCAAGCCTGTTAGGAACCTCAGCTTTCCAGTTTTGTTTCATCAATGCTAATGTTTAGTTTTCATAGCAGATCAGGATCAGTTGTACAATCAAATGATGAATCTTTCAGACCTGGCAGTAACTAATACATATTCAATTATATGTATCTTTTGGTAATTAACTCCTCTATATCTCCTCTATGTCTATACCCAATAGGGAATGTTCTACACACCCTTTTTTGTTAAAAAGAAAGAAAGAAAGAAAGAAAGAAAGAAAGAAAGAAAGAAAGAAAGAAAGAAATCTGAGATCTATAACATTTAGAAGCATAGTCTGAAGGGATTCTTTACATCCTGTTAGTACATTTTAATTTCTTACATGTTAATGAAATGGTCTGCCTGATTATAATATTAATATTTTATTCTGCTATATTTATTTCGACCTTTTGAAATTATTATTTATTTTTAGAGACAAACTGAAGCAGACAGCAAGTTGGCAAGAACATCATTGTGTGCAAGAAGGCATGACCAATCAAAGGTTCCCTAGAAACGGTGGAAGTTGCTGAAAGGTTCCTTTAAACACAATGGAAGTTGCTGATTGCCATGAAAAGCTTTTTCTGTGCAGTGCTCGCCATTGGGACACAAGTGTTAAGAATACTGTAAAGCATTGAAGGATTTAATCTCCCTCTTCAATCTGAATAAGAATTTATTTCTTGACATAGTTGGAGCTCATCAATGAGCCAGGCTGAACAAAATTCAAAAACTGAACCAAGGATGTATAAACTGTAAAACAGTATTTACAGCTTATACAATATGGAAAGATTGCTGCAATATATATATATCTATATATATCTATATCTATATATATCTATATCTATATCTATATATATCTATATCTATATATATATATATATATATATATATATATATATATATATATATATATATATATATATAATAATAATAAAATAACACATCTAAGGGATCATTTGAAAGGCAATACTGTAAATTAAAGCTTAACATAAGGCTAAAATGAGCAGCGGGTTCTGGTATATGAATAAACACACACAAACCATTATGATGCTGACAAAGCAGAAAGATCAGAGCATCTCACTTTGTGTGAGATACACAGTAGGAGCACAATCTCGAACACATTCTGTCTCCACAAGCTAAAAATGTATTAAGTGAGTATAGTGTTTGTTTGCTTGGTTTGTTTGTGTCTTTGCTGTCTGTTGGTTTTGCAAAGCTGTACGTCCATCACTTTCTCCTGGAAGTAGTACATTGTGTGGAGGCTGGGAAAGAGATTGGTTAGGCGTCTGTCAATAGCAAGTTGTTGAACCATAATTTCTTGACTTGTTACATCTTTGTAAAAAGTCAAAAGTCGTAAATCATTGATAAAAGGATGTTACACCTACACTGCATTGGTCAATGTTTTTTTTTTTTTAAAAAACCCCACAATGGATCCACTTGACTGGAAACTATTGATTTGTAATCATTACTTTTTAAAGTTGTAAAAATATTAACATCTGCAGAATACACTGTACTTGGCAGTGGAGATAATGTACTGTGCATCTGTGTTCTTATGTGTGTGTATCTGAGTTTTGTTTTATTTGGCTGAATCTTCCAAGCGTTATGAGGTGACTTCAGTAACTGCTTCTGGGAAAGGCTTTGATAGCAGGTGTCTAATAATAAACACTCTTGGCTCAGCCGTACGGGCTCAGCTCCGTGGTGCAAAGCTATCCTGTGCTTGATGAAAGTGCCTTGCTATATGTTTCAAACTATCTATGAGTTTGCCAGAATAATGTGTTTACCGCAGATACAAACCAACCTAAAGGATTTTAAGGAGATAGTCAAACCTTAGAGCCTTTGTTAAAACCAGTTAAGAGAGTTTAGAAGAAAGGTAAAAGAAAGGCTTGATCCTTTCTTTTGTTGCTTCTGATTGCATTTGCTGAAAATCGGCTTCTCTTGGAAGACTTCAAGGTGTCTTGGTAGTTTTTAATAGCATGGGGCATACATTATAATTATTGGGTAACCACAAGCGATTCATAAGTATGTAAAAAAAATGAAAAAGAGATTGTCTTTGCCATAATAATTACACCAGGTAACATTTCCATAAGATCAGGAACAATCTGTAATTACCCAGTCAATACCCTATAATTACAAGACTGTCCCTGCTTTGTAATCTAAAGAGCTACTGGTACCTGATTAGCAGAAAATCCACTTTTTTTTGTTAGCTAAAATTAGAGATAATCATGGGTTTAAGTGCCACAGAACAGCAATACAATCAGCCTGTCCCCTGGTGTAGAAATGTGCAAAACCCGAAACAGTCATGCACTGGCACCAATTCACTCAGAATGACACTAGTCAAATGAGGCCTTTTGACTGAATACACATGGAGGCTGAGATACTGCTGCATCCCAAGAGAGAGAGAGAATAGAGATAGAGCTCCCCTCAGAATAGGGCTGTGCAGTCTGTGGAGAAATAAATGGCTTCATTTTGCAGAGCTCTGAATACCTTCCCTGGCTTCCATGACATAAACATGTATAACCCTGCTTAATGTGACAAATTAACTCTTTTAATCTCAAGGAAGCGGGTGCTTTTTTATGCATTAATACCTATGATTCAAAGGTTTTATGCAAATACAGTTTTAAAGGAATTTCCATCTAAAGAAGCACAGGTATTAGCAACGAACCAGTTAGCTTTGAACTCATCATGTAAACACATGTCAAAATGTATCTGTTTAGTACAAACATATTCTAGCAAGAAGCTTAAAGATTAGGATTCCTTATTTACATCAGCAGCAGGTAATATTCAGCAGAACTAAGTACTGTAAATAATGAACACAATGTAGGTCACCAGCAGAATGATTTCTAAAATATCCAATTGGATTTATTTCTACTTCCAACTTCAAGGTGTTATTGTTTACTTTGAGACTGGTCTATGAGATTGGTGATTGGATATTGGATATTGACAATTTAAATGTAGTCTCTACATTACACTACACGTTAGTACCCTAAATGACATGAATGATACCCTATTCACACTACCTGAATACTGCAGGATGGACAGGTGTTGGAAACAGGGTTGTGAATGAAATGAATGATAATCGTGTGTATTCAACACGTGTTGGATAGTGTGAGTAGGGTATTAGTAGTTTGACCCTGTCCTGCTTGTAAAATGAACAGTAAGCACCCATTAATATGTAATGGCCAGTTTCAGCCACGTCAGTGTTAAAACAATTGATCCTGGTAGTCTGGGGTTCATTGAGAAATATTGAAAACTGAATTCAAATATAAGCATCCAGAATGTTATCAAGTCTGCCCATGTCTGGTAGTAAAAATACACTTTAGGATCTGTATCAATCAAAATCTGTCAAATAATTGTAAAGCACTTACAGGTCACTTTCTGAGTGCCGGAAATGCACCGAATGATTGCAAATACTTTCCAGCTTGTTTATACACTATAATTCAATATGCATGAACCCCCATGTTTCTACAGCATGTCATTCACTGCACTCCAGTCATGGAGAGCCAGCGTACCTGGACAAACATAAGAGGAAAACAATCCGATTTTCAAGAAATTCTAGAAATTTCTGAAGTAATATTGTTGAAATTATACTCTAACCTTGGGTTTATAAAAGTATTAACAACAGGCAAACATATATGTTTTTTTATTAATTCAAATCACTGAAATTAATAATAGGTCTGAGTCCAGATTTACATTCAGATTTGTTATTTCTCAGGTTTATGGTTATTAAACTACTGCTTTAATTTTTAATACCTTCAAACCTTGTACTGTTTATTTAGTTATAAATGGTCCGAGAACATGAGTCTGCACTGTTAAAGAATTAGCTAAGCTCTATAGGTCCATTGGCCTGTTGCTTACAAATTATGCTCTAAGGTTTTACAAAGCATCAGCTCTAATAAATAAGAACCCTTAAATGCACCAAAGTGGGGCTCCCAAGTGGCGCATACAGTAAAAGCACTCGCTAGAGTGCAGGATGCGCTCTATAGCCTGGATGTCGCCAGTTCGAGTCCAGGCTATTCCACAGCCGACCGTGGACGGGAGCTCCGAGGGGGCGGCGCTCAATTGGCCGAGCGTCGTCCGGGGGGAGGGAGGGTTAGGTCGGCCAGGGTGTCCTCGGCTCACCGTGCACCAGCGACCCCTGTAGTCTGGCCGGGAGCCTGCAGGCTTGCCTGTAAGCTGCCCAGAGCTGCGTTGTCCTCCGACGCTGTAGCTCTGAGGCGGCTGCACGGTGAGTCTGCAGAGTGTAAAGAAGCGGTCCAGCAATGTGAATTTTGAAACAATATGATTTTTCAGTTAAGGTCTGTCTCTGTACAGGTAATTGTTACCTAAAACAGGTCAATCTTGTATCTGTTTTCTCGTATCACTTTAAATCACTGGACTGGAGAGGGGAACTTAGAGACAAGAGACGAAAGAGATCAGAAAACGTACCTTCTTCAATTACTTGGGGTACAGGTAATTATACCCCAAGTAATTGACACCCCAAGTAATTGACAATCGTACACAAACACTTGAAATGTATTTGCTTACGATTGTAAGTCGCCCTGGATATGGGCGTCTGCTAAGAAATAAATAATAATAATAATAATAATAATAATAATAATAACAGTGTATGTGCTGCAGTTAATATATATAGTGTGTGTGTGTGTGTGTCAAATCTGTACCACTAAAATAGGTTATTTGTGAATATATATATATATATATATATATATATATATATATATATGGCAGAAGGCACAGGTGCCATTGTCTATCAACTCAACAGTACAAAGGTCACTCTTGAAATCAGGACTTAAAGGATGTGTTGCAGTAAGAATACCTCTGTTAAGAAAGGGGAACAAGACTAAAGGGCTAAAATATGCACAAGAACACAGACATTGGACTATGGACTATGGACTATGGTCAAAGGTGCTTTGGACTGTTGATGGATGGACAATGACACCTGTGCCTTCTGTCAGTTATGTTGTCAATTCAATGCTTGTCTTCTTTCTATTCCTTAAGGATATTATCTTCAAGTATTGCTCATCCTTGTTAGACAGCTTTTTGGGTCTTCCAGTCCTGGGTTTGTCAATTACAGGTGATGTTTCTGTGTACTTGTTGATTATGCTTCGGATACCACACCTTGAAAATCAAGTGATGCGAGCTATTTCACTCAATGTTTTTTCCTTCTTTATGCAAGTCAAGGTTATTATAATAGTAGAACACACTAGTGGAGGCTTTGAGTAAATTGTTGATGTTCATGATACATCAGAGTAGAAAAATGCAACATGTCTAAGACCTTCCTACCTTTTTGAGTTTAATAATTGTCCAAGTGTGTTTGTAAGTATTGAATGAGCATCCAAATATGCTATGTCAAATATTGTTGTTTAGGGGTCCCAGAGTGGCTCACCTGGTTAAGGCAAGGCCGTGTGATGTGCAGGGTGAGTCATACAATCAGGGGAGCGTGGGTTCACGTCCTGGCTGTGCAAAGTTGTGCTGGCTTCAGTTCTTCTAAGCTGTGTGGGGAATTGCTGCAATGATGGGAAAAAAACAATAATTGGGCTTCCTAAATTGGGGATATATATATATACTTGTTGTTTAAAGCCTGAGGTACAATGCTGCTGAGAACAAACCTCAAAGACAGTAGGTAACAAAACACTACATGACCCTGTCGGTATAATATACATTTTAAAAATCGATTGTGAACTTGACTTCAGAATGTGGGATACAGCGTAGTGCTGTTGTAAGGCCTCCATTGAGTTTTGTTTGGGTCAGTTTTAGACTGTTTGTAAGGCCAGCACATATAGAGCAGAAATCAATTCTAGATTAGATAAATGTACGTGTAAGGATTGGCATTTGAGGGGAAGAGGTTGGAGACTGGTGATTCTGAGAAGATTAAAAGTCAAGATGTTTATTTATCGAGCACTGGATGGGTAATAAATAACTGCTTGAACCAATAACATAGAACACTAAAGTCAAGGTACACCACTAGACCACAGAGCCTTCAGGAAGTGTTTTAATCCAGAACATTGAATCAACCTTCATTTTCCTTGGAGTCTGCACTTCTGTTGTTGCAGAAAGATGAGTTTCAGTTGAGCACAGGATTGGCTGCAGAGTTGCAGTGTTCCTCACCTGCTATTTAGGCTGAATATGTATTGGATGATCCAGTCGAGGATAAAGTGGACCAATTGCTCAATATTTGCTGTCAAGTAGATGCAAATTAAGCATTTATAATAACATTGTCCTGTTACAGTCAAAATTTCTTTGTCGACTTACTAAGAGTATTGATTTACAGCTGATGCACAAACAAAGCAGTGGGATTTTGCTGTCTGATAGAAGCCGGCTAGAGACAGATGTTGATTGGCTGATGGTACTGAAAGCTTAATAATCAATGATAATTGAGTTATATTTATAATTTAAAAAAAAAATAAACAAAAAATGAAAACATGCAACGAATTTAGAGATAAAGAGAGTAATACCTAATACCTACAACTTTTAAGAAAGCCATGCAGACAAATGTTTTAACAGGTGCCTTCATGGTTAGTTTTACCACATATTTATTGATTGAGTGAAGTGATGGTTTTAAGAATGATGGTACTGCAGGGTGTATGATGTGCTGAAATATCACCCCGGATGTGGGTGTTATGATCATGACGCCATAGGCAGGTGCATCTAACCCCACACAATTCGATTTAAAAAAGGCATTTATCATCGTTACTTACTAACATACTAGAGGTAATTAGGCACTGCTGATAATGATTTTCAGTGGTGTACCCTTCCGCTGTTTTAAAAAAGACAGGTGAGCGGCACTGTGTGTGTGTGAGAGAGAGAGAGAGAGAGAGAGAGAGAGAGAGAGAGAGAGAGAGAGAGAGAGAGCATTTTTAATAGATTTAAATGTTACTGCTGAATATTGGATTGATGAATAAGAACACTAAAAATGCAAGTGCTGTAATGTTATTGAGAGAGGACTGTGCAGATGATTGTGTAGAGGGAGGAGTTAGCCTCTGCTTTTATTACTCCGGGTCATTTCTAGTGTGGATGAAGGACCGTTTGAACTGGGATGGTTCGTTGCCACTGCCAGTAAGGATATGGGACCATGTATTGGATGCCTCTTCGTGCATCATTCCACGATTTCCTGTTTGTTTGCTTCAGTGACGATTTAACCTAATATTATCTGTCATTTAAAATGTAAATGGAATACACAAATCTTCTCAATGCATATGCTGTAAAACAGTGTACATTTCTAGCACAATCTACACACCCCACACATGGTAATGATTTATAGTCTACTTGATGAATGCTGTTTAGTATTTGTACATTCAATATTCTTAGTATATTTGTGTGGGTTATTTTAATATGAAAAAAAAAATCCTATCCAAACTTTAATTAATAACCTGCATACATTTGCATGGGGAATATCGAGATACAATTTAGTGTTCCGCTCTTAATATCAGCTCAGTGTAGGGTGAAGCAAGGGTGAAGCAATATTACTCCACGCACTGTCTACCAAGAGAAACACAAGGATCAAAACTAAAAGTGTGCATTAAATAAATGTAATACAATGTAACATGGCACAGTATAATATACCGTAGTGAAAGAATTGTTAAGAATGATGTAGAAGGAGGTATAGCAAGCTCAGTAAACAGAACAATAATGAAAAAACACTGCATAATTAAAAGTGGAAAATTACTATGTAAAATTACCATGGACAATTTTTATAAGGGCTGCAAGGTTGTATTGGAATTTAAAAAACCCTTATTAAAAAATATACATCAAGTGTGAAATGATATAATACAGACATAAGGGACGTAACAAGAATCCTGTCACGGTGTGGGTATCCGCTGAGACATTCGAGGGACACAGAGAGTTTGCAGTTGCACACAAGAACAAACAAACAAGAACAAAGGGCTTGAAGTTCCAGGCCCTTTATAAAGGCAGGTGACCAGTGTTAATTGATCATCACTTACAGTATGCAACTGACACCTGGCCACCTGCTGCACATTCCTTTTCAATTAGGCAGGGAGGGAAGTTTAATTTCCCTGCCCTGCCATATCTAGCAGACATCATTTTACAAAAAAATACACATTCTTTTATTTTTACACCACCAAATTTATAATATAAATCACCACCAAATATACATTATTTGCTGGGCACTCCGGCAGTGGCGATGGCAACTACAGTGCTGGGCACTCCGGTGGCATGCCTCCCCTCAGCATCATATGTAGGGGCTGCTGAGTGGGGCATGGTTGTTGTGCTGCTCGTTCAAATGGCAGCTCTTGTCCATCTGGCTGTCGGGACAGCAGCTCCTCCCTTTTTTGTCACGCAGAATGGCAGCTCCTCCCTCTCTGGCACGCAGAATGGCAGCTCCTCCCTTTCTGGCACGCAGAATAGCAGCTCCTCCCTTTCTGGCACGCAGGACGGCAGCGCCTCCCTTTCTGGCATGCAGAACAGCAGCTCCTCCCTCTCTAGCACGCAGGACGGCAGCTCCTTCCTTTCTGGCACGCATGTTGGCAGCGCCTCCCTTTCTGGCATGCTGGACAGCAGCTCCTCCCTTTCTGGCACGCAGGACGGCAGCTCCTCCCTTTCTGGCACGCAGAACAGCAGCTCCTCCCCCTCTGGCTCTTGGGCAGACAGGGGGTGAGAAATGGTCAGATACACAGTAGTTCTCAATCCTGGTCTTCGGGGACCCCTGTGTGGTTTTCATTCCAACTGAGCTCTCAATTACTTAACTAAACCCGTAATTGTTTTTTGCTCTTAAGCAGTTGTAAGTAACTTGAAATCTGCAACTTTTCAGGAGCTGAGAACAATTAAAAATGCCTAATTAAGCTACTTGTTAGTTCAATTAAGGGTTTAGTAAAGTAATTGAGAGCTCAGTTGGAATGAAAACCAGAAGACACAGGGGTCCCCGAGGACCAGGATTGAGAACCATTGAGATAGAGGACAGTTTTAATGCATGGCTTTATCAGGAAATCCCATAGTAGTGCTTATTGCCTTTAGTTTCTTAAAAAAGGACTGAATAAAGCAACTGTTATGTTAGCCGTATAAATTCAAAGATTAAAAAAAGAAACAATATTGAAGTTGATTACAAACGGTATTGGTTCGATAGAGGGTAGCAACTTTTTCTTCTTCATCAAGTACTGGAAATGTTATTACAGTGAAACCTGTATTAATAGGTCAAGGGACTGACCATGTGTAGCTACTTATTATATTAAGACTGATGGCTGCTTATTCACCTATTTCTTTTGATGTAGTGCAATATGCATTTCTTAACATAAGATTTACAAAAGGATTACAGGAGATAAGGAAGTCTATTTCTGTCTCAGTAAGATGACAATTTTACAATTTGTCCCTAAAATTGGACACATTTTGAAATATGGAATGATGTTCATCATACCAAACTGGCACTGGCCTGCCCCCTCCAGGCATTTCCAAAATCTAGAAAAGTTTGGTATGATGACATCACAAATCTAGAAAAGTAACTTTCCATTCTGTGCCAGAAGTCGCTGTGAACATACCCTATGAGAGTGAAGCTCTGATAACAGGGTTTGTTGGTCTCTCTATAAGTCCATCTACTCTTTCACCACTTCTGTAAAACCATCCTCTTTGGACTTTCTCAGATCAGACAGATGACAGGGAGAACTGATAGGGGGCCAATGATTACAAAGCACATCTTAATGGAGGTTTTATGAAACTAATTGCCAAGACTGGAGCTTTATGAGATCCATTGAAATTTCCCAATGTAACAATAAAACAAAAAAGGATCTGCATATGAGTTCATAGCAAGGCTCTTAACTTTAGTTCACTGTATGCAGATCCTTTTTTGTTTGCTAAAGAAAAGGATCTTACAATCTGAACTTACATTAATCTGTATGGAAGAGAGAATGTAAGAAAGTAAAAGCTGACAAGCCCAGGGGACAAATACACCAACATTGTTTTATTGCAGGGCCTTGTTTATCAATGTATTTAATAATAAAGTGAATTAATTTGGCAAGGGGTGTAGAGCAAGCTTTTAAAATGCAGACATGAGAGAAATAAAATGGTGTCAGCACAGTAAAAATCATATTAGAAAATCTGATTTAATTATACACATCCTATTTGCATTGTGCTGCTGCAGTACCTGACTTGAATATTTTGCAGCTGGTGTGAGTTAACAAATCTGTGCATAACAAATGCAATATGATTCCCCAGTGCAAGTACCATTGACTTGAAGAGCTGGTATATCAATTACTGATTTATTGTTAATAGATGTCTATACATTGTTCTTGTGGCATCAGTCAATATGCCAAGTGACTGAAGAGAAGAAGTCACTCTGTGATATGTATGTGTTTACTTTGATACTTACTTTTGCATCCTGTTTACTGATCTTTCATTTTTAGTATGTGAACCTATTTACATTATACTTCTGTTTCATTTTATAGAAACCGAACCTCAATGTGCTTGGCACGTGTTGACAGATTGATGGTTAACAAGAAATAAAACTGTGTAACAGTACAGGTGACATTTAACAAAGGAACTGGAATGCTAATTCGGACCGCAATGTTAAGGGGATTAGATATTTGTTCATTGATTTGGCAGCGTCAGTCAACATTCTGCATTGCCAAAGGGAACAGGCTGTTTGGTGGTGTTCACATGTCTATTTGATATTAAGTTTCTACAGCGCTTATTGACCTTTTCATTCTGCATTTGTACTACAGAGCTGAACTAGCCCATCTGCAGCCTGTCTGGATTCATTATTCTCCATGAACCCCTCATTACAAGAGAAGGACGATGTTGAAGACATCCAGCCGAATGGCTCATTTTGCAATGCAGATCAAAATATAGCTTCACCAAGCAAAGATCATGAGCCGGAGGTCACAGGCTCCTAAACGCAAATGTCTTGTCACTCCCAGCTGACACGTAGTATTACACCAAAGGTAACTCGCTTAAGGACTGATTCCACACTCCTCAAAAAGGTCTCTGAACAAAGGAATCATCCTGTATGTGGCAACGCACATCTGTGATATTGTGAACTACTGGGAGACTGAAGCCTTTAGCAAGAAGTGCAAATTAAGTGTTAAAGTAAATACTTTGTCACAACACATTTATTTTGATATGTTTGCAGCACTCCACTGCATTTTCTTTTCATCCCACTTTGTGATCCTTTATAGGCATCAAGTTTACAAGCTTACTTGTTCTTTAATCTAAAGATGTTAACATGCCTAGTTAAGAAAGACTGGGTTTTCAGGGAGAAATGCACGCCACTCAAATCCCTTACCTGTTAACACCAAAAATGCAGATCAACCTTACACTATATATCAGTCCTGAAAGATGTATGTACCTTTTAGCTTGTTACTTAACATGCATTATTTTCATTTGTTCCAGTTTGTACCTTATGTCTGTGCATTGTATTCTTTTCAGTTGCCTTTGCCTGCTGTCTTGAGACTCTCTTGAAAATGAGATATTGTAGGTTTATCCCAAAAGATCTGTCCTGAAAACAACATTTTCACGTAAATAAATAAACAAACACACTCCTTTTTTACCCAGGTGGCCTGGGCTTACTTTCAGCAGACATGAGCTTGTCTTTAGTTATGGTCCACTGATGTCAATGGATATTAAAAACACAGATTTTGAAATGTAGCTTCCATGATATAGTGCTCTTTAAGATGAACCAGTGTTTATTACTAAACACTGTAAATTCAGTTTTGGAAATAACACTGAGCATAGAATGTCAGGGGTGAAAACCCGGGGTATTAAACATCCAGTACCATAGTCTAACCTTCATAGTGTTGTAAAACCATTCTCTCTCTATTATAAACAATGTCACCTTACCTGATAACGTTTTCATGCTGTGTTTTGCCTTTCTCTTGTTTCCCCACTTTGGAGAGACCCACCATCCTCTGTGCATTTTCCATTTCAGTCCCAGAAATAAAATTCCAGCCATCAATGGGCTACTTAAAAATAACACTGACTTGTTTTCAAAAGACTGCAGGAATCAAGATGTACGTGCTTGCCGCATAGAAAGAATACTTTGCTTCCACCTTGTCAGTGGAGGAGAGTGACACATAGTTAGCTTGTTCTAAAATGACTGGTAATGATATAAGTTCTTAGAATCATGTTTATTATAAACATTCTCAAATTATTTATTAAGAGATGTGTTTTCAAGACCTGTGGTCCTGAGTCGAGAATAAAAGGATAAATATAGGCAAAATGCAAAATAAAAGACAACGTCCAGTCTACACATACACATAAACCAGAAGTTATTATAATGTTGTAGCCCTAATAATAAACACAAAAAAATGAATGAATGAATAAATAGCCTACGTAGACAGCCAGAATGACTGTTCAGAATAAACATTTTACTGAATTTTTGAAGTTTAATGATTCCTAAAGTTCTGTAATGTGTCAAAGCTGTACAGAATTTTATTCTTTGATGATTTTCAAAGTTTGGTATATGGTATGTTTATTTCATTACCTTAACTGTAGGTGTCAGTTTTACTGAATTGCATTAATTTAATTATTTGTAAAGCTTTGTAATTTTGTATGCTTAATGTGATAAATAGGTTACTAGCTATATACCATCAGAAGTACTTGTGTATGTTAACTTTATTCTATACATTATTAAAGGTACAGTAATTGTTATTAATACCTGTTCATACAAATCGATTATGCAAACTAGTATCGGTCCCACTTATTTCGGATAATTGACTCTCTACTGTACTTTAATTTATGCATTTTACGAAAATTTAAAAATGACTTTTTAATGGTGTCTAAAAATACAAAAAAACCTCTGAAATCAATACATCCCAGATGACACGGCCGCACTTGACACCAGGCGAACTATTAATGCAACCTGAGCAGCTACTGTGTGTAAAAGTTTGTTCGGGGGAACTCTAGAGTTAGAATGATCGGTGCATCTACTGACTTTTATCAGGGTGCACCATGCTGGAAAGAAAGAAGATGCTAGTTCAACGACTACAGACAAAATGTCAGCAACAATACTAAGCTTTTGGGATAGATCACAGGTTCCCAAAGCAGGCCAAAAAAGTACTGAAAGTTAAAGTGATCCGGGGAAGATAGAAAACAGCACGGCAAAGTCCAGTAGATCTTACCCAGATTGTTACAACATATATGGACGTGACACTGGCTCTTTAAGCTAATTATTTTATACTCAGCTGTACAATTACTATATATGTTAAAGGCATTTCATAATGCCAGATGTGCACAACACCTGGCCTCACCTTCAGTGTTCCCAATGGTGTCATATAATCACAGGTATTTTACTCTGACAGGTTAAAACTTGTCCCAACATTAAAAGTTCTTCTTAATAACTGCTAATAATAATTTATTATAATCTTTATATGCAATAAAACACTCCCATCTGTATGGCCCTATTCACAAAACCTTAGGGAATGTTTTGCTAAAGCCTATTTTGATAAAGTAAGTTAGATTTCCTCTTCACAAAACCCCTTTCAAGTGTTTAGAAGGCTAATAAATATATCCTAATTTTTTTTTAGCATAGATTAACCCAGGAGAATGTTTACAAACGCTCTCCCAAAAATATTCCTTGTTAAATCAATATAATCTCCCCTTGCAGCAACCTACGCTTTGCCACTTTAGGAAAGTACTGTACAATTAGATAGTTGTGGATCCCCAGCTAAGATTGGCAACTTTTAATAGGGGAGCCACTGGGGACACCAAGATCAATATGAACTTCTAATGAAACCCTGTTCATTGTAATTTGAGAGATTAGTTCAGCCTAAATCCCAAACAACTGCTAGATGCATATCTTAGGCAGCATCCATCACATGCACCCACCTACAGCCAATAATATTAGTTCTTACACCACTATAACACAAACAGACAGAATACAAAGATGGAAGTGACAAAAATGGGAATAGCTTTGCAATCAATTTTACCTGTTTAAAAATTCAAACCTTTTGAACTTTTGGAATTTGGCGGGAACCCACTGACCACTCAAGCAACTGCTACTTCTGCATGGTGGACCCTTCCAAACGTCGGACTGGCAAGAATGCACCTGCTATCACGTATCCGGACCTTCCTTCATCCATCGCCCCGGTGCCACACTACCATGAGTTCCCCGTACCCACTCCTCCGGAGAGAGAGCAGCCGTCTTTAGAAGAGAGCAGCAAGTCAGAGAGCGAGGAAGACGTTGTAGATCCAGATGACAATTTCAGAGGTGGAGCTGAGGAGAGAAACCCATACTACCCCAACCAAAAAGACTACTCACTTCTAAATCTTTTGTAGTCATTTTTGTATTACTTTAGTATAAATACATGTTAATTTGGATTCATATGTTGTTTTTTTCTGACTTGATGTGAACGAAAAGACACAAATTCGCCCGTTTTCTCATTGGAAATAGGTAAATTTCAAAATATCACTGTCCTGGTCACAAAAGCAAAGTTTGTGGGGAATAATAGCCATTTTCTATACTTTTGAGGCATAAGCAATTAGGAAATAACACTTACTACCCAGGAACAAAAATTGTGTTACATAGTGTAATAACACTTTTAGTTTTCTTGTCACGAATCCTCCATTCCACCCTTGCTTAGGTTTGACAAAGTCTGAGATTTATTGGGGAGAAGTATAAAGAGGTCAACTGATGTGGAAAGACATTTCCTTACCCAAGGCCACACAATGAGTCGGTGGCTGAACTGTGATTCACACACAGGATCTCAAGGCTCATGTTTCTCTTTTCCTCTAACCACCAGACAGACCCAAATAGTTTGCATACTGTACATTATTAACATAGGCTAATCTGCATAGTTGAACATTGGTGGAGCAGGAGCAGACAGCCTGTTTGCCAATAATAGGAAGATGCCTCACCCCCTATAAAAAAGAGTCCCAGAGTAAAAGCTCAGCAAAGTGTAATAAAGCACAGTGAAATCATGGTAAAGTGCAGGTAAGCATTGTCAAGTATGGTAATGCAAATTTTAAAACATGGCAAACCAGGGTAAACTATGGTAAATATATCATATCACCATGAGAAAAACATGGCCAAAAGTGCAAACATACCTCAAAAAATAACTCACTGCTTTAAAGCAGCTGTCTCTCACAGTACAATTACCTCACTAAAATATCAGTTCTGTTTCATGAGGTCTTCAGTAGTTATTGTTTACTCTGGCCAAAGAAACAGTAACACCTGAAAGGCAAACAAACTTCGAGCTTTCATTAATATACTGTGGTATGGTACCAGGTGTTTTTTTAAATGGAAATATTTTGATGTTTCTTTCAATTGCACATGGCAGACCTGCATAATGAAAGTATATGACAAGTATGATTTATGGTATTGTTCATTAGCCATTTAAAAAAAATGAGTTTTAAAATGTCATTTTTTTGTACAGAAATATTCTACTGTAAAATGATTGAAACTATGCATTTAAAATGAAACACATCCTTTCTGTAACAAAGTGTCGTGAGTGTGTTACAGGAGACTTATTAAGTTAGACGTTAGAATGTAGGACAGATTGTTTAATCAATAAGGAAGGATCTCTTGTGCATGACTTGCACAACAGCATTTAGCTTATTTAGCATATATTAGCTTCAGGCAGGGATGTTTGTTTGGTGGGAGTCTGAACTAATAAGATAAATTCAGACGCATCAGCCAAAACACACATGTGTTAAAGGCTGTACTATCGTAGATAATGTCTCCATCTCCAACACCTGCTGAGCGAGAGATGGCATATTGTGGTATCACCAGTGATATTAATGCCTCCTGTAACATAACAGTACTTTCTGGTGCTATGGCTTTTCATTACATTGGCCTGTTAAACAATACGACTTTTACACTTCCCTGATGAAACATAAAAAGATATGTCATTCTTTGGCAACCTGCTAACTAGCTGCAACAACTACCATGCTACAAGTTGCATTTCAAAAGTAATTACTATCAGATTCCCAGTGGAAAGTAGTATTTAACACATATCCTCAGTATTAATGAATGCAAGAGCAGGAGACACCACCATTAGTAATTGCTTTTTATTCATAGTCTTCATTTTCCAGATAAATCACATTAAACACAGCCTTTAGACAATAGCAGTTGAGATAATCCATACAATGTATGCAACTTTGTTTTCATCAGTTGCCTGGTGTAGCGTAGAGCCCTATGGGGTGACAAGGGCTGATAAATGTGGAACACCAGCCCATGGACCAAAAGGGACTGGAAGAGTCAAGACCCTAATCAGGATTCATTCAATTACACTCCAAATCAACAAACCCTGATAGCCGAAATTCCCTTCGTACTAATGCACCGATTAATCCTGGCTGATGCCAAAAGAATGTAACTAGACAATAATGGGGAGGTGTATATTATACTGGATTTCAAACTACTTGTTGACCTCAGCAACTTATACTCCATTAGACAACAAAAGACTAAAAGTCAGCTATAATAAACCATGTCACATATACCACTGGCAACCTCTCTCTTTTTTCTTGAATTCAATTTGTTTTACAGGACAACCCACTGACTCCAATGACTGTAGCTTGTGGCCAGGAGAAATGGTAGGGTTTTCATAATGCCACTGTGTGAAGCACCTGTGAATTAGGTGAACTCATCTGGAAACATTATGGTTGATGTCTGCTGCAAATCCAAGCTAAGAAGCATGCAATGCCCAGAATGTTACACTTTTGTAGTTCTGTTTTCTACAGGATGTCAGACGTGCCAACTCTTTAAAATCGTATTTAGTAAGAAGCATCTCTGTTTTCTGAAGCGATGCACTGGCAGGACACTGACACATACCTTCTCTGTTGGAAAACAGGTGCAAAATATCTGCTTAAAAAAAAGGTAAAAATAGAAACAATCCCGGCTCTGGGCGTTGAGAAAAACAAGGTTGTAAGCACTGCCCCTATAAAAGAAGCGGCCTGGCTTTATTCTCTTCGCTCCTTGAACAGCCCCCTCTTCTACTATCACCTCATGTTTGTAGGCTTGGTGAAACAGAATAAAACAGTGTCACAGGAATGTCTGCTTATCATCAGTAATACAGCAATGCCTTACACCTCCCTGCTTGAAGGATCTTGGACTCGGAACAGCTGGACAGACTAAGCCAAGTTCTTAAACCCTAAACTAGAACAGAATGGATCTACTGATGACTGGTCTCCTCATCACAATTCAGTTTCGCATAATTCTTCGTTCAAAAAAAGGTCTTTAACAGCTCTTTTATTTTTTTCATTTCAGCCATACTGTGAAGAACAAACCACTGTCTTATTAATAAATAGTGTTTAAATAGATTCGACTTTGTTATGTTTTTTTTTTTTAACCCCCAACAATGTTAACAGTTGTATATGTGTACAAACCTTTCAGGAGAACATGTCCTGGTGTTGGGTTCACTATTCCTGATAATAAGGACCCCTAAACATATGTTTTCTAACTCCTTGTTCTGCTTCTACTGTTGTCATAATATGAATTGAAATCCCACATATTTCTATTTCTTCTATCATGTTTGGTTAGTCTTGGAGGTTTCTGTATTGAAATTAACAATGTAATATGCACATGAAAACATTCTCATAATACATAAACTGCTCAAAATAAATGTTGTTTTGGTCCTTAATTATAAAACTGTACCTGAACATGCAGTACATCAGGAGATGTGAAAGTCCCCAACGGCCAGGAGCACCACAGTCCACTCTTAGAACATGGTTAAGCTGCTTGTAAGGCAGAGAGCTATTCTACAGTAAAGCAACATTGCTGTACAAATGCCAAAATGTTACAGATTTTATTTTAAAAAGAAAAAGACAACACACTGTAAAATTACAAATTGAGCTGCCTAAATAAATCACATCTGCTCCTGTAAGGGTTTTGCTTTGTATTACCTGGCGTGAAGCTTTGAACAGTTTATGTATTCTGTGTTTTTTTGGACGAAACATTAAACAGTTAGACTCTGAGGGACTGCTCCCCAAACCCCAGAAAGACACGAGAGGAGAAATAAATGAACTTAAACTCATAGAGTTTGACAGCTACTAAGGCAACAGTTGCCAAATACAATATAAGCCCAAGTATATTGCAACACAACTATATATTAATTTAATAAAATACACAATATAGCTCTTATACACTTAACAATTTGGCTCATATGCACAGAAATTGCAACAAATCAATAAAAATATGTCATTTGATGTAAACTCATTAAATTTGATACATGTGCACATTAGATGATAATGGGTATAATGGTAATGTGAAGGGACTTTTCCTTTTTTTTTCGGTGTCCTCTGCAGTTCATAAATACATAATTATTTCACAATTAACTGCACTTTAGAATTTTAAAGCTTTTTACAAAATTACAAATATATTTTTTTTAAATGTTTAGACACTATTTCTTTTTTCACAGTACAAGAAAAATGTCCCCAATATACAGGATTACGAGTGACTTAAGGGAGGCTGGACATTACGATACATAAAAGGGTAAGGAGTTCATGGAACATGAGGTGTTCACACAATGATAAGGATGTGTTTTACTGTTTCACCGATTTGGAATGTTCTGGCATATAAATATAGGGGGTACAGTTAACCACAAGTAACAGCTGATGACAGGTGAAGGTCTGTTTTATCCCCCCCCCCCCCCCCCCCATCACTATCTCTTATACACTTTAATATTAATGTAATGACATCCACAATGCTATTTTTGTCCATCTTGACATACCGTGAATTCCGCGTCGAGTCCAATCTTTGTCAACCAAAAGGCATTTATTTATTTTTTTCACCGATTGTCAAAATATCACCTGCTGTCCATTTTTCGAATTGTGACTTTGTGAAAGATGAACTGTAGTGACAAGTTATTAATTGGTGGGCACTTGAAATGCTTGCTAGAAACCTGAAGCAGCATCTTCTGTCGTTCCAGGGATATAACTGTCCTTAGGAAAAGTCCTTTCTGAATCAGCCTTCCTTTCTTACGAACACGCATCACAATTGCCAATGTGTCCCTTTTTTCACTTTCTCACGGATGTGGCTTCACTTCCACGGCAATCCTGTAAAAGCTTGTCGATTTCACGCACAACCTGTTCTGCATCCAAGGCCTCTCTGCCTAATTCTGGGTTGGCCTGGTCCAATTGTTCCAGCACACAGTCCATCTCACTGGAGTCTCGACTCACTCGAGAATGCACATCGCCAAGGACTTTAGCCATCGGATCTGACGGAGGGTACGCGGAGTCTTTCAGCTGTTTATTGGCTGACAGGTATTGGCCGCTTGATTCTGCAAAGTTGCCAGATTTCACTTCACAGCCTTCTATCAGTCCTCTTGTGGATGTGCATGCTGGGATACATGTCTTGTTGGGGCTGTTTGAAGCTGAGGGAAGTTCTTGCAATAAAGGGCTCAGAGCACGCTTGGCTTTCAAGTAAGGTTTGACGTTGGCAACAAGAATGGTGTGATCTCTTTTCTCTTTTCCGAAAGTGCAGAATGTTTTTTTTCCATTGGTGTTCACGGTTTCATAACTCTCAGTCTCGACGTTCACTTCAGCACCTGCTGGTACAAAGAGGTTTGTGCGATAATCTGCGTTCTCTGCCTGGTTAGCTGTGGGGAACTGTGGCATCCAGCACCTGTCAGAGTGTCCTAGTACTCGACACTCATCCGTGCAATTAATGCACTCTTCTTGCTCTGAAAAAACAAACAAACAGGTTTTCTCATTAGGTTTACTACCTTGGACACAAATCACAGAATCCATAACACTCTACGGTACTTTTGTTGCTTGAGGGGCTTGCTTGACCCATTGTCTTCTGTAATTAAAAACAAAAACAGAATAATTATTATCAGAAAAAAAAAAAAAAAAAGCTGTCATGAGAATTAGGGAGACCAGCTGGCTGCTGTTGTGTTTTCCACGAGTATCACCAAGAGGCTGGTGTGTTGCATGATACTCATATTGCAAAAACGTCAAAGCCAAAATTGGCAAAAGTGTGAAACTTTATGATATGCTGATGTAATTTAGGTATTTGAAGCTCTCCCAACTCAAAATCACAATATACTACTGCCAAGTGCTTTCTGCATTTCTAAATTTGTGTAATTATTCTACCCTTTTGTCTTAAACCATAAGAAACTATGATAAAAATGGCACATTTAATTCAATTACAATATGGTTTTTTTTAAATGCACACATTGTGTTTGGCTCATTGAGGCTTGCCCCTTGCTTGAATTGGAGGGGATGTTTATGAGTCAGCCAAAAATCCTTAAATATGGGAATATCTATAAACAAAGCACAGACTACAGTAGGTGCTAGCTGTTCCTTTGACCAGGAAATGCATCCTGTATTAAAAAAGATCACTTGCCAATGATAAACATAGTTATTCATCAGAGAAATACACTTGTGCTCCAATACCTAAACGTCTTTATCAAGAAAAGGGTTGCACAAATGTTAACTCTTTTAACTAACAACATGGTTTAAAAAAACAATATTCTCCCATAATCTAGTATTTTTTTTTTTTTTTTAAAGGTGATAAATCCCACGTTACCATGTTTCCTAAATACAACAGAATGTATTGCTTCACGGGTCCTGAATTTCCATCCTCCTTTGCAGGATCATAAAATATGAGAGCTATTCTGGCAATATTTCAAACGGGTACTTAGAACCTGTATTAAGTTCCATGCATAAAATACCATGCAATCTACATTACTAGGAAAAGTTAACCATTCATAATTGAAAAGGAAGGAACCGTACTGTATAACTGAGTAAATAAAAATTCTCTAATGTACTTATACGCATTTGCTTGGCATTTATATGGTGTTCTGTAGGCTTTTAAGAAATAGTTTTGTATGATACTTAGAGGTTAGTGTGTATATACAAGCATTTCATGTTAATTTATTAGTAATTTATTGGTAGCTGACCTTGAGATTCTCAGCTACTTGCTATGAATAAAGATCTGAAATATAATGCCAACAGTCTTCGTCTATTCTATTCTATTCTATTGTTGTGTCACATCAGAGGAAGCATTATCATACATTATAAGCACCTCTCCTGACTATTAGCCTGCATTTCTGAATGCATTCACCAGCTGACAGGGGGGATCGAACAAGTGCTGTAATAGAACAGCAACAACAATAAACTTAAAATAAATCATCAGCAGTATGAATGAGAAAAAATAATCAATTTTCATAAAAAGAAAAATGTTTTAGTCAATGCTATGCAGAACTAAAAGAAGGGGAGATGCCACATTACTCCAGCTTCAGCAACTCATTTGTATTATTCCTTGTAAAAACCCTGATTCATTAGAGACAAACAAATGTAAGAGGCTGGTAAACTGTTCATAAGCAGCAAATCTATATACCACAAATACCCAGATACCACCTAGTGAATTCAAGTAAAAATAGAGACACAAAGGACAATAATGGCATTATAAGGTCATTATAATTTGCTGTTTGGGGAATTTATGAGCTGAACAAGGTTTTATGAGTCATTCTTCCAATGAAGGTCCTTAGGATGTAATTGGTCCTCATGGCAACAAGAATGCTTGCGTGAAAACAGATACTGCTGCTATCCAAATGTCATCCCTTTTAATCACTCATTTGATCCCTCGCAGCTCCTGCTTGCTGTACACGAGTTAGCTGCCACCAGACAAACCACTCGGAAAATGGAGCTCTGGATACTTTGCCAGTGAAACAGAAGGTCCTACTGGTTTAGTCAGGGCTGGTTTATACAAGACGTTATGCATTACAAATACAGGAGCACATTCTATCTGGATCTGCAGGTGAGTAGCACTGTAGTACTGCACCATGCAAAGATGGAGATCTTTTTCAATCAACATTCAGATGGGAACAAAATGGAATCTCAATAGAAGACATTTGTGTTGTAGTTTTCTTGGATAAATCAAATCACAGAACACAAACAAGCCTCATCTATCTATGGAATACAATATTTTGGATACTAGATCATCAAGCATGTATTTGTTTTTTCATTCACTGCAATTAGGGTCTGAAGTTGACACTTTTATCAGTTAACAAAACCCTGAAACAGACATGCTTTCAGAAAATATATTAATAATGGCTCTTTTTAAGAGGGAAGACTGTCAAGGCTCTGCCACATTTGTGTCAGATAGGTCCTAATAACTACAAACTAACAGGCCAAAGACAGGCACTCATGCTGTGCATCTTTTTCAATAGACATTCTGTGTAAATGGAACAAAGGTGTAGTATCCTGAGGATGCATATCGTAGTCATCCACTCATTTCAGAATAACTCTTCTAATAGATAAAGTTCACAGTCAAGATAGGGCCCACATAAAACCATGTCTAATCCCTGGCCATTAAAGCTTAACTTACATGATCTAATTACAATCACTCTTATAGTAGACAAATGGCTAAATGAAGGGCTCATGTGCATGCCTAATGTACAGACAGCTATATCATGTGTTGTTGCCAAAGCTTTAATAACATCTTGACTATCACTTGCCTTTTCAGCCACAGTATGTTAAATAAAGTATAGCACATAGTCAATTCTGTTGTGTTAATCATTTGATTTATTATAGTGTGAGGGCAGCCAGGACAGGTTCCCATTAACTTCCCACTTGTAAAATGTTCCATCCTGGTGTACAGGTAATGTACTGCTGAATAATAAAAAATATATAATATAATATATAATGTCATTATATAATACACTCAACAAAGTTTCGTTTTTTCCATTGATAGTAACAAGGACCGGGTGTTCAAGGGTTATTTTGTGGCCTCCAGGTAGGCCACGTGTGATATAACCACACTACTGGGATGCTGATATCCTTAGATAAAAGTCGCAGCAGTGTGGAGTAGTGGTTAGGGCTTTGGGCTCTTGACCGGCGGGTTGTGGGTTCAATCCCTGGTAGGGGACACTGCTGCTGCACCCTTGAGCAAGGTACTTTACCTAGATTGCTCCAGTAAAAGCCCAACTGTATAAATGGGTAATTGTATGTAAAAAATAATGTGATATCTTGTAACAATTGTAAGTCGCCTTGGATAAGGGCGTCTGCTAAGAAATAAATAATAATAATAATAATAATAATAATAAAAGCACATAACCATAGCTTCTGCCTGTCAAACTGTAATTACAATTTCTGACATCATCATAAAGCAGCCAACACAAATGATTTCTAATGGTCATTGGCTGCCAAGCAAATGCAAAAGATTTTAATTTCCTTTTTTGAACAGAGGACTAATTTTTCTGCAGCATCTTCGAAGATACTAAGGGTTAATTGTGATATTAAAAGTGCACTCTTGCCATACTGTCATGACATTGGATTAAAATAAAAGGAAATTAATAACAGCATGATTACATTTAAAATAGCTAAGCATTTTAAATGTATGCAGTTTTAAAGGTCCTATGTAAAACAATTGTGCCTAATCGCCTTGATTAACAAATGTTACAATCGTAAATACAACGAGTATCCATTTAGGTACAGTAGATAATGGGACAATATTATGCACAGGATCTGTATCCCATACTGCAATCGAAATCAAGAAACACTGCGACATATTTTCAAACGCTGGCCAGCATCACAGAAGGAACAACAGTTTGATTAACATGCATCCAGAAGCGACTGCTGACTGATGGGGCAAGTACTGTAAAAAGCTGCAAAGGAGTCAATCAATATACACAATAACCCATACTCAAGAAGTGAGCAAGCTGTGTCAACCAGAACAATGTTTTCACCAACTTCCAAATAAAGCTGCCAAAAACTGTTTTGAATGGAGTGTGCTTGATGCCGTCACCTCGGAAACTGGATAGTCACATCTCAGCTGTCTTAATGGAGAACCATGCATTATATTAGACAAATAAATCAATCAATCAGCAGCTACTCACTGTTTCCAATCCCAACAACAGGACCTGGAGGCTGTATGGTCCAGTGGTTAAAGAAAAGGGCTTGTAACCAGGAGGTCCCCAGTTCAAATCCCACCTCAGTCAGTGACTCATTGTGTGACCCTGAGCAAGTCACTTAACCTCCTTGTGCTCCGTCTTTCGGGTGAGACGTAATAGTCTCTGTAAGTCGCCTTGGATAAAGGCGTCTGCTAAATAAACTAATAATACTATGTTGTGAAACACTTTTTCGATGACTTGTAACCCTCTCATGTATCAGTAGCACATGCAGTGGATAGCTAAGTAAAGGCTAGACTCCACTGGGGGAGTGGTTTATGATAGAAACTAGACTGAAACAGCAAGAAAGGTTGATGGACTAAATGTGGCACTCCAGTTCTCTCTTTTTTTTGATTACTGGTTTCAAATAAGAACAACACGAGAGCCCTGAAAAGAGTAGCTGTAAAATACAGCCTAGAAAGCAGCGTGCACCTGTGTCACACAACTGGGTACAGTCATCATAACAAGCAGGGCTGCATTAACTCCAAGCGAATTCAGTGGCAGCTGGATTCAGTCCTGAGCATCTGTGACAGACTACAGTACACCTGCACGCCTTGAGGACAAGCTAGCAATGATCTGAATAAATCTCTCTGCAACAAACTGGGACTCCTGCTGTACTTACAATGTGGTTTGCATAAGCACAGTGCTCTCATTACAAAGGAATTATGAGTATCTGTGTTTACTGTGGGGTTTTTTTTTTGGGGGGGGGGGGGTTGCAAGCAGTTAGTACTCATGGCAAATAATGTTGTTAGCAGAAACAAGACAATAGAATGACATTGAACACACATAACAGGGTAACAAATAGGAATTGAAATATTCTGAAAATGTAAATTGGATTAAAAAATGCTTTTAAGTATAGGCGGTTTCCACAGTGCTATTTTGCACATTCACCATCTCCTTTATCATTTCCTCTTATTTCTGTCAGTCGCCCGGCTGCTCAGTGACATGGAAACTCAGTGGGGTGATATGCAGAATTACAATGTGCTTACACTGGTAATGACACATGTCTGCTCTTGAAATAGTCCTTCAACCAAGAATATCTTATCTTTATACAGTGGCCAGCCTGGCCCAATATATTCATTTTAACACAAACAGAATCAAAAATTATTGTGGAAGCAAGCCTAATTGCATTATATATTCACATATTATCAACCTCATGCAGGTTGTTATGTGTTGCCACACCAGCTGGGAAAATAATTAAATAAAAAACATCTTTCATTTAAAAAATGTGTATTTTTAAACAGCAGGGGAGCCCTTTACTGTTAATAACTGGTTGTCTGATCAAGTCAAACCAAGAAGACATCACAAAGAAACAAATGAAAAAAAAAGCTTTTCAAATAATAAAAAAGATACTTCATCGAAATCATCAGTCATTATTTACATAAAGCCCTGTTGCTTTGACTGGAATATGGTGCATACTATGCAGCCTTGACTATGCATAATTTAATTACTAGCCCCGTTCCTATTTCAAAAGACTCACAGTACTGTACCTGGTTTACATCCAAAGATGTCAATGGCCCATGATTAGTTAAGAAGGCTTTAAAAGACAGCATGGCATTAATTTGTACCCAGTGGTTATATGAATAACATTAACCTGAAACACAGGTACATTTACGGACTGCCAAAGGGCTTTTTTCCAGTCTAAACAATAAGCAAGTGCATCTCCGGTTTCTGTTGATAGCCTGCCAGCAAGCTGTTATTCAGCTACTCTTGAATTTCAGCGAGGATTCAGTTACAGGAAGACATGGCTGATTTTGGTTAAATATGTCTTTGTTTGTTATTGTATCGCTATTTTGGAAACATTTATGAAGGAATGTAGAAGGGGGAGGGTAGGTAAATAACAGAAAGGTGATTAATAAAATAGCCAAGTTTCCTTAACCTAATATAAAATGGGGACAAAAATCAATTTACTACAGGTCAGTCCTGTAGTGAGATAAAATGCAATTATATGTGTCCCATGACAGCCTATTGTGCAGATGTGGATAATCCCTGCACTAACATTACTCAGCAATCAATGTTGGCAAATTAGATTTATGGTCCCAAAAGATGAGGAAAGGGTTAACAGTCAGCAGGTCCAGCAATGGAGCCCTCCTACTGTATGCTGAGGCACTGACTTTATTGAGGCTGATTCTGTGCTTTCAATGAAGGTTTTCAGCTAGATGGGGGCAGGAGGAAGATGAGCATGATTAAAGTTAAACTAACTAGAGCAAAGAGCACTGGGTTTAGATTTTGAACCCCTAAATGATTCACTACTGCCCTCCACCTCTTTCCCTGAACTCAGACCGTGAAGCTTGGAAAGCAATCCTGGGTACTGCTGCTGATTTTCCTATTACAGCAATCGCTTTTCAAAGCTAATTTGCTCTATATTGCTGTCAACGCTCTAATGAAAACAAGAATAATACATCAATTCATCAATAAATAAATCAAAAAAGATAATAAAAATGGTCCTGAACGTGCTTTGCAAAGCAAGAGTTATATATGTGAAAAACAATACATATACTCGTCAGCAGTCCCCTCCATTTATCAGACTGTTCCATTCACAGCAATCACCAGAGGGATGCTTCGTAAATCAGGAGGCCACCTTGCGAGGCAAGAATCTCAAGGAATGAAGGGTCTTTAGATCTACTTCATTTAGAGTGCAAATTAATCTGAAATAATGTCATGCAACTACAGGATAGTGTGATATATTTATATAAACATGAAATATAAATAAATTACAATGATAAAATACCACTTTTTCAGTCCTTAGTATGAATGTATTTAATGCTTAGCTTCCCCTTACACCCATTGCCATTTCGTGCTTAACTGGGTGGTGGTTTTGTGATGCGGACTAATGCCTACTGGGGACAAGTTTGAGGCTTCCAACATTGTTTCACTTGTGACCAGAGAGGAATCCAGCGGTGAAAGGCATAAGAGGCTAGTGAATGAACCTCTTGTGTCAGTAAACAGATATCACTACCAGCAGTATAGGCTTCCAAAAATGTCTTTTAGGTTAAAACTGAGGCATGGAAAGAACACAACAATTATCTAAATAAGGAAAGATTTTTTTTAATCTTAGATTCATGGTGAAAGATGTTTAAGGCAGGTATATTGTTATTGATTATGTAGAAGAAAGTGAGTGACACCTGAGGATACAATTGTGCCATATCTGCGAGGCAAGATAAGCATCGGCTAGCTGATTCCAGGCTATTAGGAATGATATTTACCTAATAGAGCAAATACCCTACATGCGACATGGTTTAAACGTTAAAAATGATTTCTCATGGGGAGCTAGTCAGTGTTTTATGCCATGGTTCTCGTTCTCTTTTATTAGATATGATTTTTAGCTAATACGCTCTCAAGCAATGCAAGTGGTATAATGTAATTTAAATTTCTAATGGCCACTAATAGTTCTAGGACTACTTGAAATATAAGCTATAACAGTAATTGTGCAGCAAAGCCTACTGCCAATTTATTAATAAATACAGAGAATTTAATATAGTTTACACAATTCCAGAGTTCACATCCCTGGACAGACTGAAAAAAAAACAATTTGCTCAGAGACCATTTTTCAACTAGGCTGTGCCAGGCTTACACCTGCCTTCCTTTGTGGTGAAAAAAACAAACAAAAAAAAACCTCAATGTATTACAAAAGTCTCAGCGTGTCTCTTTTATCTAGGCAATATATATATATGCAAATCTAGTCTCTTTGACCAGCAGTGGCGGGCCCGCACAGGTGCATGTTTTACCTGGATAAGAGCTATGAAAAGAAGCACATGAAAACAGCAAGAGGCCATTTCCATTCCAGCTAGAGACTGTAATAAGCACAAAGGGTATCAGGTCTCTGCTTTTTTCCCACCTCACCACACTTGCGTTTAGATTTGCTCCCTCAGGCATAAACCTATATTCCTACACAATCTATAATTAAGAGCTCACAGCGGGTGATTACTTACTCTACTTATACACTGCAACATTTACTGCAGAGTACAGTATTATGGTGAACGAATAGTAAAGGAGAAAAATACATGTTAATATTACAAAATGAGAAACAGAACAACTTGAGAGGCTGAAGAGACTACATGAAATCACTACATTGTAGAGTCCTAGTTTAATAAAACAAAGATGTGCTTTTTCATGTTAAAAATGCCCCTTCTTATTTTTAAGCTTTACTTTACATTACAAAAGCTAGATAATATTTACTATAGTTTTTTTTGTCATTTTGTCATCACCCCATTTCTTTTTTTCCCTTTTACTTTTCTATCTAATTCATGTCTCGTTTCTAAGCTTTGTTTATTCGGTCACTCTGATCTGGCAAATTTTAAGAATCCCAAAACAAATGAAAACAGAGAGAAAGTGGGGAAAATGGAAGGATGTATAACATTTTAGCCAGACTGCAGCCTCCCAAATGCATTGGCCCTTTCCATAACTAAAAAAAATGAAATGCCTATGGCTTTAGTGCAAATTCCAAAAGCCACTGTGGGAACATTTACTTGAAGACAACAGGCTAATAAAAGGCTCAAACACCTGAAGCAATGGTACAGTGCAAGAAATAGATTTTCTGAACAAGCAGCTCAGATAGACAGGTCTGAGTGGTGAATAGCTACTGCCTTTTTTAGCATGTAAAAGGACAAGTCAGCACTGTAAAGACAGCATGCCTTTCATAGTTTCTAAAACAAGTCTGGTTAAAAAACACCTCTGGGCTATTTTGGTGGAGCAGGGTTTTATCACATCTAGATTTATTTGAATGAAAATGAAAATATGCTGCATTTAAATGTATAAGAAGTTCTACAGAATTATAAAAAGCATGTATTCATTGGTAGATACAGCCCCACAATATGTGTGCTGATTAACTATGCACACATATTTTTTTTATATAACAAACTTGCTGACTGGAAGGTAAACATATCAAAGGAAATATCTCTGAAAATCAATAATGTTTTTTTTTTGTTTGTTAGTTAGTTTTTTGCCACAAAGATAACAGTGAATAGTTTAAAATGATCTAGTTATAGTACTGTACATCCTCTATTATTTAATTTCATTTTAGCTTATTTTTTTCTTTTAACTAACTCCAAATACTAAACTGTATGGATTAACCATCTGTAATGCTGTAATGAACGCTATCCTCAGACTGATCAAGTTTAGTAATATAAAGATGCTTTTGTCTATTCCACAGATGCTTTGCTCTTTTGGCAATGGTCTTTGAACCTGGAGTTGTTAAAGGATGTTGTCTTTTCTACAATATCTTCTGTCCAGATCTCACGCGGTGGAAGGATAACTAACCCGCTCAAAGGCTTGTTTGCTATGACCATGTCTGCTCTGTTCATGACATACCCTCTATGTAATTTCCATTTAAAACAAAAATACACATACAGACCTATCTATGCTGTCAATGATTTTTTTGAATGTAAATGATGCACAAAACACATTTGACAATCTAACTATCAACACAGTGACATAAATGTGTGTCAGCCCCCCGAATTCCACAAACATGGCTTTGTGGTGGTAATCACCCTTATCTTAAAATAATGTACAAGGGATTTTTACATTACAAATACATACACAAGTGTTATAAAATCCTATATATTTTCAGTGTAATACTGATTCATATTAACATTGCAGCCAAACTCTGTTATTTAACATTTCATAAAGATGATTTAGCTCATGCAATATCACATTGTAATTTGATTAATGTGAATACAGACTGCAGCGACTCTGTCATTGCAGTGTCACCTTTGTTTGTTATTAGAGTACACTGAATTTCATGGAGTGAAATTACAAAATGCAGTTTCACCTTTAGGCTGATTTATATAGGGGTATTCCTATACAACGGACCTCATAATGAAACAAGGGGATCAGCTCTGCAGAATACAAGACAGATGACAACAGGAAAAAGCTCAAGCGAAGAATCACAAGGAAAGTACAAATCTATGGAACATATTAAATAAATACTGTAAATAGGATGTTAAAATGTTGCTGCTAAGGTATTTAGCTCAGAATCTCTGCGTTTCAATTTGGTTTTGTACAGATCACAAGATTATTATTTGAGGATCTCCATGTAAGAATTTGGTTATTTTATTTTTTTGATCTCCATAAACCACTATGAAAACAATTGCTTACTCAACAGCAGACTCTAAATTCCATTCCATGCTCCGACCCACAGGGTGGGAATCTATTTTTGAAAGCTGACTCATTGGCACATTAGGGAAACTGAGTGTTACAAAGAGCACACAAAACCCTACCTTTTACCACTTCATAAAGCTAAGGTATTTATTTATGGTATTTGTAAGTATTATTTTTAGACTTGTGGCTTATGTAACTGCAGAAAAACACAAGCACTCATTTTAATTCCATATTTAATATGCATCGCTCCCTATTTGTAACCAAGGCTGTTTTTAATACAGTATTTCTTTAAAACAAATGCTTTCTCCTTTTTTCCCTCTAGCGCACATTAGGGTTTATTGTCTAGACAATGCCATTTTATATACAGTTTCATAACCATTATTGAATTAAACCAGCATTTTTACTCGCCGTAATGTGAGCTTATTAAGATATCAGATGAGATTATCATCATAAATTCTCATATCAAGTTTACTGGAATTAAATCTGTACATCTTTCCACTGACATATTTTGCTGCAGGCCATAAACTAAAGGAACCTGTCTAACATTTATGAACAACTGCAAGAAACAAAAAAATCCTTAAACATATCGTTGTGCTTTATTACTTTCTGATAGAAGTAAATCTGAAGAGGCTTTTTTTTTAAAGCAGAGAAAAAAGATATTTAAACCATTATGTATACTAAACCTGCAAGATTAGGGTCAAAGATTAGTAGGCTTACATAGGATAAGTAATGGATTACTGAACCTTGATTACGATAAACAAATATCAAATGGGATGCTCATTTATTGGATGACCACAGGCATACACTAAGGTATTTCTCTACATCTTAAATCTTGCCATAAAGAAGGCACAAATCAGGACACTTAATGTAATTGAGTTGGAATTGTATCCTACCCTGGGATTAATGTCATAATGCTCTTGAGGATTGGGGGCGAGCATTACTGCCTATTTTGATCATTGTTACTGCTCCAGATGACCAGCTTCTTAGAGACACCAACAAAGTATGTGTCTTGGCAGGTTTCTACTTGAATTTATGTCTCATTCACCAAAAGTGTAAATAAGTTGAATAATGCATGACGCTTCATACCTGCACATTTTATATCAGGCATATACAAATAAAGTGTGACGCATGTTACCATTTGTTGTAGCTATGACCCAATTATAAGTGATTGTGTTAAATCAGGAACATCTGAAAATGTATCAACAAAATGTGAACTAAAATAATGCATTATTAAGTGCTAACAAATGATTTTAGAATCAATTTGTCTTTTATTAGCAACACAACACCTTGTTTCATTGCTTGTATATATTTCAATTTATATATATATATATATATATATATATATATATATATATATATATATATATATATATATATATATTCAAAGACAGCACTATCATACATGCCAACAGTGCCTATATGGTCGGGACAGTCCTGGTTTCTGAGCAAATGTCCCGCGTCCCGATGCATAGGATGAAAGTCCCGCTATTTATCCTTGGAAATTCTTAAATTTTTTTTCTCTCTCTTTAGCGGCTGCTGACCCTCGTGCACTGCATGGCAGGGATTGTTTTCACATGACGAGATCATAAGTGTGTCATATCCAGTCTATTGGAGAAGCATGTTGCTTCATCACTGCTGCTGCAATATGATTTGTGTAGGATTATGAGTTAAATGTGGCAGCCAATGGAACGCAATGGACTGGAGTTAGCTACACCCATCATTTTCATACACCATTCGTAGTGATTGAAGGTTCTGAGATGATTAGAAAGTAAGTTTACCACATCAATGGTATGGTGCTTGATGTGATAAACTCTAATCACCCTCTATATGAAATAATAAACCCAGCCTGTCGGGTCCAGCGAACGAAAATGGCATCTATCAAATCAACAAAAAAAAAAGAAAGTGCTTGTTTAACACACTGGAGTAAAAATATATTCATTTACTGTGGGCAGTAGAGTTAGTGAAAATCACACGTTCTACTCTTGCTGCAGCTGCTGCATTATGTCTATTTTTACTATCATGATGGTTATGTGGTGTTTAGTTGGGGGGGGGGGGGGGGGTAAGTCTATTACTTATATGATAATGCATGTGTGGGTGTATGTGTGTTTTTATGCGTATAACCCAACCCCCCCACCCAGGGGACGAGTATCCCGCTGAACAGTTTCCAAATGTTGGCAAGTATTCACTACAGTAAGTAGAAGTTGCTGCAATTAAGCAGATTTTAAAACTCTGTTAAAGCCTGTGCATAAACAATTTCATAAACAAGTGTGAGTCCATTGAACTTCTTATCCCCATACCACAAAGTTAAACCAGTAACTTTGAAATATATAGTTGTCAAAAGTAGTAGTTAACAGTGGCAGTAATGAATACCCAGTCTACCATTGATGGCAACACAGTAATTGTGTTTGTGTGAGCCTTGGTTAAAATTTGAAAATTCAGTTTTGTCATAAAAACTGATAAAATAGCAATAGCAATATTAGGCAAGAGTAATAAAATGCCACTAAAGAACATTTGTTCAGGTGTTGTTAAAAAAAAAAGCTTTTACACCAAATGCAAATTCTCTGACTTTTCTTTTGAAACAGTGTTTTGTTTTGAAGTGAGAGATGAAGATGTCACGTAAATTGAGATCTTGTGGAGTCACCAAACACCCAATTTCAAAACCACCTTGAAACTGCCACTAAGTTTACAACTGTTAATTTGACATCTCTGAGATACTCAAATGTCGTGAGGTTGGCAAATGTACCTAAGTAGGGTGCACAACTGTAATCGACAGGGATTAAAAGTAAGGAATACTGAAAACCATAATAAGATGTAGACCTGACCTACAGCTAGGCAGAATGTTAAAAAATGACAAAACCTCTGTCCTCTAAATGTACAGAATAAATGTATTTATAGCATATTCTCAATGGAGATGTCAAGGCTGAATACAGCAGATCCTACTGCATATTAATCGTTTTATGTAAACGTATTCGCTGACAGTGCTGCAATGGCCTACTCTAGACCTAACTAATAAAATACAATTCATTTAGCTTTCATTGTGCTGCTCAGTGGTGTTAAGGGCTAAGTTTAATTTCAGGTTCTGGTCTGCTTGGTTCAGCTGTAGTGTTTTCTATTCTTTAATCTAGTAGGATTACATTCCTCAGCAGGACAGATGGCCAGTCTATGGAACTGCTGAATACTCATAATAGATGAGCCTCTTGACCAAATCATGCTCTTCCATGACTACAGATCTCTGAGTGTTATGCTCTAGTTCAAATCCATGCTGTTAAATGAATGATTCTGATGTTTTAATGCTTAGATTGCATAGAAGGTAAATAGGTAAGGAAAGAAACATATTATATTTGAATGTCCCCAAGTTCTCTAAATCAGACTTTTGCACCTATACATCTCACTGCAGTAAGAGAAGAATGTGAGAACCTCCTGCCTTTCATTATGGAGCAAGGAGGTTTTACAAAAATGATACACACATGTGTTATGATCTTCATTAATTGCTACTTTTTATTAATGCCTGCATGCCTTCAAATGAGTTTGTAGCAGTACCTGACAGCACTAATCATGCAGTAATGAGCCTTGCAAAAAAAAACCTGTGAAAACAAATCAGGCTTTTGTGAACATTTCAGATTTTCTCTTTCACACTTCTCTTTATTCACAGCTGCCTTTTTTTCTACGGCCACTGCTGAAACTGTAATTGCACAGAGACCCAGCATAAAAGCCAGGATGAGCTCTTAGTAAGGAAACACACTTTTTTTGAATCTGAGAGAAACTGCTTGCCTTTTCCCTTTAGCTTCAAATTAATTTGCCTCTAAAAAGACACACTTAAGAAACAGATGGAAAATCTGAAGCATGTTGTGGTGTACTTTTTATTCTAATTAACCTGGAGTTACTTTCTGACAGTTTTACAACCTTTAAGCCATTAAATCTGATTGCTTTATTAAGACATGTATATGTAAGCTATCTGTGTTTAATTTCCTTAACATCCCTGTAACAAGCTGGAGGCTATGGTACAATAGACTGAAATGGTCTTGTTCCAAAGCTTCCTGCTTCCTGGAATTTCAAGTACCTCTTGCAACAAAATCGTTATTCCTGCTCAGGAAGATTCCCTTTTATCAGCCTATGCCTCAACTCTGCTTCCATAGCATTGAGCCATATCTCTATACAAATGTGTAATTGTGGCATCAGATTGCAATATTGCAGCATGCTAAGTCAGAAAACATGCATCTGCCATCAAATAAAGCAGGACCTGTTTTGACAATCAAGTCACATAGAAGTGATTTTGTCCGCCTTCCCGTCTATGGTTTCCTTCAGTAGTCAATGTAGCTCAGATTGTTGGTAAAAGCTGGGGGAGGGAAAATGGAAGAGCTGACATCCTTTAGTTTATTCCTATTCTCATATTTGCATATATTTTCATACATTGAAAGCAGTATGCCTTCTTGTGGCAACATGCGTCGCATTTCTTATTCCCGCACTCCAGAAATGTTCTTTGAAAAACACACTGCATCTCATTCTCATGTAAATATGTTATGTATCTTCAAAAGAACACAACTCTGGTGGCCACTGCAGCAAGACTTCACTTCTATAAAGGAGAATGTTTTTTGTGAGTCAAAGAGAGTGAGAGAGAGGGGGTATCGCTGAGCTTGGCCCAGTGCTCTGTTAGGGGCAACAGGAAATCTAAGGCTTCCAAAACCTGTCTGACTAAACTATAATTTCATATATTTTTGTATGTGAATATTTTCCCTTGCAAGACATTCTATCTGTGCAACAGATGGGTGGAATGGAAAATCAACTAAAGTTTAGAATAATCCCCTTTTGAGCTTCAGCATGGATGTGTTGTGCTCTTCAACCGATGCATGAGAAAGGGCAGAATTCAAACTAAATCACTGAACCTTGTTAGCTTACCCTTCTTAGGGAGGGAAATCCACAGGTTACCTGGCACTTTTTTGTTTATTATAAGCCAATTACAGATGAATAAATAAAGTGGCTAATACACAATCTTGCTGGCCGAGGCGCTGGAATGGAAAGGCATGCTGTAGTTATTAATCATCTTCACACTAGACCTGTTGGTAGAGTAAACGTGTCAGCCCTGCTCTGAAGCACTCCATAGAGAATTCATGGGGATGTTAGACTTTCTTGTGCTGCTACATACTGTTTGAGTGTACAGTTAGTTGTTGAGCATTCATGTGTGTCTGCGAAATTGGAAGGCAGCAAGCGAACCAGGCTGTAACTTTATAAAAAAAAATATTGAAGCTAACAGGGTGTAAAATGGTAACATCTTATCATCTAATCTAACACAGTAACCCGATATATATTTACCAGGGTGGGTAGCTCTGGAAATAGCACGCTTATCAAATAGTTTTTTAAAAACTACAATTTAGATTACAAAGGCACTGTATTGCGTGGGAACACACAAACAGTTCTATCTTTTGAAAATGATTCTGTTCAGTTTCTGTTTTCTTGAAGTGTCTTTTCTTTATACACAAGGGTAACCCGTTGTTGCTTAATGGAAATAATCCCAAGCTGTCACAATATAATCATTATTGCTGGTCCTGATTTCATGAAAAACAACATCTTATATATTTGAAATATATTAAAAAAATATGGCTCTCAAGATACTGAAACTTGTGAGATAAACACATTTTCGTAAAAAAAAAAAAAAAAAAAACAAGCTGGTGAGATTCTCAATAGAGTGTATTATAAATTTAAAACGACCACCAATTAAGTATCCTGATTAAATCAAATATGTTTTTTTGCTCTATGCTTGTACACCGAAGAACTCCTGGAGCACCTTCTCTAATCAGTATTCTTCACAGCTAACTAATGAACTAATGAAGCACAGCACAATTAGACACTTTAACAATGTCTTAAAGTAAAAGGTTAAACTAAAATGTCTGATGTATTGCCTTGAGGATAGATACACAAACTTAATTACTCACACATATGTATCCATATCACAGTTGTGATGTATTGAATTCGTTTTTGCAGATTTGCACTGCTAAGTAAAACAAATACAAATGCAATTATAATCAGGGAATGTATTTGTAGTTATTGTCTATATTAATAACTATGCAATAATGGTGGACATTTTTTTAGCAGTTTTTCAAAATACTGTACTGCATACCTCAACATGAAGTTTAGTTGCAAAGATAACTCAGATCACACAGAATAAGACATTTTTAACGGGTTGCAGGCAGGTTTTGATCATTTCACTTTCTCAAGACCTGAGATTAATCGCACTTCTTTATTGAACCCTTTACCGTTTAATATTATCAGTTTTATTGAACCTTTGTTTGGCACTATGACGTCTATGGATCTCATAATGCTACTTTCAAAGGCTTAAGGAGCCATGGTTAGCTGCTTAGTTCTGTAACTTTTCTGCTGGAGAGAAGAATGGCTACTTCAAGCAAAATAGACCTATTACAATGAAGCATGTAGTTCAACTCAGGGCTGTGGATGCTGCTCCACTATGGCAATGCAGTGACGCACTAGAATGACTGAAATGATTTGCCATTTTAAATAGTTTCCTTTTTCATGTGATAACTCAGACTTGTACCAGTATTTTTCAAGGTAAATCAGACCTCAATATCCAAACTGTATATGCTAGAAAATAAAATTAAGCTGAATACAATGAAATGAAAGCTGCATGGGCAATTTCATTAGATATTTCTCTTAATAAAAAGTGTATCTACTCTGTGCATTATTGAGACAGTGCTCAGTAAGATTGAAAAATGAAATATAACACATCACAATGGATTTCAGGCATTTTTTAAATAAATCTACAACAACCTTGAAGTTACAGTTACAAGTATGATTTCAATAAAGCTCTGTAAGAGCTACGTGCAATATTGAACCGTTTTATGTTAGTATACATTATAGTGCAATGCGTTACTTCTTGAACAAAAAACAGCCGTCTGCTTTATCAGTGTTACTGTATTCTGTAACACACACACAATAACAAATGCTTACTAGTCTGAATATCTTTGAATGAAATCTAGTCAATATGAATTGTGTGCTTTTATTTCAGTTTCTTTTTTAGACATAACATTACTACTTTCATTCAGAAAGTCAGAAAAGAAAGTTGCACAAAAATGCCATTTTGTAAATGAGACATTTCATTTCAATGTGATTTTCCTGGTCAACATTTTAAATAAAATATGCCTCTTCACTTCCATGAATTCACATGCAGAAACTGCTTTTTGAGGGGAAACTAATTAAAAAACACGAGGCCAGCTTTTTGTTTTTAATCTATTGCCCAGTACATTACACTGAGAAACAGTATATGAGCTTAACTTAAATGAGAATGTCTAAAGTGATTAAACCCCATTATTATAGAAGTGCAAAAATCATTAGAATGGATAAAATCACTGAAAATGTGCGGCAATGTGTTACAAACTCATTTATCACACACTAGAGGACTTCTGTGCAGAGATCTTTTATCATTCATTTAATTACACTAAGGACACAAGATAGGTAAAATAATGGAAAAATATGAGATACTTAAAACCACAATTATTAGTAGCATTATGTTTAAACACTATGATAAATGCATCTGTGATGGCATCTCAGCATGCTTAATAGTGCTTTTGCACCAGCATGTAAAACAATATTGGTACACTTTAACAGGTCATTAAACACATTCCCTTTTTCAAATGTTCACTTACTGTAGATATCTACTGTTTGTGCTTCAAGGAACAGGTCATGTATTCTCCGAGTTAAGCTTTGTGCATATTTGGTCATTTTATTAGGTACGTGAAATTTAGTTTTCAAAATAAAATCATTACAGCACAGAAGGTCACTGTGTATTTTTCACTCGCTATGAGAGAAAGAAAAAAAATCAGTTTCCACCCTCAGGTCTGTCATTGAGCCTTCAAAAATTCAAATAGCAACATAAACATCAATACATAATGCCCTTTATAAATCTGAGAAAAGGGCATGTTAAATGAAAGGCTGCCCAGTACTTTCCACCACTCAAATACCTGCAATATAATAAAGGCTCTAATGTAGCTGTTTGCAGTTGCACAACCCTCTTCGAAAGCTACTTCACTGAGACAGCAAAGCAGGCTCATTCAAACTAACCCTGTTAATAGTCTTCAATACTGTGTGAAGTGCCCCTTGGCAACCTCAACAACCATGGGAGAAAGGGTTCCAAAAAAACTGATTATACTTGTATACGTTATAGCACATAATAACTTCATCAGTCACTCAAATGGCTCTCTTTATTACCTTAATGTGCGTTACATAATTACAACAGAGAAGGGTCATAAAACAAGGTTATATCCCCTGAAGAAACACTCCTGTGATTCTGTGATCAAAGAGAAGATGTGTGGGCAGTTTTTGTGTTAATCTTAATTTACTTCAATAAGGTCCGGCCATTAGTACTTTATCTATCTACATAGAAGCCTTTTTCAAGAAATCAATCTAAGCCTTTACCTTCTAGGTTGCATTGATACGTTTCTATCAGTGACTCAGGCAGGATTATTTGTCTGCAAATTAACATTCCCTTCAAATTCGATCGTTTGTCTTTTTGCAGTTTCACCATTTTCCTGACAAAACCTGCTTTGACGAATACGTGCAATAAATGTGTAACTAGTGCGTTTCTCTTGGCACTTTTTACAAACAAAGCCCCTATAGTCAAGTCTATTTATATCCCTGATTCATTGCAGAGCTTGATTTTTCCAAGATAAAGCTTGTTATTTTTCAATTACATTTAACCACAGAAATGCATTTGTCAATAAATTTCATAAATCATGAAATTTGTTTAAAGCATTTGGAAATTTCATCTAATGATTTGTTACATTCCTGTCAGTAAATGTATTGGTAAAAGCACAACATTTGTTAATCCTTCAATTTCTCCACACTCCATTCGTTTCCATTTCTGCTGACTGTAAATCGATCTTATGTTGTTGTAATATATTTCATTGTGTTTTCGAAAAAGCTGAAATGCAGCAGTTGCATAGAGCTGAAATGTCATCCAAAAGAAAAGACAAAGTGACGAGCTATCTCTTTTTTTACTGGCTTGCTTCTTGTGCTGTCATTAATCGGGCTTGCCTGTATTTTGGCGTATCAGTTAATGACTTCCATATTTTTATCAATATTGCGTAATATGGTTTTACAGTTATTTAAAAAGAAAGGATTTGCACGTATGTACAGCAATAATAAATGTATTGACATTATTAAAGAGCCTGCTGTTTAGTATTAGTAGAATGGTCTGTATTAAACCATGCACAAAGAAAAACATGGGAAAACAATGCTATGTTTAAAAGACCTTCTTTAATATAAAAATGGTTTGTCTTATTATATTTGTTTCATTGAAAAGTAGACAAAAACATTTGTGTCACATATAGACTTTATGAAATCAATATACAATATGTTCAATATACAGGCATGTACAAGGCTTTTTGTGGTTTTATCCTAGTGATGTCTAAGTAAATCAGAATATTCATTTTTCTAACAAGCTTTTACATGAACACCTTTCCTTTTTCTATTCAAGCCCAGTGTTATCAGTGCACCACTGCCACATTTCTGCAAAGTGTCTTTTTTCTCTTTTTTAAATTTAGTCACTGCCACTGGTTTCTACCCTGGTTTTCTCCCCAGTTTGGAATGCCCTATTATTATTTTTATCCCGGTTTATCACTGCAACCGCCCTGGATTCGAAGCTGCGATCTCCAGGCTAGAGGGCGCATCCTGCACGCCACGCGGAGTGCCTTTACTCAATGCACTACTCGGGAGCCCACGCAAAGTGTCTTTCTAAAACCATCCCTTTAATTCCACTGTGCCTCGAAGGGGCTTCACGCTGTTACATTTAAATTACCCGCACTTGTTAGATACCTGCCACCCTACTGCGTTTTCTCACCTTCACCCTCATGTACATTTTTTTTTAAATGACGATATTTGTAATTGATGTTTTATAATACGTCAATGCGCTTCACCGCCGTTGGCTATATAATATTTGCAATATTATTAAGAGAATACAGGCCAGTATTTGAATGTTTAGTAATGAACATATTCAGAAATGTTTCCATCCCTTGTGCATTACATGAGACTTCCAAACCTATATAAAATAATTGCAGTAAGGGAGCAAAATAAATGGTTACTATAGCAACATATATTAAAAAAGACAGACAGTTCAACTCTGCTAACATATTTATCCTTTGAAAACGACCTTTTTAATTAACTCAGTTTTAGGATTTACAGTAGTTTAAGATGGAGATGACAAAAACATGAATTCTTTATGCTTGACATTCAAAGAAAGTTTCAAAGGCAATGGGCCTGTAATTCCATAACACCAGAAATGCAAAATACTGAAATATGTGCACTTTCCATCAAAGCTACTTAAGAATTAAGTAATTTTAATGTGGTCAAACAAAGATGTGTAATTAAAAGAAAAATGAAACAAATACATACAGATATACAACCGTTGGCTGGGAAGTTTGATTTTACTTTATATTTTACTTGTACCATATGCAGATTAATCTAATCAGGGTATAGAACGGTTCATTTTTTAGACCAGCATGTTGCACTTTATTTAACCACAGGAAATCTATATATCTGGAGGAGGGTCGACAGGTCAAGAAAACAGTAGTTCTTTCGACAGATTACCATGCACAAAATGAAGGCCAACTGGGTGAGGTCAGCCTGAACATTCACACAGTATCAAATGTATTTCCCCTGCACTTTTTTTCACAAAGCAATATTTTATTGCATTCTCCCAGGCATTGTATGACAGGAGAGTAAGAACTCAAGCGTGCAGCTGCTGATGAATGTGTTTCAGGATTAGTTTGTGCTGGAGGCAAATCCTTGTATCAATTAATCACCAATTAATATAAAGCTTCTGATATGTCTGCTTAATTAATATACAGCTACTAATTTGGAAAAGATGAATGAATCCATTTTTAAATACCTTTAATGTAGTGAAACCCATTCTCATAAAACTGTGGTAAAGTTAAACAAAAATTACTGCAAATGACTGGGAATTGCAGACTAATTTCCACCCCCCCTTACTTAAATCTAATTAGCTTTTAAAGTAGACTAATTTTTTTCAATGAATTATACTGACCACAACACATCTGGGATTGTGCACAACAGGGGCCTAATTACACCCTGCTTTTTAACCAGGGTAGCCGGGACAGTGATGACCTGATGTGAGCCAGCAATGACTGTCTCGAATTACTTTAGGTTAGGGGTGGGAATCTGCAGTAAATTCTGTTCTCTGGAACCCACAGAATCATCACTTTTGAGATAGTTCTTTGTGAAACTTGTGGAAGTCCCTGCCAACCACACTGTAAGAGTTTACCATCACTGTCACCATGACTGGAACAGTCGTTCAACAGGTAATCAGTGTGATGGCATTTGCTTAACAAACATAAGCCACATAAAATTGTGCACTACATATTACATACTGCAGGGGTTTCTGTGTGCGTGTGTGTTTTTTTGTTTGTTTTGTTTAACACCTCTATGGACATACTCACATACAGTGTGCACAGTTTCGCAATATTTCTAATTGGTTGGCTTGAGACAAAAGGATGCAAAAAAGATTTGCTGTTGTGTCTGTCACGCATTAAGCCCATTGCTGAGCTGGGATTTGGAAACAGGATCTTATGGCTCCCTATCCTCAGCTCAAACCCCCTTTTATCTGTATAAATGCTTTTAGCATGTCTTTAAATCAAATCAGTCAGGTTGCTCCTAATATCAAATCGCTCACTTTAGGGTTGTAGCTGATTAACCAAATGAATTAAAATTAAAACATAAAACTGCAGGAAATGTATTACTGCATGGGTATTGGTGTTTGAGAGAATGTGTTGAATGACTCATGTGCAAACTGCCTTGCATTAAAAGATACACATATTACTAAACTGTTTCATTCCGCTCTGCTTTGACTTCATCTACATTGTTAGCCAGGTTATTCTTAATCTTATTGCAAGATCTAGTGTCCTGAGTGATTGATTCGGTCCACTTTGATTAATTCGGTCCACGGAGGCTGTGTGGTCCAGTGGTTAAAGAAAAGGGCTTGTAACCAGGAGATCCCCAGTTCAAATCCCACCTCAGTCACTGACTCATTGTGTGACCCTGAGCAAGTCACTTAACCTCCTTGTGCTCCGTCTTTCGGGTGAGACGTAATTGTAAGTGACTCTGCAGCTGATGCATAGTTCACACACCCTAGTCTCTGTAAGTCGCCTTGGATAAAGGCGTCTGCTAAATAAACAAATAATAAAATAAACTTTGTGAATATAGTATAGGGGCCAGTTTAATTGGTAATTTTGTTCTAGGCTCTGCTTTCATTCAAGCTAAAACTAGATGATGATGTAACAACGACTATGACAGGGAACACACTTGAAAACATTATAATTGAAATAACATGTAACGAGGCATAAAGCAATTGGACACTGCCAAGTAAGCTCTTAGCCTTAAAAGGGACAAAATGACATGTGTACTGAAACATCTCAGCACTCAAACAGACTGAACATGAAATTCATACCAGCCTAGTTATTGTTCTACTCATGCCATATGTAATTTTTCATTTTTAATCAAACCGAAGATGTTACATTGCCAAGTGTAAGATAAGTCCTTTCCCATGTTCTGTTATTAAAATTTTAAGGAATCATCCTCAGTACAGGTCCCCAGCTTGGACTAAATGGAAGGGCTAAAGTGGTGTGGCTTATAAAATCATAATGGGCTTGTCTAGTTTGATAAACTGTTATGGCTGGCATACAGAGAGAGAGAGAGAGAGAGAGAGAGAGAGAGAGAGAGAGAGAGAGAGAGAGAGAGAGAGGGTCTAGTTTTGTGTTGAAGATGCCAGAGCTTAAACTCACCTTGCTGGGGAGGCTGGGGTTTAACAGTAGTTGATTTCATCTTGAGGGCCTCCTTGGCTGACATGTCACAGCAGGAGCCTTTATTGGTGTCCTGGTCACTGTCAGCCTGGTCACTGTCCCCATGACCGCTGTCTCTAAGGCTTGCACGTTCAGGGTCCTTGAATGTGGAGCTGCTAAAAATAGAGAGGAGAACCAAAGTGTCTCTTTTACTGACTCTAATTTGAGTAATATGGTCTGAAGGAGCAATTCTGACAGGAATGCAAATGCGATGGCTGAGCAAGTTATTTAATAGCCCTTACCTTTGAACAAACTGCTGCCTGCTGCCCATGTAATTGGGCTCTGCGGGAAAATTGTCTGTCTGTGAAGGAGAAAGGAGAAAATTTACGTATTGTGCTACACAGAAACGCCTCCTGCCGTGCAACAAGATTTCCTGGTGGAAAAATGATTAATAATGCAAAGTTGTCTTTCATCTTTAGATTTGTATATTTTAATTACACAACACAGGACATGTCAATTTTGCCTTCCAAACAATTCTGTAATTCCAAGTTTCAAATGAACGGCCATCATAAACAGCAGATCCAGAAAAGGGCAACCTCCTATTTTTAACTGGACAGATCAAATGATTAATGATTCTTCACTCAAAATTATATGAAAACAAAGTCTTCAGGAGGAAATAATAAATAACCTAAATTATTATAATAACCATTTTAATCATTACATGCATCATCTATGAATACTAATTTAGACATTGTTACACTATGGAACCAAAACAAACTGGTTAGGATCCAACTTCCCACAAGTCTTTTCATTGAATGTAGAGTAACTGTTTAAATGCACACTATGCTTTATCCCTCAAATGAAGTGATGTTTACTATGGCTCACACACAGTCTTGTTCTGGGTCTAGTTTATAATTCTAAGCTCCATGAAAAACCTATGAGTTTATGAATGCTTCCTCACAGCTTGAACCCACTGACTGATCAGGCCAGAAGATGGAAGGACAACCTCCGTTCTTGCGATCAAGCCAATTCTCTCATTTCACTGGCCTAAGTTATGGGTGATACTGTGCTAGTGAACCATGCAGGAATGGGCCCAACCACAGACATTTTCCCTGGACTCTTCAGGAGCCCGAGCAGCAGTGGTTGCTGACGCTCAATGAGCTCAACTAGCCCCAGGGAGAGCAAAGGACAATGCCCTTCATGTGGATCCCCAACCAAGAACGACAGCTTGGTTTGAACCACGTTTACATGACACCCAATGTACCCAAAAGGGTGGTGCTTTCACTAGGGATTGACACTTGGGATGCCTACAACATCTATTTAAATGGATATAGATACTGAGGAGGATCAATGAAAAATCTTCAAACACTTTATTAACACTGTACAACATGTACAGTATACTGATTCGATTAGACAGCTGGACAGACTCTGCATGATTTCCAGTACCCCTAAATACCCCCCCATCTGATCCTGTGCAAGAGCTAAGAAGGTATTTAAACTTGCTTGATACTACTGTATTTTACTTTCGATTAAGCGATTACTACCTTTGTGGGATGATTTCTTGATAATAAACAATTGCATTGTTACGTTAAAACAAAAAGCAACTGCAGCTCATTTTTCAACTCATTTTAAATCTTAGAAGAAACTAAAGAAAGAAAATACATAATTACATTATGCAATCAACTGGTTTCATGGAATTAAAGTTAATTTAATATGAACATCGCATGATATCTGTCTACCACTTGAATTCAATTACACTACATTTCTCTTCCAGCAATTGGCAGTGAAGTTTTAGCATTAAAGAGTCCTATGAGGATAATGCTATTCTTGGTTTTATATAATTTCCAGTTCAGTAATAACCAACCTAGTCTTGCAAAAAAAGTGGTTTTTGAATATTATATATCTTCAACAACAGATACCAGGCACTTCACCTACATTTTGAACTGAAAACAATGTTTAACAATACCTAATTGTTTTTCAATGCTACTATAACAAGTCTATACATATTCAATTATCTCCTGTTGTTAAACACAAGTTTCTGGTACAGCAACGGAGAAACCTGCACAGGCAGTGAGCTGGCAACAAACGCAATGAGCTTGACTTACTGCAATTACAAAATTAGCATCACAGCAATAATGAGTTTATAAAACTAAAACCTTGCAGCAGTTCAATTCTGCAAAGCAGTTTTCCTTACTAAATGCTTTAGATTTACAACAGTTGTTACCTTGTTGGATGTATTTTCAGTAAAAGTTTTGCAGCCTGATATTGCAGAGCTTGAAGAGGTCCTTTTCAAACCTCCTGGTGTCCTTGCAGCAAGAGCGTACTTACTTGGAGTGTTGCAAATGCTGAACAGTAAAATTGACACTGTAGCTTTAAACACAATGCACCATGACAAGGATCTGATTTCTATTGTTTATTTTCTAGAGTACAGATGCACGGTATGTGCGTAACTATAATATTCCTTGCAAGGATTATGCTTTGGATTGTAAGGATTGCAGCTGAAGTCCAAGGTAGATTCCCAGTGGAGGTTCAGAAATACAGCACAGCTGCCTCAAAAAATGACCTGGCTGCTCTCAGCAACACTGATGGGTAAAAAAGTAATGCCACAGACAGGCATGTGGTTCTCAGAGAGATTAAAACTAAGATCTTTGGGCTGCTGAGTGGTGCATCTGATAAAGTGCAGGATGCGCCCTATAGCCTGGAGATCACCGGTTCGAGTCCAGGCTATTCCACTGCCGACCGTGGACAGGAGTTCCCAGGGGGTGCCGCACAATTGGCCGAGCGCCGCCTGGGTAGGGAGGATTAGGTCGGCCAGGGTGTTCTCGGCTCAACAAGCACCATCAACCCCTGTAGACCATTCGGGCACCTGCGGGCCTGCCTGTAAGCTGCTCAGAGCTGCGTGGTCCTCCGACGCTGTAGCTCCGAGGTGGCTGCATGGCGGACCTGCAGAGTGAAAAGAAGTGCTGGGGTGGCAGCAGTGAGCCGGGTTGAAATAAAAAAAATAATAATAATTGGGCTTTTCAAATTGGGGAGTAAATGAGAAAAAATAAATTGCCGATTCCAAATTAAAAAAAAAAAAAAATAATAATCTTTGCCTACCCCTGCCTACTCGTGTGGACATGAATACTTTCAGTTAAGGGCTATTGAATTTAGAAAGGGAGTTACTGTATCTGTGACAAGGACTGACACACTGCAAGTGGGATTGTAAGAAAACTGTGATGGAAACTCTGATATGGACTCTCATTACAAAACACAGGCTTTTTATTAAAACATTTGTCCAAGTAAAAAAGTGTATTTTTCTTTCTGCAGTATATCTTTCAATGATTCAGTGTTTGGAGTTATATAAGAGACATTCATAATAGTATCCATTCATAGAAAAGGTGTCCTCGCAGTTTCATGAACATAGTTGTATTTTTTGTATTCTTTTATCTTGTTTGTACCTTTTATCCAGTCCTCTGCCTGTAACATGATACAATTTAAACAATAACAAAACAGAATATGTAACACAAAAATACTCTGCAATCCTGTGATGCTGTTTTATGAAGATGAGAATAATAAAAAAAGATGGGAACATTTGCATAAAGCACAATTATGAAGCAACAGAAATCACTTGCCTTCATTTTCTTTGGACTTTGGTGGCACTCACATCTGTTTTGCAAACCCAAGACTGACACCAATATGCGTGCAGCTTGCAAACATTAGCTTTACCCAAATGGCACTGTGACATCTATAGGAGGCTGTGACATCTCTTAAAAACATAGCCAGATAATGATACATGTAAAATAAAAAGCACACAGCAAATAAACAACACTGAATTCCCAATGCTCATTATCATACGTATTTAATATTGCCTGTATTCATTAAACAAACAAACAAAAAAGATCAGTAGATTTAAAATAACATACTATCCATCCCGCATGATTACACTTTTAGTTCAGATGATAAAAAGATCTTGCTTGCCTATATCCAGCTTCTATCTGTTCACTGGCTGGCACTGTAAAACTCAGGGGGCAGTAGTGGCACTGGTACAGCACTGCAGTGCAGCATCCAATATTTACATCATCCTAAAACATGTACTTAGCATGAGCCACACTGTCAATAAAAAGCACATTAAGAACCTATTGAAAGGGCTTCCCTGTCAATTAGAGTGCAGATGGATTCTATCGCCTGAGTTTTCCTGTCAATTTAATATACTGGGTCATATTAACAGCAGAGCCTTGTCAATAAGGAGGATCTGAATCCTAATAATGGAGTTATCCTGCCAATATAATCGGGTTCATGTTTATCGAGCTCTGCAGTGTTTGGAAAAGCTGTGAAACAGGATTATAAGGTTACCCTGTGTACATCTGGCTCCCTGGCATAGAAATAGTTTAGTAATTTGATCGTACTGAAGCAGAAAAAACACCTGTCTAATCACATTTCCCCCATAACATAATCTCGGGACAATGGAGGATCTCTCTTGGCACCAGACAGCACTGAATTATCTGAACACATTTTCTGTTTGCTGGCCATGCACCTAAAATCTTACAGGACAAGCCAATTTGCTTAACAAACGTGAACATGACAACTGCTCTAAAATAGTTCTGACCCACTATCCTAATTTAACATCTGTGCTCGAACAGCAAGAACACTTGCTGGTTTGAAAATTAAATTCTCATCTCCAGTAAAGCTTGAAAAATGTACTAGGCTCCTGCAAAGTTCCACTTGGTAAGAACTCATAATATCTAGTCTTACTGTTTACATGTTACACTCACTGCTCAGTTGATCATTTTGCTTCGTGCTGATATGTACAAGTTTTGTATTAACTTTTGTTTTGGTTATACAGATGACCAAATAGTTTCATTACACTTGAAGCTAATTAAATGACTATAAAGTTAAAGGAACACAATTAATGATAACAAAATTGAGTACATATTAACAAATGTCATACGTAGCTACCCCCTCCCCACCTCCCACACACACACACATTCGGGACCAGAAACAAAACAAGAATGGATTACTGAAGTATAATGTTATTAAAAACTAAGAACAGTTTAAAAACTTAAAATGATCCACGAGTGGGAATGTTACTTTTTTTTTTTTTTTTGGAAAAAATATAGCGTTGATTACATGGTGCTTTATGCATGGTTGATTCACGGAAAGTTACATTTTTGGTTCACTATATGTGCATTATAGAGAGGGAGTTATTTTATTTTGTATTTCAGTCAGATGTGTCTTGTTATGTGTCCCGCGTGCCCCCCACCCCCTCCACCGTTTATATATATATATATATATGTAAAAAAATGTCGAAATGTTAACGTTGTATAAAAAAGACAGGCATATGGACTATACTGAGCCACTTCACTGAGCCACAAAAACCCTATTACAATCTGGGATTACAAAATCTTGCATGCATGTAAATAGTATAAGGGGTCCAGCTGCATGTCGCTTCAAAACTGTGTCTGCGTATGTGTCCATACATGTGTGAGATTTCTTCGATTTGCTCTACCAATCTTTTGTCATGCTTGGGTTTCTATTCCCTTTCATTCCAAATTAGTTTGAAAGAAAGACACTTGTGTACTAGAGATATTTGTGAAGCATTTCACAGGATGGAGACAATAAGGAAATAATTGCATTCTAGTCAGTGCCAGTGGTTAATTATCAAGACAGGACAAAAGGTTGTAACAGGTCTTGCAGTACATGCTACAATTACATGGTCCTCTTTTAAAAATAAAACACATTGATAATTGTGCAACAGTAGGTGGTGGAATGGAGAGACTGCAGTGTTGAAAACTGACAAAAACCCCCACCTCAAATCTCATTTCCTTCTGCCTAAATATGCTTGCTGACTTACCTGCAGGTGTCTATACAGTGCAATAGAACAGCATGGTAAATACAGCTGCTTTCAGTTTACTAGGAATTGAATATATGGAGAGAAGCACAGCAACATATTACACCAGAAACTAACGGAAAATAAACTCTTAAATATAGTCCTGAATTTGACATTTTACCCGTAAGAACTTCAGCAGAAAGCTTCCTGAATAAATAAAGAAGTAAACCCACAGATCTGGACAAGTAGTTGTTATTCATATTGACTACATTCCCTTTGTTAATGCTGAATTCATGTTAGGTTTTGGGTTTATTAATGAATATTTAATGTCTCAACTGAAATTTGACAGGAAAAAAAAAAATAAATAAATAAAAGCAGAGAATACAGTGTGCAAGTCACAGCGTATAGCATATAAGAATGCATCTCTCTATCACAGACAGACTCACTGGCATTCTGCCTGTTTGCTGGGGCGTTCCAGGTGTAACCTTTATATAACTGATTCAACCAACCGAACTCTTAACAGGCTATGGTTTATATCCAAGCACAAAGCAAATGTCCAGCTGCAGGCGTGTCTACCCCACACCCATTCATTCAGGGAAATCCATCACGGGCAGCTAATGTACTGTACTGCTCCTTTCAGGTAAGTCTCTTACTACTGCACTAGATGTTCACACAAGCTGAGTTTTACGCAATGCTAATATGCTCTGCAATTATCCAAACAGGATGTCACTCCAACAATCTATAGTCTTTACATTCATTCCATTTACATTTTTACAGGGAATGTTGTAGGACTCACGGCCCTTATTTATTTCCATGATGTCTCACGGAGAGCATTATAGAACCACACAGAACATTTAGCTAAGCTGTTTAGGTCTAGAACCTACAGGCACTGAAAGTGACAGAAGATTCAGATTCTTTGATAGGCCACACAAGAAAGTAGCTGGTATAAAAACAAGTGCAACACTATTAATATTGCAGTTTGACACACTGGGATGCATACTAGAAGCTTTTTTACACCAAACCGTAATTCTTTATAAAGAAAGGAACAGTACACCCAGTAGAGCAGGGGTGTCCTGGAGGGCCACTCCACTTCAAGTTTGACAGGTACAATTATATAATGAAGCACTTCAGGGTCTGGATGGAGGTTTAATTGGTTCAGTTAAACAATTTAGAACAGGGCTGGAACAAAGGAGTGGAAGGGTCGACTTTGCCCCCCTCCCCATAATGGTGAAAATGTGACTTTCAGCTAAACATTGGGGTGTGGCGATCGTTCAAACCGGGGTGTTGACTCGGCAGAATCCGATACTATTTTGGTGGTTGCGGTGAATATAAACTGAACGTCTGTAAGATATCTAAATACAAAGAAAACACCACAATGAGTCATATATAAACCCCACTGCTGAGTGGAGAGTTGCAAGGTTTTTTTTTTTATTTTCCCTTAAAACTAGAGTGTTTTCTTTGCCAGATACAGATATTTAACGTATTTATGTTCATTATTATTTATTTCTTAGCAGACGCCCTTATCCAGGGCGACTTACAATTGTTACAAGATATCACATTAAACATTATTTCACATTATACAGATATCACATAATTTTTTTACATACAATTACCCATTTATACAGTTGGGTTTTTACTGGAGCAATCTAGGTAAAGTACCTTGCTCAAGGGTACAACAGCAGTGTCCCCCACTGGGGATGGAACCCACAACCCTCCGGTCAAGAGTCCAGAGCCCTAATCACTACTCCACACTGCTGCCCTGTTCATGCTGAAAAGGTGCTATTTATTGCACTCTATACTTCATTTCAATACACTAAACAGATCAATGTGTGAAACACAGTGATACTTTAGAACTGTGAAAAGAAAACGTGATTGTAAACACGCTGCCACTTTACAAGTCAGCATCTCAAACTATATTATTTAAAATGCTGTGAAAATGTGGCAATTTAAGACTGTAGTCAAACTACAATTCATAACCCTGCACCTCTCCCCCTTCCCCCCTAATTTCTCTATCATTCTCTATATGCTCAGTGATCAGCAAATATATTCTAAGTAGTACTTACATAAAAGATCCATCTCCCTGTTGCAGATACAATGCAATGGTCAAGATAGCAGGTCTGTCAGATTAAGACACTGTGCTGACACGTGATTCCTTAACACAGTCTACAAATGACTGATTTTTCACAAGGAACAAACTAAAAGGGGCTCTGTTATTGGTATAATATGTAATTGGAAAAATTACATTCAACAACACACATCAGAAAGTGGATATATGTTATTCTTTGGCAATAAAACAATGGGGTTCGTTCTTTATAGGGGGAAACAGCTTCCATATTAAGCTGCACACTCTGTTTTTACTTGCAGTGTTTGTCTTCAGGGAGACATGCCTAAGCAGCAAAAAGATACAAAACAGCAAGTGGCAGCTTATATTTAAATCTGAAAGGCATTTTGCACTTACAGTGGTAACATCACAGGGAGAACACAGTACAGCTGTGATAGCAAGTCAACGCCTTGTGTTAAATACAAACATTAGCACACATGCCCAGGTTGTAACTATTCAGCAGGTACACTGTAAAGAACAAAAGATGCAACAAGGAAATGCCACTAGGGGAAGTCTTTCCAAGTGCAAATAATAATAATAATAATAATACAACATCTATGGCAAACACTAAAAAATGCATTAGATCTGCAGGGGTTCAAATAGCTGGCTCCTCTTGAGGATTTACAAATACTGCTTTAAGAATACCTTGTTGCTCATCTGAGGACCACTTGAAACGTAATACCTTTTGTTTCACAAACAATGCTCCTAAAGCAATCCAGGTAATCTATTTACCCTGCCTGCTGTCACCAAGGATTTCTTTACACAATAAGGACCAACACAGTATGACTCACAATGCAGAAATGAGTTTCTTATTAAATATTCAAAGCTCTGTGAAATAGCCAACAGGAATAGGTTGTCAACACTTGGATAATGTGAGTTTAAAACGACCAAATTACTTATGGGCTGGGATAGTTGCGGTCTGATCCCCAGGTAGGTATAACTCAGTGGATCAGCATGTCTTTATAGCAGGCTGCATGTCTTTGGGGGCAGGTAAATCCTAGCAGGAAACAAATTGCTATTGCAAATCAGACATGGGTACGTTATCCCATAGTTTTGCCTACAGGAAAGACCAGTGCCACCAGCAGAATAGTCATTCAACATGCAGTGATGATAAATCATTGTGTTGCAAATAAAAATTGAAGACGTGGTCTTATAGTACTGTAAAATGTTAAGGGGTCGTCCAAAATTATCATGAATTACAGCAAACGTACATTGCTTCCTGTATTTATATATTTTTTTACTTTAAAAGAAGCTTTTTGCTTAGTACGGTGTATTGTATGAGAAACAGGTTTTAGACATATTATTATTGTATGTATTATATTTGAATGAATTGTGCACATATATGCAAACTGGGGAAATACACTAATAAATAAAAACATTTATGTACCATTTGTCATTCAAACTAAAGTTTTCAACATATGAGAAAAATAAGCAGAGCTTGCTGTCACTTCAGTGCTTTTTGTGCTTTCTCTTGAGCTGCAAAGGAAACGTGTTAACATTAGAGGATCCTTTTCTCAACCAAAAGTCAAATATCAGGAACTGTGACAAAAATGACATCTCTGGTGGCTACAGTTCTTTTGCAGTAAGGCATGTGAATATTTCAAGCTACATAAAAATGTCATCATTTTCTTTTTTTTCTTTTTTTTTTTTTTTATCAATTAGCACACACTGCACTGCGACCTCTCCCTCCCAGCGCACTTTTTTGTACGCTTTCAGAAAATGCAGATAATTTTGCATGGCCCCTAAGCAATTTCTGCAAACAATGTTTCAGCACCAAAGCATTCATTGTACAGTAATATATAAAACAAAAATAATAACACAGAAGTATTTCTGATTTGGCAATGGAAAACAATGGAAAATGCTACCTACTAATCGTCATGGGAAATGTTAATGGGTATGGTAATGACAAGCTGTATTTGCAGATTTAATGAATAGTTTCCTTTCTTCCTGCACATAGTAAATATTGTTATAGTATTCTTCTTTTAAAAGAATGAGACCTGTGTGGTTTTGTACAGGCAGAAGCATCTGCGCAGAGAAATGAAAGTCACTCACTTGGGAATACAGAGCTCAGATTGGAGAGTGATGACAGCGCGATTTAATAAGTATTAGACATGTAGATATGGGTTTCTTGTTCAAAGACATGCCAATAATAAATAACACTAATATGATGTTCTATTAATAATTAGGGCAGTACAGGCATTTTGGGACCTATTCATAAAAGTACTTGCCGACTGCAGTAATAAAACAAATTTTGTTTAAAACTAACAAAAGAAACTAAGAATGAATATCTGCTTCTTTCTGATGACATCATCAGCATTATTAATGTTCCCTGGGTGGCATCGGTAGCTGTTGCAAAAAGAAAAATGGACAGTAGCCTACTACCGAATCCCGAGTCTGCGGCTGCCAGTCACGGGCAGTTTGCAAAACCTGATTCCGATGCCCCTATCACGTCTGCCAAAATTCAGGACGTGTCGTAATTTAGGAAAAAAATGATTTTTTTTTTAAATAAATACTTTGTATTTTTGTTTTGTTTGGCTGGTAAACACATTTCCATACACAAACATAAGATTTCCATTATTAACTGCAGGACCAAAAAAAAACAAAAAATAAATAAACAAAAGCACTGTAGGAGGACGTTTGAATAATACTGTAATTCCAATAATAATAATAATAATAATAATAATAATAATAATAATAATAATAATAGTTGGGAATTTTGAAAACTTTTAGAAAACTTTAAATGTTAATCTTACAAATTCTCAACTATTATTATTATTATTATTATTATTATTATTATTATTATTATTATTATTATTATTATTATCAATCAGGGCGTGTTTATGTTTTGAATCAGTGAAAGTTGCACACCGTATTTCACACTGTACACAAAATGCATTGTTTTGTGGTGCACGAAAAAAACCAAATTCCGTTCGAACACTGATCGAGGCTCGCACTGAGGCTCGCACTGGGGCTCGCACTGAGGCTCGCACTGGGGCTCGCACTGAGGCTCGCACTGAGGCTCGCACTGAGGCTCGATCAGTGTTTTTTGCAATACCAAGCAAGCACAAATTTCCCACCGACTGCATCAGCAGCACTGGTATACTTTATATTGTAACGCTCCATGAAAATAAACAGGTTCACACAGGCGGTGTTCGTCCAAACTGTTTATTGTGAACGCAGGTAAAATAAATACACAGAAAAGGACCGCTGTCAGCCATGGATCACGGCAAAAGAAATAATAATAATAAAATAACTGTCTATTCTCAGACTCTCACCTGCTCTCCGCTTCACAGCGCTGTTTTAAAATGATTATGCCAGAGAATGTGTTCTTGTGGGAGTATATATTTATATTAAACATTTTTCTTTATATAAAGCTACAGATTTTTGTTATATTTTTTTTCAATATAGGCAGTGTTAATCACGTGTATGTCAAACTGTATAACAGAGCAAGTGTAATAATAAAATAGATCTTTAAAAAAATAGTCTGCTGAGGCTGTCGTTAGTTTAGACTTGACTTTAGAAAGCGCTCAATAACTCTTAGTTATCAACAGCATTTTGCTGTCGTTCACTCTTATCAATAGCAGGTTGACGCTCAGGAACAATGAAAACTTTATGCTAATGAGGTAATCGTTAACCTTTCTCTCAACTCGTTAAAAACATGCCTTCATAGACGAAAATCCTTGGGGCTTAACGACGCATCTGAATTATCTCTTATGAATAGCAACTGCCATGAAATCCGATTGCATACTATTGTTTTCTCATTTTGACAGGCGTTAACCCTTTATGAATAGACCCCATTGAGTTTGAAAAAACAAGAGAAACGACATTCCTTTAAAGAATGTAGCCTAGTTTGTGTAGCATTGTACTCCATTGTGTGTTTGGACAGTCTTAAAGCCCAATTAAAAGCATTTTTTGTCATACAAAATGATCACATGAACTCTTAAACTACCTTTTTATTTGCCGAACAAATCAAGTGCTGTTATTCTAGGTGCTCAGTAAAGTGTGGGTGTTGTTTCAATGCAATGTAACTGCATGGGTAACTACAACACCAGTAAACACAGTATCACTGGTGCTAGAACAGACAAATGTGAGACTGTCACACAAATATAACAGAGAATCTGTGACAGACAGTCTGCTGTGTTTTCTACATATTTAGAATTTACAACAGAATAAAAACAGATTTTTAACCAAAAATAACGCGGCAGCTTTTTTTTTTTTCCTTCTCAGTAGGTTCACGGCCAGAACGACCCATGCCTCTGCGTCTGCACACCCAAAGAGTAGTATTATTTCAATGAAGCACAGAGCCTACTTTTTATTTCTGAAAATATACTGCTGATATATCACCCACCAGAGAGCCAGACTCCCACATCTGACAAAATGGTCAATTTAGTGATACAGCCACGGGAGAGTTCATTGAAATGCTGATAGAAAATGGCAGCGCGAGCTAACTGAGAATGATTTCCAACATTTTATCGATCAAAATGTAATGTTAAAAAATTATCCCTGTAAAATAGCCTTTTCTGTGTGTATAGCAGTATGGCACTGAGAAAGTGATACTGTAATATGATTAAATAAATAAATAAATGAACAAATAACTAATACATACCTACTTATGCCAAGTTGATTTGAGCTGGTGGATGTTACCTATACCAATTGATTAAGACAGGGAGATTAATTCAATAATGCCTCCTAGATTAAAACTAATGCACCTTTTTTTCACAATTTTATGAAATCATACACGAGTTCCTCCATTTCTAAAAGCGCAATATAAAATAATGGATTGGAGGGAGCGCATACCTGCGATTCAAGGCTGTCACTCACTCTCAGGGTGCTATTGACCTTTATAGATGATGTGAGCCGAGCCCCTCGAGTGAATTACTGCCCTGCCTGACTGTGTGAACTTCAGAGAGTCGATTGACCTCCCTGTACCTCAGCCCAGCCTGCTTGATGCAATAGAGGCAGCAGAACCCCACATAATAGGAGAGTCGTATTTCAGTTAGGTTATGCTGGTTAAATCATTTCTAAACACATAAAGAGGGTTACATATTCCCTGTCTTTGTCTCCAAGTTCTGCAAAACAGGTTAAACAAACGAGAACTGTGGAAGAGGCAAAACAGGTTAAACAAACAAGAACTGTGGAAGAAGCAAAACAGGTTAGAAACCCTGTGGCTCATTCCAACTGGTGTCACGTGCTCCGAGGTGGTGAAATAAACTGTCTGATTAAACTAGCTCTTACTAAAAGAACAATGGCACCGTACACAATGTCTGTGCACTGGTACCAAGTATTAACACAGACCAAATTGTGCCATGCATGAGGTAGACTGTCTCCACCTAGAGGAGAATGCACAGGATATTGTTCAGAAGCTTGTATGGTATGCAGATGAGTCAGAGAGATTACACTGCCAGTTTCATGGCTTGAAGGGTTTTAGGGAAAGGGGGAAGTGTTTGGTGACGGAAGAAAGTTTTTTTTTTTTTGTAAGGTTCAAATCTTAAAGGTATAGTCTTAAAAGGATGATAATAAACATGTCTGTCATATTTATTTGTATCGTACCATTGTGAGTCCCATAAGGACAGGTAACAATCTTTCCTAGTAATGAAATTAATCTACACCTTCAACAGATGTGTATATGTTGTTATAATGTTTTTAAGATTGAGTTTTATATTTAAGAAACAGTCAAGGTTAAATAATGGGCATTTGTTTACATTAGTTTAATATTAAGTGATAAAGCCTCTATAGCCTATACCTTTTTTGAAACTTATCTGCAATTGATCATTGAGGCTGGATTAAATCAAAAAGTATGGCGCCATCATAGCCAAACTAAAGTACAGACATGGCAGTGCCATAATATTTAATTAAAATCAGGAACAGACAGCTTTAATGATTTCTTACATGTGTGGAACCTCCATTTTGTTGCAAGCATTATTTACAATGCAGTACACAACTAAAAAAACCACACACACACATTTAAAACAGCTAAAACACAACAAATGAAAGAGCAACAAAATGATGTTACTGCTCCTTTAAAGTCTAAAGTGTGTTAAAGTAAATAGTCATTCACTTTACACATTACATATACAGGGCTCACTATCTTGAGGAATAGCAGACTAGCTTCATGTTAACCTGTCTTGAGATGTAAGTAATACGATTTAACGCTTTTAAGTTGAATTAAGTATCATTATGTGCCATCAATCTTCTTATTCAAATCAAATTATAGTCTTTGTTTTCCTATGCTGATGCTCCTCGTAGGATTTTGCATTTAGCAGTTTTCCTGCAGAGACTTACTTAGAGCCAAAAATGAAATAAAATGAAATTATTGCTTCAGTATTATTGCGTGTGGTGCTAGACTCATAAAAGGCTTAAGGTGACCTTGTGACAGAGGTCTGTTTCTGCACTTAATGAAAGATACAGCCACGTCAGATCAATAAAGGGAATTCTGCCTTTGTTTCCTGCAATATTCCAATAACCACTCAGCTCAGATTTAGGTTACCCACTTCAGCACAGGGGAGAAAGCGGTTGTTTTTTTTCCATCAGAAATGCGATACAGGGTATCTTCCTGTATTGCTTCTTGTAAATAATAGAATACACATGTTCATTATATGATGGGAATCCATGCTGGTATGCTAAAGATTATGTTTTGTTACCCACATAATGAGAGAAGACCTTAAAATCACGAGTAACTGACTTATAGTGGTCTTTCATCAGTTCAATCACACCCATCTTTTGCATTTTTGTTTGCTTAGGAGCTTGAGCTTCATCTCATCCAAATGCTAACAATACTAATGTTAAAGGACAGTTTTCTATTTATTTTCTTTTGATTCAGTTATTTAAAAAAAAAGCGTAATTAATGGACAGACATGCAAACTCTAATCCAAGTTCTAAAGCTAGCTTGCATGCATTTTAATTAGTTATCTAAACAGAAAAAAAGATAAAACACACTCAGTCAAGAGATTTTAAAGCAGAAAAACAAACGTTATTAAAAAGGAATTACCAGAAAGTTAAACGCAGACTGACATTTTAAAGTATCTGACTTATTCCTGAAAGACGACTTATTTTAGTGTTCTTTCTGTGGCAGGAATGTGATCCTTGCTCTGCAGTTTCTAGTTAACATGTTTGTGGTTCCCTAAAGGTTCTTCTCACCTTCTAACTTTGTCATGTAATAGTTGGAATTATTACATTACAGAAACAGAAACTTGCCTATATTTTTCTAGATTACTACCAGTAATATAGCAGGTTGAATATGATTAGTAAACTGTACCTAGTATACAGTGTTTAAGTAAGACTTTAGCCTTGTCTGACATGACAGATTTCGAATTGCTTAAATCAGGCTTAGCACAACAGATATGCAGTAGTTGTCAGGGGCTTAGTGGACTAGCTCCTCACAAAGAAGTATTAACTTGGGATGTGGAGAACAAGTATACCCCTGCAGTGTCTAAGCACAATACCGTATTGTTTACAGTGTGTTCTTACACATTTAGTAATGCTTCTTCCTAAAATGTATATATATATATATATATATATATATATATATATATATATATATATATATAGATATAGATATAGATATACGTAGTAAATATGGACTGGAGAGGGCTATAGTGGAAAATTACTGACCCGAGGGACTATTGTTACCGACAGGGGGCTATAATGACCGAAGCCGCATTATAATCTTCCCGAAGGGCATTTAATTTTCCACTTTGTTTGAGTCTGCAGTACATATTTAATATATGAATCAGTCAAGAAAATAAGTGAGGCAAGGTTGGATAGTAAATATGACTTTATATATTTTGTTTAAATAGCTGATACAGCATATATAAATAAATATTGACTATATATTTTGTTTAAACTAAGTATATAAATCATAACAGAGAATGTTTTTGAAAAGGGGCGGGATGGACAGTGATTTGAACGAAAGACTATTGCCCGGCGGGTGTGGAGTAGTGGTTAGGGCTCTGGACTCTTGACCGGAAGGTTGTGGGTTCAATCCCCAGTTGGGGACACTGCTGCTGTGCCCTTGAGCATGGTACTTTACCTAGATTACTCCAGTAAAAACCCAACTGTATAAATGGGTAATTGTATGTAAAAAAAAAAAAAAAAAAAAAAGTGATATCTTGTAACAATTGTAAGTCGCCCTGGATAAGGGTGTCTGCTAAAAAATAAATAATAGTAATATCAGGTCAATAGTTCAATCCGATGATGAGGTTTTAACCAATCACAGGCCAGGATTTCCAACCCCCCCCCCACACACACCATCCCTTAAAAGCATGTGTGAAAAATGCAATGGGGGTCGTTCATCAGACGCCAGACTCCAGGCAGTGTGCTAAGTGAAAATAGAACTCAACATGCAACTAGGCGATTCTGTTGTGTTTTTTTCCCTATACTACTCATAGTTATTTTTTTTAAATACTGCTATTTAAATATAACTTTTCCCTTTCAAACAAGCAAAACTACAGCATCATTTTTCCTCTTGACTATAACTACAGTACCTGAGGCCTTATATCCTGAAAATGGTACTTCATTTAAAACACATACCTCTCTCTTCAAAAGATTTGCATTTACCTCTGCTGTTTACATGAACCTGATTCTACTCACTACATTTGTATTGCTTTTATATGGAAATGAGGGTACTGAACAAGCAAGCTCATTCTGACAAAGGATATTTTAAAACACAATTTAACAAAACACAATACACAGAAGTTAACACTAAGTTCTAATCTGCTCAATGTTTTCATTGTAATATTTATCAAAGACTAAATTAACACATAAATGACCCAATGTAAGACAAAAATTACAAGCATAACCTTGTGAATGCACAAAAGCCCAGGTTTCAGAGAGAAAGAAAAAACAACAACAACCCAGTATGTCAACCCTTCTTGGCACTACATTTAGCAGCAGACAATCCTTTCCAAACTGTACCATTACCTTCCATAATGTTTACATATTCAACTGGAACAAGACGCAATGTGCTGAACTGAGGCAGCACATTGCGTCTACAAGACAGATGGATATAAATTGGGTTTCCTACCTGAATTATTGACATCCTATTAACTGGTGTTTCCGTTGTATTTGTCACCGGTCCTGTGAAGCTGGTGTGACAGCCAGCATGTCCTTGAGGAACAGTCAGGTTGTTAGAGGTGGGTTTCAGGTACATAACCTCTGACCTGGGGGAACTCAGGGGCAATCTAGTCTGGTAATCAAAATACATGGGGGAAGTGGCGAGGGAGGGGCTGCTAACCACATTCATCACATTCATGGCATCCCTCTCCTCAACCTCGCTTTGCACCAGCATGATGTCGTTCTTATTAATCTTTTTCTTCTTGCTCTTGCCTAGCTGTGGATGAGAATACTCGGCAATCCGGCAGTTGTAAGTTCTGATCTCTTTGTTTTCTCTTTTGCACTTTACAGCTATGGTGATCATGGCTGCAAGGAGGATGATGGAGACGATGCTCAAAGTGACAATCAAAGGCAAAGACATGTCCCAGTGACGCTGCTCCTCGTTTATTCGGGGCTCCCCTTCAGGCGGAGAGCCAGTGTAAGCCTTGATTATCAGTTTTGACACCGCAGAAAGTTTTGGTTTTCCATGGTCTGTCACCTTTATTATTAGCTCTGCAACTGGGGTAACTTCTTCCCAGAAAGGATGCACTGTTCTCACTTCACCAGTGACGGAGTCCATCTCAAATAAGTGCTCTTCATTCCCATCTGTAATCTCATAAGTTAGCCGGCCACTTTCTCCATAGTCATTGTCAACTGCCCTTACTGTGGTTAGAATATATCCTACTCCAACATTTCGGGGGACATGAATTTCAGCAGTGTCATTCTGTAGGAGAGGTAAGACAATAACTGGAGCATTATCATTTACATCTAAAACACTAACCCGTACTGTTGCATTGCTTTCCAAATGAGGAGATCCCGAATCCTTTGCTAGGACTTTAAACTCAAAAAACTTGGTTTGCTCATAGTTAAAGGATCGTAACGCGTAAATGGCTCCGTTTGTGGGGTTCACAGACACATATGTGTAGATGGACACATCTCCTACATGCGATGGTAAAATAGAATAAGATACAGTGCCATTCTGACCCAAATCTGGATCATGTGCCAAAACTGACCCCAAATACTCCCCAGGGATGTTATTCTCAGGCACCTGCAGAAGGTAAACTGGTTTGGTAAAACGTGGGGCATTGTCATTTTCATCTAAGATTTTAACTGTAAAAGATTTGGTTGAATTGAGGGGAGGGATTCCATTGTCTTTGGCCACTATCGTCACATTGTATTCATCCTGAACCTCTCGGTCTAAAGGTCTATCGGTAATTACGGTGTAAAAATTATCATAGTTTTCCTCCAGTTTGAAAGGCACATTGCCCAGCACTCTGCACTGGAGCTGTCCGTTTCTCCCTGAATCCTTATCAGTAACCCTTACCAGGGCAATAACAGTGCCTGTGGGCGCAGACTCACTGATGGCCCCCTGGCGGACAGACACAAAACCAATGGAGGGCCAATTGTCATTTTTATCAATTACTTTGACAGTTACTTTACAGTGGGCAGGAATGGGGTTGGGTCCTAAATCCTTAGCCTGGACATCAATCTCAATAATCCCACTTTCCTCATAGTCTATTTCACCCTGAACCTTTATAACACCTGTTTTAGAGTCAATAGAGAAAAGCTCACGGATCCTATCTGGTGCATAACCACTAAAAGAATAAACTACCTGTCCATTGGTGCCTTCATCTGGGTCTGTAGCATTTAAATCTATCACTACAGTACCGGAAGGGGCATTTTCAGGTATTTCTACAATATAAGAGGGCTGGTCAAACAATGGACTATTGTCATTAGAATCAATAACTTTAACATTTATTTGCACAGTCCCTGATCTGGGATGTTCTCCACCATCCAATGCTGTTAATACAAGTGTGTGATGGCTCTGTTCCTCCCTGTCTAAAGGTCTCTGAACAACTAATTCAGGGAATTTAGTCCCGTCTCCTCTGGATTTTACGTCCAATGAAAATATATTATAATCGTCTCGGGTGATCTGGTATGTTTTTAACCCGTTTTCCCCCGAGTCGGCGTCGTGTGCGCTGGCAATTGGGAAGCGTGTCCCCGGTGCTGCGTTCTCAGAAATGTCAATATCGATCTGCTCTGAAGGGAAACTGGGCGAATTATCGTTTATATCCTGAATTTCCACTTTAATCATGCAGATCTCTTTATCGTTGGCAAACACTTCTAAAGAGAGCTGGCACTTGGGGTTTCGCCTGCACAGTGTTTCCCTATCGATCCGCTGCTTAGTATACAGCAGTCCGCTTTCAGGATCCACATCCAGCAGATGTGGGGCTGAATTTTCTAAAACCCGAAAGTTGGATTTCCTGTTTCGCTCTCCAGATGCAAGCCTGGCATCTTTGGCAATGTTCCCAATCACAGTCCCGGGCCCTTGTTCCTCTGGGACGGAATAATTCAGGTTTTTCAGTGTCAGGGCTTGAGCCCAGAGCAGCAAGAAACAGAAAATAGAAAGGTACATCCCCTTACCAAGTGCGCGCTGATTATTATTCAGATTGTTGTTGTCGTTTTAAACCTGTTGATATTTGCAACAAAATGATCATTCGTACATTTTTTATAAACGATGGTGTTGTACAGCGCTAGAATTCAAATGAAATGTCTTCTTGTTCCACCGAACGCCCAGAAACAGCCTTGTTCCTACAGGATGCCACTTTGCAGGGTCCAGAAGAAATTGCTGTGGTATTTGTGTCCTTCTGAAATACAAAAGAAAAACCAAAGATTCCCCGATCAGTAGATGAAATACAGTAACAAGCAATATATTAGTCAGTGGTTGCTGGTTTAACGAGAGGGACTATTTTCATTTAAATAGATACAAATTGTTATTATTGGTTTACAGTGCACTGCATTTACCGCCAGTAATTCTTAATGCAATATATTCAAACCGGCGCCCTGATTCGGGGATGTGTGTGATATTCTCCATGACTGAAAAGCAGCAGGTTGATCAGTCTTGACCGGTATAGTACACAACACTTGTCTGCTAAATTTTGTATTTATTTAGACTGTACAAATGCAGCCAAAGGAATGCTATCAAGTAAGACAATAGAACATAAAAACGAATAAACCGCAATCACATTTCTTATAAACTGCAAAAAATTAAAATGTACATTTATAGTAGCTTAATTAGTACTGCATTCAAAACGCTGTTCTGTGGCCATCTCGGTTTGTCTTTTTTAAAGCGACATCCAGATTGAGTTACATAATGGCAATGCTAGTACTCTAGCTTTCTTAACATACGATGGGTAAACAGTTTGTAACGAAACATCTACACAAAACAGCTACACAATATCACATGCGTGTATGGATAGATTAATTTTGAATTCGATGGCTCAGAAAAGCCAAGGGCTCCTTCAACTGAATAAGCTGTTGCATCCACTTGGACTGTACTGGCTAAGTCGTTTTTAACTCAAATTGCAACACATTCCAGCAATAAATCCACTTTGTTTTGTCCTGTTTTTAAGTAAATGTATAACAAGGTTTTGTTTTTTCTATTAAATGACTTAAGACACTCACGCAGATATGTTTCGATCCAAACAGCATCAATGTTCTCTCTTCATTTATCCTTATATCTTTGCAGAATCTGAAACGCCACAAGACTCGGCGTTAACACAAAGTGCTCCTGGTAATACCAATGAGCGGAGCTCTCAATTTCTCTCAGTTGATTATAATGCAATAGCTTGCCTCGGCTCACGGTGTCTTCAGTGAGTCACACAATTCCGCTGAAGAATGCCTATTAGAGTGTGAAGATACAGCTGGAAAATACAGATCCAGAATGGATATTAACATTGTGATCAGCCGTTAATGTCTTGGCTTGCGTGCTGCATTGATGCAGGGTAAATAAAACAACTCTAGTCCTTCACTTCTTAATTAGTCCAACATATATTATATAGCATATGTAGTCAGGGATCCAATTTGTGTAGATTGCACCATTCGTGAGTCAAAATGATTTGAGTATAATCCGTGTGTCACATCAACAGTTGGAGACGCTATGACAATTATTTAACACCACACTCCTCCAGCTCTCTCAGTGCCTCTCACTGACTAACTCTGTTCACCTCACAGTGCGTTAAACATTGTTACTGATCTCCTGCCAACCAATGAGTAACACGGAGACAGAACCTGCCTCCGGGTTCTCCTCCAATGAAGTTTCCAGCTGGAGCGTTGAGGGGCGGGGTTTAGACAATCAGTTCAGAGAGTATGTGATTATAGCAGTTCGTTTGAAAGAGTAATAGAAGAGCGATCGTAGAATTCCTTGCTCCAGTCACAACTATGCTCTGCTTCGTTTCGATTAACTTTCAAATCCTGACTCGCTGAGACATAGTACTAATTCTAAGTATGTCTCGCAATAGCTAGGACGTGAAACAAAATAGTGTTGCAATTCTTTTACTTTTTGTCTTTCTATATACCGATACAAACGAAGTGCACGCTGATGTAATGTATCAGCTGCAAGTCATCAGTGTTAGCATATTTTATTTATGCATTTCCTTATTTTTGTATGTAAGCATGTTTGTTTTGTTTTGTTTTGTTAACTCTTAAACTGTCATACTGTCTGCTGTTGTGCTCACTGAGGGAGCAGGTACACCAGCGTCCTTCTCCGGTGCAGCAACTGGCATAGCAGACTTTCTTGTTTATCGAGTATAAACAAACTGGATTTACTTTCATATTGCCACTGCTAACATTAAACATTTTGTTTTCATGAAACTACTATTTACAGAGTTTACCAATGTACCACATCACCCGCCTCCCACGCCTGCAAGCAAATAATTGAAGTGTGTTTACATCTGGAAAAGACAGGCATGGGTAGCTTATATTCTTATGAGTAGATAAAGATGTGAATATCTGTATTTACAAAACGAATCCCCGTGGATTTAGGCTATCGCTGTGTTTACTATGCAAGTTGTAGGCGTATATAGTACATTTAATAATAAATAAAGCCAGTGTTCCACGACCCGGATACATCAGTCCTGCTCATAGTCTTAGTGCTGAAACCTTCTGCCTGGAAAGATTATCGCACGCTGTTTCATTACGGGATGAGCAAACTAACAGTTTGACAATAATGGCCTGAAAAAAGACAGCCCACGAATGAATTACTGCACACTGAGTTTACTAATTTAAATAAGATAGTCAACTACGACCTGTTTTGAAATAACTATTTTTTAATATACTGTAGCTTTTTTGTTGCTGTCGGAAGCATAACAACTGTCGACCTCGATGTCGCGTTACGGCAATAGGTGACGGGGGTCTGGGTTACACTTCTCTGTAGATAAATAAATATAGGCCCTATTAATGATTTGGAAGGGTGCTCATTCCCTACATCTCTAACATTGCCTGTAGTGTTTCTCTTGTGCTTTGACGCTTTGACCTGATTGGTCTGGTAAACTTGTTTTTTGCTAGTAGAGTATATCTTATTTTCTTTTTTTCTCCCACTGCACTCATTACGTTAGGATAGCGTAAAATATATAAAGTGTATAGTCTGCTAATTTAAACTGTTTATAAAACTGGCAATGATAACTGTCCGGTATGTTACAACAAGATAGTGTTGTTTTAAGATACTTAATAGACAACCGCATAGAGGTGATTTCTTTCTTCCCCAAATTAAAATATGTTCAATTTGATGTCCATTAATCCCATACAAATTGAATATTACTGAGGGATTATAGATATACTGATGCTAATAATCATAAAAGCAGTTGTTTATAGTTACAAATACATTCCTTTGTTAGTCCCACAAAGATGTTTATTCCTTTGTATATTGAACCGGCAGAATGCACGCAGATTCAGTGTAAGATGAGGTTTTCAGCACCACAACATAATCACATTTCCGTAGGCGCAAGACAGCTTTATTCACCTTTGTTCTCAGGTTTCCATTGTCTGAGTAATTTGGCACTGACAGGATTTTGTGGTCTAAATCCCACAATAAAACTGTTGCCAGTAGAGTTTTAGCATTCTTTTCTACATGTGTATGACACAATTCTCTACCCCCCTCCTGTTTAATATGTCTATGATACTGTTTCTCATAATGCCCTGAAGAAACTGCTGTTGTGGTAGTTGTCCACATGTTAGAAATGCATACGTAAAATGTTATTCACTTTTATTAACCTTTTAAGTCCCAGTGCAGGTGAATACGGTCAGTTTCTAAAATGACCTTCAGCTATTAAGAGATAACAGTATTAATTATTAAAGACAGTACTTCATAGTGACAGAAGAATGAAAGGATTTCCAGAAAGTAGGAAGACAGCAGCTCCAGATTTAACGGTAATCAGAGGACTTATTTACCATTCCCCTTCATACAATAGCTGGTGACTGTGTGTGATGACAAAAGTCTAAGAGGAATGGTTACTGCCATGGGTTGCAGTCATCTGACCTGGTTTTAATGATATACACAAAATTACTGTATACAGTATAGTATTATTATGACAGTTCTCATTATATGACTTGGTAATACCTGTCCTTGTCTCACCCCCTCCCTGACACACCTCAGCCTCAATAAAAGAATGTTTCAAAATACCAGAGAGGCATATGATAGAACTGCACCTTTTAGCAGGTACAACGTCCTGTTTGTCAGAATGTAAACTATATGGAGGAGCATTCTGTGTGCTAAGAACCCAAATGAAATGCATTACACGTGGTATTCTTTTTGTTTCCTAAAAAAACAACAACAAAAAGGAACGCACAGAGCAAATGCAACTGTAATGTGGTCTACGCCTAGATTGCTTCATTGTAGTGCTTCACCTCATTCTCACTGGATTCCGGACTGAATCAAGTTTCAATGACAAACACACTGTGACACTACTCGAAGCATTGATTTGCCCCTAATTAGCAACTGCACTGTGACTTCAAACCAAAATCTTCTGTCACCTCCAACCTCCAGCTCTGAGCAAACAACCGTCAGTGCTTTACATTACAATTTATAAAGACAGGAACTCCAGCTTCTATACTGTAATTTGCTATCTCGATTGTAGAAAGTGTGTAAAATGAAGTGAGCATTTAAACCCAGTGCTGTCGGATAATGTGCCACACAGGCTTTCATTCAATTAGAGATCCAGGAGGTTCACTGCCTCTTCTGTGTGGCTGGAAAAGTCCACAAGGATAATGATTGTCTTTTTTTTCTTAAATTCTCTCTGTCATGTGCCATACCAGCACATCTCTAGTCAATGTGTTGTGTTATTTATAGTTTTTGTTGCCAATTCACCACTAGATGTCATTGCACCACACCTTCATCAAATTTAACTGGAAACTATAGTCTTTTTATTATTCATTAGAAGAAGGATCATTTAAAAAATACAGTTAAAATAAATACTTGCAGTTATAATGGGAAATAATAGGATATCTGTTAGCAATGTGTCAGAAAAAAACAAGTTAACTGTGGCTAAAATAACTTCCCTTTTAGGGTGTTATTATTGTTATTTTTTAACCCAGTGCTTATTGCCACCTAGTGGACAGATATTGTAACTGGAACTAGAATTCATATTTTTTTAACAGCAAATTACAATTTCAGTTCTCTGCACACTGCTTATTTCCACTTCCCAGGAGGGGTGTGCAGTTTTTTTTTTTTTTTTTTGTTGCTTGTATATTCATTTGTGTGAACATTCAGGAGGCTGCTGCAAAATAATGAATTAAACATGTTGCAGGATAAAGGCAATATCTGTATGAAACCTAGTGCTTGAATCAATCAATTAATCAGATTTCTTAATTCTATTCTATTACTGTGCAACTTCAAATTTATTATTATTATTATTATTATTATTATTATTATTATTATTATTATTATTTATTTCTTAGCAGACGCCCTTATCCAGGGCGACTTACAATTGGTACAAGATATCACATTATTTTTACATACAATTACATTCTTTTTTTTACATATTATTTTTACATACAATTACCCATTTATACAGTTGGGTTTTTACTGGAGCAATCTAGGTAAAGTACCTTGCTCAAGGGTACAGCAGCAGTGTCCCCCACCTGGGATTGAACCCACGACCCTCCGGTCAAGAGGCCAGAGCCCTGTTTGTTCTTGATTTTGGACTGTACCCAGAAGCCTAACTTAGATAAGTTAGCCAATAAGTTAAGTTTTTTCACTAAAAAGGCTACTCTCACAATGAAATAACAGTCAGTTAATAGAAAATATTACTGGCATACTGTATTGGGGCAATAAAAGGCTTGTTTTAATCATTGGATGTATACGTTTACACCTTACTCTTATCAGTTTTAAATATGTTATTACATTTGAATTCCAATCATATACCCAAGGATTACATTATAATTACGGTACCCCTATACCTAATGAAAATGCCATTAGTTACCTATATCACAGTTTTTGTGTGCTTTGTTATTTTCAAAATGCACTATCAAGGGTATCTGCAGCATAATTAAAATGTAATGCTAGAGTTTGTGTAAAGTGTAAACCTTTTTTTAATGAATATACTGTGTTTTAGTCGACCCAGTTTGACAACCGATCCTCTGTTGCTAGATCACAAAACCCATATCAATTCAATACAAACATGACAGCTTTAATGGTGTATTATAATTTTATATGAATGAACAAAATCACTGTGTCAGGTAACTCAATTTTGACTCTAATGCATTCAAGCTGTCCTTCTTCCTGTTAATCAGCAAGATATGACTTGTACATTTGTTAGACACATGCATTTGTGAGTCCCTGGGGCAGGTGACTTCATAGAGTCTGAATGCTCATCTCCTGTTATGAATCTGCAAAATGGCAACAGGCTAGAGTTTCTATTGAGAGCTGCCTAGATCCCCCAGCTTGATATCTAATCATCAGCAAAAACAATAGCAGATTTTGTTGGCTTTACATCATGGGGCTTAATGTACTTGGGTTGGACAATAACCAGAAACACCTATTGAAATGCTGTCAGTTGGGTTGGGGTCACCATTGGCAGCCAGGACTGCACTGATCTGACGTGACAAGCTATTTAAATTGTGCTAAGAGGAAACATGACCATTCATCAATATTTACCCCCTTTGATTCCTCCAGGGCAGTTGGAGGTTAAAATCTGCATTTAAGTCTTTTCTCCAGCAAGAGTCATCACTTTGGAGGCGGTTCCTCATAAATCACCAACAATCTGTGCATTCTTGATCAGGAAATCACCTGCCAATACAGCTCCTGCTCTCTTGCTAACAGTATAACTATGCCACACCTGCTATTTGCCAATTGTGAATGAAACTGACTTGCAACAGGGAGTTGCTGTAAAGTTGCTTTATCAAGTTAGTCACTTGTCATGAGGGAAAGCACATTACAAAGTCCCTTAAAAAGTGCGAGCTACAGAACACATTTCTTTTTAGAATTTTTTATCCATTCACTACCTCAGCTGACAAAAGCTGCATTTTGTAGAGTTATATCTTTATTGATTTTGAAATTCAACACTTTCTTAATAAAAACAACAACAACATAGTTCTCTAGTACATGGTGTATAATGTTTTATACAAGGCATCTGTTTTACAGACCTCTTGAAACCTGGAGTCTGCCCCTCCAAACACTATTTTCTAGAGATGATTCATGTAACATGCGTATTAGACATTGACATGTGTATTAGGCTCTTGTCAGTGACTAGCTTCATACTGAATGCCTTCATACTGTGTTTATGTATTTATTTATTTATTTGCATTATAAACAGTGTTGTAAACCTTTGTCATTGCCACTGCAGGTCTTCTATAGTATTGCTAGTATTGCTTTGATTATCGGTGAAACTTGTTTGTTTAGTATTCCAGTTCTGTTAACTAGTTTTCTTTTTGCAGGAGCCAGGTCTGGTATCATTGACCTTGTAAACACCCTTCTTACTTGATGAATACTTTTGGCAGCTGGAGCCGATCTTGTCATCTGCTGATCAGCTCTTCAGTCTGATGTATTCAGTGTTTCTTCAGACGGCTTTGTGATGAAATGAATTGCTGCCCGAGAACATACACTGTTTATAAAAGTGATGCATCTATTCCTATGACAGGCTATAATGACCAGTTTTTGATGAGATGAAACTGATTATTCATGTGATGCTGTTTTAAAGAGGAAAGATGTGCAGTGAAAAAGCAGTGTGAACAGTGTGAAGAGAACTAACACGGAATACCTTTTAACAGTTGATTAACTCCTTGCAATGTACAGCTCTGGCCAAAAGTTTTGCATCACCTTATATAATTAATACATTTTGCTTCATAAAGTTGAATGGAACCTGCTGCATAATGTTACGTTAACATATTGAATTGCATACCTCTTTGTAAATTATCCATATACTTAATGAAAAACTGACACAAATGGAAAAATGTGACATTTTCGAAATCTAACATGATATACTGTACTGCTAGTATGGCTTCCGGTAGACTTTTGCGATATCATTTTGTAGTTTCTTTGATTACATGGTGTTAAATAAAATATCTAAATTATGTTAATTTAGATATTGGGCCCTGTGGTTTGAAGCAAGTGTAAAGGCAACATTTCTTAAAAAATGACTTTGCTTTTGCACATGCTTTAAAAATAAGGGCCATTGTGTGTGTTTTTATTTTCTGTTTGAATTAAAAGTGTCTTGCAGAGACTTTCAGAAATTAAAACAACTTATGAATTAAAGGTCTGTAAATGGGGACCTTTGTATTTATGTCCTTGACATCTTAATCTGATTACATATATAACTGGCAGAAAAGCAATGAGTGCCTAATGTAAGGGTTTATTATTATTATTATTATTATTATTATTATTATTATTATTATTATTATTATTATTATTATTATTAAGACTGGAAGTGCTTTTGAGAGTCAAATTCAGAACAGAAACAAGATTCTGACATTAGCTAACAGTAGTTTTTCACGCTGCTCATGTCAGATTCATTGCGTTGTTGACAAAGTGAGTGACTGTGTTTTATTGTCAATGTGTGTTTCAACACAGCAAGACGATACAATACTTAAAAATATACTGCACTCTTAAAAAACTGTTGTTTGGCAGCAGATGCATCTCGCAGATTCTATATTTCTCTACCTCTCAATTGTTGTAGAGAAATAGCTTGAATAAATCCTGTAATAATAATAATAATAATAATAATAATAATAATAATAATAATAATAATAATAGGTATAGACATCAGGATCAGTAAAACTTCTAATTAAGATGCAATGTTTTCAAATATGCAACATAAGCTGCATGTTCTTAGGGGGTAATATTTTAATCACTGCTGTGGCTGGCCTCAGTACATTTAGTCTACTTTGTTACTGCCAAGAAGGATGTCCTGTCACAGCACATTCAGCAGTCTCTGCAATGCCAAGCTGAGGAGGAGGCAGTATCTTTCCATTGAACTATCTCAGGGGCAAACAGCACAAGCCCTGGAGTGTTAGAACCACACTCACCAACGGTTAGCAGCATGTGGCTCCCTGTTGCTTGGGATTTAGATCAATTAGAAATGCTTCAAAATGCAGTAATTAACTAATTCCACATGAGACCTTGCACTCGGGTACTTATAGGCAGCTGCAGCGTGTTGCTTTGTTAAATAAAGACCAAATGTGGATCCCAGACCAAAAGCCTTGGCCCTGATGGATTCAAAGTGTTAATATGATGACCCTGCTCATGCAGCTTAATGTGATTTCAATGTCAGCACTGCATGTCTTACTTGTGTGATTCTAATCTTGTTTTGTTGTTTCATACATTCCTAAACATACTCAATGAAAGGACACTAAACATCTGAAGAGTTTCCTGTTGAATCTGTAGGATTACATGCTCTGATGCTTTACCCCTCAATCCCAGTTTAGATCAAGATTTATTGTGTAAAATGACAAGACATGGCTGCAATTCGGATGAAGATCACCAATTTCTCATAAAAGGCCAAACCTATTTATATGACCAGTCTTATTTTAAATGGTATTAATATAATTTAGTTGTAATGATGTTGTTTATGTTCTCCAGACCTTTTTGCCTTATATTTATACCTTAGATTTAGTATACAGCTACATTTGCCAGTCCAGTGCAAACACACACACACACACACGCACGCACACGCGCACGCACACATGCACACGCACACTGACACACACACTGACACACACGCACACACACTGACACACACGCGCACACACACACGCATACACACACACGCACACACACGCACATTCACACACACACAAGCACGCATACGCATGCACACACACACACGCACAAGCACGCGCACACACACGCACGCACGCATGCACTCACGCACACGCGCGCACACACACGCACACGAACGCACGCACACACACGCATACACACACACGCACACACACATTTTTGTAGTCCACTGCAGATAGCACAGTCTATAAACTCCTACAGCTTTTGAAAATCAACGGCGTAGTTTCTAATAACTTTGAAAATGCAGTTAAAAGGGTCCCTGGTTACCCTTACTCTTTGGTTTCTTCATTAGTCATGCCACCAACTATCAGTAAACTCCCAGTGGGGCTGAGACATTCATATCTGTCTGTACCTACACTAGGACAATAACAAAGTAAACTGTTATGACCATTATCGATGTTATGTTTCTATAAGGTAAATTCAGCAGTGGAAACACTTTTCTAACTAAGATAATAGCATATATTAAAATACAACTCCCAGATTATATCACCAAATTAATTTGTTTGAGACTGTATTTGCAGAGGGTGCTCTGAAATGTACCAACTACTTCAAGGCATCCACTCTCTACTTCTTTTCATCTCTGTCTGTTGAAAACGTTGGTTTGTGAAAGGAAAGTGGCAGTGGCCTGCCAGAATCTTGGGTGGTAATTAGCAAGTCAAGCCATGCTGTGTAGGTACAACATAGTCAAAAGGGAACCCAGAAGGACCCCTTTCATACAGAAAGAAAAAAATGAAACTTCTCTGCAAGTGTTCGATATTCTTCTTGGTTCAATAGTTTGTAGTAACAGTTTTCCACTGCACCAGTGAGAGCTTGTACTGAAAAGAGCCATTATTATTATTATTATTATTATTATTATTATTATTATTATTATTATACAGACCAATCATTTGCTTTATTTCCAAACACTGGGTTTTGTACTGAAAATAAATACAGTACAACATGTGTTGGTTTGTATAGTAACCATAAACTATCCTGTAGTCGTGGTATTCAGAGACAGCAAACACCATCATACAGTGGCATCTACACTGTGGCTTTCAAAAAATGGCAGAAATGAAAGTTATGTTTTATTAGATTCTTACCTAAAAGAGTACTTGTATTAAATTGCCATCCGAGTCGGATCACTGGTTCCACTCTTACTTCGAGAAATACAAAATCAAAAGATGGGCCTATTTTTGTTAACAGTTATGATCCACATCGGATCAGTTCACCAGTCAGAACATCGAAAACAGAGGATTGCCATTGGAGGTCAAAGGTAAAAGGTTGTCCACAATCCTTGTGTGACACTTAGTTTACCTGTGTTACAGTAACCTCCATGATTTACTTAATGTATGACTTACACAGACGGAAAGCATAATTTCAGTATACTGCATAATAAACATAGTATAGTATACCAGTTTTAACTTTGGGATTTCAAACATAACATTGACGAAATGAGTCATATCCATGCAGTTCAGGACAGAGGGTCAGTATGCCAGCGGCCATGGGCCTCACAATCGTCCAACACCTTCTCTTAATTTGTGCACATACAGAAGCGAATGCCCTTTTTACAGTTTTCCTGCATTCTTTGTATCTGTCAGATTCCTTTCACATTATTGCCTATGCTTCCAGTGTCAAAGGGGCTTTTCAGAAGTTGGGCAGGTCATTTAATAGCAAAGCTGCTTTTTCCCAGCGATTGTTAATGGTAAATGTTCTCTCCTACTGTCCACTTCTGTTTCAAAGGTGTATCAACGGAAACAAGCTCTGTGTTATTATCTTTGGCTAGAAAGAGACTCAGGCATGTAACCTATTTTATGTAGTGAAACGTGTCATCTGTGAAATTAATTAATCAAAAAACAAAGAGAACAGTGCATTTCTTTTCTATTTTATTTTTACTATTTACCTTGAAAAATGCTTTTGTAGTTTAGCAATAGTTTAACTATATGGCCTGTTGAAATCTACAGTATCTATCTATCTATCTATCTATCTATCTATCTATCTATCTATCTATCTATCTATCTATCCCTGGTTTTGCATTGCAAGGTAAAGGCAGTTTTACATCATCAGGATTTTGCAAAGTCGTAAGATTGCTTCAGACACATATCTTTGTTTAGTTTTATTATGGAGTGTGAATTAATACCCAGAAGAACTGCAGTAAGCATTTTTTTTACCTGTTATATAATATGCCTTAATGGTCCCATAAACCATCTCCCACTTTAACCAAACAACTTGCAGTTCATTCAATAGCCTTTGGGTTAGACTGAGATTTACAGGTACAGTGACCCACAATCATGTTCGATTTACACTAAATCATTCTGGGCTAAATGCTTATTACATTCTTCCACAGTTTAACATCCTATGCAGTTTGCTTCTTCAGAAAGCAGTCACTGTTAGCTTACCAGTTTGCTTTCAGTATTACGATTTTAGTTGCAGACAAGCTTCTCTCCCTTATCATATAAGCTCTCTTTTAGCTCAAAGCAGTAAACCTCTTTCAACTAAATGCTGGTGCTAAACTGACAAGCAGTTTATCTCTTCTATGTATACAGGGATTGCTGTGACTGTGTTGAGTGAAGGGAGAATTTGTGCATGGCAATTCACAGTGCATATGTAATTTCCCCCATAAATAATTGAATCGATAGGGTAGATTTTCAAGCGTTTACTTCATTGACTAAACCCCAAAGGAGAACATTTCACATTAAAGACACAACATTAGAAACAAACAACCTGGATGAACAACTTAGCTGTTTTATTTTGTTTTCTAGCTTTCAAAAAATAGGGTTAATTAAAGACTTAAAAACAATGTCTTTCATTGTCTTTCGGTTTCTGCCCTGATCACTTTTAATGAGAGATTGCTATGGCTGTTTTTTTTCTTCTTCTTCTTCTTTTTGCTCCAAGGTAACACCAGAAACCTCTCAGCACACCCCTTCTCTGCAGTGTGGTGAAAGTACGTTTTAGTCAATTTTTGAGAAATAGGTTTAAGTTTACTGTTACCCATCTTCTGATAAGAAAAGGTAAAGGTATAGAACACATAACAATAAACACAAATATTGGCTAATTTTATAAGCTACTACATTCATTTTGATGGCAAAAAAACTTTTAAAATGTTTTTTTTAAATAGTTTTTATACTAACCAGAGTAAGTGGATATACCAGGCTGCAATATTCTAACAATTAAATGTGTTAAATGGCTGTGTTAGGATTTCCTTAGGAGTAGCTTTTTGAAGCAGAATAGGAAGAAATATTGTGACTCATTTGCACCACCTAGTGGAGAAACCAGTGATTCACGGCCGTTTAGAACAGGCTATGTTGTTTAGTACTGATAGGACTGATAGTGTTTGAGAGTATGATTTTCCTTTAAAATCCTCCAGATGTAACATCTTAAAATAATAAAACATAAATAAATCCCTAGTCATATCTTGAGTGAACATTTTTTAAAATACACTTTGTGTTGTTATGAATATAGTATCCTGTTAAAATACTGCTTATCTGTACTGTTTCTTAATATTTAAAGCTATGTCTGAAGCTTTGATGCTTTCTTTGTTGGCATAATATAGATTACACCATTGTTGGCAACAATAAAATACTATTGGCTGCCACCTACCTTATCTATGACAATCACGTATCAAACTGTGATTAAACATTAACTTGATCTTTTGTATTCTATACTATTATGAACATACTTTTGATATATGTCAAGGTCATCAAATTCTTCATCATACTGTTGGCATCAATTTTGAATTTACAGCAGGAGGTGGGAGATGCATGTTCCTGACAGTGGCAGGGCAGGAGCCCTGCACACGAAGAGTGGGTTTTGTGTGTATATTGTAAATAGTATTGTAAAATGTGTGTCATTGTTGTAAATAATGAATGAAGTGCCTGTCGCTCCTGGGAGAGCCTGCCTGCTGTGTGTGATTGCCAGCTGTGGATAATCAGCAGGTAGGTGTGTTCCAGCGGGGAGTAGGGTATACCTGGACTACCTGGACATGGAGACCTAAAACCCTTGCTGTAATCCTGTGATCGCTGTGAGAGTGACCCGGTGTAGTGTTAGAAAGTGGTACATCATCAGAATGTAAGGTTGCCAACTTTCCATTTTCCAAAACCGGGAATGCGATAATAATTTAAAAAAAAAAACGTTTGTACAGTGGACTGGCTCAGCGAGAATGGAAATACCCAACGGCAATGAACAGTGAGTAAGCAAGATTCACAAGAACCAGACTTTTGGTGTCCGGTCAGTGGTTCTGAAGTACATGGTACAAATTCCCTTAAAACCGGATGTGCGGTCCAAAGCCAGACAGTTGGCAACCCCGTCAGAATGAGATACGCGTTTCAAAACTTGACACGTGAAAATAACACTACACTGGGATCAGAACGTAAAGAAACTGAAACAGCCAACTGCTAGACGAGTAGCCGGAGTTGAGGTTTGTGTTAATAAATTAAAGATTAGTTCAGAGATGGCAGATCTGCATAAAGTAAAGTCCCATGTTTTAGCACCTTTTATTTTATAGTTTTTGTACAGTGTTTTATTTTGCCTTTTTGTATGGTGGGCTATATGTCCCATGTGAGCTACCATTGCTGGTAGAGTCACGTGGGGTTCCTGTATGTCTGTATGTAAATAACTCCTGTCAGTTTCAACGTCCGTCTCGATCTCTGCCTGTCACTCAACAGTGAATGCACACACCCACACAGCAGCTGCCTGTCACACTGACATGTTTTAGTTTTTTTTTAATAGAAAGAAAGAATAGCAAAATGACCTGTATGTAAGTGTTTCAATGATAACTTCTAAATGATTAGCAATTAGACTGGGCTTAAAAAGCAATAATAATATTGCTAAATTTTATTACAAAGTTTATGGAAGTAGGGTGACTTATTTGGACAAAAAAAAGAAGAGTATTTTTGATGCCAGAGGTCAGGGTTATTAATGTTCCTGAGTTTGTTATACAAGCCAGTTATTTTTACATTCTAACACAATGTTTGTGATTGTCTTGCTCTTAAGTAGGCACCTGGTCATGTTTGTGGCTCTTCTTGTCAGAGATCTTGAACAGATCCACTGTAACACAGCATGTTGTCGTGTTGTAGTAGATTCAACAAGGCAGTGCTGAGAGGCTAACAGAATGCTTGGATATATACTGAAGAGTGCAGAGTACAAATCACAGGAAGTTCTGGGGAGGTTATACAATACACAATCTGTCTTGGAGTGTTTTAAAAGTAAAGAATACATGACCTGATGACGTTGGAGATCACGATGCAAAGGTCGGAAGAAGGGACGAAAGCCTGGGTCTGGGAGGTGATTTCGCCGCACCAAAGAAATCCGCAGCAAGCTGAGATGAACATTGCTTTCGGGAGGGCATCTTTGTATGGGGTGAAGCAGCCGAATGTTGACAAGTGATTGCAGCACTTCTTTAGTAATGTTTGGTTGCAACTCCGATCCTGAAGACATGGCACAAATTGTTTGATGTATCAGGAACTGGTTTCAATGCGATTGCCAGACCGTAGAAACCATGGCAGCGGAGACAAGCATCGTTCTTTGTGATAGGTGGTTCGGAAGATGAAAGTTGGACAGATCCTGAATGTCCTGCAGCGACATTTATCCTAGGAAGAGGATAATAAAACATTGAATCAGAGGAAATCCAATGCTTATGAGAGATGAACGTGGGAGGTCGCATGATCGGTCCCTGGAACCGACTGATTCTTCTGGGGTGAGGAAGAGAGGTTTGGATGAGCTAGTGTCGGGCGCATTGACAAGTAGCTGGACAACGTCCTTTTGTTAAAATGTAAGGAATACGTAATGTTGTCAATGTATGGAATACATGACCTGAGGATGAAGATGGGGGTCTCCGATGCAGAGGTCAGAAGAGGGATCAAAAGCCCGGGTCCGGAAGGCGACCTTGCCGCATGGTAGGAATCCGCAGCAAGCAGAGACGAAATTAACCTCAGGAGGCGTCATTGCATTGGTAGAGCATGATTGAACTGTAATTAACAAGGAATATAGAACGTAATAACGTTGGATACGAACAACGAGAGGTTGATGTTTAGAGAAGCAGACGTCTGGAGGAACGAGTGTCACTGTGATATGTATGATGAATGCACCGTTTGTTTGCTTGATGGTATTGCTTGACATTAACTTTGCTGTTTTGATAATATACTTCTGATCTGTTCAAGGAAGAGGTAATGAGGCGGTTGATGTCCAGAGAAAGCGCGACCGGAACGAGAATGAGCACCACTGCTCAGCTGAATACATGATGAAACGCTGCTTGTTTGCTTCATGGTATACCACGACAACTTGCTGCTTCGATGATATAGCGTCTGAGCTGATAAACTCGACAGTTTTTTAACACAAAGAGTGGTAAGTATGAGGAATGGATTACTCTTGCTGCTGCTGAGTCATTAGGATTCTTTAACTACTAGGAAACGGACAAACCTTGTTTGATTGAGTGGCCTCCTTTTGTTTGTTACATTTCTTATGTTCTTATGCTGACTAGGGCGCGACTAAACGCACATCCAGTCATAAAATGTCGTGCAAAGTATAACAGGGGAAAAATATTCAGGGTGTACTACACTCCAACCCCATAAAGGGGTAACCAGATGCAGAATACTGTGAGGTGAAAGAAGTCATATTCTTCATAAAAAAACAGTAATAACGATATGATAGAAAACTTGCTAAATGTAGAGATAAGATACTGGAATGAAAGAAGTTCTTAGCTGTTTTGTGTGGTTACCATTGAGACATTGAAGACCCAGGTCGAAGAACAGGCATAGTCTCTTTCAATGAAAGCCAGCAGGATGAATGCACCCTTGTCATTTGGTTATGAGCTGGGTTAAAGCTCTGTATTCATTTTCTGAGCCAAAGAGGTCTTGAGATTTTGAATTTTATTTTACTTCCAAAAAGGGAATTGAAAAAATCAGAGGATTAACAGGCACTTTTACAAAAATCCCACAAACCTCGCCTTAGCTGAATAACAGTTTGCAGTGATTTGTTTTTCTCAAAAGCCTAAAGCTTTTAAAAAACAAATCATTACAACTCAACAGGATCACTGATACTTATTGTCATGAGTTTAAGTATCACTATATTACAATGTGCTTTTGTGTGGACCCTTTTTAGTGTTAAAACAACGCAAGTAAAAATTATGTGTGAACTTTAGCTGCAGCAGTTGAAAGTTTGTTGTTAAAATGACATACATATCGAAGGAAGACAATCTTTGAGGTAAATAATGAGAAAGAGAATAATTTATTACAAATTCTAATGACTTTGAAATGATGTTGTTACAGTGGGACTTACAAAATACTTCAGAAATGAAAAGGTTCTGCACGCTGTAAGGTTTTCAATTTGTGAACTGTGAACTGGAACTGTGAACATAAAAGTTGGACTGTTACATTACTGCTGAGTTAAAACTCACATCCTGCCAGCAATGCTTTTAATTATAGACGATTCTTGAGTCACTGCTGTCTATATAGTATGCCGAAATCATATTGATGTTCTCCATCCACAATGTAACAATTGCATAGTAATGTTGTTCTTTAATTCCAAAAGCTCTTATAGCCATGGATGCAAGCATGTGTGACTTAGAATTGACTCCACTGTCAGAAGAATACAATCTGTGCTCCTATGGCACTTCCACTTTCCAGCATCCTGTATTCTCATAAAATACATATCAAAAGACAACATATATTTAAAAATGTAGTCTATGCTAGTGCCAGCATAGCACTCTCCCATATCACACAGTCAGTCACCGAGTTGGCATTTGAGAATCCTGTTAGGACTTGGCAGAAGTCTTGAGGCTATCTGGGTGCAAGTTTCAAGACAGATTAGTCATTAAACTACTCTCAAACAACTAGGTGATTAGAGAACTCAAGAAAATCAATACTTGAAGCCCATTGAACTGATCCAGTCTGAAAATAGCCACTAAAATGGTACCAGGTGTCAACTGCCGTGTCCTGAACCCTAAAAAAGTAGGTGGGTCTCAGCTCAGATGGAAATGTATCAGAGGTTCAGAGGTCAGCCAGTCCATCTCTATCCTGACCTGTTACACAGAGTTCTATATTGCCATTTTAAATTGCTGTACGTGCTGCTTCAAGCTTGGATGTTGCCTTTCTTCAGCCAATATTGAGTGGGATATTGTGATGCTCCCACGCAAAAAAAAGAACAAGTTCACTTAAGTGTTTTGATCTCTGCTATTTTGTTCTGAGAACTAATAAAAGAATACCTCTTTTGATCTGTGAAAGTTTCCAGCAGCAGCTATCTAATGACTGTGGTCACTTCATTTTAGGAGTCCCTGGACTCAATAGGAACTAACCTATCTACCAGTCCACTCCCAACAGTCTGCTCAGATGCTGTGTAAAACGATGGCTGAGTTTTCTCTTCAGTCAAAAGAGAAACAAGTGAGGCTGGCAGTTGTAACCAGATAAAATATACAGAGGCTTTGGGGAAGTATTATTACTAACATTGAAAACTTCAGGATATTTGATATATATGTTTTTGTATTATTTTATATTTAGGGCACTGATTAATCACAAGCCTTGCCACAAGCTACTTTAGTAAATTAGTAATTAGTAAAATCAATTAGATTCAAGTCATTTCCATAATGGTCATTTATTTTCTATGCTTGGACAAATCATCTATTAAGTGTGGCAAGAAAACACAGTGAGTACCAATGTATAATGGAATATTTAAATTTTACAATATGATCATTTGTTTGTCTTGTGGGTGGACACATTACTAAACGGAGCTAACTCAAATGAAAGGGGAGTATTGTGTTTTAAAAACTCAGGCTTGAGTTTGAGCTCTGGAATTTTACAACTGGCAAACCTAGTAAAGCATTCTTCAAAGTTGAACAGAAACAGGGACCTCATTTCCTATCCAGTTTGCACATTCCACTCTTGTTTTACTACGACTGCACATACAGGATAGCATGACAGTTTAACAAACTGGGTCTCAAACAGAACAGAGGTGTGGTCACAGGAAGCTGTCATAGTATCTACTGGTATCAACTCGTTTTCAGATAAATATATATTTTTTTGTACTAATTCCTGAAAATCTGACTTTTGCAGTCATTAGTGGCTTTATATTTATAATTTGTTTCCATGGACAGTAGGAAACATTTTTTTGTTCAGTGGTTGAAAAAATATATTGCGGATAAAAAAACAAACAAATTTGAGCTCAACACTATATGTTTAAAGAAGCTGAAAGAAACGTTTACCAGGAGTATGAGGTTGATGAAAGCAGCAGGATATCTTTGGATAACCAGAACTGTAGTCATGGTACATTTGGTGCTATTTCCTGGTTAATCATATTTTTATTCACCAACAGAATCCACTGAGAAATGTGAAAATGTTTGTTAACAGACCCTTCAAACAAACAGAGCTTTGAAGATGCCGTTCACTGTTGGTCATGCAATTTCAATAATTAGTTTATTTATACAGCATCCCATTGCTACGTTTTATCACAAGCTGCTCATGCAAATGACAAATCACTCAACTGTTGTGACGGAATATAAAACACTCTAGCTACCAGGGTGGGGTGGGGATGGACTTAAACGCAAGGTGAAAAACTTGTAGATTAAATTAAAGAAGTTTTAACGTTTTACAATTATGCAGTAGAAGTGAATTTATAAGCATGTCATCAAAATATTAGCAAATTACATTTCATTAATGATAATCATACTTCTCTAAGGTTCACATTATTGGGATGTTGCAGGCTCTATAACATGCACATGCCTTTTAAATAAATGGTTTTAAACCTACTGAAAAGTAACCATGATATATGTGGATAGCATCATGCAAATAATTAACTGCTTCACAAATGTCATTATGCTGGATAAGGTTTGTAATGAAACAATATTATACATCCCACTTATCACGTGGTCTTAAGGTAACTTTTATCTGAACTTTCACCTGTGCACATTTAAATTAATTTGTTACACAAGGGTATTTTTTAATGATCTAAACAAAACGGTAACTCAATGCTGCCCGACACCCCACTGACCTCTTTCTACAGTATTTGTATTGTATTAAATGATATTAATAAGGGATGTGGAACATTACTAGGTAATATATAGTTAAAGAGAGGCAGTATTAAGATCCAGCTCTCTTTAAACCAATAGCCCCATAATATACTGAACGTGAAATGGAAAGTGCTCTTCTGTTCTATGATTATGATAATGTATGTGCTGTTCCCTCAGGATTAGCAAAGCACATGACACACAAATCCAGGTATTAAGACAGGGGTTTAGTGCAAGGGATTCCAGCTTGCACTTCCAAGGAGAAGCACATTATTAAAAGTAGGTGTGATGACTAGAGTATTTATCTGGGATGAGTGGATGTTGCCTTCAGGCCTGACAAAATACTGTCTTAATTGGATCAAGACAAACCTGACTGGTCTCAAGTTCCTGATGGGTTGGCTGTGTCCCATCTTGTCTGTAGAAGTTCACACAAAGGTGTGAATGAACAGTTGGCACTTCATTCAATTTGTCGTTCTCATCAATGTCAATTTTTGTTCGTATCAAGAAATCCAGGTTGTCAAAAACTGTAGACATGGCAAATAAAAGAATAGGAAGGATAGCTTTAAAATGATATGCAGGAGCTAAAACTATTGTATTGAATCGTATGTTAATCCAATAACATTGCGCTCCAGATCTTTCATTTACTGCGGATGGGATTTTTTTATGTATTTATTTAGCAAGCCAGTGCTATATGTCATGTTCACAGCAGAGGCCCAGCTATGTCTTGAACATTGTCAGAGGTCTATGAAGTGGAGGCCATTGCAATCACCACTGTGCTAAACAGGAACTGAAGGATGACATGCAAATCTGACTTTGTAGAAACCTGTAGTTTTCCTGCTTCAAGGGATTCACTTGAATTCATTCTTTATTAATTTTCCATTTTGGAGAACGCTGTCAGATTATATGGTCGCTGTGAATTTCTCAGCATTAGCAAGGTCATCTGCCTTGGAGACATAATAAAGTAAAATAGACATGATTTAATTAACACACAGATAAATTTACACAACTGCCTTTTTCCCCCCTAACTGGGTCTTCAATATTTTCCCCCATAATGGTACCCACAGCAAAACAGGAAATCAAATCATTCTAAAGACACCCTCCTAATATAGGATTGAGGCAAATTGTCAGTATCTGTAGAGAAATATGATGAAGGCCAGTGTAATAAAAGACATTTTAAAAAACTGTGGCGTCTGACTGCAGGTTGTATTGGTAGTTTGATAAAATTACAGGGAATGCTTTCTATTCCATAGATGTTCATTGGATTCATAAACTGTAGAATGTATTTCTCTGAAACTGATTCCCCTAGGGTACATGGACAGTGGACCCCACCTCAAATTATTTGTATAAAAATATTGAAAGTCAGTTGAAACATCCTTTAAACAGTACTTACATTCTGATTTACTGTAACACAATGTAGATACTAAGGGCAGGATTTTCAAAAAGCAGTGTTATTGTATCGAACTCATGGTATAGTAACAAGAGCAAGTGATTTTCAAACAAAATGTGTTAATTAAATCAATCCATTAATGCTTTGAAATTGAGTCGATGAGGACGTTAATGAACGCATTTCTTGTTAAAAAGCTTAATTGTCTCAGGTCACCTACATCACTTCCTGTCTCAACAACTAGATCAGGGGAACTAGATCAAGAAAAATGAATGGAAGCATAATTCGCTGTTATGGAAACAGGGGAAACATCCCAATTTCTTGAGTAACACGAGAGTTACAAGCTTTTGAAAATCCTGCCCTAAATGTCTACTTTTTAAATGTATAATCTGTTCAATGCCCTGTTATGTGTGTTGTATATTATTTTCATTGTTGTTTCTGCTTAGACCATTATTTCCAAAGCTTGTTACAGCCTGAATAGCTTCATCAGGGTTGTTTTCTTGTTGTGTTATGCACTGAAGCCCTTACAGAAGGTGAATAATTGTGAACGGAATCTTTTGCCATGCTCATCTGCAGCGCCACCTCCCCACACTCAGACTTGATGCTGGAATAGAGAATTAGATTTAAAATAATTCTTCATAATTATTACAATTATTCAATGATTTTTAAGCTGCATTTTTTTTTAGAAGGCAAAATAATAAGTTTTATTTTGAAACACCTGATTTATGTCAGTAAAAAAAAAGATAAATGCCTGAACATATTTTTTTTTAAATATGTTAATCAGCTAATTAAGCATATACATCTGATTAATTGTCTTTCCTGAAAGAAATTACAATTGCAAATTTTAATTGAGGCCAAACTTATCAATACGTTTGTAGGTGTAGTTTTGCTAAGATACCTTTAAAATGAGTGAGACAGGAAAGGAAGATGCATTTCTTTCATTAAGTTTCAACAACATAAAAAAATAAATTAAACGGAAGACAGAGTGTGTGCTAGCAGGTATTGTTTTACAGCTCAACACATGAAGGATTGATTTTTTGTGTTACAAACAATTTTTTTAACAATACTTTCTGTCATTACAGTTTAGTTAAGTGCTGAATGCATTAGGAAGATGGAGAAACTCCATAATATTGACTGTATAAAGGGCCTTTGCAATGAGTCATAAAAGCTAGCTGACATTTTATGTTACATCCCCTGCCGAGCCACACCCATTAAAATGCTCATATTTAATGAGTCTAACGTATGTTGAGGTGTATGAGTTTTAGATCGTAATTACTGGTACAACATTGTTTACAGTACTATATTGTCCAGGAAAAGGGGACTAATAATCTAATTCACCCATTGTCTGCATTTTCAGTTCCTAACCCTATTTACATATATGTATAATATGTGAAGATGCAAGGATATATGTAGTTGTTGAGCTGAAATTACAAAATAATTAAACACACTGTATGCATATATAGTTGGGTACAATATTAGGAATCACTCTGCAAACGCCTAAGATGGCCACCAATCAGTCACCTTTGATTGGTATCTCTAAAAAAGTAATAATATCTCTGTTTTATGAGGGTAATCACTCATTCAAATTTGAAGTCAATCTATTCAGTGGTTTTGAAGCAACACATTGCCCATGAGATGCAGTGGCTTTGACTCTGGGAATGCTCCCCTTGAAAGCAAGTTTTTCATGGTCTTTCTTCTCTGACTGCTGGGTGTCCTTCTAGCAGCTGGGTGATGTGACTCCAGCAGAGCCCAACTGAGACACACATATTGAATTGAATTGCTGTGTTTTCAGGTCTGACAGACAATCCTTTTTCTCTTTTTATTTGAGAAATGCCTGAATCTGAAACAAGCTGTTACTATTCTGTTTGTACTCCTAGATTATGATTTCTTTTATTTTTTTTGTAAGAGAATCATTTTATTAATTCCTCATGATATAAAAATAACACATGCACACCTCTCTTCCATCTTTCTGAGCATGTGTAATTTACATTTATAATTATGCTTTTAATTTATAATGAGGTGTGTAATGTTATCATTTAAAGTAAGAAGAATGCAAATCATTACATTTATTTGTTTCTGTTTGCATCTCATACTGTATACTGGTAATAATTCATGGATGCATTTTACTTTTATTAAGTTATGTATGTATTTGTTTTTAAAAAAATCCCTTTTTAGTAAATTAATGTAATACAGTGATGGAAATATGTCATCCTATTTCAGTTTTATGTCCTGTGGCAAGGTTCCAATTTACCATTTCGAAGCTTAGTTTTTCTAAGCACTGTAATGTGCAGAAGGATAATGTGCCATTAATGAAAATCACCTGTGTTAGTCAGACTGTCAGGGTAAGTGCTGCTATGGAAACTCAACGGTTGCTTTGGCAACATGTTGAGTACAGAAGGAGTTCTTGCTTGTAAGATATTATATTGCATCTGAATGAAAAAAAAACAAACAACAACAACACTACAAGTCCTATACATCTGGCATGGTGCGCAACCACATTTCACCACAGACACTGTCAATCAACTGTCCTGTATAATTACCAGACACACATAAAAAAAACATTTGCTTTCGTTCAGTTGACCATAGGACCAGTAACTGCTCCAAGAGAGATCTCCTAAAAGACCTTGTTATAACATTAAAGAGCATCTGAAGTCTGTTTGATGTAGGTGAAATATTGGCCCTGCAGCCAAGCCAACTTCCTACCTGTCGGTGTGGGATTACTGATAGAGCTGTTCACCCACTGGTAGAAACAGCGCCATGTAGGAAGCAGTGCTCAGCGTTCTTTGCATGGAGCAGGAGTTGTGCTCAATTCAAGTCTTCTGGCCTTGGCCATAATAAATCACTGCCATTTCATTTGTTAGCAAACAAACTTGTTTTCTGTCAGCTCTATATGCATTTATATATTTATATTACAATTAAAATACACTATGGTAGTGTATGTTCACTTTCATAAGCATGTTTTTTATGTTCCTAATAGTTTTGGATAATATTTGAGATTTGTCTTCTGAAAAGAATCATCAAATATACTGTATTATATAACTGCCAGTTTTGATCTATATTCATTCATCAGAAAAAAACTTTTCCAGACTGGAAGGACATCAAAATAGTAATTCCAATTTTCTAGATGCAGTCGCTTTTAAGGCCTTGGGCTTGATTGACCAACGGACGAGGCCATCCTTACCGGTGGTCTCAGTTTATAGAACATGCAGTTCATTTACAGTTGATTTGTGGTGGCTGCGAGGAAAATGTGCTCATGTTTTAAAATGCTTAAGGTTTAAAGCACTCACACAATGGATACAAATCAAAGAGACTCTAGTTTGAGATTGCAGTGATACATATAACATGCAGTAAAGCAAGGCACATTTTAACTGCTGCAGCAATACTTCTTTATTGGAATAATGGTGAATGGCTTTAATACATTATGGTTTTTGAAATTCATATTTCTAATTGCTGCCCAGACATTATATACATTGTGAGTTTGTAACCAATTTCTACCCCTTCTATAACTATGAGATATTAAATCTCTGTAAAATCTCTGCTAAACTATAGTGGTCATTTTTTAAACCACCGCACTGAATTCAGATTTTATCAGAACATATAAAAATAAATAAGCGATTTGGCCCATCAATGCATGTCTGGTTCCTACTAGCTGATTGATCGTATGACTTTATCTTTTCACTTCTTAGAAGTTCCCAATCACTCAGTAGCAACAGGATGTCTTCATAACATCTCTTTTAGTTCTGGGGTTAGTCTTTACTGGACTCTCTCCCGAGCTGCAATGTCATTTAATTTTTCACCATTTTTAGGAGGGTCTCACTATTGCTTTGAACAACCTCAACAAAACCTAACAAATGATTCCCCTGTCAAGGTTATTTATGTAGATAAGAAAGGGAAGGGGTCTCTGCAGCACCCTACTGAGTACATGGCTCCAGCTAGAATTGATTCCCTTACATGGACTCTCTCTTCTTTCAGTTTGTAATCAGTTATGCATCCATGTGCATGTCTAACATAAATTTCCCCCAATTTGAGTTTAATGATTAGTCTTTCATGATGCACTTTACCAGATGCTTTTTGAAAGTCCAGGTATTTTTTTGTGTTTTTGCTTGTGTCCATCCTAAACTTTTTCAAAGAAAACTAAAAGGTCAGACATGATGGACTTTTTTCTGGGAATCTATGGCCTGGTTTAGATGTGGTTTAGAAACTCTAAATTCTCTCCATTGTCGTGTGAATGCAGTGTAGCAGGCAAAATATGAGACAGCTAAAAAGGGCAAATCACCTTCTCGCGTTAAAAAGCTGCACAAATTGACTCATTTTTTTATTTTTATTTTTATTTATTTTCTTTTGCATGGAAACATGTTTGAAAGCTGTACCATATGGTTACGAGACTTCGGCAGTGAAGATCCTGTTTGTGACCTTGTGCAACTTCCTACTGTAACTAAAGGCCATGCCAAGCAATTCTTTATTAACAACTGGGATCTACTTCAGCCTGCTCTGGCCTCACTACACACCTGGCTGGTAGCCAGTCATACATAGCTATGTCTATATTAGCCTATACAGAATGAGGCCCTTTTAATCAACAGTATTTTTTTTTTTTTTTTATCAAAATCAGGGGCAAACATGTTTTGCCCTAGCATTAGAGATTTGCCCTGTCATCAAAATTGTTCCCAGAGTATTACATGAAGGTTGCTTAAACGTAAGAAAAATACCTTTGATGACTATTTTTTTTGACAGATTGTTTGTATATTTTTTTTTTCATACTCTATTTTACAGCATTTTACAGCCCATTGCAGATCAAACACCTATCCATGGTTATCCTGAGGATTGCCCCCAAGAATATATTATCGATACAATCCGGATGGATCCCCTTTTACTGCATTTAAAAAATCTGGCTGTGGCTTATCCTGCAATCGACCAACATAGTGTACATTTATCAGCACCATGGACAGGTCCTACCCTGTACAGTTCTATAATACAAATACAGTGTGCTCAGGATGGGTGACAAAACATTACTCACATGGTTGCTTCTTGTCCATCTTATAACAAAAAATAAGGCATTCTATGAAATACTTACATGGTTGGTTAAATACTATTGATTCAATTAAAAGCCCCTTTCTGTGAAACACGGTTCTTCTTGTTCACTGTGTGATGATCGTTGGTATTCTTAATTAACTGATAACATGTGCATTGTTGGCTACAAGCCTTTTCACTGAAGATAATCCCCAGCAAAATTCAAGCTATTCAATTCCTTATAAATTAGAGAGGGGAAAGCCCACTGGTTTATGCAGGAACCCAGTTGGATCTTATCAAGATATTTATTATGTAATTGTCAAAGGGAAATAAAAAAGCTGTACATTTTGTTGCTATTATATAGTAATATTTTAAGGAGGCCGAGATGTTTTGGACTCCAGTAGTGGACTGTTCATGCACTGGGCTTGCAACATATCCAGACAACTTTTTAATAATCAAGAAAATCACACAGACTCGTTTAATTTGAAGTTTTAACGAATCAGAGCAGTATTAGCGCTCCTTCGATTTATTAAATGCTTAATAATGGATTGGGTGGTTGCAGGCCATAGCAAATCCCAAGCAATAGACAATCTGAGCAATCCAGTGCCTTTACAGGTTTAACAGCATTTATATTTCAATACAGTAATACAAATATGGCCCTTAGGCTAGCCATGCAAAAAGCCATGCCACCGCTAAATTCTACAACATACAATATATCACCCTCCTAAGCTAAATTTTAATTGCTATACCTTATAGCAATGCATCAATATAAATGAGATATAAATTCAAAATTATTCTTACCTTCCACTATGTGGAAGTGTAGTTATAGAATACAATGTAAAAAACAAGCGCTGTCTTCAAAGGCAAACTTCTGAATACGACCAAACAGCAACCAGATCATGTCAGCTTGTAGTACCAAGTTGAGTGACACTTGACTGGGTTTTACCTCAGCTTTTATAGAGTTTTTTCTCCATTTAATATGTCAGAAGACCCAATTAAATCTAATTATTTGCTCTGTTTTGACAGCTCCTATCTTTAAGTGAACAATATATCTAAAAAGTATCGGTGACTCCCTTTTCAAAATTAATTGGACATGATCTCATGGTCCTCATGTTCCACCCCTCCTCCCTCTAAAAAATTGGTGAACTGGAGTTCTTACTACCACATACAATCCAAGTATATGTGTATATGTGTATGTGTACATAGCACCAGCTTGTATGAAAGTCGTCCATATTGCTACTCATAAAATGATCTGAGAATACGGGCGATTGTCGCAAAGCACTTTATGAATGGGTATACAGTCGTTCAAGAACGAAAATCCAGCTCTTTTTGATGACATCTTCAGCATGATTAATGTTCCCTCAGTGGCATCGGTAGCTGTTGCAAAAAAAACAATAAAAAAACAGAATCCACCGAGAGTACTACCAAAACCTAGCCTGCAGCTGCAAAACCTGATTCCGACGCCCCTATCATGTCTGCCATCAGGACATGTCATCATTTAGAAAAAAGGCATTTTTTAAATAAATACTTTGTATTTTTGTTTTGTTTGGCAAAGCTGGTAAACACATTTCCATACGCACACATAAGATTTCCATTCTTAACTGCAGGTCCAAAAAATATATATAAATAAATAAACAAAAAGCACTGTAGGAGGACGTTTGAATAATACTGTAATTCTAGTAATAATAATAATAATAATAATAATAATAATAATAATAATAATAATAATAATAATATTGTTGCAGTTTCACAAATGTTCAATTTGTATCCCAAAGATCATCCTGCTTCTAGTAAAAGAATAATACCTACAAAAACTTCAATCTTGTTAGCCGGGCTCCCATCTCTACATTCTCATTCCCATCATCAGTGGGCAAACACATTTTAACTGAACCTGGGTCCATCAAAGTAACTGCACACCCTTGCAACAAAGGCCTTCCATGCAAGAGGATTTAATGACTTCTAGCACAAAAGGGACGTGCCAGAACCGTCTGTGACACCTAAAAGAACAACAACCAGAAAAAAGTATTGACAGCTTCATAGCAATACTAATATTTTCCAATTGTGCTTTCCCAATATGTCATTTAATTTTTTTCATTTAGTATTTGTTACTTCAGTTTCTGAAAGGAAGTTGATGTCACATCCACATACTTAACAGGACACTAACAAGCACTTTCTATAGCACTCATCTGCATGTCCTTTTCTTGAGTCATCGTGCTTCCCACAGCAGAAAGCATCATTCATTGTAGTCCTGGTTACCAAAGAGCTACAGAGATATATTCTTGTCTGGAACGCATACACCAAATGTGAAAGTAAATACATATATATATATATATATATATATATATATATATATATATATATATATATATATATATATATATAAACAATTGTGAATCTGAAACAACAAGACCATCAAAATGCACTAATAATGTTGGTGGTTTTGCATCACAAAACAAGTGAAGTGCATCATTTTGCATTAATGGTATCTGTAACAGAGGGGTCTGTTACATGTGTGGGTTGATTGATACTGAGGCAGACACAGAGTATTGGGTGATGACACACCGCACAGCTGTGGAGATTTAATAAACACAAGTGCTGACACTAGGTACCAGCAATGGTAGCCCTAGTGTCACATTTAATAAAGAAAACAAAACAAAACTAAACTAAAAATAAAAGTTTGCCAAACAAGGCGAGCGCTAGTCCCACTAAAAGGAACGTCCCGCTCCAGAAACCTACTACTCTACGCAAACCCTCTCTATACACTGTTTGGGATCAACCTCCCCTAAACTGACCTACTTCTGAAGTCCTGGCTCCTGCCTCTTCACACGGCCTCGGCTGGGCAATGCCTTCACGAGCACCGTCTTGCAGTTGAAGGGCTCTCCTGGGTGAGGTCGTGTGCAGGGGTAGATGCTCCATAGCTTCAGCTGATACGAGTCTGCAACATAACATGAAACAAAGCACAGCAAGCTTTCACTCAGCGGCTGTCTGTATGGCTATGGCTGTGCAGTACCCTCGAGCTGTAGTACGGACACTTTTTCAGCTCTGGGCAGCCTCCCCAGGCATGCCCCCCAGCCAATCACAACCTCCCCGTCAGCTCAGCCCCGGGTGAGCCTACCTGCTCAATTATTTACTTAGCAACGTATCTCCTGTTGCTTCCATAAAGGCACACATGCACCTAAGAACCAGCAACAGGGTCTCCCTGTCACCGTATCCTAAAATGTCACCAACATAAAGCACAGAAACCCTCTTGATCACTGAATCTCTGAAAGGTGGTCCCTCTGCATGAGTTGAGCTGAATGTCTTTGTGTGAAAGTCTGATTTCAATGGGATGAAATATGAAATGACCTGCAACACAAATAAACTGAAGTGCAGTGCAGATTCTGACCTGAAAAAATAAAACTAAAACATATCCTCCAGCAACCCCAGGGCCACACAAATTATGTGGATATTTAAATAAACATGTGTACTAAAAATGCTTTCCTGACTTTCATATTTCCACTAATAGTTATCTCAGTTAAAAGTGAAAAGAACAATCACCTGATGACATTATGGAATTGCATGCAGGACTACAAGATTGAAGAGAGACATTTACATCTTGGAAATTAGATTTCCTTTTTTATTATGCATTTATTTATTTGTTTGTGCAGGGTAAAAGTACATGGAGAGTAAAACAAATCACATTTGCTTACTGAAACCTAACACTCGATAGAGTTACATTTAGAAATGCTAAATCACTAAATTCACTGACAAACATTTCAAAGTCTTAAATCTACAAACAAGTATATATTGTTAGTACCAATTAGAGTTGCAAAGTTTATTTACATTTCTCAGGTAAGGTGTTAAATTATTCAAAAAATAAAGCTGGGCTTCTAAGTTTAGAAAGAAGCTGTGTTTCCTGAGACAGTATCCATTAAATTACCAATTTGTCAGACAAGGGGCATTAGGATGCTTTTAAGAAATTTTAGTCAGTTTGCAGCAGTGTGGAGTAGTGGTTAGGGCTCTGGACTCCTGACCGGAGGGTTGTGGGTTCAATCCCCAGTGGGGGACACTGCTGTTGTACCCTTGAGCAAGGTACTTTATCTAGATTGCTCCAGTAAAAACCCAACTGTATAAATGGGTAATTGTAGGTAAAAATAATATGATATCTGTATAAAGTGAAATAATGTATAATCTTGTAACAATTGTAAGTCGCCCTGGATAAGGGCGTCTGCTAAGAAATAAATAATAATATATACATTTGTATTTGCTATTGGAAAGGTACATTACTGTGTCTGTTATTGTTTTACGTCATTACAAGGAGGTCAGATTTAGAGAGGTTGAGTTTGAGGTGATGCAAGTTTATCCAGGAGGAGATAGCAGACAGACAAGTAGAGATACGGGAGGGGACGGAGGGGTCAGAGGAGGGGGGAGGAGAGGAAGATCTGCGCATCATCGGCATAGAAATGGTATGAGAAACCATAGGATGCAATTAGGGGACCCAGGGAGTAGGTGTAGGGAGAGAACAGGAGAGGACCCGATCCTTGGGGGACACCTGTTGAGAGAGGGTGAGGGGTGGAGATTGAGCTGCGCCAGGTTACCTGGTAGATGCGGTCGAAGAGGTAAGAGGAGAACCAGGCCAGAGCAGTGCCAGAGATTCCCTGGCCAGCGAACGAGGATAGGAGAATAGAGTGATCAATAGTTTCAAAGGCAGCAGAGAGATCAAGGAGAATTAGGACAGAGGTGAGAGAGGCAGCACGGGCAGAGTTTAGCGAGTTAGTGACAGACAGGAGAGCAGTTTCAGTGGAGTGAGCAGAGCAGAAACCAGATTAGAGAGAGTCGAGCAGAGAGTGGTTAGACAGGAACGCAGAGAGCTGGTGGTGTACTACCCGCTCTAGGGTTTTAGAGAGGAAGGGTAAGAGGGAGACAGGACAGTAGTTCTGGAGGGAGGTGGGGTGATAGAGGCTTGTTTGAAGGCAGAGGGTAAGAGGCCAGAGAGGAGAGGTGTTGAGATGGGAGGAGATGAAGGGGAGTAGAGCAGGAGCAGCAGCTTGAAAGAGGTGAGTGGGGAGGGGGTCCAGGGCGCACGTGGTGAGTTTGTGGCCCTGGAGGAGGGAGGAGAGGTCAGTCTGAGAGGGGAGAGAAGGAGAAGGAGGGTGAGTCAGTAGGGGAGACAGAGGGTGTTGGGGTTGGAGTGGGAGGGGGTGGGGGGGAGGGTGTTAAAGAGTGCAGATAGCAGAGATTTTAGAGGAGAAGAAAGAGGCAGTCGTCAGAGGAGATAGAGGAGGGAGGAGGAGGGGAGGGTTGAGGAGGGAGGAGAAGGTAGAGAATGGTTTCCGGAGGTTGTTAGGGGAGGACTGGATAATAAATTGGAAATAGCAGCGTTTAGCAGAGGAGAGAGTAGAGGAGAACGAGGAGAGGAGGGAGCAGTAGAGGTCTAGGGCAGCAGGGGGTTTGGTTCTCTTCCATTTCTTTTCAGCAGAGCGCAGTATGGTTCTTGCTGAGCGAAGCACAGAGGAGAGCCAGGGTTGGGGAGAGGAGGGGCGGGCAGGTCGGGAGGTGAGGGGACAGAGGGAATCAAGGGAGGAGGTGAGGGAGGAGAAGAGGGTGGAGGTAGCAGAGTCTACAGAGTTGGGAGGAATTTATAGGAGGGAGGTGAAAGAGAGCAGTGGAGGCAAGGACAGAGGGAAAGAGAGAGCAGAGGTTACGGCGGGAGGTGACAATGGGGGTAGGTGGATTAGGGAGAGAGGGGAGAGACAGAGAAAAAGAGATGAAATAGTGATCAGAGCGGTCCAGAGGGGTGACAGAGAGGGCGGAGGCGCAGCAAGCCCTGGAGAAGGTGAGCTCCAGCTGACGGCCAGCTTTGTGGGTAGGAGGGGATGGAGAGAGAAAGAAGTTGAAGGAGTGAAGGAGAGAAAGGAATCTGGCAGAGTGGGTGGGGTTGAGAGATGGATATTGAAATCACCTAACAGGAGAGTTGGGGTAGACAGAGAGGGGAGGGAGGAGAGGAGATAGTCAAGTTCATCCAGAAAGTGAGTGAGAGGCCCAGGGGGGCGGTACAGAACAATGAGCAGGAGTTGACAGGGAGAGGTTAGTTGAATTGCATGAAATTCAGAGGTGTTAACAGAGAGTGAGGAGATGTCAGAGGGGACAGAAAAGAGTGAGAGAGAGAGGAGAAGACTAGCCCCACCTCCCCGTCCAGTGAGACGCGGAGTATGGGACAGGACGTAGAGAGAAGACAGGGCAGCAGGAGTTACAGTGTTATCTGGAGAGAACCAGGTTTCAGTCAGAGCCAGGAAATCGAGAGAGAGGTGGGAGGCAAAGGCAGAGATGAAATCAGCTTTGTTAGCAGAAGAGTGACAGTTCCAGAGGGCACCAGAGAGAGTGCAGGAGGTGAGAGAGAGGGAGGGGGGGAGAGACAGAAGGATGAGGTTAGAGGGTTTAGGGGAGCAGCAGCAGAGAGAGGACAGAGGATGGGAGTGAGAGGACAGAATAACAGGGATGTGAGAGACAGTCATAGCAGGACAGGTGAGACAGATAGGTTCAGTAGTAGGAGCAGGAGCGGTGGGGGGAGGGTACAGACCTGTCTAGTAGTTGCCATCTTCCAGGTTTTAATAGATCACAATCCTACCATGGCATAAACATCTTGGGATTTTGGATTAATGAAGTAATTTATTGAAATATTGGAGTTATATGCAAAAATGTTATCTTGAAAAAAGAACATGCTGGCTGTTATGTTAACCATTCGACCATCTTGGCTCTCAAATTAAATCCATTTAAACTAGAGCAATATTTTTGGATTGATGTAAGTAATTCTAACACTGAAAGACTGGAGGGTTGATTTAAAAATGCAATTTGTATAACACTTAGTCATTATGCCATCAATCAACTTCCTAAAGACTTCTCAACTCCGAGTTGTATGTCGCTGATTCAAAAAAGAGATCGTATCGCACTGTGTAATGTTCAAAGACATTACAGGTCGACCCCCTGCTTATCTCTCTTGTGTAGTGATTTCACAATCTATTTTCTGCCCAGGTGAAACCGACAGGAGTTACTCTCATTGTACTGCCCTTGTGTAATTTTAGATAATTTGCTAGAAAAAAAAACTACAAAGAAAAAGAGGCACCATAGAACATAGCGTGGCTTGCTGTTAAATCTAGTACACAAGGAATGAAGTTGGGTATTATTATGTATTAAGAACAACAGTAGAATGATTAAGGGGTAAGGTATTATTAATGTATCTCAGGCCTGGATTAAATCTAAATTTGTAGTGACATAAAACAGGTAAAGGAGCCTCTGTAATCTGTGGTTTACTTTCTCAGTATCATGTGATATATTTTTTAAAGTGTTTTAGAATTTTATTCACACAAGCAGGATCCTAAATCAGATGGGAATAAAGCCAGAGACATTATCTCAACTTTACTTGTGATGCTCCTGTAAAAGTGTTTTATTCCCCAGCTAATTTATGACCCATTTTAAGTACTTATTACAGGCAGAGTTTTTGGTTTAAGAATTGCATTGTATTAGCGATTTCTTTTTTTTTGTTTACCTGTTTCACATGTATTAGGGTGAATCGTCTCCACCCCTTTACTGTGTTGTTTTCTGTCAGGTGTTTCCTCCATTGCCTGGTATGTGTTATGTATGCGGTTTAGTATTAAGATTAGTTGGCTACTTCCACCTACTGGTAGTATTTTCACAGCTCACAGAGTATGCGCAGTTCACAGTGTTATTCTGAAGTGCTCAATAAAGAAGCTAGTTGTTATATCTCAACACAGTGTTCGCTTATGTTTTACTAACTGCTGAGTTAGGGTAAAAGTTATCAAGATATAACAATATGCTTTCAGAACGCTTTGACCCAGAAGACACTACTGGGGTGAAATAACCAAGGAAGTAAAGCAGTAACAGACTTCCTGGACAGCATTGCTTGCAAACAGAGCTCTTTTTAACCTAAAGTAGTACCAGATATCATGTCTTAAAATGGAAATACCCGTTTGCTGTATCACATGATTCTTTAAAAACTGCACCTCTAAGACCGCTGTAATTAATGGAAGTGCAAAAAGGTTAAGATTTTTCTAATTATTGGGCTACCTGGAATTACTTTAATGTACACAGTATACTGTATAAATAATGTAACGTCCAGCCTTATTTTAACAGCTATTAATCAATTAATCAATTTTACTAAGATAAAAAGCCCTCTCTATTACAGTCGGTTATAAATGTGTCTACTTTTTATGTCTTCTCATGTATCTTTCTTGCAGCGTTCCCTTTGCCAGACATCATTATTATTATTATTATTATTATTATTATTATTATTATTATTATTATTATTATTATTATTATTATAATAGGTCACAATGCAAAAATAATATTTAAATACAGTGTAGTTTTCATTTAAGTGTAAATACTACTAGAATACAATATGAGATAAGAAGTAACAAGTTAGGATTAAAACAGTTTGTATCTACAATGACATAATAGTAGTACAAGGAGTAGCTGAGAATCCAGTAATGTGGTGCTGAGGTCAGGCGAGTCCAGTGCAGAGTAGGAGGGGTAGATCAGAGATCCACAAGTGCAGTCGAAACAGGTGGGTCTTGAGGAGGCGACGGAAGGCAGTGAGAGACGAAGTAGTCTTGAAGGTGGAGAAAAGTCAGCAGAGGTTGTTAGTGGAGGACAGGATGACGGATTGATAATAGGAGTGTTTGGCAGAGGTGAGGGCTGTCAAGAAGGAGAGGAGGGTAGCGGTCTAAATCAAAGGGTAGCTTGGATCTCTTCCATCTCAGCAGTGCACAGCTCATTACAGGATGAGCGGAGTGTAGAGGATAGCCAGACCTGGGGGGGGGGGGGGGGGGGGGGGGGGGGAGGAGCAAGCCCTGGTCAGGGATAATAAGTGGCTATGAAAAGAGCTTAAAGAACTTCTGTTCCTTTTTTTTTTTTGCTCTAGAGAGCAAGCTCTTTTTGTCATAGCTAATACACTCCCAGCAATTTAGCGCAATTAAGCTTGAAATTGACCAATAGCAACACTGTAATCTGGTGTACCGACTCTGCTGTTAGCATTGTAATTCTAGAAGCACTGAGGCTGAGTCATCAAGTCCAACTCAATATTATTTAAAATAGAATATTCCATGGTAACAGACAAATATAATGATATGCTTTTTTTAGTGTTTCTGATTTGTACGTGTTTAATGAACCTGCTATTGAAACATTGGGAGCGTGTTTCAATTACATCAGAATAGTAGAATTAACCAAATATATTATCGAGACATTATGCTAATTACCGATACACATAAGAAATGCATGTGAAAACTTTACGGCACTTCACAGTGTTAATATGTGGCCTGTTGTGTGAAAGCATACCGATCTTGTAAATAAATCATTACAGGAAGCCCAGGAAACTGCTTGATTTGCTTTTCTAATATAGAGGCTCAGTGATTGTGAACTAGTACCCTCCAAGTACTGTACAGGTAACCCTAACCCTAACCCTAACCCTAACCCTAACCCTAACCCTCCAAGTACTGTACAGGTAACCCTAACCCTAACCCTAACCCTAACCCTCCAAGTACTGTACAGGTAACCCTAACCCTAACCCTAACCCTAACTCCAACCCTAACCCTAACCCTAACCCTAACCCTAACCCTCCAAGTACTGTACAGGTAACCCTAACCCTAACCCTAACTCCAACCCTAACCCTAACCCTAACTCCAACCCTAACCCTAACCCTAACCCTAACCCTATTATCAACACATATAGAGATAATACATAATCCTCAGTGATATTGTATATCAGATGTTCCACCACAAGTAAGGAAAGGCCTGGTGTAAATGTCAGAGAGCCACAGGTTAGGTATACAGACCTTTACTCATGAGTGGAGGAAAGTCTGTATTATGTTTACCACATCTTTGCTCTCTTTTGGAGGGTGACACCCACTTTGATTGAAATATTTGCCCTGTTTATTCATATCTCCCCCCCTCAAAAGCCCCATTGCCCAATGTAAATGAATGTGGCAACAACAATCTCCCTCTGATTTCACTAATCTGCCCCCTAGTGGCATGCTGCCATTGATAGCTCTTGTCGATGTAGAGAGACTTTTAGAGTTAGGTGAATTTTTAAATAAGCTTTCAAGACCACCTTAATCCGTTGAAAATAGATGAGAAAAAACGATGCAGATGTTTACAAAGTAGGATCCAGATGAATCAAGTCAGTCTTGATGCTACAGGGAAGCATTTAACATTGGAAAGAAGTCTTACTTGTGAATCCCTGGCTAAATAAAACCATAATACCATAAATAAAACTAAAAATAACCTGCTGGGTGCACTAGTAGTCATAAGCATTCCTAGTGTTCATTAGTTTTAGGTGCCAGAGGCTGCTCAGTTCAGGAAAGCGCTGTCCAGCACTTGCTTACAACCAGGGGGATCCTCTGTGTTAATTTCTGTGTTAATTAAAATTGTGAGATTCTATCTTTTTATGCATTTGTTCTTTTTTTCCTCCAGTAGGAATTGTGTCAGTTGTTGCTCACCCCGTTACCTGCTCTACCCCACACAGTTAATTAGAACTGCAGCCCTTCATTTCAATTCTACAGGGTTATAGTTGGCTACTGTGGACATGGGTCAGGGATCAGTCATTCACCCTATAATACAACAGCTGCTGCACACACCCAAGTACTCCAAAACATCTGCCTCAATTGAAATTGTATAGCTTAGTTGGCTTTCCTTATGTTCTTGGCTACATTTATTTCCTACAAGACCACCTTTCACACCACCTGCAATGAATGATCCAGAAAAAGGATGCCTTTATTGGCCATTACCTTAATTAAAATGTCTACAATGCTGTGAAAATTACCAGCAAAATGACTTTGCTTTGCATGGTATGTCAAATATTTTTTTTTTACATTTACCAGTGGAGCACAGGGCATTTTGAACCTGCTGTTTCAGTATTCATTGTTTTAAAAATATAGAGGTTATTCCACAGGAATAAGTAACTACAGTATAAGCCACTAGGTCATTAGTCAGTTTTTGTTTGGTGGATCTTGAGTATGTAATGCATTTGTCTACATTGTGATAAAATAACAACAAAAAAAAATGCTTTATGATGACACACGTTCTTCCATACTATACACTATATTCAAACTGGAAGAGAGTGAAATTACAGTCCATTGCTTGAGGGCAGATGAGTATCTGTAACAAAAGCAGAACTTGGATTGTGTTTTATTTCATTTTTTTTGCAGAAAGGATGCTGAGAGTAACGGGCTGTGTTGTGTGGTGCACTACTGTTACAGATTTTGACTGTGGTCAGTCAGATGAGATTAAAAGCTATTGGACCATCAATGCAGATGAGCCTGGCTATTTTGCATAGTAGTTCAAATGCTTGCTTGAGGTGTGAGTGGTCACCAGTTCTCTACCAGCTGCCTCCCTGTCACATTTGTGCTGTGACCTCACCGAGGTTAAAGGAGAGAAGAGTGTAATAGGCAGTTGTTGTGTGATGCACTGCTGTTAAGGATTCTGTTCTGAATCCTGTCAGTGAGATGAGATTAAAAACCACAGAAATATAATTGCAGAGAAAAGTGTATTTTTAGTATGATTTAATATTAAATGATTGTAATCTAGTCATGAACACTTGGAAGATCAATTCAAAACCACACATTATTCTTTGCATATATGCAACATGGAATCTGTTATGCAGAAAGCTTCAAGTATGAGGAGTGGTGAATCAGCCTTGCTTGTGACCAATTGTACCGCAGACACTTAAATCAAGTCTAAGATTCAGATTCCACAGCACATAGAACGGTTCATGGGAAAAACATGTTCAATAAGTATCCCTCCCCTTTAAAGTGGAAGTCTCATTTGGGCTTAGATCAAATATAAGTGTATAACACATATGGTTGCACTCCCAAATAAATATGTGAAATCCGCACTTGTCTGAACGTGTTACAGCTGTTTGCATGTTCTCCAAGCTTTTGTATTGCACTCTCACTGTACAGTGTGGTTGAGACCAGGAAGACTGTATAAGAAAGCCAGCACAAATATTTTTCTTTTCATAAACCCTGGATAGAGCTTGAGCTGTGAACAAACCAACTTGTTTTTATCTGATTGTGAACTCTAAAACTGGACTCCTATGTTTTCATCAACTGGAAAAATATGTGCACAGTTAATCAGGGATCAGAACTCCGGTAATATAAATATGATCTGAATAAGACTTCCCATTTTAAGGAATTTATTTAGGGTAATGTGGGTGCTTCCTGCCCTTCCAAAAACAGGATATTGTTTTAGCATTCTATATGCAGGACAGCCACACATATCACACTGAGATATCTGTCCTTCTTCAAAGGTATTTTATCATGCGGCTTGCCTGAAAAACAATGGTGTTACCACTTCATGCAGGTAAATCAGTGAAGAACTTACAGTAAATAACCCTGTCTAACCTTAGATAAAACAACCTGAAATACCTCAAACATATGATATAAATATCTATATGCAAGCATTGAGACTTTGTTTAGTAGTGTCCACAGGGTTCCTATTTTGAAACATTCAAGTCCTCATGAACTACACTATGCTCAAATTAAGTTAGAAATCAAGTAAATGGTATACTATGTTGTTGTGTATGACACAAATACTGTAATAAAACAATATATAAAAGCAGATTTTCTAGGCTTTGCACAATTTAATATCTCCTTTTAAATACTGATTATGTTTAGCTGTCCTGCTAAGTCTTTGTATAAACAAAGGAAAATGATTAAGTTCATAATTCCTTCATGCCTCAGCCGTGCTGTGTTTCTATTTATCATATGACACATTATTCTCTCCAAATCTGGCACAATAATGAGATTACCGAGTTAAGGTCAAATTAATATACTTTGATGTTCTAAAGGAAGTAAATGCAATTTATTGCAAATAGTCCTTAATGTACAGCTTTATCTGAGTGTTCACAGTTATGGCAGGTATTTATTTTTTTCATGATAGAGAGGTCAGGTGATATATATGTATATCATTCACGATATCCTATGTATGGGGAGGTGAGAGAGAAAATAAATAATGGGTTTTTCTGTTATATCCTTTCCATGACTGATGAAAGGACTCAAAATATTTATTACAAATTTGATTTAAAAAAAAAAAAAAGTTGTGGGCTCCAATATTCATCCTACATCTATCTATTTCCAGTAAAAGCAGATATCAAATGAGGTTTCTGAAAGGAGAATATATATATATATATATATATATATATATATATATATATATATATATATATATGGCTGGCTTACTTGCATGCTGTTTATTACAGCCGGGAAAGTGACACTGTAAAACAGAGGTATAACAGTCAATAGATATTAAATTCTGTACCATACAGTGCATTCAGTCTAATGGTTACCATTTCAAAGTATGGTAACACAATATGTCTTTGCTTATAAAATACACAAAATGTGTTCTTTTATTAGATATCAGATACAGTATAATACACATTGATCTTATTTTTAGCAAGTCATTCAATTAAACATCTGTCACGTGGGGATTCGTGACAATGGGAAGTAATATTTAATAAATAATTAATGTTTCTTTTTTTCCCCCCGTAATAGGTTCTTTGGGTTTTGGGGTGACCACACAGACCACTGGACAATGAGAGAGGAGGGACCACAACAGGTAAGAATCAAAATGTTTTAATTTTCCAACACACAATACTGAACACAGCAAAAACCAAATTCAATTAACAGCTGCAAGAGGGCCAGGGTCAAATAGAAAAGACAATATGAAACTGTGACAGAGAGAGAAGGTATTTGAACTGTAAATCTCCCTCCTGACCAGAAACGGTGCTCTGCAATGTTGGTGGTAAACTTTCCCTAAGATGGGCTAACTCGTTGGCAGATGGAAACCGGAAGTCGGCCATCTTGGGGGATCATCTGCAAGGTAAACACCGATTGGAGCCACCATCGTGACCTGAACCCAAGCCTCTGTAGCATCAGTAGTCTTTGACATGTCCATAACCAAGTCCATTTAATCCAGTTGGGTCGAGGAAATGACCACAGTCCGAGCCTTGCGCCCCGCGCTGTCATTTGTAATGCTATTTGGTTTGTACTCTGCCAGTCCCAGTGACCCTGGAAATAGAGCCACTAATCCTCTTTGGTCCTCCACCACCCTTAGGGGAGGAGCGAGGATCCTGTGCAAAAGAAAGCAAAAAAGCAGGTATCAGAATGTCACACAAAACCGGTCTCCGACGATTGTAATCCTTCTTGTGATATCTTTGCTGTTTCCTCAGCTATCTTCTACTTTCTAATTACTTCTGCAGCACTCAAAATATATTCAGTAGATTTTATAAGCAATGTTTTAATTTACTGCAGCAGTGAAATGTTTCTGATTCGGTGAAACAATAACCATCCTGTTCCTTCTTTTACTAAAGTTTGCCAAAAGTTTTGCACTCGTTGTCTAAGTGACAAAAAATGGTACTTCCCTTGTTTCTCAAGCAATCCTTCATCCACTTCTGAATAGTTTCTGTGTTTCTTTTCTGTTCTGTGTGCACATTGTTTACTCCTGCAATCCCCTTGAATGAGTCCAAACAGCATGGCTGACTTCCTGCGTGCACTCGTCAGGGTCAGGGATAATAAGTGGCTATGAAAAGAGCTTAAAGAACTTCTGTTCCTTTTTTTTTTTTGCTCTAGAGAGCAAGCTCTTTTTGTCATAGCTAATACACTCCCAGCAATTTAGCGCAATTAAGCTTGAAATTGACCAATAGCAACACTGTAATCTGGTGTACCGACTCTGCTGTTAGCATTGTAATTCTAGAAGCACTGAGGCTGAGTCATCAAGTCCAACTCAATATTATTTAAAATAGAATATTCCATGGTAACAGACAAATATAATGATATGCTTTTTTTAGTGTTTCTGATTTGTACGTGTTTAATGAACCTGCTATTGAAACATTGGGAGCGTGTTTCAATTACATCAGAATAGTAGAATTAACCAAATATATTATCGAGACATTATGCTAATTACCGATACACATAAGAAATGCATGTGAAAACTTTACGGCACTTCACAGTGTTAATATGTGGCCTGTTGTGTGAAAGCATACCGATCTTGTAAATAAATCATTACAGGAAGCCCAGGAAACTGCTTGATTTGCTTTTCTAATATAGAGGCTCAGTGATTGTGAACTAGTACCCTCCAAGTACTGTACAGGTAACCCTAACCCTAACCCTAACCCTAACCCTAACCCTAACCCTCCAAGTACTGTACAGGTAACCCTAACCCTAACCCTAACCCTAACCCTCCAAGTACTGTACAGGTAACCCTAACCCTAACCCTAACCCTAACTCCAACCCTAACCCTAACCCTAACCCTAACCCTAACCCTCCAAGTACTGTACAGGTAACCCTAACCCTAACCCTAACTCCAACCCTAACCCTAACCCTAACTCCAACCCTAACCCTAACCCTAACCCTAACCCTATTATCAACACATATAGAGATAATACATAATCCTCAGTGATATTGTATATCAGATGTTCCACCACAAGTAAGGAAAGGCCTGGTGTAAATGTCAGAGAGCCACAGGTTAGGTATACAGACCTTTACTCATGAGTGGAGGAAAGTCTGTATTATGTTTACCACATCTTTGCTCTCTTTTGGAGGGTGACACCCACTTTGATTGAAATATTTGCCCTGTTTATTCATATCTCCCCCCCTCAAAAGCCCCATTGCCCAATGTAAATGAATGTGGCAACAACAATCTCCCTCTGATTTCACTAATCTGCCCCCTAGTGGCATGCTGCCATTGATAGCTCTTGTCGATGTAGAGAGACTTTTAGAGTTAGGTGAATTTTTAAATAAGCTTTCAAGACCACCTTAATCCGTTGAAAATAGATGAGAAAAAACGATGCAGATGTTTACAAAGTAGGATCCAGATGAATCAAGTCAGTCTTGATGCTACAGGGAAGCATTTAACATTGGAAAGAAGTCTTACTTGTGAATCCCTGGCTAAATAAAACCATAATACCATAAATAAAACTAAAAATAACCTGCTGGGTGCACTAGTAGTCATAAGCATTCCTAGTGTTCATTAGTTTTAGGTGCCAGAGGCTGCTCAGTTCAGGAAAGCGCTGTCCAGCACTTGCTTACAACCAGGGGGATCCTCTGTGTTAATTTCTGTGTTAATTAAAATTGTGAGATTCTATCTTTTTATGCATTTGTTCTTTTTTTCCTCCAGTAGGAATTGTGTCAGTTGTTGCTCACCCCGTTACCTGCTCTACCCCACACAGTTAATTAGAACTGCAGCCCTTCATTTCAATTCTACAGGGTTATAGTTGGCTACTGTGGACATGGGTCAGGGATCAGTCATTCACCCTATAATACAACAGCTGCTGCACACACCCAAGTACTCCAAAACATCTGCCTCAATTGAAATTGTATAGCTTAGTTGGCTTTCCTTATGTTCTTGGCTACATTTATTTCCTACAAGACCACCTTTCACACCACCTGCAATGAATGATCCAGAAAAAGGATGCCTTTATTGGCCATTACCTTAATTAAAATGTCTACAATGCTGTGAAAATTACCAGCAAAATGACTTTGCTTTGCATGGTATGTCAAATATTTTTTTTTTACATTTACCAGTGGAGCACAGGGCATTTTGAACCTGCTGTTTCAGTATTCATTGTTTTAAAAATATAGAGGTTATTCCACAGGAATAAGTAACTACAGTATAAGCCACTAGGTCATTAGTCAGTTTTTGTTTGGTGGATCTTGAGTATGTAATGCATTTGTCTACATTGTGATAAAATAACAACAAAAAAAAATGCTTTATGATGACACACGTTCTTCCATACTATACACTATATTCAAACTGGAAGAGAGTGAAATTACAGTCCATTGCTTGAGGGCAGATGAGTATCTGTAACAAAAGCAGAACTTGGATTGTGTTTTATTTCATTTTTTTTGCAGAAAGGATGCTGAGAGTAACGGGCTGTGTTGTGTGGTGCACTACTGTTACAGATTTTGACTGTGGTCAGTCAGATGAGATTAAAAGCTATTGGACCATCAATGCAGATGAGCCTGGCTATTTTGCATAGTAGTTCAAATGCTTGCTTGAGGTGTGAGTGGTCACCAGTTCTCTACCAGCTGCCTCCCTGTCACATTTGTGCTGTGACCTCACCGAGGTTAAAGGAGAGAAGAGTGTAATAGGCAGTTGTTGTGTGATGCACTGCTGTTAAGGATTCTGTTCTGAATCCTGTCAGTGAGATGAGATTAAAAACCACAGAAATATAATTGCAGAGAAAAGTGTATTTTTAGTATGATTTAATATTAAATGATTGTAATCTAGTCATGAACACTTGGAAGATCAATTCAAAACCACACATTATTCTTTGCATATATGCAACATGGAATCTGTTATGCAGAAAGCTTCAAGTATGAGGAGTGGTGAATCAGCCTTGCTTGTGACCAATTGTACCGCAGACACTTAAATCAAGTCTAAGATTCAGATTCCACAGCACATAGAACGGTTCATGGGAAAAACATGTTCAATAAGTATCCCTCCCCTTTAAAGTGGAAGTCTCATTTGGGCTTAGATCAAATATAAGTGTATAACACATATGGTTGCACTCCCAAATAAATATGTGAAATCCGCACTTGTCTGAACGTGTTACAGCTGTTTGCATGTTCTCCAAGCTTTTGTATTGCACTCTCACTGTACAGTGTGGTTGAGACCAGGAAGACTGTATAAGAAAGCCAGCACAAATATTTTTCTTTTCATAAACCCTGGATAGAGCTTGAGCTGTGAACAAACCAACTTGTTTTTATCTGATTGTGAACTCTAAAACTGGACTCCTATGTTTTCATCAACTGGAAAAATATGTGCACAGTTAATCAGGGATCAGAACTCCGGTAATATAAATATGATCTGAATAAGACTTCCCATTTTAAGGAATTTATTTAGGGTAATGTGGGTGCTTCCTGCCCTTCCAAAAACAGGATATTGTTTTAGCATTCTATATGCAGGACAGCCACACATATCACACTGAGATATCTGTCCTTCTTCAAAGGTATTTTATCATGCGGCTTGCCTGAAAAACAATGGTGTTACCACTTCATGCAGGTAAATCAGTGAAGAACTTACAGTAAATAACCCTGTCTAACCTTAGATAAAACAACCTGAAATACCTCAAACATATGATATAAATATCTATATGCAAGCATTGAGACTTTGTTTAGTAGTGTCCACAGGGTTCCTATTTTGAAACATTCAAGTCCTCATGAACTACACTATGCTCAAATTAAGTTAGAAATCAAGTAAATGGTATACTATGTTGTTGTGTATGACACAAATACTGTAATAAAACAATATATAAAAGCAGATTTTCTAGGCTTTGCACAATTTAATATCTCCTTTTAAATACTGATTATGTTTAGCTGTCCTGCTAAGTCTTTGTATAAACAAAGGAAAATGATTAAGTTCATAATTCCTTCATGCCTCAGCCGTGCTGTGTTTCTATTTATCATATGACACATTATTCTCTCCAAATCTGGCACAATAATGAGATTACCGAGTTAAGGTCAAATTAATATACTTTGATGTTCTAAAGGAAGTAAATGCAATTTATTGCAAATAGTCCTTAATGTACAGCTTTATCTGAGTGTTCACAGTTATGGCAGGTATTTATTTTTTTCATGATAGAGAGGTCAGGTGATATATATGTATATCATTCACGATATCCTATGTATGGGGAGGTGAGAGAGAAAATAAATAATGGGTTTTTCTGTTATATCCTTTCCATGACTGATGAAAGGACTCAAAATATTTATTACAAATTTGATTTAAAAAAAAAAAAAAGTTGTGGGCTCCAATATTCATCCTACATCTATCTATTTCCAGTAAAAGCAGATATCAAATGAGGTTTCTGAAAGGAGATATATATATATATATATATATATATATATATATATATATATATATATATATATGGCTGGCTTACTTGCATGCTGTTTATTACAGCCGGGAAAGTGACACTGTAAAACAGAGGTATAACAGTCAATAGATATTAAATTCTGTACCATACAGTGCATTCAGTCTAATGGTTACCATTTCAAAGTATGGTAACACAATATGTCTTTGCTTATAAAATACACAAAATGTGTTCTTTTATTAGATATCAGATACAGTATAATACACATTGATCTTATTTTTAGCAAGTCATTCAATTAAACATCTGTCACGTGGGGATTCGTGACAATGGGAAGTAATATTTAATAAATAATTAATGTTTCTTTTTTTCCCCCCGTAATAGGTTCTTTGGGTTTTGGGGTGACCACACAGACCACTGGACAATGAGAGAGGAGGGACCACAACAGGTAAGAATCAAAATGTTTTAATTTTCCAACACACAATACTGAACACAGCAAAAACCAAATTCAATTAACAGCTGCAAGAGGGCCAGGGTCAAATAGAAAAGACAATATGAAACTGTGACAGAGAGAGAAGGTATTTGAACTGTAAATCTCCCTCCTGACCAGAAACGGTGCTCTGCAATGTTGGTGGTAAACTTTCCCTAAGATGGGCTAACTCGTTGGCAGATGGAAACCGGAAGTCGGCCATCTTGGGGGATCATCTGCAAGGTAAACACCGATTGGAGCCACCATCGTGACCTGAACCCAAGCCTCTGTAGCATCAGTAGTCTTTGACATGTCCATAACCAAGTCCATTTAATCCAGTTGGGTCGAGGAAATGACCACAGTCCGAGCCTTGCGCCCCGCGCTGTCATTTGTAATGCTATTTGGTTTGTACTCTGCCAGTCCCAGTGACCCTGGAAATAGAGCCACTAATCCTCTTTGGTCCTCCACCACCCTTAGGGGAGGAGCGAGGATCCTGTGCAAAAGAAAGCAAAAAAGCAGGTATCAGAATGTCACACAAAACCGGTCTCCGACGATTGTAATCCTTCTTGTGATATCTTTGCTGTTTCCTCAGCTATCTTCTACTTTCTAATTACTTCTGCAGCACTCAAAATATATTCAGTAGATTTTATAAGCAATGTTTTAATTTACTGCAGCAGTGAAATGTTTCTGATTCGGTGAAACAATAACCATCCTGTTCCTTCTTTTACTAAAGTTTGCCAAAAGTTTTGCACTCGTTGTCTAAGTGACAAAAAATGGTACTTCCCTTGTTTCTCAAGCAATCCTTCATCCACTTCTGAATAGTTTCTGTGTTTCTTTTCTGTTCTGTGTGCACATTGTTTACTCCTGCAATCCCCTTGAATGAGTCCAAACAGCATGGCTGACTTCCTGCGTGCACTCGTTCCTGTTCCTAGCTTTGATTCCGGTTTTACAGCAGTCTGTCAATTGATGCAGAATGGCAGGCACCTGTGACAATTTAAGTCTGGATCCTAGGAAAGTTGACTGGTTGTGCTCAATTATTAATTAGGGAAACAAACAAAAAAAAAAAACTATATGCACACACATTCAAAACTATACATGAATCAAAATAAATTGTACAGCAAAATTCAACTAATATCTTAAATGATAATAACAAATTATACAAAAGAACACATAACTACACACAACAATTGCAAATTATATACCATCCCACACTCTAAATTAGTCACTCGTGACCCATCTTCAAGTAATAATACTCCATTCATATTGGCAGGTGCGCATGTGAAGCTGTTCATTATGAACAATTTGTATAAATGACCAGTACTGTACATATGCAAGCCAATCTGCATATTTTAAGAGTTAAAAGATAACCCTGTTAGAGGGATGTTGGAAAGGTGAGATCTAGACACCCTAGCTGAATCTGGTCATCTAAAGTGTCATCTGATGGAGCTTCCTGATTGGTGTATGAAAGTTCTGAGTTGTCTAATCCTTGATAATGTTCCATTCCTTGGACTGATAACAATTAGCCTGGGTACAAGTCATGATTATTCCCTTTCACTTTACCAGATTTTTATTCTTTCTGTATTCATTTGGTGCCAATATATATATTTTTTTTACAAAGAGTTGTTGTTGTTTTTAATGAATTTTGCAATGGAATAGATGATTTGTCTAGTTATAAGTCTGTGCTTGTGGTACATCTTTCTCAATGTATCTTCCTCACCTGTAGATACTTTTGTAAATGTTTGTTCTATATGTTGTTGTTTTGTGTTTGTTTTTTTGTTAAAACAGATAATATTGTACAAAAAGTATTGCATCACCTGAGTTGCGCAGTGTGATGTTCGGTGTGGGCCGTCATTGACTAGAAAAGTTTGAGATGGTGACCACACCAATTGCAGTATAAGCCACTAGATTAACTGGCACAATAGCTTATTTCGATTTGGAGTCAAACCTGACACATGGCTAGAATCATTACTCTTTGTAACAACGACTGGTCTTTTATAACAATAAAATGTTTTTTTGCAACATCGGATTTACTGTGAAAGCAGACAACATAAATTGCTATTCGATTAGGACTTGAATGTTGCAGGTAGAAAAAGGTTCATCATCTTAGAAACTAATAATCCCATTACAGGTTCAGACTGAGATTAATGGCAGTGGAAGGTAAAATATACAGCTCATTAAGATTGAATTTGTTGCTCAAGAATTAGAAAGTAACGGCTCCTCATAATATGGACTTTGAGGCAAGAGGCTTATTTGTAGATTCCTGTACAGTAAATAAAACCATTTTATAATTGAACCATAATTCAGGGAGGAGGTTTCTAAATTCAGTCAAATAAAAATGCTGCTTCTTATTTTATGATCTAATCAAAGAGTTGTAAGATTTGTTTCAGAGTCACTGCGTATATGGGGCAAGAACTTTGAAACCTAAGGTTTCATTCTTCTGCTAGAACCAAAGATGTTCATTTCTTACACTGAGATTGACTTACAGGACAGTGTATGAAGTTCATTATTATTGTTTATTTCTTAGCAGACACCTTTATCAAGGGCGACTTACAATTGTTACAAGATATCACATTATTTTTACAAACAAATACATTATTTTTTGCACATTATTTTTTACATACAATTACCCATTTATACAGTTAAACACATAATGCCTTTTTAAGATGACATTATCTTTATGAATTGCGGGCTAACTGATTTTAAATAACACACCAGTGTCAAGCTGCATGCAAACCCAAGAAGGAGCCGTATTTATTCAATGTCTCTCCAGCAGCTCTGGCCCTATCCCTATTCTGTTCCCCTGGTTGCAGAACATCTTATAAGTTTATTCTCCATCAGTGTCCACTTTTATTAACATCAAGGAACCACACCCATCCTATTACCCATATCTTCAAAAAAGTAAATGTAAAGTAAATGTTTTGATCTTTGTCAGGCAAACAACCTCAGAAGGTATACTAATTATTATTATTATTATTATTATTATTATTATTATTATTATTATTATTATTATTATTTATTTCTTAGCAGACACCCTTATCCAGGGTGACTTACAATCGTAAGCAAATACATTTCAAGTATCACAGTACAAGTAATAATACAATTAAGAGCAAGATAAATACAATGACTTTGGTTCAAGCAAGTACAAGTGTGACAAAATACAATTCAATAATACAGTAGATAACAGTGTCAGTGATAGTTACATCAGGATATGATTAAATACAAAATACTACAGATTAAACACTTGGCAGATTACAGTACTCTGAATTACAGGATTAAATGCAGTAAAATAGGGGGCAGATAAGAGCAAGTAAAGTGCATTTAAGGAAGGGTTATAGTGTCCCAGGGGAAAAACAGAGGAGTTCTACAGGTACTGTCTAAAGAGGTGAGTCTTGAGGAGGTGCCGGAATGTGGTCAAGGACTGGGCAGTCCTGACATCTGTAGGAAGGTCATTCCACCACTGCGGAGCGAGGGTGGAGAAGGAGCGGGCTCTGGAGGCAGGGGAGCGTAGAAGAAGTAGAGCCAGTCTTCTAGTGCAGGCGGAGCGGAGAGGTCGAGTGGGGGTGTAGGGAGAGATGAGGGTCTGGAGACCAATCCTCCTGCTCCATAATGTAACATTCAGTTTAAAATATGGCTTCTCTATTTAATATTCTTTGAACACCTGAGCAGAGGAGAGCCGTATGTAATGGATCTCTTCTTAGCAACTGTTGACATAGCAATATTGACATCAGCATAGGACATGTACTTGCCTTTCGATGACAAAGCTTGCTCATTAGTTAGTTCAATGGCAGGACACTCGTCTTCGAAGAGTGAAGTTAGTGGTTCGTATCCAGCCCTGGTCTCTCCATTCAATTGAATAAACTGAGATGTCAAGCCATTACAATATCAAGATCCAAAAAGAAGCTGTAACTGGAACTCACAGGGTTTTTTTTTACCACAGGCACTTTACAAACCCCTTCCTGTAAGCCTTTCTTGATGAGCATGCTGTTCCAATTATTGCACCCCCTCTCTCTCCATTTTAGCACATGTTTCTAATTAATTACAAGTCTACACCTTGCTGTTGGTGGAAACAATCACACTTCATTATAAGCGTGTAAACACACAACTCAACAAGAACCATGCAGCTGAGCATGGGCCTTATCACAGCAACATGGTGCAGGAGAAATGAAGCTCATTAGCAGGCAGCAAAGAACAACAATTATACTGTCTTTGTTGGCCTCATGGAGCAAGTAACTATCCAGAGACAATTGAATTCTGACACACTTCTTCGCAGTCTCTCTTCCAAAGCTCCCACCTCAACCCAGTATGGTCGATGTGAATCAAACCCGTAAGTGCTTTAACAGTGAATACTACCCAATAACAAACCAGATATAAGGGAATTCAATTTAACAGGGGGCTATAAAACACATCCATCTGACCATCCTCACTCCTTCTACATTATTATCAATGAAACTACTGCGTCATGCCTGTTTAGTACAACACCTAGTCCTGTCATACTATTAGAAGATGGTACATTATGAAGCATCTTAAAAAGTAAAGGAAAAATAAAATAGATCAAAACATTTGAAGTATAGTAGGTACACATGCTAAAACATACTGTATTTCTTCAGAAGACTGAATTAAGGAAGCCATTTTGTCTGCCGTGTAAAGGGTTGTCTGCAAAGTATTTAATTGATGCAGTTATTTGGGCAAACTGTGCACCAAACAATTATGTATTTACTGGGTATATACACACAGTACTGTGCAAAAGTTTTAGGCAGGTGTGAAAAAATGCTGTAAAGTAAGAATGCTTTCAAAAATAGACATGTTAATAGATTATATTTATCAATTAACTAAATGCAAAGTGAGTGAACAGAAGAAAAATCTAAATCAAATCCATATTTGGTGTGACCACCCTTTGCCTTCAAAACAGCATCAATTCTTCTAGGTACACTTGCACAAAGTCAGGGATTTTGTAGGCATATAGTCAGGTGTATGATTAAACAATTATACCAAACAGGTGCTAATGATCATCAATTCAATATGTAGGTTGAAACACAATCATTAACTGAAACAGAAACAGCTGTGTAGGAGGAATAAAACTGGGTGAGGAACAGCCAAACTCAGCTAAAAAGGTGAGGTTGCTGAAGACAGTTTACTGTCAAAAGTCATACACCATGGCAAGACTGAGCACAGCAACAAGACACAAGGTAGTTATACTGCATCAGCAAGGTGTCTCCCAGGCAGAAATTTCAAGGCAGACAGGGGTTTCCAGATGTGCTGTCCAAGCTCTTTTGAAGAAGCACAAAGAAACGGGCAACGTTGAGGACCGTAGACGCAGTGGTCGGCCAAGGAAACTTACTGCAGCAGATGAAAGACACATCATGCTTACTTCCCTTCGCAATCGGAAGATGTCCAGCAGTGCCATCAGCTCAGAACTGGCAGAAAACAGTGGGACCCTGGTACACCCATCTACTGTCCGGAGAAGTCTGGTCAGAAGTGGCATTCATGGAAGACTTGCAGCCAAAAAGCCATACCTCCGACGTGGAAACAAGGCCAAGCGACTCAACTATGCACGAAAACACAGGAACTGGGGTGCAGAAAAATGGCAGCAGGTGCTCTGGACTGATGAGTCAAAATTTGAAATATTTGGCTGTAGCAGAAGGCAGTTTGTTCGTCGAAGGACTGGAGAGCGGTACACGAATGAGTGTCTGCAGGCAACAGTGAAGCATGGTGGAGGTTCCTTGCAAGTTTGGGGCTGCATTTCTGCAAATGGAGTTGGGGATTTGGTCAGAATTAATGGTCTCCTCAATGCTGAGAAGTACAGGCAGATACTTATCTATCATGCAATACCATCAGGGAGGCATCTGATTGGCCCCAAATTTATTCTGCAGCATGACAACGACCCCAAACATACAGCGAAAATCATTAAGAACTATCTTCAGCGTAAAGAAGAACAAGGAGTCCTGGAAGTGATGGTATGGCCCCCACAGAGCCCTGATCTCAACATCATCGAGTCTGTCTGGGATTACATGAAGAGAGAGAAGCAACTGAGGCTGCCTAAATCCACAGAAGAACTGTGGTTAGTTCTCCAAGATGTTTGGGCCAACCTACCTGCCGAGTTCCTTCAAAAACTGTGTGCAAGTGTACCTAGAAGAATTGATGCTGTTTTGAAGGCAAAGGGTGGTCACACCAAATATTGATTTGATGTAGATTTTTCTTCTGTTCACTCACTTTGCATTTTGTTAATTGATAAATATAAACTATTAACATGTCTATTTTTGAAAGCATTCTTACTTTACAGCATTTTTTCACACCTGCCTAAAACTTTTGCACAGTACTGTATATATATATGGAAAATGGGTAAACAAGTTGATTTCTGTTGTAGATTTGTTTAATTAATTTGTTGATTGACAATTAAACTACAAAAGCAACAAATGCTATTTAAATTTAAATGTTGTTCATGGAATTTTGTTTTTATCAATCTGAAAAACTATGTTTTCTTTGGGTCAGCAATTGGTGCAACTTGATAACAACTTTAAATGTCACCATACTTCATGCAATTCTTGCAAGTGTACAAATCAATAGATGTAACTGTTTTTGCCATGTTTAATGCTACTTGTTAGTAAAAATAACTGAAACGTTTTTATCAAGCTGGATAGTTCACTGGATTCAATTGTTATCTGTTCATACAAGCAGAAACAAGCGATTCATACACAAGCAAATATATTGAATCTCCAGTTAAACTCTACAGCCCCATAACTGTAAGAATGAACAGGATTAAATACAGCGGCACATTTATTTTCTTCTATAATAAGAGTTAACCTTCACTGTCATAGTACCTGTAATTGAGTTGGACAATAACAAAATGTATTCACAAAAAGGACAATATTGCAGTCATGAAACAGTGACAGCGCTCTAACAAAAGAAACAAGAAGTTTGTGCATTTTTTCAAGTTACTGTAAATCCCACAACACCAATTTAAGTAATGGACATCTCCCGAATACAATACATTAAAGGCAGCAGCTACACAATGCCCTCATGGCTGCTAGATCAATTTATCTACTGTAGTAATGGTTAAAACGTGCCCACTCTTAGAACATGGTTTGAGGTTTTGTTTCTTAACATGCTTCTTCACTAAGGATATAACAGTCATTCTCTGTAAACTTCTCTCTCACCTGACAGCTTAAAGCATGTTCATGGAAATTAATTGTGAGTTCCTTTTTAACATGTTATAACTCACCAAGGCCATTTTAATCATTGCGTGTAATTACATTAATTCTGAATAAATAAATGATATGAACAATTTGTTTTAAATTATCCACTTTGACTGCTAGCGATTTGCAAAACAATCTTCATAATTTAACATAACTGCCCTTATTAAAATATACTTTTTAGCCTTTTAGCCATTCAAATGGAAATCAAATGATTTAACAAATCCTTCTAGTGGTTAGTAAACTGTCTGGAACCAAATCAAACACTACCATTGCAAGGACAAAACAAACAGTTTGTGTTAGAAAGCATTTTAGCATGTACTGTACATGTCGTTCCAGAAAATATTTTGTTATCAAAGAACTTAAACAAACTGATATTCTTTTTTATTACCCTAAGAAACAATTTAACATGGTGATAACTGGCATGATGTCACATTTAACATACACTAATGCATTTATAAAGCTGATAATATTAGTACTGTATTAAGAGCTGTAATAGCCTCAGGAAGCTTTGGTTTGAAGTGAAGCTCAAAGTTTAAAACTGTACTCAATTATAGTAGAGCCCATCGAATTCAGTGTAGGGCTTTCAGTAGACTGCCCCAATCTAGCTAATCAAGTTTCAATGTGTAAACAAATGGTGAAAGTTACAGGAGGCACGTGAAGGACATCACCTAAGCTTTGTAGAGGATACTTGCAGATCACTTTACTTCTTAGCTGGCGAGGATACTTTCCATAGAGCTTACTTAAACAACAGAACCTGGAGGGCTTTACCATCTGGTGAGGCCCGCCTCATGGTGATAAATGTCCCGAGCCAAAGGAGAGATCAGCCTTACCAGATGGTACAGCCCTCTTAAAGGGGTCTATTGCTATTAGAAAAAGATCACTTTAAAAAAATAACATTTCAAGTTTTTTTGTGTTCGTTTTTTTCATGATTTTGTGCAGCACTAGTTTTTGTTGCTATATTCTCCTCAATATTCCATGAGAAACGCGGCTCGCTCAGAATTCTATGTGTGGTCTGGTAAACTTCATGCTTCGTTATCGCAGTTGAAATGGTTAATTAAAATTATATTGAAAGAGTTACTCTGTATTTTTATACTACATAAATAAATACTGTATTTACATATTTTCTGGCAGATTGTTTGGAACATAGATTAAACATAACTAACCCTAACCCTTTACTAGAGATTAGGGATCTCATATTGAACAATCAGGTTAAAGGAAATCTCAGATCCACTTTTTAATATATTTTCATGTCATTGCATATACAGTGGAGCAGCTAAGTCAAAAAATGTTACACTTTACCCTAGAAGCATAACATTTTCCTCATTAATAGTTTATGAGTAAACATTAAATTTACGATATAGCGCCAAGCTAAATTTGATTTGGTTACCGTGGAAAGCAAGTGATGCAATTATCGCTCTTTGGCATAGAATATACAGCCCAGTGGCCATGCATAAAACATCCTTAGTTACATTTCCACTTAGTTTTCTCCTTAATTTCCTCTTAAATTGCCGAACTCAACTTAATACACTTCAGTTAATGCACTGAAATGTATCTTTAATTTTATATAAGCTGTTGGCCATAGAACATTCTGCAGAGATTCCACTTGTATCTGTGTGTGCGCGGGTGTCTATCTGTCAACTTTTCTATATAGTGCATTATGTGGAATTTAATGTAGGCCTCAGTAATCTGTATATTAAAAAAAGAAATGCATTAAGGTTTCTGATCTGCCTCTGTCTGTGTGGTACTGGCAGTATTTCAGAGAAGACAGCTGTGGAGGGTCTGCTATTGATAGCGACACCTAGCTATAAGTGTATCTTGCACAGCCTTTCCTATGATCCTTGGTTACATCATGGATGATGACTGCCAGGTTCTCCCCGGCTCAGGCCAGTAGCTTGGTGACCCATGATGGGATGAACCGGGCGCCAAGAAGTCAGCAGACCACGTGAGCGTGCAGATTACTGTTGCGTACCAGGCTGTCGATATTTCTCATAATTGTTGTGTTTCCATGCCCTTGTCGGATGTCTCTTTTCTGAGAGGTGTATTTTCTGTTGTGTTGTGCTGTATTTGTGTGCCGGGTCTACTGACACATCCCTCGTCACTCCATCTGCGATGGGGTGCTGGACTGTTTTTGAGGTGTCTGAATCTCATTCCTGCGTACTTGTTGGAGGTTTACAGCTCGGGCTGCCTCTGTAGGGGTGGCTTCCTTCTACCTCTGCATACATAGCAGCTGTCTGCCAATGGTGTGGGGATCGCTCTTAGTGGTGTACATACCTCTCTGAGTGGTTGATTTGCCAATTGTTTGGCCTCTGTTATATTGGTTAGTTGTTCCTCCAAATCGGTGATCTGATGGAATAAAAAACAGGATATATCAGCAACTAGTAATGATTGAATAATAAGGAACTTGAATGCAAGACAGTACTCCCCTAGGGAGAACAGAAAAAGAAAATAATATAGCAAATATGTGTTACTTAAATTGAGATTAACACTGTAGCCCATTTGCTTTGTTAATTGGATGCAATTTCAATTTTTCTGAAATGAAAATTTGATTCAGTTTGACCCAGAACTACTGATAATTTTGGCTGTGCTCTGCATTATGCTAGGTGCTTTCAGACTTTTATATTTGATTGAACTCAGTAATAATTACCATCTGGTACATGTATAAAGAGCTACATAAACCCAAGTTGTTGTTTTATTTAGTTTATTATTGCAATACAATTTCCAAAATTCAAGGGGAAAATCAAACTTGGGACTGACAGCATTACTTATAGCAATGGTTCTCAAACCAAGGGGGGGGGGAGTGCAGAATGTATCCTGATGGGGAGAAGGTTCCTGGGGGGGGGGGGGGGGGGGTGTTGACATTGTTGTCTGTTAAAACTTATTTTAGATGACAATTCAAGGAGGGACACACTCATTTCCACAACAATCCTATTTACTCACCAATCCCATATATCTTAAAATTGTATAATTAGGCTGTATTATTTAGTTTGGTTTACTTGCATTGTGGACACTATAATACCTAATAGTTATCATCAAAAATTCCAGAATTCTATTCTTTATTCTAATTGTAATTATACCACATGAACCAACAGTTACAGTATATGGTACAATTTAATCATTTCATATTGGTACAGGGCATTTTCTTTTAATATCTTGATTACAAAAAATCATAATTTCTTGAAATAAGAAATATTTTGAAAATCAGCTTGAAATAGTTAGCTATTATAGCCTGCTTAAAGAGATCCATGTTTCGTCAAGGACATGATATTTCTGTTTGATTGAATACTGAAATAGCCCATCTGTCAGAAGAATAGAGACAGGGAATAGAGGTTAACAAGAGGCTTATTTTCTAACAGCAGTCACTCCACAGTTGCAATGCTCCATGGGAAACACAGACTGGCAGGGGTATAAACCTAAAAGTATGGTAAGGGAGAAGCAGCACAGCATCCCCAATGATATTATGAAGAAGTCTTGTATAGTAATGTCCCAAAGAGTAGAAGTTCTAACATATTTCTATTTTTCTTCTTTTGCTCGTTTGTTATGACATACATATAAACCATTATACTGTACTTCTTTTAAAAATGTAATGAAAATCAGAAGTCATTGTTTCAGTGCTTACCCAACCTTCAGGTAAACTGAGGAGTAGTCAAGCAAAGTTAATGTAATATTAGTCTTTCAGTGGGTTGTTTAAAGATGATCTAATTTGACATTGCTAGCTCCTGGAAACTGAACAGGGCAAAGGATGTTACCAAGCAGGATTCATTTGAAACTCTGTTTCTATAGATTTTTTTTTACTGTCTGGATATTACAGCTTTAAACAATTCAACAGCTTGTTTAGGTCGGCTGTAAATTAGGACCACTAGAATCTCTGAACTGGAAGAAGCATGCTAGTAATGTATGTTCATTTTACATTTAAACATTACTACAGTGCATAATTTAGGATTGTGAGAATTGATCATTCATTTTGAATTGCAAATGAGTTAGCATTAGGGATTTACCAACAATACAACATTGTGAAAAGGGTTCAGTGTTAGTGCTAGTTTTAGTGTCAGTATTGAATATACCCCAACATGTGCTTTACAAATCTTGTAATTCTACAGGAATACCATTTTCCTTATTTATTTTGCTGTTGTCTTCCTAATTTGAATGCCAACATACCAGCACCGGAGGACTGAGATGAAATGGGTGTCCTCTGTTCCTGCTGTCTGTCAAGCCACTCACCATTTATTTCCTGGCGAACCTTGTAAACAGCAGACGTTGACAAGCTACTGAACGATGGAGGACACTCTTCAGCCTGGAGGTCTCCGTCTGGCCTTGTCTGGCGCCTGACTAGGAGTGTTCACAGTGATCTGACAACCACACTGTGCACACCCATGCTTTATTAAAATTCTGCATGATCCCCTATGGATTTATCACAGCTTGTAGACTTGTCAACCCTGACTGTTGATTAAAGAACTCCCATTACTCAACTGTGTGCAAAATAATTCATAACATGACTGAACTTTAGCATGTATTCAGGCAAACTAGCTCCAGCTGATTGCCCCTCCCCATGCTGTGTGAATGCAAAGGCCAATGCTGTGGACCCCCAACCAAGATCACCAACTCCAAGATTCACCTGGCACTCTAAGCGCAAATGCCTTTACGATTTGAGCCACGTGGGACCCTTCTAATTGTTTTCAACAGCCTTATAGATAGTCTAATCATGTTTAACTGCTAGCATTTGAAGTTATTCTTTACAGTACACTGTAATCCACTAAAAATACTGGCTAGAAGAAAGTCACCCATGAGTAGTTTTAACAGTGTCTTTGAAGGAAGCTTTATAATTAATGCACTGTAGTAAGTCCTGTTTTCAAAATTACTTTCTCCTGTTAGCTGTTTGATGCACAACATGATAGACAGAAGTATATCAAAATTAAATCAAACTCACCAACCTGTAATTTCCTGCCAAGTTTGAGAATGGCAGTTTAATCTTTTTTTCGATGTCTACTGAAATTGGTTGTTGAACAAATCTTTCATCAAAACATGACCTCTGGAACTTGAGAAATCTATCTTAGAAAATGAGCCAGATCATACATTAAGATTTAAAAATATCAGCGATCTTATAAGTTTGTGATTAGCATAACATTGACCAAACTTGTCATTAAGTATAAAATGGGAGCAGGAATGTTATATAAACTGGTTAACCTTTTTTAAAAGGGTATGAATCAATTCCACATTCATTCTAGGTCAACATTTGTTTCAGTGCCCTTGGTGATCTTTTTTCTTTCCGAATAAAATATAGTCTACAATTGAAAGAATACACATACAAAAGTCATAGAATATATATATATATATATATATAGGCTAATGAGTAAAAATAAAAGTTGATATTATCAGTTGGTCCATAGCTTATTAGATTTATACAACACATCTATTGGTTTGCTTTATGTCTTTTTTATTTTCTTATTTACATTTTTTGGTTATTTGTTCACTTTAAATTGGGACTAAGTTGTGTCCTTCCACAGTCTGCAGTGATCTACTGGTACGTAAGTGTCTTACTATTCGTTTTATGACTGATGGAACTTTCATGTCATTGGTTCTTTGTTTCTTGGGAGCGGGGGTTGAGGGAATGGTGTCTTTTTGATGCTCAGTTGAGCTGCGGTGGTTAAGGAGGCAATGTGTCCTGTACAAAGTGATGGATTTGCTCACCCAGGCCCGAATTATCTATAAAGACATTTATTTGTTGGTCAAGTTGCTCTGCCTCACTGTGATTGTTATGAGTGCTGTCTCCTTTCAAAGCTGTACTATTTGCCAGTTCCTGTTCCTCATTCATTGGTTTGGTGTCATTCTCAAATTGACTCAGTTACTCCTCTATTTTCACTTGGGTGGAATCTGTTTATATTGTAAGGGTCTCGATTGGGTTTAAAATGTGAATGATAAATCTTTGTCAATGTTTCACCTTTAGGGCAGTGGCGGCTCATCACAGGAGGCACTGCCTACCTGAAATTTCTGAAATAAATAAGCTTTTTAATTAATTTATATGTAATATGTAATATAACAATAAATATATGGATTTAAAGTGGAGGCAGCTGTCCAGTCCAAATTCTCCACTAAGTCACCGCTGTACATTCGGAGGAGGCAGTAGTTATGATTAGTAGTTATGATTAGCATGTCTGTTAGCCAATCATATTCTTCCATTTCTTCAGTTGTCTTGCATGGAATGCTGAGTAAAAAATAACCAATGGTGGCATGCCTCCCTCCCCTTTTGCCTGTTTTAGCCAATCATTGGACGTGTGCCCTCCCATTTTAATGACCTTGGATGCTAATACTGATGAGAGTGAAAGGAACAACGCATGGTTTAGAAAGACTTCCTATAGATTGATTCATTCAAATTATAATGTTTCATTTACTATTTAAATATACTGTTTCTGTTTCGTCGACATGTAATGTACCTTGCTCCTGAATTAAGGTTTGGCTGAATTGCTTCCTTTTTTACATTGATAGGATGTGCTTGAATTTTCTTTGCCTTTCTCTTGCCAAAGTGACGTGGTCTTGAAATCTAAATGCTATATTAATGTTGTATACAGTGCATTTTTAAACATACGCTCGCTGGCAGTGTGTAACCGTAGGATGTATATTTATATATATATATATATATATATATATATATATATATATATATATATATATATATAATCTCGTTCAGTGGCAATACACCACAAAAGAAATGTAGAGTGCATCTCCCGGTTAAAAAGTCCAAAACCTGTATGTTTCAGTTAAAAAACAAGTTTATTACATAAAAATACTAATCGCTAACGTGTTTCGACAGATCCTGGTCTTCCTCAGAGTGTCAAAAAGAACAAAGAAAAGAGTAATAATCATCGGAGCACGTGTTCCTTAAGAGCTGCAGGGGCAATCATCAACCTCAGCTGATCATTACAAATACATAGTACATAAATTACTGATGTCAACGAGGTGATAACATTCAATTAGCTCCTGTCTTTCAACACAGCAGCAGCAAAGATATACCACAAGTGAGAACAATATAGACAGCATTATACACAATTATTTTAAATTAAATTAGAGGACATCAATTTAGATCTTCATTAAGTCCAAATGGTTCTAGTGTTTTTAAGTTTAGAATCCAATATGCTTCTCTACGTAGCAGTATATTAACCAGATTGCCACCACAAGCTTGTACATTGACCTTCTCCACACCCAGGAATCGCAATAACTGTGGAGAAGATCCGTGTCCAGCTTTATTGTAGTGATACTCAGTTTTAAAGCCCTTTTTGTTTTTTAACCTGGAGATGCACTCTACATTTCTGCCACTGAAGGAGACCTTTGATGCAATGTTCCCAAGACGAAACACCCCGTGATTAGACCAAGACTTTCAAACACTTTTGTAGTGCCGGCTGTATATTTTTGTGAATATATATATAGTGTAACCCGGTTGGTATTAGTTACGTAATGTGTAGGATAGCCAGAAGGTGTAGAACAGGGTGAACAGATGGACGCCACACAGGAAATGCAAAACTACAGTAACTTTTATTGTGCTGCTGCTCTTTCTGCGTTGTCCACAACACAACATAGAGTGTCCCTGTAGTCTTGAGGGAGTAAATCATACACGTAATAAAGTTCAGGATTGTCTCAGGTCCGTCGCTCACCATCCACTTAAACCTCCTGGCGTGGAACTGCAAGGTGAGTAGGTTCAGCTTTCTAGTGGGCACTCCCAACCCTTATAAACCACAGTTACTTTATTCCTGCGTTGCATACAGTTCCTCCAGTCCCCTCTAGAGGCAGTGCACAGACAGGCCACCCCTCCTCCAGCGAGTACGTTGGACACGACTGCCCCTCCTGGTACTTGGTGGAAGTCCTTTATATGCTGCAGGTCTTAAAGTTAAAAAGTATACCGTCCAGAGACCAATCCTCACAACTAATAAAACAGTACTTCAAATAAAGCACACGGTGTTTTTTCTTCCACTGTACACCGTGTGCGCCAATCTCTGCTCCTCTCAGCCTTTGTTCCCCGTAGCTCAGAGATTTAACAGTCACTGACTTATATGCATTGTAAATCCACTCCGTTGAGTAAAAAGAATTAAACACGCTGTTACTTCACGTCTCACAAGAACAGACGCGCACTTTCTGCGTGCACAAGCAGTGTGGTACTTTCCAGCAGCGTCCTCGGTGTTGTTAGTGCACCGAAGGAATCTTAACAATCAGACAGTCCCGCAAAGAACGCCAGTTCCCTGTACCACATTGACACAGGCCGTCTGTCTGGTAACAGCGACTCAATAACAATGCAAAACCTGGGTTTACATACCCTTCCTTTAAGCCTCTGTACTTCGTCCAACTTAAAAGACGTTTCAATTGCTGGTTGTTTTTTATAAATCCGAAGTGCCTCTTCAGGTTAATAAAAGAAAGCTTACAGCTTTCCTTCTTCATAAACTGAACTGTGCTTCGTTGTTCAATTTAAATCTTCCACCGTACGCCGTCTCCAACTACTTCAACAATTTTAATATTGTAGACTTTCGCCGTCTCTACAATCAACACGGAACTCTCCACCGTTCCTACGACTCCCCCTCATTAGCTTCGCCAGTCAATTTAAACCTGCGCTAATTACCCAGTATGCATTGACTGGTCACGCTAATGATTATGGGTTCTGTAGTTCACTCTATCCCTTACTTCTCACAACGGGATTTAAAAACAACCAGCAACACATTCATCTTAATACATCCCATTTATACAGCGTTTTCGTTTTGGTACAACCGTTCTTTTTACTTCATTTATTTTATTGTACCCTCTGTATACCTCATTCCTTCTACAATATATATATATATATAGGCTAACTTCACTATAATGAACCCCCCTGGGACCTGGAGAAATGTTCGTTATATCAGGGTGTTCACTATAATAGGGTTTGGCTTTTTTCTGTATCAGAATAATGACAAAATGGCAAATTTGAATTGAACATCAATATATAGTACTTTTATGAAGATTCCTTCACATTGATCAACATTTAAACAGTACTGTGAGAAGGTACTCGTGTCACATGTGTGGGTAACCACATTGCAAGACAGAGAGACATGGGAGTTGGAGTTGAAATGGCAGCACAGGCATGCAGGATTTATTAAACACAAAACAGAAAGTAAACAAATGGGTCATGTGACGGTACCAATGACGGTAACCCACAGAGGACACACGCAGAAGACTGTACAAAAGGCAAAATAAAATACAGTACAAAAACTACAAATAAAAGGTGCCACACAAGGCGAGCACTAGCCTTACTGAACAAGGCATCCCGCTACACCTGATTGAGGACCAGCCCAGCCAATCACTCGCTGCCCTTCCTCTCAACCAAACCTAGCAGGCAGCAAGTCTCAATCGAGCGCCCATCTGTAAACAATCATTTGATCAAACATAACTCCAAAAAGCACACAAAACAATCCTGTTTCCACATATAAATTACAACAACACTAATTTCCCTTGTGCAGGGCAATTGCCCTGCTACAGGTATGTTTAAAAGAAAACAGTAAAGAAATGAAAAGGGAAAGAATGTACACTTACATGCTGAATACAGCAATTACATGTCCTTGTTCTTGAAAAAAACTATCCAGCGTAGATTGCTCCTCACGCCCGTTGCCTGGTCGACGGACAGGCAGCCATTGCATTCGTCATGCATGATTCGTACTACAGTAGGTCATCTTTGAATTAGCGTTATCTTTGAATTAGTCAACCATGGTCTTTGTTTTCATTGAGAGAATAACACACTTGACACTGGAGAAAGTTCAGTGTCAGGCAGTACTGAGATCATTGTACCTGTACGTGATCATTCTAATAGGGCTAATTTGCATTGAAAAAATGGTTCTCGCTGTTGGGATTGTTAAAAACGGGTGTTCTATATATATATATATATATATATATATATATATATATATATATATATATATATTTTAGCTCAAAGAGCCAGCTGCCCAACGTTTCGATATGTTGTACATATCTTTCTCAAGGGAGCCTGTGTTTGAATCCAAACATTGGAGGTATTTATAGGTTTTTGACGGCATGACAACTACTTGTTATTGTTTACATTCAAATTCATGATTTATTCTTACATGATGTAATGGTGTTCTATATATTGTGACATCATTTTTACTTCTATCTTTGAATCTGTATTAATTCTAATTAACACTACTTTATATAAACTTATATTTTTATTATATCATGCAATGCTGGCTCTGAGGATCAGTCTAGATTTGGCCTCCCCAGCGCATCAGTATGCACAACTTTTGAATGAATTTTGTTTATTTATTTAAATGTTATATATTTATTGAATAATTAGTTCATTCTTTTCTGTTGAGTCCCGCTGGCATAATCGTGTTCAGTCTATTTATCCATTTACTTTCTTTTATTCTTCTATATGTCGCATTGTCTAATTTGAGCTGTTCTAATACTACAAACTTTACATCATTTATGTCATGTCCCTGACTGGTGAAGTGCTGTACTATTGGTTCATTCATTTTTTTATTTCTAATTAACGAAAGGTGGTTCTGAATTCTTTTATATAAAGTAGTTCCAGTCTCTCCAACATATTTGATTTCATCACATTTTTCACAGGCTATTCCATAAACAACATTGTTATTTTTACAGTAGGTATTAGTTTTTAGTGGATATGTGATGTTCTTATGTTTAATTATATTTTTACGTTTGTCTATGTATTTACACACTTTACATCACTAGTGCATATGTTCGTAGAACCTATTTTGTCAATTATTCTTTTATGTTTACTGTGAACTAAAATATCACCTAAATTAGCTTCTCTTTTGAATGCTACAACTGGGGCCTTAAGAAATACTTTTTTTAATTTTTCTGAATTATGTAGAATCCGCAAGTGTTTCCAAACTATCTTAGAAATATTGGGCAAAAGTTTAGAGTAAGTCATTATTAATGGGACTTTTTTGACCTTTTTATCTCTATTTTTATAATCTAGTAGATCATCTCTTTTTAGTTTATCCACTTTTCTTAACTCCGTCTCTATAATTCTTTCTTTGTATCCTCTTTTTTTAAGATTTGTTTTTAATACATTTCTTTGTTTTTAATACATTTCTTTGTTTTACATAGTCACTTTCTTTTGAGCATATTCTTCATATTCTTATTCCTAGATCCTTTGGGATTGCCCTTTTAGTGTGTATCGGATGTGCAGAGGACATGTGTAAATACTGGTGCATGTCAGTAGGTTTACAGAAGAGGTCAGTCTCAATTGAACCTTCTTCAAGTTTTACTATGGTATCTAAAAATTCTATTTCTTTCCTTGTCCATCGAAGGTCCACCTTAATATTACTGTGTATTTCATTTGCCATTTTATGAAACTGGAAAAGAGATTCTTCTCCATGTGTCCAAACCCCCAAAATATCATCTACAAACCGAATGTATTCTAAAGGTTCTCTTTCTGATTTTCTAAGTAATTGTTCTTCCCATTTCCCCATGTATGTACTGGCAAAATACATTCCTAATTTAGATCCTATTGCGGTACCATCGTTTTGTTTGTAATTCTTATCAACAAATGTAAAATAACTGTTTTCTAAAACTATGTTGATCATGTTCAGTACCTCTGCTGTAGGTATTGATTTATCTAGTCTATTATCTAGTGCTTTTTGACAAGCTTCTAAAGTTTCTTTACGAGGGACACTTGGGTACAAGGATTTTACATCCATGCAAAATAAAATTGTATTCTCTGGAAGGTTGTGTTTTATTGATTCAAGTCTTTTTAAAAATTGTGTTGTATCCTTAACATAGCTTGGTAATTTCTCAACGTGCGACCTAAGTTGTTTTTCTGCTATTTCAGCTATTAAGTGTGTTGGATTATCAATTGTACATATATATATATATATATATATATATATATATATATATATATATATATATACCATTGTTTAAAATGAAAAAAGAACAATAATATGTTTAGCTGCAAATTATGTAGTACCGACAACCATAGGGTACACCTATACTTTCTTTAAAATAAATATGTATGATCTCCTTTGGATTAATCATAGCTGTGTGTGCTGATTAAACAATGCACATAACTCAACTGTGTGCAAAATAGTGCACCACACGACTAAACTGCAGCATGTATTACGTTTATTGACTTGTTTCTGACATGACATAACATCAACATTACTCATGTCTGCTTTTGCAGGATCAACCCCTTGGTCTTGCAATCTCCATCTAACTTCATTTTTGGTAAGTGCATGTTTGCTGTTTTGAATTTTCATTTCAGGGACACCATCTTCGAATTACGCACAGTGGATTTAATCTGCATTTGAGTTATAACCCTGCTCAGGGTCCAAGGCTGAATAACTGAAGAATGCCACTGGTTGTAAAGAAATTGTTTAAATGTTTTCTGCATCTTGAACATGTTCCTGTCAAATATATCAAAATCAACAGCTAGAGACGAGGACCTGTCTTCATTTAGGAAGAGAGTTCCACAGTCTGACAAGGAGGATAAGCAAGTTTTGATTTTACAGAAACATTAAGGAATCCATACATTTCTACCAAATGCAGGACTTACATTTAAATAAATATGCATTTGCTTTTGCATGAGGATGATATTGGTTTGTATTGCACTGCAGATTGTCTGTAATGAAATCACAGGTAATGCATACATGGCTCACAGTTGGATGTGTTTAAAACAAATTTATTTTCAAATGTTGTTTCGCTGAAGAACACTGCATATCCACTGGCCAGCATAGATAAATGGACTGCTAGGTTATTCATACTGATTTGCCTATGCCCTTACAACATTTCACTGGGATGAAAATGGCAGTCATATAACAGGCTTTTTAAATGATTTAGTTTTCATGTTCAATTTCCTCCAGTTTTTTTCTGCTTCATCTTTGTCCGACTCCTCAAGCACCACTGTTGGAATGTGACACCTGCTGGGACACACAGAGCAACTCCAGGTTTCTACCAAGCTGTTGCATGTCAGATTCTACCGTTTATAGACCAGCACGCATCAGCCTACCCGGAATGAACAATTGGGCAGCTGCCCTCCTAATCCCCAACAAGAGAAGCTCCCTGGATTCTTGAATCTCTAGAATAGGCGTACTAAACCAAATATTACACTTTCCTCTACTTTTTAAATAATTTTGAAGAACTGAGATGCCAAATTTAATTAACGCGTCTCTGCTTAAATATAGTTTTGCAGATGATGTTAGATGGCTTTACTACACTGTCAAAAAAATGTATCTGATTATTATCAGCCCAATTAAGTAAATATCGTTAATCTTGTACAGTATAATACGTTTGTTTAATATCAGAAACAATAATATTTTAATATAAGTATGGTAAATAACATTTACATGTTTAAACACTAAATATGTAGACATGCATGTAGGATTCACAATGCCTATCATATACCAGAAATCTTTGCTTATCCTGCAACCACATAGAGTGTTTGGTAATGACTCAGGGACTGCAGAAGGACTGAAAATTACACCTAATTATGTTTTGTTTTCCAAATGAACCATATAACACTAAGGGCTGATCTGAGACAATTGAAATAATTATACTTAAGTAAGACTTGGATATCAAAGGAATAAAATTGCAGATAGAGACCAATTCTCCACACAATCTAACACTGTAGATTTGATTGTTATTTGTGCCTTTCAAAATACATGTCTTTATGCACTGGAAATGCAAGTTCTAATGTTTTAGGTGTTAGTTATCTCTCTGAGTTATTTCTTGTTTAATTCACTGTCATTGCAGCTTTGAGATTAGACATTTACAGAATTGAATTATTGATTAAATATCCATTGGAGATGCTATTACACACAATGCAGTTCATTTTCTTTTTTTTTTATTATTATTTCAATTGTCTTCACAAAATAATTTGTACTGCAGTCTCTGAAAAATGAAAGGAGAAAGGAGACTCTTTCAATTAATGCTTGAATTGGATTGTACATAGTGATACACTGTATCACAACTGCATTTGCAATTGCTTTCCTTTCTTATTTGAACTTTCATCTGTTTTATACTTTTGATCTCGCGCAGATTTAATACAAACCAATATCATTCTTCACTGGTGGCTAATGATGGCCTAGAATAGCAATTAATCAAAGATGTGAACGAGCGTTTAGTGTTAGATTTTAGCATACAAGTAATGTTTTTCTTGTAGGCGAAAATCAAGGTAATTGTTAATGTTTGAATAATGCTGCCTATTCTAGAAGGTATTTTTCAAACACAATTAAAGGAGAAAACAAATGTCATTCTGTTTATAGTATTTTCAGCACTCTTTTCCAGATCGTTTTACAGTGTTTACCAAAACATTCCTGGGCTTAAAGATTAAGTAGTGGGGTTCCATAAAATATAGTTACACGTCCCCACGTGTCGCTACAACTGTTTAAATAACGCACCTTTAATTTATCTTTTCATTGTTAACATGCTGACAACTTTTTACACTTAGAACTTTAAAGTCTGTTTTAAAGCTCTTTTCAAAATATCCACAATTTGATATTACCTGCTTCTACCCTAGAGTCATCTGAGGCTAGATTTAGTTCATATTTCAAAGCAAATATATAAACAAAAAGTAGGCAAAACAGAAAGTAATAACTACTGTATTAATTTAATTTTCACTTCATCTGTTTTGTGTTTTGGTGTTTTTATACTTTTTTGATGTCTAAAAAGTGTGTTTAATTTATAATGCTGAAAGTTCACATTGAAACCATGGCGATGAATACATTAATATAAAACACTGACGCATACGCATATCTAAAAGTAATGCAAAATTTGGCAGGACATAGGGAACTGTGACAGTCTGGCTCGCAGTGGTGATGTGGATGACGTCACGGACCAGGAAGTAACTCAAACCAAACAGTGGATGGGCGGTTGAAGCTGAGTGTTAGTGCACTCAGCGTATTTAATAAACAAAATATTAAACAAATTAACACAACACAAAACAAAAGGGCACAAGGGCCAAACGAATGAACAAACAAACAAGTAAGTGATGTGCTGGGAAATCCAGCACGTCTTAGCAATTGTTTTGTTAATGTTGCTTTTTCTCTCTCCGCTCTCCCGTACTCTCCTCTACACTCTCAACCCCGAGTGCAGAGTGCTGCTGGTTTATATACTCTGGCCGAGGGATTTAACTAGTTGGTAATTATCTTATTATCCCCCGGCCAGAGTCTGCACGCGTTTGGTAAGGATGCATGACTGTCAGCTAGTTAAATAATCAGTAGCTGATCAGCCATGCATCCTCACGGGGTTTTTAAATATAATAACAAAAGACGCGGCGCTTTTACCCGCGCCGCAAACAAAAATACAAATAATAATAAATAGGGGCGGGACACTCCGCCACACATGCCCCCCCTTGTGCGCAGCACACATGGCCTTTTCGGCCACCTCCCCCCTTAGTCCCCAAAGTCCCGGTCAGCAGTCCCGGCGCAGGAACAGGGGCAGCAACGGGCCAAAGGTGGCGGCCACGGTGGGATGTCCTCCTCCCACCCAAACAGCCGTAGTGTTCCAATGGCCCGCGCACCGGCCAGCTCCTCTGGCCAAAAAATTTTTGGGGGTGGTCTCCAGACCTGCCCCCCCTTCTTCATGGCCGACAGCTCCCCTCCGTGGGGCTCTGGCCACCCTTTCTCCTGCAGCGAAATTGCTGCGGGGGAAGCTGGTCTCCTGACCTCCCCCCCCTTCTTCATGGCTGACAGCTGCCCTTCACGGGGCTCCAGCCACAGTATTTCCTGCCGCGAAAGTGCGGCTGGGGGAGCTGGTCTCCTGACCTCCCCCCCCTTTTCCATGGCTGGCAGCTCCCCTTCGTGGGGCTCTGACCACATGATCTCCGGCCGCGAAAGTGCGGCTGGGGAAGCTGGTCTCCTGACCTCCCCCCCTTTCTTCATGGCCGGCAGCTCCCCTCCGTGGGGCTCCGACCACAGTGTAGTGACCCCAGGCGAAGCAGGATCCCTGGCGACCCCAGGCAAAGCAGGATCCCTGGCGACCCCAGGCGAAGCAGGATCCCTGGCGACCCCAGGCGAAGCAGGATCCCTGGCGACCCCAGGCGATGTGGAACAGGCAGCCCCAGGCGATGCGAGGCAGGCATCCCTGGGTGGTGCGAGGCAGGGCAGGAGCAGTCCTTCCCATGACGGTGGATGTGGAACCAGCAGGTATTCACCCTCTGCTGGTGGAGGTGGGAGGGGCAAGCAGTCCTCCCACGACGGTTGAGGCAGAACCAGCAGGCATTCATCCTCTGCTGGTGGAGGTGGGAGGGGCAAGCAGTCCTCCCACGACGGTGGAGGCGGAACCAGCAGGCATTCACCCTCTGCTGGTGGAGGTGGGAGGGGCAAGCAGTCCTCCCACGACGGTTGAGGCAGAACCAGCAGGCATTCATCCTCTGCTGGTGGAGGTGGGAGGGGCAAGCAGTCCTCCCACGACGGTGGAGGCGGAACCAGCAGGCATTCACCCTCTGCTGGTGGAGGTGGGAGGGGCAAGCAGTCCTCCCACGACGGTGGATGTGGAACCAGCAGGCATTCACCCTCTGCTGGTGGAGGTGGCGGAGGCAGAGGCAGCTCTTGCTGCTCTGCTCCTGGTGATGGTGGAGACAGAAGCAGCTCCTGCTGCCCTGCTCCTGGTGGTGGTGGAGACAGAGGCAGCTCCTGCTGCTCCGCTCCTGGTGGTGGTGGAGGCAGAGGCGATGGGGCGGATGCTGGCCACTCAGAGGGAGGCTGTGGCGGTTCTGGCTCCCTCTGCTGTGGCGGCTGGGCTGGTGTGTGCCGTGCTCCCTTCAGCAGCATAAATAGAGGCTGCTGGGGAACATCAGCATCCTGCCCTTCTCCCCCCCAGAAAAATTCAGGGGGTTGAGCCTGTAACTCCTCCCCTTCTGGCTCTTGGGACTGCAGCTTGGGTCCTAAGGCTGTGGAAGCGCAGACTTCCACCTCTTGGGCTATGGACGCACCGACTCCCCCCTCTTTGGGCTGTGGACGCACCGACTCCTCCCTCTTGGGCTGTGGACGCACCGACTCCTCCCTCTTGGGCTGTGGACGCACCGACTCCCCCCTCTTGGGCGTAGGACGTTCGGGCTCCTCCCACTCGGGCGTAGGACGTTCGGGCTCCTCCCACTCGGGCGTAGGACGTTCGGGCTCCTCCCCAGGCTGTGGAGGCGAAACCAGCAGGCATTCTCCCTCTGCTGGTGGAGACGGTAGCGATGGCTCCTCTCCCTCTGATGCTGGAGACGGTAGCGATGGCTCCTCTCCCTCTGATGCTGGAGATGGCAGCGATGGCTCCTCTCCCTCTGATGCTGGAGACGGTAGCGATGGCTCCTCTCCCTCTGATGCTGGAGACGTTAGCGATGGCTCCTCTCCCTCTGATGCTGGAGACGGCAGCGATGGCTCCTCTCCCTCTGGCGCTGGAGACGGCAGCGATGGCTCCTCTCCCTCTGGCGCTGGAGACGGCAGCGATGGCTCCTCTCCCTCTGGCGCTGGAGACGGCAGCGATGGCTCCTCTCCCTCTGGCGCTGGAGACGGCAGCGATGGCTCCTCTCCCTCTGGCGCTGGAGACGGCAGCGATGGCTCCTCTCCCTCTGGCGCTGGAGACGGCAGCGATGGCTCCTCTCCCTCTGGCGCTGGAGACGGCAGCGATGGCTCCTCTCCCTCTGCTGGTGGAGACGGTAGCGATGGCTCCTCTCCCTTTTGTGCTGGAGATGGCAGCAGCAGGGTCTCTCCCATATCCGCAGCCAGGTAGTTGAACACCATGGCTGCGATGTCTGGGAGGGAAGCTGGGTGGTGTTGCTGTTCCCAGGCCTCCCAGCGCTCCCCATCTCTTGCCCACAGGAGGTTGATCACTGCAGGGAGGGCTTCCTCATAATCCCTCCCCGGCTCCACCAGCCAGTCCCAGACTCCCTCAGAGGAGAGTGCATTCGTCCTCTTTGGAGGATGCAGGTCCTCCCTCACTGGACGCTCTGGCTCCTCTTTCTCCTGCCATGGAGGGGGTTGGTCTGGTGCCACGTGCCCAACCTCACCAACCGCGAAGCACCACTCCTCACCCTTCAGGCAGGTGAGGCAGATATCCAGTGTGGCAAGGTAAGGCTGATGTTGCTGCGCCTCCTGCTGCTGTTGTTGCTGCTGCTGCTGCTTTCTCCTCCGGCTACTTTTCCCCATTTTTAATTTGAAAAAAAAAACGAACAAACAAAAAAAACGCACTTTTCAATCCTGGTCCGGCTGTTGGAGGCGTTGTTTGTCCCACGCAGGACACCATATGTGACAGTCTGGCTCGCAGTGGTGATGTGGATGACGTCACGGACCAGGAAGTAACTCAAACCAAACAGTGGATGGGCGGTTGAAGCTGAGTGTTAGTGCACTCAGCGTATTTAATAAACAAAATATTAAACAAATTAACACAACACAAAACAAAAGGGCACAAGGGCCAAACGAATGAACAAACAAACAAGTAAGTGATGTGCTGGGAAATCCAGCACGTCTTAGCAATTGTTTTGTTAATGTTGCTTTTTCTCTCTCCGCTCTCCCGTACTCTCCTCTACACTCTCAACCCCGAGTGCAGAGTGCTGCTGGTTTATATACTCTGGCCGAGGGATTTAACTAGTTGGTAATTATCTTATTATCCCCCGGCCAGAGTCTGCACGCGTTTGGTAAGGATGCATGACTGTCAGCTAGTTAAATAATCAGTAGCTGATCAGCCATGCATCCTCACGGGGTTTTTAAATATAATAACAAAAGACGCGGCGCTTTTACCCGCGCCGCAAACAAAAATACAAATAATAATAAATAGGGGCGGGACACTCCGCCACAGGAACTTACAGAAAGGAGTTACTAGCTGCTCACATGGAAATAAGAAACTGTAGGATATGTCACTAGGATGTCAAAAACCATACAGAATGACCGGATTTCATCCATTTCCTTTAAGAAATCAATAAATACATTAATGAAGCTCCTTTTTTTGCATGGCATTGATTAGATGAAACAACGGGTTTGTAATTGTGCCTCTTGAAGTGACTTAGAAGTCACCAGCCCCCACTGGTACAGAACAGTCTATAGTTATTGTGTTTGTCATTTATTTATGTTTAATAAATTAAGTCAATAGGATGTGCTTGTTTTTTGTCTGCCTGTCTCTTGCCTTAACTTTATTTTGAAAATATTTTTTGCAAAGTATGTTAGCAGAGTGTGATTTGACGGGGGAGTGTCCCTGGCTCTGCACTTTCAATTTTCATCCCCACCAGGGAAACATAGATTTTGTACTGACAATGTCTTTCTGCTGGGAAATTGTATTTATACAGATACTATTCAAACATTTGGCAAATGTTGTTAATAGCATTATAAGTGTACGTTGTTATTGCCTTTTAGTTGTCGATGATAACAATAATAATAAAAACAAAACGTGTTGAACTACAATAACATTTGCATTGTGGCAGATGTTAGCATATTAGTGGTGTATCAACGTGATGTATCTTTGCTAGAGGCTTTCCAACTGTTTTGTAGTTTGTGTATTTTATCCCTCCTTGGAAATGTGACAAATCACACCCTGTGATGTGGTCTTGAAATCTAAATGCTCTACTAATGTAGTAAACAGTGCATTTTTAAACATACGCTGGCAGTGTGCAACAGTTAAGTTTATTAGAATAAACTATGATGGGCTACTGTTTTATTTCCTCTGCTGGCTAGTGGAGAAAATACGTTTCACAGCCAAATTGGGGTAAAATGTTAAGAAGATATGAAAAGTGTTATCAGTCAGAATACGATATAAAGATTCTACTGCTGCTGCAGCCCCCTGCTTCTTTTTGGCCACCAGCCGCCACTGACACCCACATAGACTCAACTATACACCAGAAACCACAAGGCCCACAGTCTTTATAGAAAAGGCGATTTATGTGGGGAGCGACTTGCATGCATTTCACTTTGGGAGTGTCCCTGGACTCTGGCCTGATGTTATCTCAGTTTTGTCCAGGCACTGCTAGTTTCACTGGTGCTTGTGTACTGTGGCTTCTTCTCCAAGGTGGTTTCTCACTTATAGCTCTTCCTTTCTTCTCTTTCAGAACACTCATACACGTAGTCTGAATGTTACAAAGGAGACCATGTGCACTGCTGGGACTGTATCAGACCCTCACAACTTCCTGTGCTACCTGAATACATGTGCAGTTGGGGATGTTTTGTTGAGTTCAGTCAGGAGCTTGCTGGCCACAGTGGCTGCTGGGGCATCTCTATATGGCTGTGTAGGTTTATTCTAAATTCTTGTTTCAACTGAGCCCTACTGGAGATAGTTTTGTTAAAGCATGTAACTGTTTGTATTTGTATTTTTGAAGATAAAAAAAACCGATGTACATTTGTACTTAAAACAAACAAACAAACAAGAGCTATCAAGGATTATTAAGTAAATTAAATTACTAGAATGGCCCTGGTTCTTTATATCTTTGGTATTACTAATATTCATCACACTTGAGTTGTATCAGATCAGATATAATGAAAGATATACAGAGACCTTGAGATAACACTGTATCCACTTGCAAGTTCAAATCCAATTCCTGGCACTCTCTTGCAGCAGTCTTAATTAGGGTAATGTTTAAAGAAAGCAAAGTGACATGAGGTTTCCTTATGCATTATTTATTATGCATTAAAATAAGTGGCTGGTGTATCATTTGTCTTTGCTTTACATCATCTAGATTCCCTTATTTTCTGGTTCTATGGGTCAGTAAACACTTGATTTTAGTGTTTCTCCAGGCACAGCTGTTAATGTCTTCAGCTCACTGTACCCATGTCAGATGTGTTTTGGCAAAACTGGAATTCTAGTAAGGGTGTTTAAATTTTAAATCGTCAATGTCTAAAATGTTATGTTTTTGATTAGCCTTAAAAGTAGCTCAACACAATGTTATTTATTAATATCCACTGTTTAAAAAAATAAGATATATTTCTTTCGGGGCTTGACTGACTTCTGCATTTCTGAGCATATTTTTTGAGCTGACAATATGCCCTTCAAAGAAAAATAAATCATAAACCACGAAGAGCAAAGACACTTGTTTTTGTAGAAGGGTCTGATAGAACTAGAGCTGACAAAAATGATCTGTGTTATCCATGGAGGGCATCTTCAAATCTCAAACGTATGACGTTTCTTCAAGATTAAAGCCAGGTTGATTGATCAAGTTTCAACTACAATGCTGCTGAGCGTTAGACAAGCTCTAACTTTTCATTATATATGAAAATCATGTTATCGACTCTCAATTAACATGAATATTTAAAGTTTTACGGAATGTATTTTTATTTATTATATCTAGCCATGGGCCAAAAAAAAGAGCTAATTATTTGCAAGGAAGATATTTTGCATTCAACACATTTCTATTCCTGTTCTTATATTTGGCTTAAACATATCACTGCAGTTTGCAAGGACATTTTGTGCTGGAATTTAGCAAATCAGAAAACCTTGCATTCAGCTGGGAGTGCAGATTGTGCTTCAGCTGTTCTGCTCAGCATGTTAAAAAGTTATGCTTTGTGAATTGAGCCCTAAGTTCCCCTCGGAGTGCTAAACTACCATCTCTTGTTTGGTAACTCTGTGGACCTTTTAATAAAAGATAAAAGAAGGAGCTCTAAAAACTGGGAAATCATCAAATACACTTTGGAGTACATCTGGAGAAACCTCTATTTGAGAGATTACAAATCTTCAGCATTTTAACGAGAAACACATGTTATCTGAACTGTATCTGTGTGGTATTGTCAATTTAAGGGTATTGCTCTTTTTGCTGGCACACCATATGAAATTACATATTCATATTTCATTAGTAAGAAATGTTATTGAATTATCAGCACAGCAGTAAATATCTTATTCCCTTTATATATCGTACATATAATTGTAGAACTGCAGGAGGATTCCCAGCAAATAAAAATATACAAGACATTATTAAATCAATTAATCAAATGATTAAAATGAAGTGTCTTTGATTAATGAATGGCTGTATATTGTGGTAAGTGTGCACGGCAAATGTCGTTTATTCAAAAATGATTCTGCATATATATATTTTTAAAGAGATAGAAACAGATATACACCACTCTCCTCTGTTAGCAAAATCTAATATTGTACAGCTGCGAAAATGAATAGTCGATGACTGCAGAGATAAAAGGACACATGCCTGAAGGAAAAATAAATGTAAACAAACCCAGTCGGAAATCTAGGTTAAGACTTTATAATGAAATGATGTAATGCAGGGTTATGCCTGGCGTTCCTATGTCCTGGTCATAGAGCTACAAGGAATTATTCAATTAAGAGCTCGCTCAAGGTCCACTTAAACGGTAAAGCAGAACAGCAATAAGATGGGAGATAAAAAAAAATCTCTCTTGCTGTTGGGAAAGAGTATTCTGGCAGGAGAATCAGATTGAGATAGGAAACTCCAGTGTGTGTTTCAGGCAATAGCCGGGAGGCAGTGCATGTCTGAGGAATACTATAAGAGGGAAAACAGGATTAGTCAAATAACTAAACTCTCTTTTCCTTCAATTGGAATACGTCCAGAAAGACACTGATCCAGAAAAGTAGCCTTGAGTGAGAAGAGACAAGGGGAATCCAGAGACCCAATAAGAAAAGCAGCCTTGAGTGGGAAGAGGCAAGGGGAATCCAGAGACCCAATAAGAAAAGCAGCCTTGAGTGGGAAGAGGCAAGGGGAATCCAGAGACCCAATAAGAAAAGCAGCCTTGAGTGGGAAGACGCAAGGGGAATCCAGAGACCCAATAAGGGTCCTGACTACAGGCCCCAGCTAAGTGATATGCTTGTGAGGGAAAATGGAGTAGATTAGGCACTGACTTAGAGGCAGCTTAATGTGATCATGTTCAATCTACTGAGTAAATATCTGACAGTTTACCTCTGTGGTGGAGTTGTCCCTAATTTAGGCAATACTGTAGAATAATGATTATGTCTTTTTGATGGAGCATTTTGAAGTCAATATCCAATAACCTCTCATCACATATCCTATTTAAACCACTCATTTTGTATCTTTGCAGTTACATGTTTGTCAGGAGAATATTGATCTAAACAAAATATAGATTGCAGTGTGAAGTCAAAGAACACCAACAAACTTGATACAGTCACTTCTCTATCACAGTGTTTCCCAGTGTAGAAAATGGTTTGGTTTTTCACTGCTGTACAGATTTTTAGATCAATAATAGCATACAGAAAATTCTATTGATGGCAGCATTTTCAGTTATTCTATATATAAAACACCATCAAAAGACAATAGTGTGAATTGTAAAATTCTTAACAACCACGTATCTGAATGCCACCACCACAAAACTCTTTATAACCATTGCAGTAATCTTGCATGTGTTTCTCCATAAGGACAATTTGTTGACACCCTTTTTAAGATCACAACATATCAGTTATATATGGTACACGGTGGTGGTTAAAACAGAGCTGCAAGACATTGATAATACTATCACGTTTTAAACAAAAAGCAGCACATCGTGTCAAGCAATTAACTTTCTTTCAGTGTTAATTAACATAAGTACCGTAAATTTTAATGAAATCCAGAGAATACAGTAATCGATACACCACTTCTATATGGCAAGGGGAATGTTGTTTTTCAATGTATATAGTTTTTTTGCGGCTTGATTAATACGAGACACAATTTGATGAAGAAACCATTATGGTGATAAAATGTTAACTTGCTTTTGTGACTGTGAGATATTAATAACACGAATGTTGAAGAGAGATTATATGGAGATTAGAAATGTCTTTCATTCAGTTAGCTACTTGACTGCGGAACCTCTAGCTTTAAGAATACAAAACAGAGGAAAGCAAGAATTGAAAAGTTAAATACACTTATACAATAATATCAAAGCCGATGTTTACCAGTTTCTGATTTCAATAAAACCCTGATGTCAGCTGCTGGTAGCTCTTAGTTTCCAGACATGGTCAACTACCTGACAGTAAAACCCCTCAATCAGTGCTTCGATGTTGTCACAACTGGTCTAGTTTAGCATATGAATCTGATTCACAAAAACAATGGTATTTTCTGCACAGCATGGCAAGAGTAAAAAAGACCATTTAAGTCCCGGTTTATGATTAACAAATGTACCGAGATACTGAAAAAGGATATCAGAACAATCCCACTGATAGAATTTGGAATCCTGTGATTACTAATTTCTAATCTTCATGAGTCTTGGTTTATGCTATTGCTTGTTTTTATTTGTCAAAAGCTATATGCACTATGTAAGTCCTCCTGAAATTCCAGAAAATGACCAGGGAATTTAAACAAATATGCATTGGCCTCTTACTGGGCACCCAGCCAGTATATAAAATACCACACTGTGACAGGCTGGCTGCAGGGAGGAACTCAGACCAGAGAGAGAAACACACAGACAGACGGTGGTGATGAGTAGCTGAGTGCAAATGGTAGCACTCAGCGTTTATTAACAAAATAAAAGGTTTAAACAGAACACAAAAACAGGACACGGCACTTGCGGCCAAAATAAACAGGTAAACAAAAACGAACAGACACTTAACAAACGGTGCACAGAGACAAACAAACACGATGAGTACATAAACACTTATTATTTACTTATATTTACTTTTCTTTTACTCCTCTCTCTCCCGTTCTCCACTCTCGAACACCCAACCCCGAGTGAAAGAAATGTGCATCTATATATAATGTTGTGCTGGGATTCAATTACTAATTAATTATTCACTTGAATCCCAGCACGTGAATTAATTCTGTGCAACCCCGTGCTCACATACTATACATTAAATGCACGTGAAGTCCTGTGCCTAAATATAATTATACAATTTAAATACTCGTGCTGCACACACCCATTTATATCCCGTGTACCAACTATAATACACCAACATTTAACACACCACACGCAACATACAACATATAACACACACATGCACACAGGGGCGGGGCACATTGCCACACACACATATAGCAAATATATTAATTTAGGAGTGTAGACAAGACAACGTTCCCATTAGAAGTAAAGGGATTGGTCCACTTGTTCTTGAACCAGCTTAGCCAGCACCAACTCTCCTGACCCAGCATAAGCAGTAAGAAAACCATCTTACCACCATCTCTGACCAGCAAACACCTCAAAAATATAAATACAAGGGAAAGGTGCTTTGTGCAAATAAGGGTGTGTAAAAGGGGTGGGTGATAAGAGAGAGATGTGAATGTGGCTGTGGCTGCAAACACCAACCAGACATGCAAATGTATTGATTTCAGCAGTACACACACAATTACAGACATGGGCTACAATACAATACCACCTCTGAGCCCACAGCAATGATCCTTCAGGACTGCTGTGTTATTTCTTCATAAGGGCCGTGGTGAATACCAACAATGTTAAACACACAGGTAGTTATACAACACAGGCTGGAGAAATTAGAAAACAAAAATTCTAGATGAAACACTTTTCTAAACCAAGCTACAAAATAAAAGGTGACCGTATAAATAAACTAAGGGCAAGACCTGATCTCGCTAAACAAAATTCTTAAGTCTGTTCCTGCAGGTATGCGGCATCTGTCACAGGGTTAACTAGATACTATTACACCAGGACAGTGTACATGTGTAATTAAAAGGGGACAGGACAAGAGAAAGAGCACTGCACAAGAGAAAGAGACTGGGAGATTCAGTTCAGTAGCTATTTTGATTACAGAGCGTGAATAGCCGTGTAATTATATTGTTACAACTGAGTACAAATGGTTCCTGCTGTTACCTGGTACAGTAACTGCAGTGTATTTTTATGTAAATGCCCTTGTTAACAACATCTTGTTATTTTATGAAATTACATGGTAACACAGTGGTACAGGTAATTTCCATGTAATCATCTACTTTTTCAACCAGCAGTTATCATGAAAGAGCAGGAACTATTGATAGCCATCCAGTTATTACCATTCATATTAAATACTAGTCGACAAAACACTGAAGAAGGGAGGTGCCCACCTGATGACCCCTACGAAGTGCCCCACTCAGCCCATTCCAGATGGTTGCCATGCTGAGGAGCTAGGGAGGCCACACTTTGGTTGATCACTGGCACCAGCATTGCACTGGTGTATGCTAATGCACAAGGGATGCAGCAAATAGGCCGATTCCTGGAGCCAGCAATACACTTCAGCCATCAACATGGGCCAATAAGAAATCCACATTACCTGAAGGAAGAGTGCTGAATGCTCATATATTACAGTGAAGCTACGTCTTGGTTGGTCCCCACCACTTTATCTCATGATATCTTGGTGAAAGCCAAATCCAATATTAGCATGAAGTAAATAACAGCCACTCTTATGTAACAAAAATCACAAAATATTTTTGCAGTCGTGGCTTCTAATCGGCAAGGCTGCTCATAGACGGTAGCATTATGATTCAATGGGATAGTTTGTGATGACAACTTGTTTTAAAGGTACTGTAGCATATAATACAGTAAAGAAACACTGTCACAACAAACACAATACAGTCTGAAAGTATAACTGCCATGTCTGTTAGATCATGTTTTATTTTCATAAAACCAGATAGAGAGTACTCGTTTTTCAGATATCTTGTGTCTGTGCACACTCTGCAGCACATTGTGGGCTAACAAGCTATGCATCACAGGCTACCACCTACACCATAATACATTGCAAGCAACTGAGTAAATAGCAGCTATGGTTCATAAAGGACAAAATGTCAAGGCTTGGGGATTTGGTGTTTTTAAGAATTGAATCTTAAGGTGTTTATCTGAGCCTTATATTAAGGGATGGTTCCATACTTGGCCTTTGGAAAAAATGTAAAAAAAATTTATTTAACAAAAAGTTATTTTTAAATTTTAAAACTATTATTAAATATAATATTTGATGTGAATATTTTGACAGACGTGCATCAACTTGTACCACCCCCACAAAAGTTCAGTAAGTCTTTAGCTATGATGTTCAGGTCGCTTGTGAATTATATCAAAGTACAGCAAGTCTTTAGCTGTGATGTTCAGGTCGCTTGTGAATTATATTAAAAACATTGAGGTCAAATGTCAGTCGAAAGTGTCTATTACTGAAGAGATTGACAGGCCTTACCAGGTGAAAAAAACACTAAATAACAATAAATATACACTCCTCCAAGAATAAGAATTGAGTAGAAACTGACACATTTTAAAGTGACATCTTGTATGAGTTAAAAAACTTACATGAATACACAGAAAAATGACGCAGCAACTCTGGCCCTTGAAATATGAGACCCAGACACAAGAACTGCAGTTTAGCGCTTTCTGCACACTTTTATTCACACAGATCAAAACAGAAATAGACTAAAACAAAAGCCTAACTCCACCAAGGAGTGCTAACTAAACTTTTACAAATTCCTAACTATGAGCAGGATGGCTAAGCCATTTACCAGTCACCAAAAATACACGGTACACACAGTACCTTTATTATCCTGACACAGGTCTCTTCACAGGCCTTAGCCTTCATAACAACAGCCCTCTAACATTTTTACCTACTTGTATATACCTGCCTGCTTAAACACAGGCAAGTGTCCCTCATTTCATTAGAGCCAGGTGTTTCCAAAACAGGAAAGAATGGCTGAGGAAGACAGCCAGCAATAAATAAACAATTTATTTAAATCTATTGTAACATACCCAAGGGGACATGTGTAGTGATAGGGGAACCTTGGCCACCCCAGTGTATAGTGCATAACAGCGTAGGACGGAGATCCCGAGCTGACCAGCTTAGCGGCAGTGGGGGCACTGCGTAAGCAGCACCTTTATATTGTAGTTTTATTACTGTGTTTAATTTTCTTTTTTCATTTCGCCTTTTGTTTTAATTATTATTTTGAGCACCTGTGAGTGCGCCAGTTTGTTACTGTTTACTAGTATTGGTATTCCTGTGGTCCTGTGTACCGTTGCCTGTACTCAGGCCACGGACAACAGTGCTCTCTGCAGGCTAAAAGGAAACATCAAAAATAATAAAACTGGACACCAGTGTGATGTTTTCAAATAAAACTTCTGTCTCCCGTGTGTCAGTGAATTGCCCACCACCCTTCCACACACATTAAGTACATTGTAGCTATGCATAATAACATTGTAATTATGTATAAGTACACATGTATTTACTAAGAAACTACTACGTAAATACACAGTAATAAGAGACACAATGTAAAGTGTTACCTTTTGCCTGAAATGTATGGTCCTGTAAATACAAATCAATGGTAAATCTAAATTGTATACATTTTGACACTGTTTGACCTTGAAAATTACTTTCAGGGTCAAACACTGAGATGGGTTCAGATCTGACAAGTTACATTCTTTAATCACAAATGAAAAATCTTTGTAGACGGTTCTACAACATCACAAGATTCCTGATGGTCATCCACATGTCAAGTCAGTGAGGAATGTAAGAGAGCAGTTCTGTTGTAACAGACCTACATTTACTCAATCACAGTAGCATGTTTTTCAAAAGTACTTGATTGTCACATTCTAAAGAAAAATGTGAACAAAAAAAAAACCCAGCCCAGAATTAACAATTCTTCATGAGAAAAGAAGAAAAACACCTTTTTTCCTGGAGTTATAAGATAAGGTATTTCTCCAAGATTCTTTGCATTACTATGGTATTTTTATTTTTATTTTCATTCTTAATGTTTTATATTAACCAGAGCTTTAAGAAAAAAGACAGAAGTGGTTGCAAAGTATTTTTTTTTAATTTGTTTGATCCCACTGTACCAGTAACAAACACATTGACACTTGTCAATCATATGATAATATGCTTGCTTCAGTTGTGCAACCTTTACCTGCAGGGCCCCTTTCATCTTAGTTATAAAATGTAAAATCCCATTAGATTTCATCAGGGAACTGCAGTGTGTTTGCTCAGGGGTATGTGTCTACATACACCTGCATTGCGCCCAGAGATGCAGACCAAGCTTTCCTCACTAATCTACTGAGAGATGATAGTTTGACTGATGAAAGGATGACTCCATGGTCTTGATCAGGACGGCAGAGCTCTGCTGTATTCCCCAGAAAATGTATTTCATATATTTAATACTGTATTTTACACAACACAGTGGTAAGGAAAATGACAACTGGGTGTTTGTTTTCAATGTTAGTGAGGAAGATGAATGCATTGTATGATTATATCATAAATGTAACACATTTTTTATAGAAATATAGAAGTCCAACCGTACACAGCAAATATTACTTTGAACCCTTTTCAACACCACAATAACAGTTTTAAATGAAGTGCAATCTCTTTCCGCATTTAGTAACACTGCATAATAACATATACACAATATGTTCTTTGTCAGACACAGTATATATTTGAAATGGCAAATTATGCAGTGCAATCCCCCATTTATACATGCAATGGTCATAAACTTGCTATTATTCCTTATAATGCAATTCAGACCTGTGCATTTATTGATGATAATGTATAGATAATATAAAATCATAAAATGTTGAAATCTTTATTTTAGGTACAGTACCATTAACTTGACCTGTTTACTAATGACAATGATCTGATCTGATTGCAAGTGGTTTGGACTTTTCTGCTTGGCTCTCTAGATGTAAATTTTAGATACAGGTCTTAATGTGATTTATTTTGTTAAAGAATGAACGCCCATATAACGTAAAACCTTTTTATTCCTGTTGAAAATTCTTAGATGGTTAGTTTTACGGAACCAGATTAGTATTAGTTTTGAAGTTTAGAAAGTGTAGAGATGGCGTTCTTCATAAAGTATTAATCATGTACTTACGGATACGTTTTTTATTTTTTATTATAAAGTTTATATTTTTCTGCTAAGCTGAAGCAAAATTCAGAAGGACTACTTTGTGGCTTTCTTTACATAAGCAAACCAGACACCTGCATCTTGTCACAGACTCAGAGGTCAAAATAAGATATCTGGGCAGACAGCCAAAAGTAACAGGTGTCTGGTTTAGCTACAAAGAGAGATGGAAAGAAGTTTGTATGTGTGGGTAAGGTGTGAAGGTAGACAACCACAAAAAGCAAACTAGTTTGAACTGGCTTTGACAGCAACAAAAGTAGAACAGTAGGTTACATACATTTATAAAGTGCTTAAATGTGATGCACTATAGAATGTTCTAGAAGCTTTGGGCAGATTCCCCCGGAACAGGAGGTGTGTTAAAGGTTTGAGCTGACAAACGATTGGATATTGAACAAGATGGGAGGGGAATCTCCCATGATGTTTCTATATAAATATATGTTTTTTTCCTGATATAACGAGTTCTGTTCATTTCCTTGAATTGAACCCACGGATATCTGTGTTCTAATGCAAACATATACACTGAGCCAGACGGAGACTTGTAGTTGAAGTCATCTGTAAACAGTGTCTATATGATTATCTTGGGGTATGCCTTTCTTTCATATAAAGTGTTTTTGACCAAAAACCAATTTGTCTGTCAGTTTTCCCTACAAAATGGAACCAAATCCAGACCATGCACTTTAATGTGGGGTGTCCCCTTGGTCCTAAAAACATGCAGATATAGGGTGTTAATGTAACTGCCATGCATTTCAACAGTTTATTTTGCATTTAATAAAACATTGCTTGAACATGGTGCAAAAATCTCAACAAAGACATTTAAACCAAGAGGTGCTGGGTCATGCTATGGGATTGCTTCAGGTGGGTTCTTCACAATGTAATTGGGCAGTTGAGTTGAGCACATTTTCAGTGGTACAGTATATGTACAAATAATATGGTGGTAGATTCATCTTATTAACCTTTTAAATGCTTTCTTTAAACTGCTTATTTTATATATTTCATGTAACTCTTATTTTGTGAATACAGTGTGCTAAGGGGATCAAAAACTCAGCAAGTAGTCAGTAAAAACGTCCCCCCCGACCCTGCCCCCCCACCGAACACTCTTTATACACAATATAAAAATGACACCAGACCAGTAAATGGTTCTTCAGTGTATAGTGCAGAACCTACTCTGCCAATGTTAAAGTTGTGGTTTTGTTTTGTGACTTGGTGCCCAGGGAGCTGTTTCTTTGGGTTTCAAGGTCCTTTGACAGTTTTTGACATCAGAGTAATGATAACACCTGTTTAATGACCATTTTTGGGAGCTTTCTCTGAGGCAATTCATAGTGATTTCATGCTGGGTAGCTATCAGTTGAAATAGAATATTTGATGTAACTTGTCAAGACCTGGGAGTAAGGAATACAAGCGATGAAAGAAAGAGTTGTGGTTTCATGTGAAAGTAATAAATAATAACTAAAATTAGGATTCCATCTTAATCAAGGCACAGCTGTCCTTCTAGCATCTTATAGAATGTGTGCAATTATTGTATTGTAACATTTGACAGTGTTCAACAATTTTTGTGCAGAATATACATTAACTATTTTTTGTGCATACCACGCATGTTTTGCTTGTTTAGCATCATATATCAAAGTCATGGATTGTAGGATTTAAAATTTGATTTATCTGTGATGGCCTCAAGTCATATTTATTTATATGCTTGATCCTGCAAAATATCATTACGACAGCAATGTTGAGCATGGGAATAAAAAAAAAGATGTTGAAAATGTTCAATATTGGTGTTTTATATTGTCTTAAAAAAAATCTGATTTATCAGGGATGCAACTGTCTCCAAACCTGACATATGAGGCAACAGCTCACATTAGTGATGATACAGCTTTTCAAAAAAGTCTGTTGGGTAAAATGATTTCTTATTGTGAGACCATTTGTTAACTTTGGCCCTGATGGCAACAGGGGTATAGCTGATAGTCCCTAGATAGGGACTCATGCAGTGCCATTAAAATAGTATTTGGTTCTCTTTCTGCTGAGGTTTGAGGGGATTATGAAAGTGTTCTCCAGGGCACTCTCTTCCATCTGATCTTTTCACAATTCATCACAAATCAGCAGGACAATCAGATACATTCAGGGTGGTGCTTTGATATGTTTAGGCTTGTCCTTGCAGTCCCCTGACCTGTCACCTTTAGAACTAAACTGGATAGTATGGTGATAACTGGCACCCACAAACACAATAGACAAAAGCTGTAGCTGGAGAATGGGGAATGTTGACATATATTGTCTGTGGACTATCAGGAATTGATTTATTAAATTCCTTGTATTTTTCAAGCCAATTGCTCTTTGAAGTTTGTCTTACGTCCTTATATCATGTCAAGTAAAATTTGTTTTGCATCAATCCAAAACATGCTACCAGCAATCTGATCAAAAACAGCTAACATTAATCTTTGTGTAAAGGCAAAGCAAATACAATTGTTTTGTCAACAGATGTGACACATTCAGTAACAGTTTCTCTTTGTTTAGCTTTTATTTTTCAGTAAAAATACATGCTGAAATCTGTTTGCCAATGTGGCAATGGCCCCCTTTTAGCCAATAACAAGTATCATTATTTAAATGGTATGTCATCGTTGTTTTTGTCTGTGTGGTTTGCTCCGCCGGCTCACTTTCTGCAACAGTGTCCCCTCTGGGAGAGGGAGGGGGGTCATTGAGACATAGTCGGGACAGAGTGGGACCCTAGACCAAATCATACCTCTTAAAACACTTACATAAGAACGTAAGAACATAAGAAAGTTTACAAACAAGAGGAAGCCATTCAGCCCATCTTGCTCGTTTGGTTATTAGTAGCTTATTGATCCCAGAATCTCATCAAGCAGCTTCTTGAATGATCCCAGGGTGTCAGCTTCAATAACATTACTGGGGAGTTGGTTCAACACACAATTCTCTGTGTAAAATAGTGCCTCCTATTTTCTGTTTTGAATGTCCCTATATAATCTCCATTTGTGACCCCTGGTCCTTGGTTCTTTTTTGAAAACATAGAACATGTAATTCTGAGCATCATTTACACTTTTTTGTCATGGCAACAACAACAAAAAAAACAGTATAGAATTATGTTTTAGACATATCTTTATTTAAACGAGGAAGCATCTGCCTGCCAATCTACAATTAAATTCTGCACAAGTGACAGTTTTGCAGCTCAGGTTATAGTATAGCACAAAGAAAGGTTGATACATCTCGGTGTGTCATAACATTGTTGCCTTTATTTTTTAAATGTTAACTGGGCTTCAGTTTTTGGTGATAACAAGCATGTGAAAAGTGGTAATGTCTTCCTTGCTAATTAGCTTGCCCTTTGCATCAAAGTGCTAAAACGTTGACGTTTTGAACGTACTGTAGCAAGCTGGTTCTTGTAAAGAGAGCCTATTATTTTAACAGGCACAACTATCAACATGACTAAGAAAATAAACTATCTTTGCTCTATGGCCTCGGTCAGGAAGAGTAGATTCATAAAAGCACCGGCAACTTTTGACACTCTAAGAAATGGAAGTCATAAATAATTATCTAAAGTACAGACTCCTTTGAGATTGCCTTTGATGTCCTATTTCATTATGCCCTTGATAATGGGATTTTTTTTTTGTACTGTAGCACCTTTGCCTAGATATGTTCTGCCTTTTGTAAAAAATCAATTATACTATGCATAGTGATCTTACATTGTTCTATGTTTTTGCAGACTCACCTGCAAGAAAGAGGTGAAATAAATAACTGTTTATTATAACTCTCATATGACCAGGGAACCCAAATGGAATAAAATTAGTACATAAAGGTTGTTCAAATATGTTTTAAAATAAATTAATCACATGTTTTTTTCTGTTTCATACAGCCTATGCCAATATATACATTACAGTGTGACAATACAGTCAAACAGAGAACCAATATCTGACACCAAGTACAGAAAAGTAATTAATGGTAATTACACAGAACTCCCTCCCTTGGTTAAAGTTTAATTTGGCTTTAAAGAAATGTTTGTATGAAGTTGGTTTTGGTGCTTTGTAAAATCTTACATAGCTTCTTCCACTGGGCGGCATCCATCTTACTTTTGTAATTGCTAGTTCAGGTCCCTTGGTAGTTGGAAGATTACTAACAGCACTGTAAACATGCTAGAATCTTGTGTAATTAAACAATAAATAATTAGGTAACACACAGAATAGAAGCCCCATTTACTCAGACAATTTACTTATCGATTCTTTTGTAGCCCTCCCTTATTTGAATAATAATTATTATTTCTGGTTCAAAATACATCTCAACAGATTTCACCATTTATTAAAGAACACATTAAAGATGCACCTGACTAATGCTACTTTTTTGACTGCATATTTACTGGTGTTTATTTTTGTCCTTACATTTTTTTGAGCAGTGCACACAGATCTCAACTAAAATATTAGGCTTGTAATTGATATTCTTTTTAATGCCAGAAGGTGTCTGGAGAGAGAGAGAGAGCGTTCATTAATGAAAAAGTAGGTAAGGAGAAACTGCAGCAAGGGAACTGTAGAAGGGAGGGAGCCCACGTTTAGATTACCTACCACCTGAACTTCCACAGGCATTGCGGTAACAGTAGGGATCTGCTAGATTATTTTAACTTTGTTTTGAATACAAGTGCATTTTATAGGGATCAGAAATATGCATTTCTTATCATGCAATGAACTACCTCACCTTTACAAACTGGGGACAAACCATTTGTATATCCTCCCTGGTCCTGCAAAGGCATCAATATAGATATTCTTAGTATTCTTAGTCTTTGTAACTTGGCGTTATGGGTGGATCCAGCAAAACCAATAGGGGGAATGGTGGCCAAAACATCATAATTGAATTGAATATTCCCTTAAAACACATAGACTAAGCAGTGGAACTCTGAATTAGCTAAATAAGATGTAGAAATTGATTAGAAAGCAATAGGGAAAAACACACTGTTGGCATCTCAAAATCCTGCTCATCAACTCATGCATTAAAAAATCATTTACCAAACATATGCTACCCATTTAGACACCATCAGATTAAATTCTGGACCAAATCTGTCCCAAGAGCCAACTTGGAGTAGTGGGAACTAATTGAATATGTTTTAGGACTGCCCAGCTCTGACAGGTTTTTGGACTGTATTAAGGTTGGGTGAGGTAATTATACTCTCTTAAACCAAACAGAGCAAATTTTTTAAAATGTATTTATTAATGTCATAATGTATTCATTTTTACATTGTAATTAATTAATTCATTGTAAAATGTAGTTATTTGTTGTTGATTTATTTATTCTGTTTGTATTTAATAATAATAAATAAAAAATATGAAAAGAGAATTTACTAAACATTATCTTGATTTGTGCTTTGTTGATGTACCGGTAACTATTAGACCTTTGCTGGCTTGCATGCCTGTATTATTATTTTGGGATAATAAGTATAGTATTTTCTACCTGTGTGATTATTACTTGCTCTTTTAATTTTTGTGATATTTTGTAACAATTGTAAGTCACCCTGGATAAGGGCGTCTGCTAAAAATAAATAAATAAATAAATAAATAAATAAATAATAATTCTGTAAATCAAGGCCAGTATATTAGGTGTATAAACAACAATGCTACCCCTCTTCCTTATTATAAGATCTGGTACCTCTTTATTTATTATTTGTTTATTTAGCAGACTCTTTTATCCAAGGCGACTTACAGAGACTAGGGTGTGTGAACTACGCATCAGCTGCAGAGTCACTTACAACTACGTCTCACCCGAAAGATGGAGCACAAGGAGGTTAAGTGACTTGCTCAGGTTCACACAGTGAGTCAGTGACTGAGGTGGGATTTGAACCGGGGACCTCCTGGTTACAAGCCCTTTACTTTAACCAACAGACCAAATTAACCCCTGCCTGTCATGAAATAATAATGTTACCAACATGAAAGTGACACCTAAAAATGTAGTAGACATTGAAAAGAATGAGAGAGAGAAAGTAAATACATGTTATAGGTTAGACAAAAGAGTATTTTATAGAAAAGTACTGCTGCCATCACTTCATGTCAGCTTTTGTATGTCCTTTCTTTAGCAAGGCCAGTGCAATTGGCTCAAAATAGTATTTAAAACTGTTAAGAGGTTAACAGTCCACTACTTAGCAAACCTATTATTGACATGCAGTCATGCATTAACTCCATGGGATATGGGCTTAATGTCCTAACATATACTATAAATTAGATCTTGTTATTGCATAATGTACTTTGCCTTCTCAGCACTGATGACTTGGAATCCCTCCTTCCTGTCAGTCCTATAAAGGGGTGATTAGACTTTTTAAATCTCAAGGTATCTCATAAGTTATTTATTAATGAAAGACAATTATGTTTGCCTGTGTAGTTTTAAATTGTATTGTAAATAATTAAATACAAAGTTATTTTGTTGCGTAAAGTTGTGTGTTTCTTTAGAAACAAATTAACCCTGAACATCATTAATAAAATTAAAAAAGCTATTCAATGTGTTGAATAGCAGTTGGATTTATTAAACGATGTCATTATGAGAAGTACTTAGCTGTCAGTATTCATTCCTGAGCTATGCTTTGCTCACTGTTTTGTGCTTATCTCCTTCTACTTTTCTGCTGCTTGTTAATTACTTTCTATAATCCTTGCAGCATAAATAGCAAATCTCTGTTAGAAGTGAGAATAATAAACATTCATTAGATGATATGAGAGGGGACAGGGAGTCTTGGACACATTTTGGGCTTTATTCCAGCAAGTCCCAGCAGCATTATGTCAACTAATGTGTATTGCTCACACAAAAATGAAGATTAATGGTTAGGTGAGTTCTATGGGTTATACAAGCCTTTATTAGCCATCTGTTAAGACTGGAAGGTATATCCCCATTATAGAGTAAATGGAAAATCGGTTACTTAATTCAAGTGATAATATGTGGTCAGGAATGAAAGGTTTGTTTTTAATTCTATACAGAGCTCCCTGCCACTCTTTTTTTACTACATGTCTCCATTGGCCATCTTTTTTGACCAAGCAATATATGCTGTGTTGAATCCTGTTGAATGCCCATGGCGTTACTTGTTTCAATGTCAATTCACTGAATATAAAGCCAAAGAAAAAAAAAGATGGCAACCACTGAGAATTCCATATTTTCATACTATTCTCTACCAAAGACCTTCAATACTAGAACAGGAACTCATCTAAATAATCATTGTGTGAACCCTGAAGTCAATATGAAATACATTTATTAAAATAGAGTTCGATTGTTCTCTGGCTACCGGCACAACCCCTCACACTTAAAGATGGGAATTGTTCACTGTTACATTTAAATCTTTTTGTGAAGAGCCATTTAGTGTACTCCATTGGATTTAATTCAGCTGCATATCTTTTAAAATCGTAAATATTGAACAAAATTGTTTACGACATCAAGCAAGACTGTGCCGTAAGCATTTAAAAATAATTCCACGTTATGATAAATTATAGAAAGCTAAGGACTGAATCAGTACTAACACTTGACACTCAATGATCATGAAATTGTTATTAGTCACATTTTTTGTATTACATTTACAAATTGCTGCCTTGTTCATTTGCACTTTTCACTTATTCTTCCCCCATTCAAACGTCAAACATGGAAAATGTGTGTGCATAATTACGTTGCCTGATTCTTAAGTGTATGATCTATATTACTTAAATATGAATTTAGGCATGCCTGATAGCAGACTTCAAATATAAATTGAAATAGGTTCTACTCATCCAAATGTGTTCATCACTCACAAGTATTTGAAGTTAAGGTGCAAGTCAAAAAATATACCCAATACTCTTGATGCATAGGCTGATAGGGTGATTTATCCTGGTATAAATATAATAGTCTTCAATAAATCGTGTCAGCTTCAGCAAATTTAATTCAGACCTTTCTCTGATGAACAGCTTGTTTCCAGGTCATAACCTTTCCATGAAATAAACTCACAAGCATGCCAACAGTGGTAATTAGGTTTTCTGGAATTGCATTACTGTGTTTAGGTGAAACACATGACCAATTGTGGGTCAATACACACACACACACACACAATTGTGTTCTACTTTACTGTATATATGTTAGGATCCTAGGCCTATGCCCCTATCAGCATGGGGTTCATTGTGGAATGATCAACCAGTTTGGGATATTGTTCTATCCACACAAACAACAAAACATACCATGGGTTTGATCCACAAGCAACAAAATAAGAGATGCAAGTCATAGGTTTTGACCATCCATTTTTAAACATATTTGTTTATGTATTTCATTCTTACAGTATAACATGTATAACATGTATAACATGTTTTAAATACATTTTTACGAAAAACAAAACAAAACAAAAAAAAACAATGGCAGCTATACTTTGACATACTGTGAATGCCACAGATCCAATTATTTCAAAGTTGCTCCATCATGTCTGATGTTCAGAGATGTGCTCCAGCTTCATTGGAGTGTCTATCTGATTTGACATGTTATCAGTGCTGTCAGGACATCGGTCCTGTCTGTCTGACTGTTACTCACCTGTACAGCCCCTCAGATCAGTCTTCCAGTCCATCATGTCCTCTCATCTGGATAGCATCCTTTTTATTATTTTCTGGGAAACTGGAATTATCTTTCCAAGGTCAATCCACCAGTTAGATTGGTGAGGTTCCATACCTGTTATTTTAAATATAAACCAGAAATCCGTATCCTTATTGTTTTTGACCACCTGGGTTACATTTAGTCAATAACAATGTGTATATAATATCAGGAGATTATGACAATAAAAAAGAGATTTACTCTGACCTTCGCCTCATCCAGTTTTTTCTTTCTTTATCTAATCTGTAAAACCTGGGGACAAAAAATGAAAGAGTCCTGATTTAAGAGACCCCCCCCCCCCCCAACACTCCTCTCAAATCTTGAAGTTAATACAACACTATACAATACACTACACTACACATAGAATGTTAGTAGATATAAGCATTAGGCATACCATAAAATAAATATATTATTGTGTTTACACTGCAGCTGTTTTTAAAAAAAAGACATTTTCAACACTGTATTCATTGCCACTCGACAGCAAAAATGGCTGACAAGCTGCTTGGTCTTGGAAATATAGTAATTGTGTTCACGATGCCTTGAAGATCATTTTACAAGTAAGACTTTATAATTAAAGCTAATGCAGGTTATCTGCATGTACAGAGCCAACATACGGTACAGGCAAGTTGATAAACGTTAACATGTATTCAAGCTGCTCCAGAAGATCTCGCTGTCAAATTAAATGATTTGCACATCCTAAACAATTAAAAGTTCAAATACATGCACATTATGTGCAGATTTGGTATTTTATATGTAGGCTTGTGGAAGGATAGCATCAGGAATGAGACTCAGTTAGGAAAGCTGCAGGGAAAACACAGTTTGTGCATGTTTATTAACACAAAACAAAGAACAGGATCAAACAAAACAGGCACAGGGGCCCAAATAAAAGGTTGAAACACCACAAATCTATACTCTATATTTACTATATTATATTTGTGCACACTCACCTGCTCGCGAATGGGTCCATTTTCATGTGATCATCGTCGCTCTCATTGTGGCGGGGCAAATATGACATCAGAGTAAACAACATGACATCGCCATGCTTATTCCGAGACTTTTTTTTTTTTTTTTTTTTACATGTTCTGAGGAGAGATGCTTAAAATCATTTTAATGCTACAATTACTCAAGGGAATATTACAAAAACAAAGGTAACACCACTAAGAAGCAGCTGCAGCTTCATTTCTGATTGACTTTCACAGCTTGCAAATACTGACACTTTAAAATGTAAACAGTGTCAAGTGTGACCCACGCCAGCTCTCGTCCTCATAGAAAAAAAGTCCTTTACATTCATACCGATTTCTTGTCGATGCACATCTTACCCTCATTGAGTCACTATCAGTGACAGTGATAGATACCTTCAGTCTCACTTGATCAAACATAGGTCATTATTGGATATTATAGGAATAGATAAGAGTTGTAAGAATGGACGCCCAGGAAGGACAGATAATATCCTTTTCAAATAATGTATGCTGTCAGCAACGCTTCTGTTACAAAGCAAACATGGAGGTCATAAGACCAAGATAATGTATCATATACTTTATAAACACTGTAAATGTGTGTATGATTTAAACAGTTATGGTGCTAAATGCCAGCACCATTTAACTCTATATTACACTCACTGCTATTTCTCCTCAGGGGTAGTGATTAATTAACCCCTTATTAACAACACTAAATGCAACGGTACATGTTACAGGTTTATGGGTTTTGGTAAAACTTAAGAAGCGAAAGAGTTGATTTAAAAAATATGTATCTGTTAAAACATCCCTTGCTTTGTTTTTCCATAGTTTACGTGTTTCTTAACCCAATAAATCATTTTTGTATTTTATATTGATTTTCCCCATTCATAAATATGGCTTTTTACAAATCTGTTTTTCTAGAAATTCATTATAAGAATGCATGCTCAGGTACAGCAATCAATGAATGTTTGTGGAGTCTTCTGTTTATATGAAGATATGATTTATTTACACAATAATGTAATTTAAAAACACATTCCAGCTATGTACGTATTCCTTAAAGCTTCTGCATCCTCTTTATAAAATAAAACGACTTCATCAAGTTACACTTAACATTAAATTAATAAAACCTGACACCGATTTTTATATGACTACATATTTTACCAATGCATATGTAGGCAAGGCTACACAAATTGCTTAATCAAATACATACATATCTGTGTCAGTAAACAGTATAGTGACATACAGTGTATGTTTAAGGCAGATATGTGACGGCTGAAGAGAAAAAAAAAACATTCACCTAACGTGAACTCCATAGACCTTAAAGTTTGGACAACTGTCAGACAGTGCTGAGTTAAGAAAAGAATGGCAGACTGATGAGGAGAGAAAACCCAGTGGAATACATAATACACTCCCATGGACCATGGTAATGATTTCTAGGTGTGTTGAACTGGTTATGTATTCTCTATGTAATTCATCAATGCATTCTTCTGAAACTAGTTACACATCCTAGCTGTATCCTATTGTGTATTCCTGCAGAGGTTACTTGAAGGGTATTTAAGTTTAGTGTCTGTTTGTGATTTGCTATAAGAGCATAAACCAAAGTTCAATTATTGTGGTTTAGTTTACTGGGACCAGTTAAAACCTTTATTTTCCATCTTCAGGACACTTTGTAACCCATGGCTACAATAGTCACACTGAATAAATCATCCTGATTTTAAATAATGGGTACAGCACACATTGTGAAGTGGTCTTTAGATAAGTACAGTATATCCTTTCAATGGCCATCATTTTTTTAAATCCTAGCCTTTCTGGGACCAATTATTAGAAAGTTACCCAACTAAATATGGTATATACAATTAGAATAAATGTATATAGACATAAGAAATAATAAACATCTAATATTAATTTTCACATTTTTCTTAATTGGACAATGGATAATATATGAACATATGTAGTCATTTGTATAAAACACTCACCAAATGAAGGTATATTTTCATTATAAAAAAACATATTTAGAGTATAAAAAGACATATTTAGATTATAAAAAAACACACATTTAAATGATAAAATAACCATATATTTAAAGTATAAAAAACACACATTTAGATTATACTATATATAAAGTATAAAAAAACACACATAGATTATAAAAAACATATATTTGGAGTATAAAAAAACATATATGTAGAGCAATATGTTACATATACTAACACATACAATCCTTATATTGAAAATACTATAAAATCAGGCCAATTTCATAACCAATCCATATATAATGTATATATGAACATATACGTATACACATAAAAACCAAATGAAGAGAAATGACAGCATATAAGTGTAACATATATTGCTTTTTATATGTGTGAAATATAAGTTCTTTCCGTATGGGAATCTAGTATCAATGGATTATATTTTCATTTAAACCTGTACTCTGCATCTCTAAATTCCCCTTTATTCTAACTTCCCATTACCATGAGTCCAGAACAGAGTTCATGTTTCCATTGCAACCCCAGGTCCCTGATTAAAAAGATTATAGTGGAAGCTACTGTATATAATACATTTTTACACATTAATGACAGACACCTACCATTGGAGTGATGTAAAGGAAGCCTGTGGAGAAAGACCATGAACCTTTCAACAGCTTATAAATGTACAATGGATCAGAGACAAGGGTAATAGCAATACATTTTAAAACAGGACATTTCTTAGTTGGTATAAATTGGTCACGTACGTTAAACAGCAGCATGATGTCATGTCTAGCATGTCTGGAAACATGTGATTATAGATGGCATAGTATCTATAATACATTCTCCAGCCCTTTTAATGATGGTCTGGACCCAGCCCTGGGCCTCTGGGACTGCTGTCTCAGGTGTGGTACAGAATGCTGCATAGCCACCATCTGAAGTATGAAGAAGCACAGCTCCTTCCCTCAGAGGAGAGTAGATGTGAGCTGAGAGGTAGAGGTCAGTAAGAGGAGGGGTTAGCCTTCCCTGTCTGAACATCAGCAGGCTTCTATTCAAGTCCAATGTTTTTAAATAAATGTACCCTTCCTTACAATTTGTATCACACACATCTATTATGGTTTAATTAAAAAAGGAGTTTTTTAATCACAATTGGAACGATGTGAATCATGTTTAGTTCACCGTAGATGATTTCTTGCATTTTCAGAAGTACATTTAAAGTGTATTCAGGATTAATTGAACATGTTTTTTTTTTTCTTCACCGTATTAGCAAACAGAATATGACAACTGCATTTGTACAACAACTTTTCTTATGCAAGACAAGCCTTAAGTCAGACTTAGCAGTTTTGTGTTATGCATGGCTCACATTGTAAAGCAGTGCATGTTTTTAATTAGCTTTATGCCTTTATCTTAGAATTGTGTGTGTGTGTGCAAAGGCAAGCTACTGTGAGCTAAAACATGGATTGACAGTATTAAAACAGTAATAGCTGAATTGTATCTTGATGGAGTACATATATCACAAATAATTGTTAACTTCGGGAACTTCCCAGGTTTGTTCCATGCTGCCTAATTGAAAATGAAAAAAAAGACCTAACCATTGCCAATCCATAATGTTTCAAGTAATGCATGCGTTCTATCAATTTGATTGATTAAGAAAAAAAAAAACATCAATTAACAATAAATTACAGGCAACCTCTAGCAAAATAGCAATGTCTGTGCTGAAATCCAGTAAATCATGGCTATTAAGAGTAGTCACACGAGTCACTTAAAAATCAAGGCAGACATGCTAACTCAAGATGGCTGGCCCACATATTACAAAACCCACAATGAAAAACATCAAATAAATAAAAAAAATCACAAAATGGAACTTTTCCCTACAGGAAAAAATAAAGAAGAACACTGTACCGTGATATAATATTGTCTCTGAGGTAAATGCAATTCCCATGTGGCCTCCTTTGGCCCTAATTACTTACTGTGCACTTTTATAGTTGTGATTTTATTGCTAAAATTGCTAAAATCACATTTTCTATCTCTTACTAGCATCTTTGTTTGGATATGCAAAACCAGCACTATAGTTTCTAGTTCCTAACCTATGGTGGCTCATTGAGGACATGGAAAAAAAAGGTAATGTCAAGATCACAAGATTACATTTCAAACTGTTGTTTCACTTTGACATGTCAAAAATGCTGAGATTATCTTGTGGTTTTAGGATGAGTGACTGAGCTGAAAACTGTTTCAGTTGTTAATAACAACTGCTTCTCAGCCAATCAGACTACGTTATGTAGCAGGGCGGAGGCTGAACAAGAACACACACCACACAAACCACAGGCGAGCGTCTTAACCACCGCACTAAAGAAGTTCTAGAGCTTTACCCTACCTTCAGTCACAGTTCATAACAACAGTGTGCCACACAACACTGCCTGTTACACTTGGATTCCACAAGGTTTCTCAAAGACTAATGCAACGGTAAACAATTACAAAAATACATGGGTAAACCATGCAGCAAAAATAGTTTTGAAATATTCTGATCTTGAGAAGTTCGTAAAAATGAATGTTATCTAAAGTTCAGAAGTGAAAAGTAGCTGTAACATTTACATACTGTTGACATGCAAAATGTTAAATTGCCTTAAAGATGTGTTTCATTTACCAAGCAAAACAAATTGCATGTTCATGGGTGTTTAATGGATTATAAAATACAAATTAAGTGTAATTTAGTTTCTTTGTCATTTTTTCGCATTCTCAAGCTCAGCAGGAGTCTACTTTGTTGGCTAAGAAATCAGAAGAATACAATTATAATTAACCATTAGGGATGAGAACTAATATTTTTGGAATGTGGGTGGGTACAGGCATAGCTGATGAGTCGTGCATTCCCTGCTTATAAAACGCATTTGTTTTTCTTCAATTGTTCAGTATTTTTTAGTACAATTTTCTTTAGTGTTTTCAATTCATCATGTGTGTTAAACTGCTAACCTAGCTGACCCTCATGTTAGCAGTTGCATCTATTTATTCTGGGAGTTCATTTTATTACTGGTTTAAAATTCTGAACTAGCATTTAGAATGTATATTTTTAGTTATAAATCTTATTAAAACTACCATATTAACACTTGTGACACACAAGGCCTGAATGAGTAAGTAGCGGGGTTCCGAAAAATATAGTGTTATACGTCCCCAAGTGTTGCTACAACTGTTTAAATAATGTACCTATCATTTTTCTTTTCATTGTTAACATCCTGACAACTTTTTACACTTATAACTGTAAAGTCTGTTTCAAAGCTCTTTTCAAAATGTCTAGTGCACTGGGTTTGAGATCTGTTCTCTCAATCACTTCAGGAAGAGCGATTGAAAAAAATAACATAACAAGTGCTCTGGCTTTTCTTTTCCAAGAAAAACATCATGGATTGTTATTGCTGTGTTACCTGTTTTACAATGTGGACAATAATCCTGACACTACCAGTGCACTAGAGCGGCCATTTTGAAAAGAGCTTTGAAACAGACTTGAAAGTTATAAGTGTAAAAAAGTTGTCAGGAGGTTAACAATGAAAAGAAAAATTACAGGTACGTTATTTAAAGAGTTTTAGCAACACATGTGTAGCGCTACATTTTTTGGAGCTCCGCTACTTACTCTTTAACACCCACTGTGCTTATCTCAGGCATGGTTTATTTAATTAGTATGGTAAATTTGCTGTAATCACACGTGTCCGAAATGACGCATTTCATATTTTCTTTTTACTCATAAATGATGTTATTTTTAATATTGCTTGTCCCTTAAATTGAAGGACTGTTTCCAACACAGCTTTATATGAGTGTGTTTTTAAAAGTTATAGAAGCTATGTTACTTTAGTAGGGACTACCACAAAATGATAGCATCCAAAAACAGTTACTTACATATCTGAGTGTCTGCCCTACAGTACAGTATGATAAATACGACAGTCTTTATATCATTTTAATAACATATTCTGTCTCTCAACTCTTAGATCAGTAATGGACAACTTTACTGACCTAAGAGATTTAAAAACATGCTATTGCTATATAAATACATTTTAGAAGCCTGTGGGAAATCCTAATGGTACATTTTCAAAAGCCTTACTGCCTGATTAGCAATTTTTGGTACAGATACTAGGCTGGAAAAACTATTAAATCCAATCCCAGAAATAATAAATGAGTTTGCCTGATTCAGCTGAAGCATCAGAAAATTGTTTTGGTGTGCTAGTCATTATTTAAGGCTGTTTCTTCTGTAGTCACTTTTAATGTACAAAAAAAAGTGCCTAAAATCTTGTCCCCAATGCCTGCTTTGGTTAGACAATATAATGGATCGTCCATTTTACAGGCTATTTCATCTGAACTAGTCTCCTAAACTTTATTTTCTCTACCCTTTTACTTGAAACATCCATTCTGGTATGACATGGTTATTTATCAGGAAAGTAGCTGGCAGTGATAGCAAAGGGTTGGCTTATTCCATTTCATAGTGCTAGTGAAGTATTACAGGAACACAATCTATGAGGGGCTCACAGCTATTCCCCTGAGGTTGATTATTTGACTTTTTGAATCTGTCACTCAAAAAAGAACAGCAGATACATCTTCCAGATTCAATCATGGAAGGTCTGACGCCATCATTTTCTCTTAATAAAACAGTTGCTCTTGTTTTCTGACAATCGGGAAAGCCAGTTCCTAATGAAGAAAATGTCAAGCAGACAGGGGCAGAAAAGATAGCTGGAAAGTCTCGGGAGGTCACGAGGAACCAATCCTGCCAGGGAAAATTAAACAGGGAGCGATTATTGTTTGCTAAGACAGGGCTCATCTGCGCTTGCATGAAATTTATGGCTTTAATTTACACTCAATGTAAAATATAACATCCCAGATTTTAATACATCACTTGTCTTTAATAAATCCATCATGACTGCATGCTGTACTGCTACAGATTTTGAAAGTAATCTTAAGGTCTAATGAAAATTCTGCTAAATCACCACAGTTAATGTTTCAAATGGGCATAAAATATATGTCACACCATATTTATTTGTTGATGAGATTTACCTTCGCCTGTATGGAAACAGGACTAGAAGGTGGAGCAACACTATTGGAGTTTAAATCGAATAAAGCTAGTTGTTTTTGATTTGTGATCAGTTATACAGGCTTTATACATGATGAGAAGAAGCAGCATAGTTAATTAGTAATCAGCAATGCATTTCATGTATTTGCATTCTGATTATGATGAGATTTTTAATAAGATTTCATAAAAACAAAGATGGCTCGGGAGTATAGAAAACAATTGGTGATACTCAAGAGAGGTTATTCTAAAAGACAGGGATATTATCAGCGTGGAGTCTGTAACAGGAGACAGCACTAATTTGCTTGGGGGAAGGTCGTGTCTGAAGTGCGCAGTCTGATTTAGAGCTGAAGGCCATCTCACATCTGGAGTGATCAAGGTTTCAGGTCAGAATGATATAGAGTGCCTTATGGACAGCAAGCGCTGCAGCTGGGATAGTGACGTTTTTCATGTAAATAAAGGTTATAAATTAACAGCTCTGTCTACAAAGTGCACCCAAAAAAATACATGACTGAAAAGCTAAATGCAGTCAAAAAGCACGGTATAGTACAGTATAGCTGTTGCGGACAACATGTAGGCCTTGCTGATTCGCAGATAACGTTAGGTAGTCCCATATTAGTTATAAACCAGCCATTACATTGTAATATTTGCATTACTGGATGACCAGCAATTTAAAAATAATAATAATAATAATAATAATAATAATAATAATAATAATAATAATAATAATAATAATAATAATAATAATTTGAAAGCATTATACTACTACCACGTGTTAAATAAACATAGATTTTAATATGATATACCTTCCTAAAAGTAATTACCATAATTCAAGAGCACAGAGTGTAGTGAAGAGTGACATGGTTTGGGTGTAATTAGCAATTATCTGTGTGGTGTTGCTAATTACAAACATTATTATATTCTATTTGTTTGCAAATAGGTAAATTACAATAAAGATGATGCTGGGGGATGATCCGAGTCACCAAGCTAAGAACTGATATGATCTTTAATTATGCAAACTGATATGTTCTTTAAGTATGCAAAATACACCATCTTTCTTAAAGAGCCACAGTGCATTTGATAGCCAGTACATTCAGGGTTCACTGTACTGTAGGTATGAGTGTCAAGTGGCTAAGGTTCTGTCAAACCACAGCTATATTAAATCATTCTAGTTAAACTCTATGCAAAGGGAGACTTGATTCTCAGCAGTATGAAGGGTGACAGTTCCTTTCTTGAATAACCCACTTTACAAACACAACCATTTACGGCATAGTGCCTTAATTCAGAACAGAGACTCCGCAATGTGATGATTTATTGATTTGCAATTGAACAGATGATTTAATGATGAATAATAAATTTGGCGACCTTGTCCGTGGGAGAGCTACCTGCGCGAGGCCGGCTAGGAAAAACACAAACAATATCATGCTTCCTAGTGCGGCAGATAGGAAGTGGCACTCAGGGCCACCTCCCCCAAAAGACGAGGCCGCCAAACCATGAATGGGTAAAATAATAATGAATGATTAACGCAACGAGCCGCAGTGGCACACTGCCACCTACCCCTAAAAAAAATATAGAAAAAAATGAATGAAAGTGAAGCAGCTGAGAGACGACCCTCTCCCAGATCATGACTGCACTGAGGGAAAGAGCCCAGCCTCTCCAGCCTGACCACACACCCTGCAGAACTAAATCCGAACCGCTCAGCACTCAGGTAAGGAAAAAAACCCTACACACATTATTTGTATTGTTTTGATAGTAGGGGGAAACCTCAGGGAATCCATGGCTGAGGGTAGCCCTTCCTCCAGGCTCTAAGACAGTCATCTCCCATTTCGGCCTCACTGCGGTGATTGAGAGGCCAGAACAAAAGAAGCGACATGAGTGAAAGCCACATGGAGCCTTTATTGCGCTTGGTGATGACGTGTTGGTTAGGGGTGGATTCTCCTTTCCAGAAAAGCAACCAAGTTTTCAAACTGCTATCAGTGAAAGGGGAGTCCCAGTCCTCATAATAGCAGCAGTGTCTGGATTGGTTTGTCTTTGTCAGCCTCAGTGGATGAACCCCCTGGGGTCTTCACCCAGCAGGTGGGAAAGTGTCTTTTCAGTAGGGTGACCAGATTTTCAAAGATCAAACCAGGACACGTTGTTAAATAATTGAGAAGACTAATTAAACCATATAAATATAGGCTATTTTAATGGGTATTTAAATAGCTAGCCTCACTCTTAGTATTATCTTTTTTTAAACCAGCTAGCTAATTTCAGTATACTCCTGGGTGTATAATGTGTGGCTAATTTGTTTAAGTAGCCATATTATACGCAATGCGTACTTTTATATTGAGTTCAATAATAATAATAAAAATAATAATAATAATAATAATAATAATAATAATAATAATAAATTAAATAATTCAAAATACATTTACGTTTTGGCATTTTTCTTTCTTTATTTCCTTTTTTACTCACTGCGACAGGCTCTATGTATTGACCTTGTTGATGTGGTTTAACCTGGTGGATTTGGATGTTTGCAACCTCTTGTTGCTGTCTGGACTAAATCCCGCCAGAACTGAACAGCTACAGAATTACCATATTACACACAATTGTAGATTCATATGTAATATAAAATAAATTAAAGCGCATGGTGCACAAAGGAATAGGCATGTACGCCTGTGTTAATAACTTTATAAAAATAATGTTCTTGATTACCCTAGTGCGTTGTTTATTTTATTTTATTTTGTTTTCATTGCAGGTGCCATAAACTAAAAGCGGTTGTTTACGTTATTTTGACAAAATGTATTTTGAGAAAAATGTCGGGACACCGGGACCTTTCATGGAAAACCGGTACTGTCTTGGCTAATCTGGTCACCCTACTTTTCAGGAATATTGCCCTCTTTCCATAACTACAGCAAGATACACTCAGTAGACTGAATCGCAGCTGTAGGGAGCAGGGAGCAGGGAGCAGTGAGTAGGGAGCAGTAAGCAGGGAGCAATGAACAATGAACAATGAGCAATGAGCAGGAAGCAGTGAGCAGGGAGCAGGAAGCAGGGAGCAGGAAGCAGGGAGCAGGGAGCAGGAAGCAGGGAGCACAGAACAGGGAGCAATGAGCAGGGAGCAGTGAGCAATGAGCATGAAGCAGGGAGCAGTGAGCAGTGAGCAGGGAGCAGGGAGCAATGAACAGTGAGCAGGGAGCAGTGAGCAATGAGCATGAAGCAGTGAGCAGGGAGCAGTGAGCAATGAGCATGAAGCAGTGAGCAGGGAGCAGGAAGCAGGGAGCAAGAAGCAGGGAGCAGGGAGCACTCGTTGCTTGAGTGATAAAAGTCCTCACATACAGTGTGTAATACACCAGCAGCTAAAAAGGTGAAAACTAACTACAACAATATGGCAAACCAAATTAAAATAGATACATTTCTCCAGTGCAAAATATAATATAATATATATGGGGCTCCCGAGTGGTGCATCCAGTAAAGGTGCTCCGTGCGGAGTGCAGGATGTGCCCTATAGCCTGGAGATCTCAGGTTTGAATCGAGGCTATGTCACAGCCGACCGTGACCGGGAGTTCCTAGGGGGCGGCGCACAATTGGCTGAGCGCTGCCCGGGTAGGGAGGGCTTAGGTCGGCAGGGGAATCCACGGCTCACTGCGCATCAGCGACCCCTGTGGCCGATAGGGCGCCTGTGGTTCTGCAGTGGAGCCGCCAGATCTGTATTGTCCTCCGGCACTATAGGTCTGGTGGCATTGCTGTGGATCTGCAGTGCGAAAAATGACGGCTTGGCAGGGGCATGTTTCGGAGGACGCATGTTCCAGCCTCCGTTTCCCGAGTCGGCGGGGGGTGTTGCGAGCGGTGAGCCAAGGATACAGATACAGACGTGCTCAAATTTGTTGGTACCCTTACAGCTCATTGAAATAATGCTTCATTCCTCCTGAAAAGTGATGAAATTAAAAGCTATTTTATCATGTATACTTGCATGCCTTTGGTATGTCATAGAATAAAGCAAAGAAGCCGTGAAAAGAGATGAATTATTGCTTATTCTACAAAGATATTCTAAAATGGCCTGGCCACATTTGTTGGTACCCCTTAGAAAAGATAATAAATAACTGGATTATAGTGATATTTCAAACTAATTAGTTTCTTTAATTAGTATCACACATGTCTCCAATCTTGTAATCAGTCATTCAGCCTATTTAAATGGAGAAAAGTAGTCACTGTGCTGTTTGGTATCATTGTGTGCACCACACTGAACATGGACCAGAGAAAGCAAAGGAGAGAGTTGTCTGAGGAGATCAGAAAGAAAATAATAGACAAGCATGGTAAAGGTAAAGGCTACAAGACCATATCCAAGCAGCTTGATGTTCCTGTGACAACAGTTGCAAATATTATTAAGAAGTTTAAGGTCCATGGAACTGTAGCCAACCTCCCTGGGCGCGGCCGCAAGAGGAAAATCGACCCCAGAGTGAACAGAAGGATAGTGCGAATGGTAGAAAAAGAGATACAAGCTGAACTTCAAGGTGAAGGTACGTCAGTTTCTGATCGCACCATCCATCACTTTTTGAGCGAAAGTGGGCTCCATGGAAGAAGACCCAGGAGGACGCTACTTTTGACAGAAAAACATAAAAAAGCCAGACTGGAATTTGCTAAAATGCATATTGACAAGCCACAATCCTTCTGGGAGAATGTCCTTTGGACAGATGAGTCAAAACTGGAGCTTTTTGGCAAGTCACATCAGCTCTATGTTCACAGACGAAAAAATGAAGCTTTCAAAGAAAAGAACACCATACCTACAGTGAAACATGGAGGAGGCTCGGTTATGTTTTGGGGCTGCTTTGCTGCGCCTGGCACAGGGTGCCTTGAATCTGTGCAGGGCACAATGAAATCTCAAGACTATCAAGGCATTCTGGAGCGAAACGTACTGCCCAGTGTCAGAAAGCTCTGTCTCAGTCGAAGGTCATGGGTCCTCCAACAGGATAATGACCCAAAACACACAGCTAAAAGCACCCATGAATGGATAAGAACAAAACATTGGACTATTCTGAAGTTGCCTTCTATGAGTCCTGATCTGAATCCTATTGAACATCTTTTGAAAGAGCTGAAACTTGCAGTCTGGAGAAGGCACCCATCAAACCTGAGACAGCTGGAGCAGTTTGCTCAGAAAGAGTGGGCCAAACTACGTGTTAACAGGTGCAGAAGTCTCATTGAGAGCTACAGAAAACGTTTGATTGCAGTGATTGCCTCTAAAGGTTGTGCAACAAAATATTAGGTTAGTGGTCCCATCATTTTTGTCCATGCCATTTTCATTTGTTTTCTTATTTACAATATTATGTTGAATAAAAAATCAAAAGCAAAGTCTGATTTCTATTAAATATGGAATAAACAATGGTGGATGCCAATTACTTTTGTCAGTTTCAAGTTATTTCAGAGAAAATTGTGCATTCTTCGTTTTTTGTGGAGGGGTACCAACAAATTTGAGCACGTCTGTAATAAAAAAAATTGGGCATGCTAAATTGGGGAGAAAAACCGGGGACCGGGGTAAAAAATTGCCGAAAAAAAAAATAAAAAAAAAAAATTATATATATATATATATATATATATATATATATATATATATATATATATATATATATTCATTTTTTTATTATTATAATCTTTCAAAAAAAAAAACAGATGTTCACATAAAAGCACTTATATAAACTGTCTCATCCCAGTTCCCTACTTTTCCCTGGCATGCTGCATGGAATGGTGTTCGAGTTAACACAGTGCGGGCTGCGTTGTCTAGACGGTATTCCGCTCATGAGTGACACCCAGAGCAACCCATTAACAGAAAGCAACACCCAGCAGGGGCCATTCCCAGTCTCAACCCAAAGAATACACCCAACCAAGCAAACTATAACTGGCCCAAATACAGGATTCAGTGCTGCTAACTGCCCCAGAATCAGTCATGAGCCAAATGCAACATTTCAGGAGTGAATTAATCTTGTTATACAATTAAAAAATGTCATTACATTTTAATTAGAACTGTCATCAGAATCGGTGGTACAGACTCAGACCCTAAAGGGGAGCAGCATATTCAGGTAGTTTGCATTTGATTTAGAAATATCTATTACATTTGAATTGTGTCTAAATGTTAATGTATCCTGCCCCAGCATTATTGGCTTATATATTCAGTTCCAGTCACCGCATCTGTAGCTCGTGTTTCAGGGTTTATGGTGCAAACACATCAGTTACAACAGTGATTGAAACTGTGAGTAATAGAGAGACAATATTGGCCCTTGAGAGAGAGACAGAGGCATGAAGTTCAGACTGGGGGCATTGTACATCGACCATAGAGAAAGATGAAGTGGAAACACCCATCAAATCTACTGGGGATGTGCAAAGCTTGTGTAGTTAAAGTACAGCATTCCCCAGCACAATTAATTTTGCATTTCTCTGTCATATCTTTCTACTCAAAATATTTGTGCCGGTACATGGAATCTTCATCTTATATCTTGTTTCTGAAAACTGTAATGCAACCTAGCAGAGAGGTCTAAGATCCGGTGAAATAAGTTATTCTAAAGCAATTGAGCAGAGTAAAATTACTGGAAAGGGACACATATTGTAAAAATAATAAGAAACACAAAATTGAAGATATTTTTTATGGTTCAAAAAATCATTATGATGAAGGCTAAATTAAACAAGAATGAGGCCCAATATAAAACAATTCAAATACAAACATAGCAGCAGGAAATAAAGGGAAAAATTGCAGTCAGGCACCAATAAACATGTGGAAAACAACAGCAGTCTAAAGGTCACATATGCAATTAGTGGAAACAAAATATGTTTGCAGAGATGTAAACAGCTCAGCAGGGATCATCCTTGTGATAGTTATTTTTAAAGCCTAAGGAGAATACTAAAACATAAAAATACATACATTACGAGACTGTCATTTTTTCAAATGAACTGTAATTAACTTTAATACCCTTTTCTGCTCTCATTGATACTCACTATCATCTTACAGTATGCCAGGCAGTTGTTATCTTATGCCCTTTAAATAGTAAAGACTGCGGTTAGTGGTCTAGAGTTAGGTTTAGGATTAGGGTTATATCATGCAAACAATTACACATTAAGTACATTGTAACTGTGCATAATAACATGTAACTGCTATCAGCATCAGATGAATAAAAACAAGTATGTCTGTAACATACATCCCCCTCCACAGCTGTACAGTAAAAACAAATCAGTATCATGAAAAAGTTAATGACTAGGACATACTTCAACAGTATATGCAGAATAGTATACAATAAGAATTGGCAATGAAATGTTTAATCACAATTTGATAAGCAATTCTCCAGGTATATGCAAACATGTAAGTGTGGCATACAGAGGGACAATGTACAGACAGACAGACACCCTCCATATCCCCCTAACCTGATACTCTCAATAGCTCATGCTAAATAATGTTATTACCAAGGTTCATGACAATTGGATTAGTGCTTCTCCAGATATGTGGTACAAATGTGTCAAGTGTGACCTGCAGTAAATACATACGAGCGCCTCCACTATATCACCTTCATAGGGGATTTCATCCTGGGCGGGGATAATAAGCCAACACAAGTGCATGACAAGCATTAAACTAGACAGCAGCAACACCCCTCCCAGTGCTGTTTGCAATGCCACTGTGATTGAATAAAAATCAGATTGCAAATTAATAGCACAGGGTAATGTACTTCATTATGTTAGTTAGGGCCAAATTCTTAACACCTTTAAATGAACCTTATAAAGTTACATAAGTGTTTTTATGTTATGTGATTATGTACATATTTATCATAAAAATAAGTATGCAATAAACACCACCTTTGGACACTACTGGATCCACTATACATTCCTTTTTTTATTTCTGCGTGTCAAAAAAATGCATTTTGTATCCAGTAGGTGCTCTGCAATGAGCTGTTGAAAGATCTTTGTTTGTGTTAACTGAATAGTACAACAACTACTCAACTAGCAAAGAGTGCTGACATACCAGCTTATCAAATCCAGCAGCCCAGGATAGTGTGTCATCAGGAATTCTGGGTCTCAAAGTATCCATCAATCCCAGAAAAACACTGGCAATTAGTCTCGTCCCTCAGGCTGCTGGGAGCTGATGCATGCTTATGTAAAATAAAAGAAGATCATTGCATATTTGCAGTACAGTCAAAAACATGTTTAGTTGGCTTTACTGTATAATGTTTTCTTGCATTCTGGGGAAAGAACTCTAGTGACAGTTTGAAGGATATGCTTGTGGGTGGGTAGATTGTTTTTTATATATTGTTCAGCTGTTGGCTGCTGTCCAGTGTCCTGCACTCAGGCATTCAGAAAGAACAGAATTAATCAGTTACGAATGCCTTGCAGCTTTAGTGTGGTTTTGCATCTCAATGTTGTTTCTATGAGTGTACAGTATGGGGTCTGACCAGGTAGCAACCTCTTTCAACAATCTCTTTTCACTATTTGCAGACTCCAACTCAATTCCATTTCACAGAAGTGTAGCCTACCGGTACTTAAAACTTTTTTTCCAAAATGAAGCTTCACAAAGCCGACTTGAATAAGAAACAAACCTCTGATGCCTGCCTTTGTGAGGTGTTGTAGGTAAAAGACAAGCCTGAAAGGTGACTGTTACAGGGCACTGTATCTCTTTTTGAATGTGCATGAGGAACAAATACAATTTACAGTTGATTTATTTAGTTTTGACATGCCATGATGCTTGACAGTAAGTAATCTTCATATGATTTAAGACATATTTTTTTTAAACTCTTACATTTAAGCTGTAAATAAATGTCTAAAGAAATGTCTTGATGCAGTCTTGAATCCCATCAGCTTAGAATGAAGGTCTTTGCATGAGAAACATGTTGATGTCTGCACTGTCCTCTATGGCTTTGAATGTACTGTACACTAGGCTTGTCCACTTCCCGAATGGGTATGTTCAGTTGATCTACGTAAAGGGCAGAGGAGCTGAATACCACCACTGTTTAAATAATTAAGGAACCAAGACTGTCAAACATCTGGAAGTGCACGTTGGTCTTGGTCTCTAGTTTATTTCTATTTTATTAAAACATGAAAAAGCTCATGAAGGTTAAAATATTAGATGTGCAGATCTTCTGATGTTTTGATTTAAAAAAAATTAAGTTTTGTAGGCTTACAACAAAAAAACTACCTGATGTGTTATACATTTTCTTGACAAGAAAATAATAAGTGTTAAAAACTAAAATAAGTTTTAAACTGATTTAAGACCAAAGGTGAATAAAAATATAAATTGTGTTGAAAACGACATTGCAGGAATACAGGAATCACTGCTAGATTGTGTGTTTCGCAATAAACCCTACAGCATGTAAAGTAACAATTCAAATTTAAAAACTGATAAAGGTCATGTTGATATTAAGTTATATGAATAAGGCTCTAAGGGGGTGATGTAAGGATATGTGCAAAGTGATTTGATCTTGGAAAATACCCATAATGCTGCCATAAAGTCGTGTTTAGCAGCTGTAAAGTCTGATTTTACCAGCCACAAAAAATGCGGCGTATGTAAAGAATGATGTTCACCTGGCGTTCTGCAGCTGCTATCAAATTTCCACTTTGCCATCTTTCAAGAACATGGAATTGGGCGGGATCTGGATACTAAGATACTAAGTGATATAAGGATTGTGCCTTATATCAGGATTGATGACCCTCCAAAAACTTTGCACCTCTTTACAAGGTGCAAACCAATGTAGAAGCGAGTAACTAAGAGCTGTATAAAAGCACACATCTGCAGAGACCTGTCATTGGCTTCAGGATGGCTGCTGTGGTACATTTCCTGATGCGGCTACACCTAACTCTTGTTGAGGAGAGACAGGAGCACGTTCAGGTGAGAAGAGCAAGACGAAGAAAACCGCGCATATTCAATCCCAAGGTCACTTTGTTTGGGATGCCGGAGCATGCGGTGCTAAAGAGTTATCCTCTAGCTCCGCAGGTCATCCTTGACCTCATAGCTGAACTGAAGGATGAGCTAGACCCCAGCGTCAATCTAGGAACCGCTATCCCTGTGAAAGTGCTGTGTTCTCTGTACTACTTAGCCTCTTGTTCCTTTCAGACCACAGTTGGAATGTCTGGAGGGATAGCCCAATCCACCTTTTCCAGTGCTAGGCAAATTTCTGGATGTCATATTAAAAAGGGCAGGCCAATACATGTAATTTCCTAAGGATATTAGCATAACTGATGTTGGCAGAGGCTTTTCCAAACAACTCTGTTTCTCACTGAGTGACCTCAGCCTAAGGACAGCTCCTTCTCAGAAAACTTTTCTTTTCTTTTCTGTGCACCAAGAGGACTTTGCTGCCCTTCCACTGACATTTGTTTTGGGATTGTATTTTCGTGCTCCACAAATGTCATACAGTGAGTCTACTGCTCTCTGTACTCCTAACTCTGCAAGTGCAGCCGCTATATAGACCAATGCGCTCATTGAGACCCTCATTATCATAATTGCGGATCATTATTTGTGTGTTGAGTAATTTGCATTGCTCTTAATCTTATAATTGCCTGGCCGCAATGCAATCTGAATTTTGCATCCGCAATTATTTGCACTTCGCCTATACTTACATCACCCACTAAATGTTTACAAACCATACAGCAACTGATTGTTCACAGACATCTGTCTTTGTTCGCTGTTTACATCTATTATTTACATGGTAAACAACAAATGGGCTAACACTACGTGAATACATATTTTATTGTGGAAAAGTCAGTGAGAAGGGCATTGTTTATGGAATAATAACAAAACAAAATAATTAAATGCCACTGTTTTCTGCAAAGAATAAAATTCAATTCAAAACTCAAAGTGCAATACAATGCTATTTCTTGTAGGGTTATCCCATGGGTTGGTTGTCATGTATCTGTATTAAAACCAGCAAGTAACTACAGTATGCCTGCTCCTGAAACTAAGTTATTACTTGCTTCTCATTATTCAGCTCAGATAATTTGGCTTTAAATACTTGCTACAGTACAAAACTGCACTCTATGGGTCTCATTTACAAAAGGGCACTAAACATTATGGTGCACTATACTTGCAATTAGTGAGCATGTTCATGATTTCTGCATTTACTATTGCAATTGTATTCATTACACAGTGAGCATATTATGGCACACACTGATTTTATTGTGCCACACTATGGTAATCAGAATGAATATGTGATTTGTATGGTAATGCATGATAATGTATTTAAATGAGGTACCCCGCTCTGAATAATGAGATGAGCTTCATTCACACCGTATTTACTAAAGGGTGATAATCGTAGTGCACCTTGAAGTGAGCGTTAATTAGTTTGTTTGGAAACCAGGCTTTAACCACTGATAGGTGCACTATTTAAAACTATTTTTCTGGGCTGAAATCTATCTGGTATCATGGAGGCATTACTTGCATAAAACCTTTCATATAGAGCTGTGAAAATGACCTGTAAATAACAGGTTATATTAAGCGTGAATAAACGTGAATGAATGTTATAATTTCTTAGATTTTATTTTATAGTCCATTGCATTGGTACAATTAAAAGACTTGTTAAATAAAACAATGGACCAACCAAGGTATTATAATGTAAAATAACCTCCTTGTGATGGGGTACACCCAGCCTCTGTGTGTAGTTTGTATTATTTTGTATTATTATTATTATTCCAAATGTGTGGTGTGGTATTTAAAAACACATTATTTTATTTTACAGCATGGATGGGGTTAAAATTATCCATCCATGCTAAACTTGTGTAGAATGTGACCGTTTCCAGATTGATTGCATTATTACTAATCTGGAGATGGTCACATGTATAAAAACCCACAGCTTTGGCTGAACAAGGTTGGGTTGTTAAGAGGCAGAATGTAAGGTAAAGAGAACTAGAGAGATACAAATAACAATTGCTACTCATGCTAGTTTAAACCCAGCACGATACTTATTTATTCACAGTGGGTGTTTATTGTCTGTCTGTTTTGGCCAACAAGCCATTTTGCCACACTCCTCCACTAGAATTTCTAACTCCTCTGCGTGCAGTTTTTAGTTTGCGTTGCCTCTGCCTGTCACCTGCGGAGGCCACTGACCAAAAGATACGCCTGGACTGCTGGGGCTTTTTATATCACGGTGGTCATGGGTAAGTCTTGGACATTACTGTGCACATTCAATTATCACTCACAATACATGTAGTGTGCACGCTATGGTATGTAAATTAATGCATTCTCTATTAGTAAATGGGACAGTAAATTGAGATTTATGGTGCATGTTATGCTCACTACTTAATGTACACATTACAGCTACATTTAGTGCCCTTTTGTAAATGAGGCCCAAAAGTATTCACCCCCCTTGGACTTTTCCACATTTTATTGTGTTACAACATGGAATCAAAATGGATTTAATTAGGAGTTTTTGCGCAAAAATTGAAATAGCAAAATTACAGGTACATTACTTAAACAGTTGTAGCAACCCGTGGGGATGTATAACGCTGTTTTTTCGGAACCCCGCTACTTACTCTTTAAGGAACTCCCTATAAAGTCTCTTCTCTTTCAGCAGTCAGCAAACAGTCTAGCATAGATCACCGTGGTGCACACTTGGTGGTTGTTCCTCTAGTACGTCTAGTGAGTGGTGCTGAAACTGCACAAGCAACTGTTCAGTGCGGTTGCTCTCCATGGTTCTGAACCAACCACCTGACATGATCCTGCCTTGATCTGCCGGGATGCAAGGATAAACTGCTGAAGCAATACTGTCTTACTTTTAGTATTGTCAACAATGTGGCTTTACTGTATGTATTTATGGCATTAGTGTAAAATATTTATATGTTCATGCATATGAAGATATGCAGTGTCCTTGAAAAAAAGTCTTTCTTCACTTAATTCCAGCATCATGTATGATGTGTCTCCACAGGGCTGCCCCAGTGGTTAATTCTGCCTCAGACATATTACAATCTGTTATTGATAATCCATAGTCAGATTTTGTCTTACACATAATATATCATATAACAAAGAAAACAAAGGATTATTTCCCTGTTGAACATTCCCCTTTCTATTATGACTGACCTGGGAATCCACCGTTTACCACATAACCCTTTGAAGAACGGCTGGAACAAGGATAAAACACTACCGGGATAAAAATTCAAAACACAATGCAAGTATTATTATGTCATATTTTCAAGGAATACCAACCCCATGTGTACATAGCATTATATGGCAGAAATGTTACCACCATCCATCTCCTGTGTATTCTAAAGGTTGTCGAGAACTTCAACCAATAGTTTGTACTTTGAACAGGGTTGGCCGATTAAATCAAGTCAATTTAAATCACTTGATTTAAAAAAAAAAAAAAATCATTGTTTCATTTACTACCTATTTATATAGTTTCTCAAGGGGAAGACATGAAAAGTATGTTTTAAAAATCTTTTATTAACACACACATCTTAAACTCTTACTGTCTATAAACTAAAACTGTTAGGGCTGTATCCTGATCACAGCGCAAATGTGACGCATAAATGGAGTGAAGACATTAAAAAAATACTGCACTGAAATGGCATTCTGAAGACTTGCCTTGTCTTGCCCTGTTATAGAGTGCCTGCCCCATCATTAACACATTTGCCAAAGCGATTCTGATCACGCTGTACAGTATACATTAACATTAATGGTGCATGGTTACTAATTTGACAGTTTCTTCAATAATATTCATTCACGGTACTCATAACCCTAGAATATTTCTGTTTGGTTTTATCCCAGCTTTAAGTTGCTTGTCAGATAACGTCCCCCTTGCTTTTCCAGTTTCAAGGTTATGGGTTAGAACAGGTACCTGTGTCCAGTCATCAATTGTAAAGCGTCTGGCCCAGATAGTCCAGATTTCAGTTTAATCAAATCACTAGACAAGGTGACTGCCTATATGTTCAATGACATGTTTTAATCTGTCACTGATCACAGGTATTTCAGAAAAAAAAAACTTTATATTAACTATAAAAAAAATACTTACAAACAACTTAACAAATGTTGTTCATTTTGTAGTGACAGTTAATATATTAGACTAGAATCTCATCTAATTTTCTAAACATTGAACATGTTTCAAGAGGGGGACTAATAGAAGCAGCTTTTTTTCATGAAGTACTCTGTATTTAAGTCCAGTACATCTTATCAGTCACCTTCTGTCACCAACACAATATGACTTGTGCTTAGTTTTCTTGGTGGGATGACTCTTATCTCATGACACATGGGTATGGGTAAGGACCCCAGCTGGAGTCTGCAGGGTAATATACTGTAGTTAAATGATTTATTTTAAATTGAGATTGAGATCACAACATACAACATGCTGATACTGATTATGTTTAGCTGTCAGTATACACAGACTAACACAGGTAAAGAGAGTATAGTATATCAGGACATTACAAGAGTAATGAGACTGTGCTGCATAATTAAACTAATGAGAAAGAAAAGAAAAACGAGGTAAGGGCTGGGTTTCTGCTATACATGCAGGCGGCTCTGGAGTGGTGACGTGTGCATTGAAAGCTGCTACTGAGCGAGCAACGGAGTCGCACAGAAGTAAAAATAATGCGGTCCGATCGCTTCCAGGTGGAATTTGGATTTCCTTATCAAACAATGTTTTTAATAGTCTGGCGAGGGGCCAGTCCTTAAAGAAAAGCTGAGCAGGAAAGGGATCCTGTCGGCGTTTCCTTTTGGAACAATGTGGCTGGGAAAGCTCTGGCTCAGGGGCTGCAACAAAGGAGCAAGATGGTGCTGAAGGTATCGGAATGTTCTGTGAATCCACGGGTTCAGAAGACGAGGTCGGTAAATCCATGTTCAGTGTCGGGTCCGGTCTTGGTTCGATAATAAATAATAATATGTTTTGTGAGAGTTATGTTTCTTTGAAAGTTATTTTCTATAAAAGGATAATTTGCTTTCGTTTTTGGACTAACCAATCATTTGAGAATATCATTTGAGAATATGGTAATGAGCAAGCCATGTGGATTTGTGAAAACACACCCTGTAATAAAAGTGAACCTATCATAGTGACATTTAATCAAAACAGTGGTTGTTCATTGGAAGTTAATCATTACTTAAGTGATTGGCTATAAACTAATGTGGTAAAGTGCTACAAAGCCAGTATGTCAGCCTCAGAATAACAAGAGCGTTATTCCCGACAATTATAGATTCCGACCAGTAGATGTCTCTGTTTTGTATGTAGTCACACTAATAATGATATTGGATTGAATAATTATTTAATGGCTTGTGTAATGGTAACTGGTTAACCAATTTATACACCTGGATAAAAGGGCTCAGTGATCGCCTCATGTGGGTTGTGTAGTAGAGATTTGGAAGCAAGTAAGAGAAGAGAACAAGCAAGGAATTAAAACTGAAAGTACAACAGCAAGGCCAGGTCAACTGTGTGGAGGACGGCTTGGATAAAGGCTGTCTGGTGTAGTGCAATACACGAAACATATTCTGACACAGGATAAAAATCTATTGCTTTGTTTGGTTGCTTGCTAACCATCCTGAGTTTAGGCAGGGAAAAGGAAAACTGTGAAGTAATACTCTGAAACGGAGTTAGGATTTTTGTTGTTTATTTCTGTTTATTTTCCTTACCTGTAAAAGCAATATCACCCCTGTGATCCCCCCCCCCCCCAGTTACACCCTATTTTCATGAAATTGGAATACTCCTAAGAAACACTGCTTTGTATCCTATGAAGATCACTGAAGATTACTAAATTGCTACATTTAAAAAACTCTAAATATCTAATCGTAAGCAACTTCAATTGGTATATTCAAAGAAAAAATAATACTTTTCTACAAACAAACTAAGGACTTTAATAGTAAGTCTGAGGTAAAGATTTTGGTAATTGTAAGACTGCTATAAATATTAGTAAAAATTGCAACTTAAAAACTGTAACTAAACCAGTAATTGAAGACAAAGTACTTCGGCAACTTCCTTCAAGTTAAATTCTTCAAAACAGATACGCCGTGTCTATAAAAACATTGATGCAGTATTCCCTTTTCTTTGAATTTATTTATACAATCATCAAATCATTGTTTTCGTCTAAACCACACTGCAACTGACTAAAATCTTCACAATACTATGCAGTGTATTGAATTTAATGGTAAAATAGGAAATTCATGTTATTTAACTGTTTCTGATGTTTTGAATATACGTTTCATGCCAGTTCTGATAATGCTCATATAATATTTGTTATTACATTTTTTGCAACTTCTAAATAAAGAAAGTAATTTGTTTTGCTTTTTAAAAGTTTTTGTTTAATTGTGTCTGGTACTTCAAGCACTGAAATCAGCATCTTTGAAAAAAGGCATATTTTAAGAGACACTTTAATCTTTGTATTTCAATGAAATATGTTTACATTGAATTGCGAACCTTCAATCCTGCTTGTATTAAGATATAATAATGAATTGAAAGACTTATAACTGTTTAGGACTTTAATTATTCCTCTAGACAACTAAATGTAATCTTCAAATATACCTCACAAAGTTGTGTCCACCTTTTTATGATAAGCATGATTAAAACTACACGAGCATGCCAGGTTGGGCAGAAGAATGAGTGTAATGAATTATAATGCTTGCTTGCCCTTAGCTCAATTTGTAATTGTCTAATATGTATAATATCAATATAGTACATTCAAGGAAAATAATTACACATTCACCATCTGAGTGGATGTGATATTTCATTTTCAATTCTGCTAGCTCTGTAAACGTCTGTGGAATATTTCTGGGTTTTAATTTAATGAATAAAAAAATGGTGTTGTCTCATTGCACATCAGCCTGCCTGTTTAAAAGAAAAGTTGAAGTCAGAGACTGAGGAAAGTACATATCAAACCTTCCTAATGTTACTCGCAAGAGGCTGCCGACAACAGCGTGGATGTTGGTGTCAGATATCACACATAAATTAGCAGCAATTGCTGTAAAAGGGAGTGATAGCTCTTCTGCAGTGATCAATCTCAGGTAAAACATTAAATACTAATTGCTTTGGAACCACAAGTATTCTCTGGATGCTTCACAAGGAGCGACTGGGAAGTTGGATTTGTTGGACATGAAGTTTTCACCTCTAGTTCATCTGAATCACTTTTAATTGAAATGTTATGGAACACAAGCCATATTAATATAAGAATAAACGCACTGAGGAAAAACTGTGATGCAGTAAGATATTTATGAAAATGTGTAATGTAACAAAACAATCTATATAAAAACAAGTTTTTTATGATTGTGTGTTTTTGAAGTGTGAAATACACACTGCCGCCTCCAATTACCCCCAGATGTCTACACTCTCAATAATTTGTGGTAACGAAGGTGAATATATTGAGGACACTGAATAACTGGCATTTCTTGTTGTTTCTTACTGTTACCAGTATTAATGAAAGGGCTACATACAGGTTGTTTGGATAAGTCAGACACAGGCAGATAGGTAACTGGCATTTCTTGACTAAACTTGTTCTAAAGGAAATTGGGAGTCGAAATCAAAACAACAATAGAAATTTGAAATGATTTTAGACATTTTAAAGTTGTTATAAAAGACGTATAGGTGGCAGTATTGTTTGAACTACTGAAGCACAGCTCCTTCCTGAATTTCAGCAGCACACCACTGGATTGGAATATAAACAAAGACACGTTCAAAACTAGTCCCGTTACCAGAGATGCCAACTTATGAAAGTAGAAAATAGTAGCATAGTAGCAGAAATGTAGTAGCATATAGTAGTAGTATTTTTTTTTTAAGGCCATTGGCTGCTAGCCCTATAATTTAAAAGGTTCTTAGGGTCTGGCAGCCAATTACTTCATTTTTGCTGTTCAATCTATAATTTTGAATTGTAAACACACAGCATTTAGAAATTAACAACCCCAATAGAAAATACTTCAACACTGATTTTTTTTTTTTTAATTTGGAATTCTATTTATTCTGGATTTAAATATTAGTAATGAAGAGTAGGTGCTATCAAACCCGGACTGACATATTCAACCTCACAACTATATAAAAATAACTATAAAAATCACGACACCTCAGAAAAAATTTAACATAGTTTTTTATTTACATTTTTACTACTCTGCAACTATCAAAGCACAAAATACTTTGTAATATCCAATAATTAATTATTTAAAGCAAGTTAAACCTCAAAACCCATTTGCACAAACATACAGTAATGGGGGGGGGGGGGGTCAGGTTTTGCTTATTGCTGGTGTCTCTTTGTACCTACGTGAGTGACACAGTCATGATGCCCACCATGTTTCACAGAGAAGTCTGTCCGGCAGTATTCGCAGTAGACGTGAGATTGAGACACATGACTTATTTTAATGAATAACCATTCAGTTGTAAATTCCTCTCGATATTTCTGACAATCAATCATTTTTTGTTTGATTGGTGATTCCAAACAAAAACTGTAGGTTTTACATACCTTTAAAAATAATGCTTGAAGTTAAAAAAAAACTCTTTGTGTGCATCTGTTGCTTCTGCTGTGGTTCAGTTTGAAGTTATTTTACGTTTTGGTTAGTTTTTTTACATATTATTCTGATACAGCATGTTGTGCATGTTTGATGCCTTTCTGAAGCGTCGGTCAATCCAAAGTACATTTTTGTTTGCAGAAAGCGATTATAGCAAGCGTTGGGAATCTCGTTTCCATGTTTTTCCAGAACTGGTAAACATTGCATTTCATTTCGCTAACAATTTCATAGTAATCGTATTCACGCTGTGCTACACAGTTGTCTTCAAACAGTAGAATGACCTCAAACATCTTTCTCACAGCTGTTTCTGTAGGACCCCGAAACTGGTTACTAAGCAACCCGGCTCACAGCTTTTAGTATGTCAGTTAAAATGCCACAATAAACTGTCAGTGAAATACAGTATTATTTTAGAACCATTAATTAATTAAAAAAATTAAACAGGAAAACACATATGGTATTGAAATAATATTTCATAAACGTCCAGAGAGTATCCATCATTAATTGATTTAATAGAAATCATAGTATTATAGCTCCTCGACGTAGTGCCGCAGCAGAACCTACAAAATAGTAGCTGCCACGGCCAAATCATAGCAGTTGGCATGTCTGTGATACGCATGTTATCCCACTCATGTTATCCACTGAGATAACAAAAAAATCTCCCACGCTAGATATACCCCGTCTTGTGGTATAAGTGGCTATACAGTATGATATGCATACCCAGCAGCAAAGAATTCTCCCTGGGCGACAATCTGAATTTTGGATTTATTCTCTGTAGCAATGTTTTTGTCTGCACCATGCTTGCTGCGTTCAAGCTACTAATCAGCTGAAGAGGAAGACGGAAATCATAAAGTCTGTTGCGCGACTTATAATACAAAAAGCCCATCATGTAGAAATATATAATTGTGAACACCAGATGTATAAACATAATGGAAAAGTTTAGGGATTAAGTTTCAGTATCAGCCGTGTCGATCTACACACATTGGTTTTCTGCGAGTGTTCAACTGCAGTACAGTACTGTAGAGTATGTGTCGGGGGATTTATTTGTTGGGTCTACTTTTAAACAGTTTTCCTTTTAGGTTTGTTGGATGTCAGATGAGAAAACTATTCCTAATTTACATTCTGGTGCTTCTATTCCATTCTTTATATGATACATTTTAATGTCAGGAAAAGGGAAGTATATTATTCACAGGATCAAGTCCAAGCTCTCTGTCACTTAATTGTTGTCTTTAGGCAATTCCATAAACAAACCTGGAATACATTACATTTTCTGTTTCAGAGAGAGAAAAAAAAACACAGACATTTTAGAAAAACAAAAAAATATGTATTATCAACCTTCTTTACTCCAAATCATCATTAGGACCATTTTCTTTCTTTATTTGTTTCTAATCCATCTTAGATTTGTAACTTGTGCTTTCTTCCATTCAGAAAACAAAAATGCAAATTAAAAAAAAAATGAGTAAAGAGCTTTGAAAATGTTGACAAATTCTCCATAGAGCTGTACTGCTTGACTACCAGTAGTGATATACTAGAAGAACACAATACATCCTTACTAGTATGTTAAATCAGACAGGCGTTACCAGGTAGTACAGCCATATTGCTTGAGTTACAATTTCACAATTAAAAGTCATATCTAGAGATGAAATTACTTTACAAAACTGTCAATCACTATGCCTAGTCTGGGTGTATACCTAGACAGGTATTGTTTCCCATATGTCTAAATCCAAACACGCCTCTAAAATGAATGCAGTGAGCATTGTTTGCATTGTTTTGTTAAGATTACTTTATGGATTTTGCATGGTATTAATGCCCATTTATTAATGTATTAATTAGACTGTGCTGGGCTTTAGGGTCTAGGTGAATACAATAGTTAATGGTTTAGAATTCATGTTGCTGAATACATTCTATGCACAATCAAATAGCTTGCTTTAAATAATGTATCTAGGACAACCTAAAACAAATTAAAGCATATATAGGATGAAATATATAGGCTAAGAAATGCATTTTAATTCATGCTGACCTAAATAGTCCCGCTGATATTCCCTTCCAATGTCAAGTGTTCAATAGCGAAATTGTATATACTACATATTAAGAAGAAATTACTTTGAATGTAGAACAAACTAGATATATTGAAAATCTTTAAAGTCTACAACATTTCCCTTTTACCTGTAAATTCCAGGGCAAAACAAATGATTTGAAAAATACACCAATTTCAATATTTTCCACCAATCCATTGGGCTGTCCTTTAAGTCTAGAAAACTTTAGTGTCATTTGCACTGAAGAGGCCTGTGGCAATGTAGAGTCACTTCTGTGCATCGCTGAGTATAGAGCATGAGAACTATAAAACTGTCATAGATGTCAAAGTGGATTGCAATCAACAGCATAGCTGCTTTGCCTGGAAGGAAGACATTTTAACCAAGGAGGGTTTTATGGGTTAGAAAGTTGCATTAGGCATGCACATGCACATAGTTAGGATTACAGTATATAACATTTTCTAGACTGTCCGTAATGACAGTTTAATTGATTCAATTGGGATTTCTGGTTATTTGAAAAGATAATGTTCTGAATAAACTGAAAAAGGAGCTGTTACCAAACAGACAGAATATTAATCCTTAAAATAACCTGCGGGGAGGGGGACATCAAAAGATAGCAAACAAGAAAAATACATCCTACCTTTAATTTGCAGGTTCCTATTATCACCACCATGCAGACTAAAAATAGAGGCCCACATACTGCTAATGACTATATCGGTATAAGAACCGAACTATGTCTTGACTCCTTCTCTTCTCCATGTGCTTTGCATTCACATCCATCTTTTTTGTTTCCTTTGACATTTTCTGTAGTCAAATAATGGTGAGCACAGGTAATATATTATTTATTGAGTGTTGGGCACACCGTGAGGCAAATTAGTATTCAGACCTTATCACTCACTGCTAGACACTGCACACAGATGGAACACATTACCACATTAGGCCAGTTAAGAGGCTTTAAATTAGATTTGTGACTTGAAAGTTTGAATAAGAAAACTAATAGAACACATAATGAAGCAGGGAGAAAATTGGATTAATTATCTGCTACATTCAGAGTGAACTGTTGCTGATGCTGTGCTTTGCAGCCTGCTGTATTTGTTTCTGAAATGAAGGGTTTTTTTAAAGTAAAATGCTACAGTTGATTTAATGTATTAATAAACAGCATGGCTGCAACAGAACTTCAGATGTTTTTGCCCAACTGTCATGGTTATGCTGCTGAAGAAGCAGAACAGTTGTATAAATATGTTTATCTATACAAATGGCCAAGTTAAACAAGACATGTGGGATTAACTTTGACCCATTTTTATTACGTTCATACATACAAGTTTTAATAAAACTTTCACCAAGCCATGCAGCTCCATTGTCCAGTGTTCCTTGCGTTTTGAAAGGTAGAGATTACTCCAAACTCAATAACACAAGTACAGTCTGTGGGGTAAAGCTTGCCATTATATGCCAGTGTACATGCATATTTAAGATAATCAAACTATTTCATGTTTAATCATTGTTTTTTCCCTTTTCCACACACATTTTTTTTTTAATTTCACTTTGAAAATGCGTATCCATGACGTTATTATTGCAGCGATGTAGTAATATTACTTAAGCATAAGAACATGGGAAACAGCACAGCCCTACAAGGAAGAAGGCAGCCAGTTGAATTGAGTCGTATTAAACTCCTTTAATATTCTCTGCTTAGTCAAAAAAGTGTATTTATATACTTAAAGGGTTAATTTAACAAATGTCTCTGCTCAGCTCCGCTTGCTTCAAGCTCTAGATCTACTTCAGCAGAGTTAAACCATTCCTTAGTCTCTTAATCCTTGTAGATGGCAGATTATAATTCAGATCGAAGTAGATTGAAGCGTTCATCAGACTTCAGACAATCAACCAAAATGCAGTTTGGTGGGTCTATAATAGATGAGCGATTGCCACTTTTACAGGTCGATTCGATTATCGATTCGATGTTTGAAATAACCCTGATTACGGTTACGTTTATCGATTATTCTAATAACATCATACTTAGGGGGGAAACGTCACAAAAAGGTTCCTGATTGAATGTTTTTTTTTTATTATTTCTAATTAAAAACTACAATAAAACTTGAATAACTTTTTTCAACAGCACTTTCAAACCTTCAAAATGTACAGTATGCATTATATCCCAGAGTGAGAGCAGCTTTAGTGGTTGCCTGACACAAACCGCTTGAATTGACGGTGGCTGGAATGCGGAAGTAACTTTTATGATGAATGACCATAAACAAGACGTGAAGTTTTATAGTATAATAATCGATCGAAATTGTGCAGTTTATTAATCATTTGAAGTCGGTTTCAGTGTTTAATTTAAGAATCAGAAATGAACCATATTTTAGATTAAGTCGCTCATCACTAGTCTTTAAACCAAGAGCGATATTTATTTTTTCATTTTCTAGCAAAGTTTTATTTTTTGTTTTCTGCCGGAAAATTCAGAGATCAAGAGTACAAAGCTTACCTGAAAACATATTAAATCACCCAAAATGTTCATAAGTCCAAAAAGAAATAGCCACAGGGAAAAACTTCAAGTAAGACCCCAATGAAAATGCAATCAAAGCAATAGATACCATTTTTTTATGTGGTGCTGCATTTCAGTAGCTGTGGTTTCAATGTACACCAGGGCTTCAAATCACACAAATTACCGGAGAGGATACTAAATCTCTCTGGATAGCCAAGAATGCATACCAGCCTGACAGAAAGATTTTTCACAGGAAGACAAGTAGACCTCTCAGATGATGAACTACTTCACACTGATTCTGGTAAAGAATCTAAAGTAGATGAGCCTGTGTACCTGTCAGAAACTTTTGTGTAAAATCAAAACCATACATGGTATTTCTGAAATTCCTTTTGATCCTATCTCTGAGTACTTTTACAGTTTTTAGGTAGGAGGTCAATAATTACACATATGAGCACATTTCTAAGGAAAAAATAATTTCTGTGTGAATTTTAAGAGTATTTGTACTCTTAGATATCATACTCAAATGGGTACTCATCTCATTGGATGGCATCTGCAGAAGTGTTTTATTGTATCTGTATACAAAGTACTACTCCCTACTCCTCATACAGATTGTCTCCCTGTATCAGGATTTGACAGTCGCCACTAAAAAATAAATTGCAATAATCATAAAGGATACTTGTATAATCTGAGTACTCGGGACATCATTAGCAAATTCACCAAGGCTAAATTTAATAAAAGAGAGAGCTTGTAATAATAGAGGGAGATCTCTACCTGAATAACTTATTATAAATGTTTTACAGATCAAGAACACATATTGATCATAATAATTTTCTTTATATTTAATTAAGATTCATCCTTGGTCTGGAACAACGTTTTTTCATCAACTTCTTTGGAAAGTTAGCTTTTTGAGTCATGCACTGTGACAGGATGGCTGACGTAGTGTCGTCAGGCCAGATGAAGGAAGAAAACAAAGGCAGGTACTGCAGGGCAAAAGACGCAGCGTGTGCCGTTTGTTTTTAAATAACAAAAATAAATAAAATATTTTAACAAAAAACACTGCTCACAGAGCCAAATAAAACAGGTATACAAAAACAAAATCACAAACACAAAATACCAAACACACAGGTCAGGCTGGACAGATCGCTTTCACTGATCCTATGTTGATCTTTTTTTTTTCTTTTCCTCCTCACTCTCACTCGTTCTCTCCTCTTCTGAACACCCACCCAGAGCAGGGAGAACTGCAGGCTTATATGCAGGTGACCATCTCCCGATTAGCAACAATTAATTAACTTAAGATGGTCACCTTTTGCATGAGGTTTTTTTAAATGCTGATGGGGCTTTCCATCCACGCTATAAGACAATACAAAATGCACGGCTTTGTCGTCACATTTATAAAACAATAACAAAACACAGCTATGCCGTCATTTTTATAAATAATAATAATAATAATAATAATAATAATAATAATAATAATAATACAACAAAACAAATACAAAATAATAAATTGCACAGGGGTGGAGGGGCACCCTGTTCTAATAATTAACAATACATTTATGGCAATGCTTTGCCCTGCCCCATGCACACTATGCAGAGGTGTTATTTTTAGCAGCTGAGGGATCAATAAAAAGTGAACATTACTGGTCATGACTGGTTACTGTAGAAGTGCTCTCTGCTCAGCTCCACTTGCTTCAAGCTTAGATCTACTTTAGCTGCTCATTAACTGCCAAGTAATGAACTACCTTTGTTTCCCAGTTTAAAATATTCAGGAGAGAGTACAAGGCATGGTAGGATGCAATATGGAATGAGGCTTGTCATTACTAAGTTGTTTGAGTAAAGAGCCAATTTATTATGTAAAAGAATCTCTTAATTGAAACTGTCAATACGTCCCAAATGCATTACACATGGATATAATTATGGTTGGTTTAATGTGCACTGCAGCCAACATGTTAATTGTGTTTTTTATTTGTATTATTACAATTTTGGATGGAAAAGATCAATGTCAACAATATAAAAGCATGGAGTTTATGACACCTGATATTAACAACTAAACAAAATATAACACAATTTAGTAACACTTTAACAGTTCAGGGACCATTATAAGTGCTAATATACAAACCTACACACATGATATTAATTATGCATAATGCAAATGCAACTGTGTAATAGGTGTGCGTTGTTTGTTGCTCGTCGACTTTTTAAGATAATAAAATCATATTACAGAAACGTTCCAATTGTACCTAATAAGTGTGGCCGCCTCGATTTACAACAGATTTAATGTAATAGTTTAATGTAATGGTTCTTCCTTCCTTCCTGAGTTATTTTCTTAGAGAATCATTTAATGTAATTGTTTATTATATGTTTCCATTAAGATTCCCCCATAGCGCAAAAACAGATTTGTTAGTGTGCAGTTAAAAAGTTGTGTGAATACCGCTTAATGTAGAACACCTGTGTCAATACGTCTCTGTAGTCGGATAACGATTTCTCATACACATTTTCTGATAAAATACTTATGATTCTGAATTCCAAACAAATGTGTAAACATTACAATGTTTTTTTTGGTTTTATTCTGGGACATCTATTAACAATTGCGGCAATACACTGATGCAGCTCTGTGCCCAAACCATGTTTGCATTTGTGAGTTTCCGTGATAAGTGCTCGTTTGCAACAAGATTAAGAAAGATCAGGAAATGTGTTTTTGGATGTTAAAGTGTTTAATTGAGCCAAAACGGGCCTGACACCGAACAGTTGTAGTAAACATGATTTACATTAGTTTTTAATCTTCTGAAATACAGCATATCAACATTTGTATATTGGCATTTATTGTGTTAAGCCACCCAAGCAAGCATTATTGCCTGCAATTGGTATGGTTAAGCTGCACGTGCCTAGCCTTAAAACTCCTTAAAAAACAGCCCTCTGGGGGCTCCCGAGTGGAGCATCCAGTAAAGGCGCTCCACGTGGAGTGCAGGATGTGCACTATTCCTTTACCGACCGAGGACGGGAGCTTCTAGGGGGCGGCGCTCAATTGGCCGAGCGCCGCCTGGGGAGAGGGAGGGAGGGTTAGGTCGGTCAGGGTGTTCTCGGCTCACCGTGCACCAGCGACCCCTGTAGTCTGGCCGAGCGCCTGCGGGCTTGCCTGTAAGCTACCCGAGAGCTGTGTTGTCCTCCGATGCTGTAGCTCTTGGGTGAAATTCCAGAGCAGTACTGTGACTGCTTTACTAAGTATATAAAAGAAACAAAAAAGGTGACATGTTCCAAAAGTCCACTGAAAACCGTGAACCACAAAACACATTAAATTTTGACCTGACAGAGGCGTTTGTTTGCGCAAACATCCCTCTTGAAAAATTGGACTGAGTGTAGCAAATGGTGGAGTGATTCCTTCATCAGCCCAGCTGAGACATGAATACTTACCTAAAGTTGCCGAGTATCACAAGCAGGAGATTATGGAATTGGTAAAACAGTCTGGTTGCTTGTCAGTGGTCACACTGACGAGTCGCCTGATGCCCAAGATCAGTATGGGTTACACATTGTATTTGCTTTGCAAGAAAAATGGTGAACATGCATCTGATGTACTAGAAATGAAAGCTGTCCTTGCAGATACACTTTACCTACAGGCTGTTAATTACAGCACTGTTTCACAAGCTATTGTAAAGTGCGTGAATAAATTGGACGTTGATTTTGATGTCAGTGCATTTATCTCTATATTTGATGTTTAAAAAAATAATAATAACCTGTACACATAATTTATAAAATAGTTCTGTGCACGTTCCACGTATTACAATACTTTATCCGTGACACTGCCTAGAATTTTAAAGAAAATGTCCACGATTTTCTATTGCAAAAGAAATGACTCGTATAGTGATCAGCATTTAAATTTTCTTTCATGATGTGATCCTAGTTTCTGTTAAGTGAAATGTAAAAAAAGAGAAATAAAACTGAGTAAATATTGTTTTTTTTCCATTGTACATTTATTTGAGTTGAAAACTAATGTCATTACTTCATGAAAACGTGTCTATGGCCACTTTGTTTATTGCGAAGACACAACAATGGCAGGGATTATAAAACAAAAATGTGTTGTCTACTTTGTTTTTACCTGAAATACACACAAGACTAATTGTATTATTTGTTTTGTGGTTAATTCACAAGGATAAAGTAAGGTCTTTCTTACTTCTGGGATATTTTTCAACTTTAATACAGTGCTACATATAATGGTTTTGATAACATTTTGAAAAGGAGCGAATATCTGAAAGGATATCTAAATCTTGAACAAATAATTTTATGTTGCAACAAAGCTGGAAACTATATTGATCATTTGAAAAAAGGAGTAACACAGGCATGTCTCTGTCGTGAATATAGGTAGTCAAAAAACACTTTTTTGGCTTGTTAAGCAACCATGAGGCAAAGCAAAATTGGTTAAGAATAAAAGCTCAGTTTGGTGCACTTTGAAACGATTCGTGTCAGATGATTTTGAATAAATGTTCAGCTTCAATTCGGGATTTGTGCTTTCTGTTTAATTATTTAATGAACAGGATAAAGAAAAGTCATAATACTGAATAAATTAGATGAACAGGTACATGTAATTCTACTTACATATAATATTCACAATCTCATTTTGATTGTCCTTTCGCTATAACGAACCCCTCGATATAACGAACAATAGGCTTGGACCCCAACAGGTTCGTTATAGCGAGGGTGTACTGTATATACACCTGTAAGTGTAAGGAATTATTTTGTTAGCTACAGTCACTTTAAGGAGCAGCTCGAGACAAGGGAGATGATTATAATCTTTTGCAGGGATTGAAATAAGATAATTAATGCTATTAATAATAAATAAAAAACATGAATAAAAAATAAATCTTGTATTTCTCTGGCTCAGCACAAAAGCACAATGGTTGTGAACATTGTGTAGATGGCAGGACAAACACAATTTGGATAATTCAATATTAATAATTCATCTTCATTTCAGAAATAACCAGGCACCAGAAGAGAAGGAACTTGTCGGCTGCTTTTTGACATTTATTCACATTGAAAACACATCAGCTGTTGAAGAAGGTGTTATTGAATTCCACTGTATTAGTCACATGCGTTTACTTTGAACAATCTGGCATGATAAAAAGGGTATGAATAATTCAGGACTAGCACAAACAGTATAACTATTGACTTGGCATAAGCACCTCATCCAACCTCAACAGCAAACATATTCTACACAGAATTATTATTTGGATGACTTGGTAAAAAGGAGGGCAGTCACTACACAACGACTTGTCACGGAGTTAGTGAAATAGATGGCAATAACCTTGTAGGTAATTAGTAATCAAATTCAATTTAGTACCAGTCGTACTCATTTACTGCAGGTGTTCATTTTGCAGCATTTATTATAGCACGTTTTACAGGATCACCCTTGACTCTCAGTTCTTTTGAAGGATTTACATTTCAAAAAATGAAAAAAAGAGCATTAGGAATGAGGAAAATCATATTGGAATTACAAAAAGACTGTGTCTTTAATTGGTACATCTATATAAAAATGAATATTCTAGAACATTACAGATCTGAGGTTTCAAAATATTTCAGGATTTGTTTTGTGACTTTTCCTGCCATCAGCATTATACGTTCAGATTCGTAGTTTACTGCACATGAAACATATCCAAACACCCTTTATCGAGGTGCTATTACACATAGCAACATCTATATATTTAATGAACACATGTAAACTCAACAAAAAAACACATTGGATTTTTGCCTTCTTGCAATTTATAAACTAGACAAATTGCTTATCTATCTAGTTTAGAAACTCTCACACGGCGGTGATGGTGGAAAAATAGCCCAGTAAGTCCCTTTCACACTGGTGTGCTCTACCCAGGTCATGACCCGGTGTCATGCAGGTCGGCTACGCGATTTCACACTGCTTTTTAAAGAAGCAGGGTCAGCCTGGGTTACAGAAGCACAATGGCAAGATGGCATGCTTTTTACGCATGCTTCCATCCAAGCTTCTCTGGATAGAACTGTGGCTCAAATGTTGATTAGAGCAAATGTTTCTTCATCCCTGCTGCAATTTGGCTCATGGTGTATCAATCCTTGTGGAAGTGAAACATTCACACAGGTGTGGCTGTTTGTTACTTTGTCTGCTTAGGAACACGCATCATGCATTTTGTCTCACTCGACCTGGGTCAAAGCGTGTCAGCCAACATCCTGAGCTGAATTGCTGCCGTCCCGTGTCGAGCTAGGGTCAACCCGGTACGTGGTTTCACACTACGTGGGATTGTGACCTGGGTAGCCAGGCAGCAGTGTGAAAGGGGCTGTATATAGTACACACATGCAAGAAGTAAAGTAAAAACTGCTACAATACCTGTTTGTCCAGTCTTCATTCATTTCTGCCTAAAAATCGATTCAATTTGATATTCAGCCTTTTTAAATTATTAAACTACAGTGCACAGCCAGACTGCAAAGTTGCAAACATGCCTACTAAGATTATTTTCCTGTATTTCAGAGAAAGAAAATGGGTTCCCCTCACTCATACTCATGTGACATGAGATCAAAGTTTACTTCCCTACCATCACCATCCAAGAAAACAAAAATAAACACACGACATATGTTATTATCATTGTGTAGTGATGGAAGGTGACTGACAGAATGTATTAGACTTGTGTCTACAGAACTTTTCCAGGGGTACTACTCAATATGAAAAAAAACTGCACTTTGCACATTGATCACTGCCTTTCTCATAACAAGCCTGTTACCATAGCAACAAGCTTGAGTGCATCTTAAACTTCCTCAATGCAGATGAGCTGAGGATGCAGGGGAAAAAAGTAGTCGAGCTCCACAGCTTATAAAGATGCAGGTTCGAATTTGAAATGCAAGCTCCATACAACCCTTTATACAAACAGGGCCAAAAGCTCGGAACTTCGTATGTGATCCAAAGCGCTTGTTCGAAGCTGTTTGAATTCCACAGAAATGTGTTCACTGCAGCTGTAGTTCACACCCATTTCTATAGCTACAGATTTCTATAAGTTTCTACAGATCTGTAAAACTGGTTGTATTTTTTTTTTTACATTATCTGTTGGTTTCTATAAATATCTACAGATTTGTATAGTATTTTTTTTAATAAGTCAGTTTGCTATTCTCCAAAGACTAATTACAGTAATCAGACAAGACCAACTTGTGAATTCTATTCCATAGTTGTCCCTGATGAGTTCGATTTTTGCAGTGGAGGCTACCTTTCTTTTTCTGTTATTCACATCTGAGTAATCTTCAGTTCTTTTAACCTGCAGCATATTTCCAATAATTCAAGTTAACTCATTTTGAAGTTTAAGAATATCATTACTTATTTTTTGTCAGCAATAGTGATTCTCTTCACAGCATGTCCTTGTACTCAATGAACACAACCCCAGGGCCTCTCATATCTGAGACTGCCAGCTTTCTTTCATGTGCACTGCTGTGAGATGGGAACAGGGTTAAAACTGCCCGAATTAATTCAGCATGTTCTCTAAACCAACCTCTATGCTTGGGGTTCAGAGTACAACGATTCCTTGTGAAACACATTTGGACTGCCAACCTTAATGACTTTTTTTTTCCCCCAATCCTTTTCAAGTCTTTTAAATGTATGGCTATTGGTGGGTATATGAGTTGTCTTTTGAAATGCTAAATAAATTATTGTTCCCCCTAATGCTATCAAAAGACTGCAGTGTTGTTATAAAACATTTTTAAGTTCCAGTAATTTCTGTGCATTGCAGCAGTTGAGTTCACTGTTTGTACAGTATGGGTGACAACCAACAGCATCAAAATCTCAGACCAAATACAGTAATACATAAGGGTATTTGTTGGGTTACTTATGCATTAATGCAATGCAAGTGTTGTCATTGAAAACAGATATCCTTATTATTGACATGAAGTATTCAGTTGCTGTACACATGGCAAAACAAGCTGCATATATAAGCATTTAATTGAATATATACTGTTTAGTATTAAGATAGTTTGTGAGTGATAAAGGATGCAACTGCTGTGTTTCCCTTTTCTGCTTTCACCCTTTTTTAACAAGATATAAATCTCAATTGATTTACCTTCACTAGAAAGAAATTAAATGCCTATGATATGTTTTAATCTTAAAATAAAATGACATTACACACAGATTTCAGATCTAGTTTTTTGGTAAACTTGTTAGAGGCACTTCCCATTACTTGGTAGTAAATGTCAAATAGAGAGTGCACAATGTCACATTTTGGGAATGATGGCATGGTATGACAGGCTGAAGCTGATTCTTCAGTGGGGCTTTGCTATTGCATGTTTTCTGTTTTCTGTCACATTGTTACTGCAGTCCCCAAGACAAGGAGGTATATGTGACATTTCTAGTTGTCATAGTGGCAGCAGCTGACCAACCATACCTCTGAATCCAGAAAAATAACCATATTTTTTGTAAAGTATTGCTTTTCAGCTCTCAATCCAACCAAATGTCTTCTTCTATCAGCATGCACAGTCCCCTGAAGTTTCCACAGTGGGTATGATATGTGAGCATTTCAGCACCTTTTGAATTAGCACACCAACGTCAACAGTGAGTCAACAGGAAAAATAGTAGAGGAGTTGAAGAACAGAAAACAGCATCAGTCCCCCGAAAACTGGGCCTGTCAATATGCACAGTCTGCTTGTATACTTTAAACCTGATGTAAAACTTGTTAGAAGCATATTAGTTTCAAATTGTTGGTCTAGTTGGCTTTTTAGCTCAGAATGCACAGTATGAATGATTGTTTGAAGGTCTGGCCACACTAGCTAAAGGTTGTATATTTTAGTCTTGATGAAAATGTATGTTTCATATATTGGTTCCTGTGAATGTAAGGCAAGCCTACAAAGCATGAAACTCAGTATTAATAACCCTGATCACTGAGCCGCTTGTTCTTTCTTCCCAGAATGCTACTGGAAAATGATGTTCTAGTGCAGTTAAAAAAAAAAAATCCCCTTTCTCGGGTGAAGGTCTGACCTATTAAACTAGGTCTGGCCTTTTGCACACACAATTTAGAACTGGATATCTTATTTTGGGTTTGTATGTCAATTCATATTTCAATTTAAAAGCTCAAAAACTTCTGTCTTGTTTTTTAATGGACATTCTAGACGAGCTGACCAATTTCATCCAAGGGAACTATTTATCAGAGGTCAGGACTATGGGGCCCTGTGGCAAAGTGGTTAATTGTGTACATGTGCAGGTGATTAAAGAACAGACAATTGTAATCCAGGTTAAAAGGTTTGTTTTTATTAGTTGTTTTTGTCCAGTGCCTGACGGCGAAACAAACAGGAAATAATAATGATGGTAAGTAATACAGAGTCATGTATTACTTACATTTATAATTTCCCAAGCTGGTCCCGAAATAATAGTCCCGTTCTTGTATCCCCACATTAAGCACAAAACACATACACAAGTCCGGTTAGTGCGTGAATTAGTGATTGTGGTACAGTTTTACAGTGGTACAAGTGAAGTGCTGTTCCGGGCTCATGCTGGCCTCTGGCGAGAGCACCGGAACGTGTTAGCCATCTAGTGAATACACTCAGCAATAGACAGTACAAACAAAGACTCACAATTTATTTCACCAACAGTACGGGTCCTTCCATGTAAATGACACAACCAAAACGAAGGAACAGATAACATTGCTTTGACCCCTATTTATACTGTCACTCATTGCAGCTGTTTTTTATGATCTGCAGCTGCCACATAATTTCCCCTCTAGGTCAATGAGTTAATGTACCGAAGCTCTGTCTCTTTTCGACGTGACCGACTTCCTTTTACCCCTCGGAACGAAGTGTCAGGCCACGTAGTCCAGAGTACTCTGTTCCCGTTACTTAGCGCCCTCACAGGTCGAGAGGGAGATTTACCAACAAGAATCATTTTCTTTCTGTCACAGGCCCCCAATACAAAATACAATATGTTCGAAACCCTCTGCCTTGATTAAGCAAGCAAATCAAATAATGCATTTGTTGATATTGAATGCATATGCTGTATCTGTATCCAAATGAAAATACCACAGCTTACAGGTTAGGGTTTTTGATACAGTTCTAATTCATGAACATCTGGTATTTATCACCAGTTTAAAACATACTCTGTCTTGCTGATTGCTTTTTTATGTTGCTCTTCCACTTTTTTTCCTGCTGCAGATCAGCTTCTCGATTTGTCTGAAACTTGAAAAGGGCATTTTGAAGTGCAAGTTATTAAATGTGGCGTGGCCCTGTCTGTCTGTCAGACACGTTTTTACTTATATCTAGAGAGGAGATTTTTCAATTGAGATTACATTTGGTTTGGATATATACAGTACATACAGTACAATTTGTGAATATGGTTCATTTTATTTGACATCCTATAATTATCTTACCTCAAATACAAACGAGTGACCCCCACTCATACACTTCCTCTCAGTGCTTTCAGTTTATAATTACACAGTATTTAGTTAACTCAGGGGTTCTCTGCCTTTTTTGAATCATGCACCACCTTAGCATTTAAAAAAATATTTTACTTGGAGTCCCGTCACCCCTCTAAGCTCATAGGTAAAAGTTAGATATTTTCATTAAAAAAATTACTTTACCTCTACCCTAAACCTTGTTAAAAACAAACATATTTTTTAATTATTTGTGTGTTCTTCAAATTGAATTAGCTTCATTAACTGCAATGCTTGAAAGAGTTTCATTCACTCTAATTATTTTATTAATTTGATTCTGGCTTTTTCTGTTAACTACCCAGCTGCCCATTTATCTGGGTAATTTCCATGTTCAAAAGTGGCATGGTTTTTTTTGACAGATTTTTCATTCTTAGCTCTCAGATAAGCAATTTGGACAGTTTTCAGAACATTTTTTGGGTGTGCAAAGAGTCATTGTGCAGTCATATCACTTTTTAGAAATTCTTTTTTTGTGTGATAGATTTCAAAGCAGACGCCCTTCAAACTCTTTTCAATGCTAATGTCTTTATCTACCACATATACATCAGAAAACTAGCGTTCCAGTCTCAGGAATGGGTGTGTAGCGCTGTTATATGCATTATTATCTGTACAGTGTAGGTACAATAAATAAATAAAACCCTCATCTCATACTCTGAAGCAGCAGGCATCCATTTTTTACTCCCAGCTGTGCTATCTAAGGATGGGTCAGTCTGTCAAGCACATTTCTTAGGGACTGCTGCCATCTGCCAATGAAAAACAAACCTGCAGACTATAGGAGTGTATATATGCTTATTCATTTAGTCTAGCACACAAAAAAGACGTGAGAGAACACTGAATCTAATCCCCCTAGGCTACAGTACCAAAAATATACTGTAAATTTGAAACTGATGGAAATTGAGTCTGTGTGTATGTGTACATATATCATATTATATTTAAATGTGGAAAAAGAAAATGATTTGAATGACTCAGAAGACACTCAGAAGACAACTACTATGCAGCTACTGAAGTTATTTGTAACATTACATATCAATGCCACCAACAGTTTGTATAAAAACAGTGCCTATAGAAAGTCTACACCCCCTTTCAAAATTGTCACCTTTTGTTGCCTTATAGCCTGGAATTAAAATGCATTAAAATAGTTTTTTTTTTCATTGATCTACACATCCTACCCCACAACTTCCAAGTGAAAAAAATATTCTAGAAATTTGTAGAAAATTAATTAAAAATAAAAACTGAAATAGCTTGGTTGGGTAAGTGTCCACCCCCCTTGTAATAGCAATCCTAAATTAGCTCAGGTGTAACCAATCGCCTTCAAAATCACACACCAAGTTAAGTGGCCTCCACCTGTGTTACAGTATAGTGATTCACATGATTTCAGGATAAATTCAGCAGTTCCTGTAGGTTCCCTCTGCTGGGTAGTGCATTTCAAAGCAAAGATTCAACCATGAGCACCAAGAAGCGTTCAAAAAAACTCTAGGTCAAAGTTGTTGAAAGGCACAGATCAGGGGATGGGTATAAAAAATATCAAAGGCCTTGAATATCCCTTGGAGCACGTTCAAGACGATTACTAAGAAGTGGAAGGTGTATGGCACCACCAAGACCCTGCCTAGATCAGGCTGTCCCTCCAAACTGGATGACCGAGCAAAAAGGAGACTGATCAGAGAGGCTACCAAGAGGTCAATGGCAACATTGCAAGAGCTACAGACTTGTATGGCCAAGACTGGTCGAAGTGTGCATGTGACAACAATATCCCAAGCATTCCACAAATCCGGCCTGTATTTTACTCAAGAAAGCCCACCTTGAATCCCGTTTGAAGTATGCAAAAAAACACTCAGGAGATTCTGTAGCCATGTGTCAAAAAGTTGTGGTCTGACGAAACTAAAATGGAACTTTTTTGCCTAAATGCAAAGCGTTATGTTTGGCACAAACCCAACACAGCGCATCACCCAAAGAACACCATCCCTACTGTGAAGCATGGTGGTGGCAGCATCATGTTATGGGGATGTTTTTTCATCAGCAGGAGCTGGGGCACTTGTCAGGATAGAAGGGAAAATGAATGGAGCAAAGTACAGAGAAGTCCTTGAGGAAAACCTGCTGCCCTCTGTAAGAAAGCTGAAACTGGGACGGAAGTTTACCTTTCAGCATGACAACGACCCAAAGCACACAGCCAAATCTACACTGGAGTGGCTAAAGAACAAAAAGGTAAATGTCCTTGAGTGGCCCAGTCAGAGCCCTGACCTAAATCCAATCGAAAATTTGTGGCATTACTTGAAGATTGCTGTCCATCAATGCTCCCAAGAAACTTGACAGAGCTTGAACAGTTTTGTAAAGAAGAATGGTGAAATATTGCCAAATCTAGGTGTGCAAAGTTGGTAGAGACCTATCCCAACAGACTCACAGCTGTAATTGTTGCCAAAGGTGCTTCCACCAAGTATTAACTCAGAGGGGTGGAGACTTATCCAATTATGATCTTTCAGTTTTGTATTTTAATATATAATCTTTTTTTCAATAAAAACGTTTTTCCCGTTAACAGTGTGGAGTATGGTGTGTAGATAAGTGGAAAAAAATCCTAATTTAAATGCATGAAACTCTGAGGCACTGATACAACAAAATGTGAAAAAAATTCAAGGGGGTGTAGACTTTCTATAGGCACTGTAAATACATTCCCTTTGTCAAAATATATTTTATGAACAAAGCTGTTGACATAAAGAAATATGTAACTCCAATGTAATAAATGACAATATTCCAATTTGTTTGTCATATTAGAGCAGCCTAGCCTAACATGGAACACAATGTATGCACATGTTTCTAGTTACTGGTCTATATTAGGGGTGTGCAGAGAACCCATTATTCGCACTCATACTCATACTTAGATTTTACTCCGATTATGTCATTGGAAGTGGGCGGAGCTGAAGCCAGAAGTGCTGTTAAAATGCAACTTTGGCCCTGATCCTTGCAACATTGGTCCTCTAGAAAGTGACCAGACAGTGGTTTAGTGTTTATCTAAGAAGGATTTTTATTGTTTTGAAGTCCTAATGTGTCATTTTAATTCTTGTTGAGCAAGACTTATTATTTTTCAGTATCGAATTATATGGGATGTCTGTGATGTGGTGGTGATTGACGTACACAGTTGAAGTGGAGATCACTTTGACCAGATTGCAAGTTACAAAATGCAAGCTTAGTGGAAATAATGTATGGGCAAGAGGGCTATAAACAAAGCCTCAATATATGTGTTTTTTTTTTGTGTTTTTTTTTAAAAGGTCAGTTTATTCAGGGATTGATGTCACAATGAAAAGTATTCAATTATCAAGTTGGGAAACAAACATATAACCTTGTGGTTAAGAAAAAATGACCATGGATCATGTGCTTGTGGTTGCCTGGGTCTGTCAGTCTAGATGACCTTGGAACATGTGCCTGTGGTTGCCTGGGTCTGTCAGTCTAGATGTAAGTCTAAAATTCATACTGTGGGGTCAGAGAGACTTGAAAAACACTGACAGTACTTAGCTGTAAAATAAAACCCTGGGCAGGCCAGTTTAGGAGTGAACCATTTCTAAATGATATGCCTTTTATATCCCCAAGCTCCACAAAGGATGTGTTTTAGAAAAAAGTATCTAACAAATTAACACGAGGAAGAATGTATGACTGCAAGCCAGACAACAGGATGCACATAATTGCTGGTGTCTAATGTGGGTTTTTATTATTAATTATTATTATTATTATTATTATTATTATTATTATTATTATTATTATTATTATTATTATTAATAAAGAAATGTTATTTTAATTTGTTTGAACATAATTATCTAATTCAATATTAACTACCAAAGTGTTAAAGCCTCAATGCTTTGAAAAATTGTCAATTAAATCTCTTGTTAGTAGTTAATTATTATTTATACAAAAACAAATAACAAACCAACATATAGAATGGTCTTTTAACATGTTCTCTATCAAAAGCTTCTTGAGCTTTGAACAGAATACAACATTTTGAAGGCTTTTATTTCCCAATAAAAATAAAATAAGAATGAGACTGAATAGCTTTTAACAAATGTGGGACCATTCTCAGGTTTTGTAGTCATGACCTTCACTTGCATGGGTATTTGCTACAGGCAAATGCTTGTTGAAGCCTTGCACGCAAATATGCATGTCCTTTTGGAGAATTTATCCATAGTGACAAGCTAAATTGTATTCCATGAGATTTCATCTTAAGAACCTAGAATATTTTTGATGCTGAAATGTTAACATTTAAATATAGCCTTAAAATACTGTAGTGTGCACGGGGGAAGGCAGCAGTAGGGCTGGTAGGTGACGTAATCACACACAAAGACATAAGCCCGATATACGATCCTTGCAAAGGAGCCGGCTCTTTTGTACAGCGGTATCGGCGCTATGCTTTAGTACGAGAGGTCCCCGGGTTCGCGTCCGCCCTCCGCCTGTGTGTGGATTGCCTCGCCCTGTGTGATGCGCCTGCCTGCGGGAACCGAGATCACTATAATACATATAATATTTTCTTTCTCCAAAACTATGTACAATATTCAAATGTAAGTATTTCAATGGATTAGTTATTACACACTGAATTTAACATGAGTAACATGCATCTGACCACAAGACCCATGGAAATCAAACTACCTATAGGCTTGGTCTCTGGAGATCAGTTTTTCATAACTTGGTCTTTTGGAGAGCTTTTCATACAATTTGAAATTGGTCCACATGAATGTCTCATTGATCCTGTCCCAATCTTCAGTCAGTGTAAAACCAAGCTCTCTGATGTCACATCGATGGTTACAATGTTGATGAATATGACATCCAAGGCCCCAAAGGTGGTCTATGGGATTAAGCTTTAGACTTCTCGTTGGCCAGTCTATAACCATGTAATCTCAAGATAATAGACGACAGTCCTAACAGTATGACAATGGGCATTATATTTTATTAAAACAAACTTAGGGTTTCTAAATACAACTTCAATTGTATTTATCTTATTACAGGGTCCAGTCTTATTTCTATGTGCTGTAAATAAGATATTGCATAGATATTAGCTTTTTCGTGGTGTGGTTGGCCTGTAACAACCTTCTCCAGGACATTTAGTGTACAAGCCGGTGTTTTGATAATGTGTCCACAATCTGGAAACAAACAGAAGGGGTCACACCGAATTGGCCAGCTCCATGTTTTTGGGTATACCCAGATGCCAGCATTTGGACAGCTTTGGCAGACTGGACTGCAGTCAAAAAAACTTTGTCTGCTGCCACCTGGCATTATTAAAAAAAAAAAATAATAATAAAAAAAAAAAAAAAACAACTGTATAAATGGGTAATTGTATGTAAAAAATAATGTGATATCTTGTAACACTTGTAAGTCGCCCTGGATAAGGGCGTCTGCTAAGAAATAAATAATAAATAATAATAATTATTAGAAGCCATGATTCCCAAAACAACAACAAGAAGAAAATCAAAGATTAATTATATTTATGGTGTAAACAAACCGTACCATTTTAGCTGTCTGAAACTGTATGCTATTTTTCCTCCTCATATACAACTTTTTTTTTTCTGATGACACTAAGGCAATCCTCTGCTCAGGTGTGTTTGTGACAAACACAGCAGTAAAGAATTGAGTGGTGATATGAGGCCATCCTGTGCAAAGACCACTGCCCTGGATTTTCTACCTGATGGCTGTCTAGTACCTATGGCAAATTCATTTTGTTCATCTGACCTCAGTTTCTAATTAGCAACACACAGCCAACACACATATTTGCACACATTTAGAGGTCCAACAGGCAGTGGTTCTTGTGATTGCAGATGTTGAGGTTAAATAGCTAGACTATAGGGAAAAAACGACAATTCTCCTGTATTGTCATTGCTACAAACAACAGCTGATACTAACAGCACTTTATTTTCTCCAAATCACTATCATCTTCACATTTAATGAGGAACAGCACATGACCAATTAAAAAGACCAATTCAAGTACAGCCCTAACTGACTGATTTTAGGGGAGCAACTTACAGCATTTTCTGATACTCAGTTGACATTGATGATAGCAAGTTCATAAGATTGGAAAAATGTATCTAGAGAAAACAATGCAGCGAATCTATTCAGTTTAGTATGTTTGCAATCATTAAATACATGTCTGTGGCAGGGCTGAGGCCCTGCACATGGGGGTTTTGTGTTGGTTTATTTTTCTAAATAGTTTATTAGAGAGACAGATGCTCCACATAAAGGCACACACTGCCAGGCGAGTTTGTTTACAGGGAATCGTAGCCGATGATTGGACTGATGGTGGGCGTATTCCGGCAGGGATCTTGCAATAAAAGGGCCCAGCTGTGTGTAACTGGGGTTATGGTTTTAATTGGTATAAGGAATAGGGATTTATTTCGGGATTTGAGATCATACGTACTGTAAAAGTATAGCGAGGTGTGTAAGTGGGATCTTTCAGCAGACATATTGACAGCAACTTTTGATTGTAGTTTTCTTTTGCCTTTTGTACACTTTTTGTATGTCCATCGTGTGTTATCACTGCTGGTTTTTTGATTGTTTTCCTTTAAATAAACCCTCCAGGCACAAGTGGAGTTCCCAACATCACCCCCTGTGTCTCTCCAGTCTGTCAGCGGATAACCCACACCCCTTTATCACAATGTCCAATAATTAATATTATTTTAATAGCTTTCCACCAAAAATCTAGGGTTTTATTTTCCAGTTCCCACATATAAAAGGAATAATGTTATTCCTTTTATAACTCATTCATCGATGATTTATAAATTAATAAACTAAATTGTGATGCATATGGTCAATAACTCATGATCACTCTACAGCCAAAGGTCCAGTAATCCATGGATCTCCATGTCGGGGGCCTATTACTTTTATTATTGTAACCTTGCTATTAACAGTTTGTCATTAATAAATCTATCTTACAAGGTAGACTGATGAGCATTCCCCTTTTCACCACCATCAAAAAAATGTCTATTACAAGCTTATGGCAGGTACAACAGTACTGGCTTTACCCTGTGCCAGTTAGCAGTGGAGCTGCAGAGGTTATGTGCGGTGTCCCTGAAGTGTGAAACAAAAACAATCAAAACATTACATGCAAGTTAGTGTGTGTGTGAGACAGGCGAAAAAAGAAAGACACACTCCTCCAAGAAACACACCAGAAACATGATGGCAGCACATTTGTAAGAGATGGCAAGTAAACTCTGAAAACAGTACTGTAGTACTTCCCAGTATGACGTCATTTCCGTTTTCAAAGTACTTCGAAGACCTTCCGTAATTATTATTTATTGTTTAGTGTTTTAAGAGTTTGCACACCATCACTTCAAAATATGCTGCCATTGTTTGTTTTGGAGTGTTTTTTTTTGGATAATTGTGTCTTTCTTGTTTTGGTTGACATTTTTTTTATTTTTTATTGTTGCATGCAATGTTTTTTTGTTTGTTGTAAAAATAATATATGTTTACTCTTCAGGGCCACCGTACTAATGTGCTGAATCTTCATTGTGTACCGTCATTTTAACTTTATATTTATTTCTGGTCTATCTTTCTTTGTGGAAGGGGCGCATAAATACAAAGCATCAGTCAGATTGCTGAGCACTGCATTGTGGGGAGCTGAAAATGAAGCCAGAACAGTAAAAAGTCAACAATATAAAGAAACTGTCGGGATTGGAGGGATACTAATTTGCAATAAAACGGTTATCAGATTTCTGGGATGTAAAGGATCGGTTCAACATTGGTGGCTTAAACCTACATCTGGTGAGAACCTGTAATCTGGCAGCAATTCTTGTAGACACCTCTAGGCATTAATGCACGCAGCCATACACACGTTTCATCTTCGTAAGTGAGGACTTGCAAGTAATCTTGTGCAATCGGTTGAAGCGAAACAGACCTTTTAAACTTATAGAATCGCACTGTTTCTTTAGTGGTAGTAATGAGCAAATGGAAGCAGATACATTTGGTTGAAGCCTTCAAAAAGAGCAAAAATCTCTTTTCTGATGATCCAGAATGTCAGAGGGAAAAAAAATCATAAAAGCACCGAACCGTCTGTTTCTGGCAAATACGTTTCAGAGGGGAAAAAAATCATAAAAATACCGAACAGTCTGTTTCCGGCAAATATGTTAGTATTGAATGCTAGTACAATACTGCTGAATGATCTGAATTCTGCTGCTCTTCCAGGATTGAGCATGATAAGTGCACATTTAAAGTTTCATGTGTATTTTAATGTTATCAATGTCTTATATTAATATTGATAATACATTTTCCTAATCATTAACACATAATTACCAAGTTGTGTTATTATTATTATTATTATTATTATTATTATTATTATTATTATTAGTAGTAGTAGTAGTAGTAGTCGTAGTAGTAGTATTATAATCAGTAGTAGCCATTCACAGCCCTATAAATTATATTAAAATTCCAAGGGTTTACAGTCTTATCATGTTTATTACGTACAGGTCGTGTGGGCATCTTAACTGACCCCAGCACACAAACTGGCAGTTTAATGAAAATGATGTCCAGATTTCAAACTGTTACTGATGAAAACAGAGACGTGTTCGGTGAAAATCAGGAAAATGCTGCCACAAGAATAAATTTACTAAAAGCGTAACTGGAAGTAAATGGAGAAAACAGGAAAATCAAATACCAGTACAGCAATTCGACAACATTACGGTGTACTGGGAAGCAAAGACAGGTATGTAACATGACACAGATATGAAAGTTCAGTTTACTACGGTAACCAAACAGACTTCACATAGCACAAGAAATCATTAAAAACAAGGGAAGGTAAATGTGCTACTTTTCAAGCTATTGTAAACGACTGCAACTAATTATAACAAATAAAGTACACCAAAGTGTGCAATAAAAAACCTGGAATTGTATCTCAGGCTTCTGGTGACATGGATACTCCACCCTCGGCCTCATCATTTAACTTGCCACGAGAGTTTATTCCTCATATTATTATTATTGTTATTTATTATTGTTTTGTCACATGTAACATAAAAAAAGTTTATGTTTATACGCAATGCTTAGGGGATGAGTCATGATTAGTTGTAGTGATTGTGAGAGAAAATGATTATATGGAACCAGCATAACAGATTTGTGAGCTAGTTTTTTCCCTAGTTTATGTATTTCAAACAGATTTATTTGTAGCTTTTATTGTTGTCGTGCACTATTTAGCTGTCACTGTAGTTGTTGTTTTGTCTCGATAGCAGCACGCTGTGTTTAATGCAACACTCTGGCTGGCTGAAACAGCAAGCTGATGTAGAGTCATTATGGGCATGAGAAGGGATGTTGGTGTGGTTCAGTTGAGCGTACCAAGTGAAATATTCTGGGGGTGCTCCTGCCTCTAGACCTATTAAAAAATGAAGGGAAAGAGAAAGAGCATTGTAGTGCAGTTGGCAAAAACACAGGAGCTGTTTTGAGATATTAAGCAGATTTACTTTAGTTAATGAAACACACTTCAGTAACAGTGAACAAGCAATGTGATACAAATAGTAAATAATATTACGAATACTTAAATGGAAGTACAATATATGATATATGAGCTATACTATATATATATATATATATATATATATATATATATATATATATATATATATATATAATAGATGGGCTTCAGTAAGTTACAGGAAAATAATTTCAGCTAGGGTTTCTGTGACGTCATAATTTTATGAGACCGAAGGTCGAGTAATTTATAAACTGTCACATAAACCTGAGATTAAATTATTTTCCTGTAACTCACTAAAGAGGCCCATCTATTATTTTTTATAATACATGGATATCCTTGTGATGCTAATATTAAAGAAGACGAGGTTCAGCAGTACAGTTTGTTTTTTTTAAACGTAGTGTTTCAGTGCTGTACAGGCGTTCTATGTCATTATCTGTTTCTCCAGTTTCTCTGAGCTACGAATGTATCAGCTTAACATTTTTTTTTTACCGTATTCTCATTTTGTTGATCATTAATGAACGTTTCTGTACTGTGGGTGTTGTCGAGCGATTGAAAACGAGACATTTTGTGTTTGAATTGAAAGTGATGGTCTCTCTCTCTCTCTCTCTCTCTCTCTCTCTCTCTCTCTCTCTCTCTATATATATATATATATATATATATATATATATATATATATATATATATACATATATATATATACATATGTGTGTGTCATTCATCCTGATTAAAGATTTACAGATTTACAGTATTATATAAATGTAGTATTCACAAAAATCTATAGGACAACAGTAATGGTAATCAGCAATTACATATATTATTCTCAAAAATGGCACTGAACCAGCGGTATTACAAGGACTTTTTTTCTGAGGAACCACAAAGACCCTCATTTTTTTCTAACAAGGATTTTCTGAGGTCAAACCTAACTTAACTATTAAAGAGTTAGAAACAGAAGTGATTACACTGGGGTGGAGAACAAGTAAAGTAGGGGAACTATTTGTACGAGTGATTAATGAGAGGCTTGACAAGGCTGCAGAAAGAAGGACCTCTTGGGGTAACTTCAAAATGGGTTTCCTACATGTGAAAAAAACAGATTAGATTTAAACAATGTTTGTAGAAATACTTGACATGTAGGGCTACATTCATTTTTTTCTGAAAGGTAAAAACACCAATTAAAATTCTAAAACTAATAACAAACAACTCGTAGATTACTTAAACAATCAAGTGTCTGTGTTGTTTGTTCTAGTTTGGCAGATTAGGGTTTATAGATAATAATGCCACAACATCGGTCTAGATGTGATATCGAATAACTAATAACACAGGCACAACATTTTTCCAACCCAGCAGAAGATAATACTGACCGATTATATTGTTACATTTTAAGTGGAATTGAGTCTCGGAAACAGTGCTGTTCTCATGGCTGCAGTCGCTCAATTGATAGCGAGCATGGCTTGGGACCTCGAGCTGGGAGGATCAAATCCCAAAGAGATTATTTTTCTTTTTGATTACATTACACGGTCACACTTTATTTTAAGGGCTGTTTTTTTTTGTTTGTTTGTTTATTAACAGTTAACAAACAGCTAATAAACATGTTAATGTACATTATTTATTTTCTGTTATCTATTAGTTTATAATATATAATAGGCCAGCTGAAACTGCAAACACCAGAGCCGTATGGATGATCAATCAAACACCAGAGCTCTATGGATGTTCAATACCCAGTGGATCATATGCTTGAAATCAGTTCAGATTGTTACTGTAGTAATGTTTAGCAAATTAAATCAAGTTTTTATTAACCCTAACCCTTAGCTACAAATTAACAATGTTTGTTAACAGTTAATAAACAAAAAAAATGGCCCTTAAAGCAAAGTGTGACCCATTACACATTAGCTGCCCTTGTCCTTTTATATATATATATATATATATATATATATATATATATATATATATATATATATATATATATATAATCTGTATATATAATGTGTGGTGTTTTGTTGTGGCCATTCCCAAATTAGTTAATTGACTGACAATTTGGGGATGACCACCTGTATAAAAGAGGAGCTGGGTTAGTTAGTTTTGGGGGGAATGACTGGGAGCAGCAGATTGTGTTCCCTGGCCCTGCTCTGTGATAGCATAGTGCAGGTGCTGTTTTGGATTTGCTTGTTTAATTGTTTATTGTGTTTACTTTATTTAAATAAAAGTGTGCTCTAAAGCACTTAAACTGCAGTCTTCTGTCTCCATGTCTGCTATTCCTGCTGCTTGCCAGCCTAGACCGCAGTGCTACTCTGCCCCAAGCTGGTGTTTAGTAGACCACCAATGACACACAACTGACCCAAGTGATGTATTTAGTACACTAATAATTGTAGTGCTGCATACATAATTATGTTTAAGAACATAAGTTCAGCTCCCCATGAAATAAAGAGACAGAAGTGTACAAATGTTAAACCATTCATATTCCTACAGAAACATAGATAAAAAGCAATGCACATGCATCAGCATATCTTGCAAATAACTTATTACCGGTAATTAATTTACATACTGGAGTGGAATGTGCTCAGGATCTACAAAAGCAAAAATTATCAAAAGAAACTGTACACATGCAGTTAATAAAAACAAGAAAGCAATAGTGAGTCTATCTTACACAAAGCAGTGTAGGCATTTGTTAAAACAAAACAGTTTACAGATAAAGACTACAATTAACATAGCTGTCTGCACAGGCAAAAAAACATTTAAATGTGCTATAGACGTCTATATTATAAAACGTACTTCACCCAAAGCATTATTTGACAGAAGAAAAGAATATAAAGGAAAAGTCAAATTGACCTGTCAGTATTTCATTGGGTGAAAAGATGGAGGTCTTGGTGGTGTCATGTACCTCAATATATTGAAATTAGAGGTGGCTACTGACAGAATAAGATTACTGAGTCTAGACGGTAAAGGTGTCTGTAGTTTTCTTGTAATGTTGTTGTTTTCCATCACATTCAATGAAGAAAAACAGCATACTTGTCAGACATGACTTTTAGACAACTGATTTGATATCTGCTTCAAGCAAGCAAGAGGGTGACCCAGGGCCCAATTCAGTCAACATTGAGCACTCTTACATTGCTTGACCATCAATGACGTGCTAGTCAAATACAAATACAAACTGATATCACATTAGCTTTGTTTATTGTTTGTATTGATTTTAGGGTAAAGGGTAATTGAATTTGGCCCCAATAGTGTTTCCTTAGTGAATAACCATAACATAACTCCATAAAAGCTGAATTAGACGATGTTTAAAACCTGCTCCCTGAAGTTGTGGAGCGTGCACTGAATATATTGAATCTTGCACCTAAATATTTTTCAGTACAGGTAATTAAAAAAAAACAACATACCTTCACTATTACATACAAATACAAAATACAAATCAAACTTCCTCTATTTCTACATCATTTCTGTGATTCGTTTTGTGTGTCAGATAGTATCTACTGATTTTTTTTATACAGTTCAGCATTTTCACCTCATTTGAAGATCACCTTTATTTAATTGTTTTTAGTGGCTTCCCTTGAACACATTTAGTATGTTAACAGATTGTCAATGGTAATCCTAAAGAAGCAACAAAAATGACTAGGGTAACACAATTTGGTGTCTCTAATTACTGGGTATTTACATAGTATTTACTTAGTAAATACAAGTGCACTTACACATAATTACAATGTGGTTATGGCATAGTTACAATGTACTTAAAGTGTAATATTTTTGCATGATATAACCCTATGCCCCCCTAACCCAACCTCTAAACACTAACCCATTTCTGATACAACTGTGTACTTAAATATGTTGTGCAAAGAGATTTACATTGAAAAGTGCTCGGGCAGAAGTCCTAAATCTGCTTGTCATTTTTACTTTAAAATCTGTGTAGTTTTCAGAATGTAGTATTGATATTACATTGTTCTAAATGTTAATTATAAATGACAGGGGTAACTTTGACCACAGCTGTGTTGTTAGAGACAGGAACAGTGTATCAGGGCACAAGTGGTCTGTCACAATGTTTGTTTATTTTCTTTTTTCTTTCAACTGGAGCTGTGATCCACATTTCTATAAAAGACATATTCCCCAGGAGTCTACTCTCATCTGTTTTATTAAAACCAAACCGCATAGCTTTCTCAGCCTATTCGTAGTGTGATGCAAACTCACAAAAAAGAGAAACAAAATGTGTAAGATACTGTAGCAACTTGGGGTGTAAAGTGTGTGAGGATAATTGCTACTGTGTGGTGCAGGAAGAACTCACAAGACTCCATAAACCCTGAAGTCACCTGGCCAGTGCTTAATTGCATTGTGTTAACTGTCCCTAATCCCTAATATAATGCTTGGTAGGCCCTGCTTCAGTGGTGTAACTTTCAGTCGAAGTAAGTAAAAGGGCTTGGGAGGTAAGTAAAGCGTGCCATGAAATACTGACACGTATGTGAAATTAGATTCTTCAAATACCATAGCTTCATGTGCTTCAAACATTGTTTATTTATTTATCAAGTGCAATTTGCACCATGTAACAAAAACATTTCTTATTTTTATTACAGTGTATTACAAACTCACTACTATTATACATGTCAGTACACATATAATCTACATCAATGTGTCGATGGAGTATATTTGTATGTCTATGAAGCTACTTGGGACAACTAATCACATATATCTTTTAAAACAATGTTGTGATCTGTTCCCAGCTATTATGAAGATGTTTACACATTTTCAAATCAATCCCGGTGTTCAGAAGTTTTAAGAGAATCAAACAACTATAAAAAACTGAAACATCTGTACATCCATAAAGAAAATGTATAAATAAAAATATATAAAAAAAAGTTTTCTGCAAGTTCACTAGCATAATAATTGCAAATGCCAAAGTTACAGATATTGATTTCCAAAGATTTCCATTTAGCAAAATCTTTGGAGATGTTGGAGATATTTTTTTGTTTTTCAGTCCCACAAACAACACTGTCACTCAGAAAAATAGGTATTTTAGTGAAAGCCAGCTTTATGTGTTTGTGAAAGCCAACATTTAATTACTGCATTTGTAAATGAGATACACATTCAAAGACAATCAACCCCTTTTACAAAGCGAAGTAGTACAATTGAATTTGCCCCAGGTCTTTTTAATTAGCACATACACCTTTTACTCTGTTGGGGCATGTCTGTTTGATTTGTTTTGTGTATGAGATAGTTCAATTAAAACACTGGAAGAACTTTAAAGGCAGAGCAATTTACACCACCCTAGGAGGTCAATGAATCCAATATAAATCTGCAAAACATTTTTCTTCAACAAGAACATCTATCTCTTAAAGAAAAAGCCATTTATGCTATAAATAAGGCTTCCCAAAAATCATGATTTTGTATCAGGATATGGGAAATTTAGACAGAAATTGGGACTAATGGCATATACAGTAGGGACATAGTTAGTGTGGGGTGCAACCACGGGAAATCACAAATGAGGCATGACGGCACAAGACCTTCCACAAAGCACCACACAGCAGTACCACTGATAGTAGTAATGGCACCACACTGCTAGCTTTACCATTTCCTTTTGAGTACTAGGTAGTATCCTTTTACAGTAACCATGTCATTATTATCTGGCAGATCTGGATGGTGTAAAGCTGAGAAACAGTGCTCACTAAGACTGGCATTTCACACCATTGTGAATGTAGTGCTTTACTTCACCTTTCTTACAATGTAACGTAACAGTCAACTTGCCAAACAGAAATTCTTCTATATCACTTTGTAATCTGTAAAGAATGTTACAGCATTTGGCCTTTTGCTCTGTGAATGTTGGAGCGATTTACACAATGATCAAAATCTGCTGTCGGTGGTTTTTATTTTTATTCACTGTGCACTAGCAATTGGGCTTCAATGATAACTTCATTTGAGCCCATATGGCCTTATGATGAATTGTGTCACCCATGGGGATACGAAGGTAGTTCTGTCATCAGGCCCATTCAGTCCTTGCACGCTCTGAGAAACTGCGAGGAAAGTTATTAACCCCACCTCCCTCCATGTAATGGCTTTGAACCTGGATCCCAGAGGTGAAAAAAGAGTGCCCATAATATCAAAAGACATGTTACGCAACGATGTCCCGCAAGACAAACAGAACACTGAGCATCTGTGGTGCACAGGTCCATTGTAATCCGGGTCTATATTATGCATTAGAAATGTTATTACAGATTTTCTGTGTGTAAAAACACAATTAAATGAGAATCATCATTCATTGTTATATTTGAAGAAATCTGAAAAGAAATATAAAAATGATATGAAGAAAAAGTATCCTGTCAGTCTTACATAATGCTTATATGTACAAATCAGCTATTTTTAATGCAATTGTTTTAATGGCGTGTGAACCATAGCAGTCCACTCTATACAGTTTGGATAACTTTGGATTAAAGTTTCAAAACTGCTTTGAATTTATGTTCACTAAAGCCCATGGCACAAGAGGAAACCTTTTTGGCAATTGCTGAAGTAACAAGTTGACTTCAACATTCAAGTTGATCAAATCAAAACCTTTTTTGAAAAATGTCCCCTAGTTGCTTGATAAGTTGCCAGAAAAAGTTACCCAAAAGTTGCCTTGTGTTGCAAGAGCTAAAGTCTTGGGGATTAACACTGTACTTTATTCAAATGCCAACATCAAAAGAAGCAAACCACAAACATATTCACAAACCTGCATCAAGTACTGGGACTTTATTAGCTGTATTAACAATGTAGAAGTACTGCCTCCAAGGCCTGCATCATACATTTTGAAAGTTAAGCCACTTTTTAACTCACTGTTTAACCAGACATAATATTAAATATGACTATATTTCACCACAGTGAGAAAAGATAGATGACTATGGTAAATGTTAATAGTGGTCCTTCATCTTCCATTATTACTGTAATTGGAAACTCTCTATGTTTTCGAAACTACCTAACTGAAAAGAGATAGAAAACACATGTTAATGACTGTAACTATTTACAATAAATGTGTATACATCCAACAACATAGTAAATCTTAAAAATAAAAAATATGAGCATGTTTACACAGTATAGCCATGAATGTTTAATAACCATATTTTGCTACATATAAGCCATTATAGAGCAGTGGTTTCTAATAATGCCTCTCTCCCAACATCCAATGGTTAATTTTTCACATTGTATTGACACGTATCTAATCATATACTTTTGTTATAACTACTACAAATAATGTATTCAATTATGTAATAAAAGTGTAATTAAAATGTTGCTATGTTGTCCCTGCATTTTGAAGTGTATCCACACTTAGATTACATACTTGATTGCTTTTGTAATATAATAAAAACTTTACATATTTGCAATATGCAAACTTTAAATTAATTTTGTCTTACCTATTATTATTGTAAGCCCTATTATCGCAGATCTTTAAGAATGTGCCGAATAACAAGTATGGTAATTTTTTTCCAAGTAGGTTTACCTAACACTAACCCTAACGCCTGCCTCCTTCCAATGGCAAAAATACACATCAGGACGTCGAAATTATTAAAATCATTGTTATATTACAATACAGTAATAAGTTTAAGAAAAATATCGTCTTTACAAGATCATTGGATTTTATTTTGCAACAAGAGAACCATGTTAAAGCTATCAGTGTACAGAGTCTCCTCTCCCTAAAGTAGCAGCAGACATTAGATTTCTACAAATGTTACTCAGATAATTCCTGATCGACTATTAATCAATATAGTGCACACCTGAAAAGTCCACTGCCATTCTGATAAACTAGTAGTCTTTAAAGGCTGTCTGATGTTAGAAGAGGTTGAGGAATGAGGGCCAAATGTTCTTTCCATTGAGACTTTCCAATCTCTGCGGAATCTAACAGTTATCCCCTATTCAAGGTCAAATGATTTATTCAATGCTGTTCAAGAAGCAATCCATTTTCAAATCTCCTCATCGGGTAAGCTGACCCTGCTTTTCTGCTCAATGACAGCACTGAGTTCTACCGAAAGTGACTGAATAGAATTGTTTGGAAAAATTAGGAAGAAGATAACATTGAAAACATTAGTAATATAGAATATCATGGGAGTGAATCTCAAGTGGGGTATTACCACTGGCATGTCCTAGCATTGCATTTGAATATAAACACTAATAGGAATCAGGAATATGTGTGCTAAATTAAAATAGTTAAGTAATAACACCCAGGGGCACAAGCACTATCATCTGATAATGACTGGAACAAGGTGGTTGTGTGGCCCAGAAAGATAAGAGAAGCTAACAGACAGATGAACAGCACTGATGAGATGATAATGCCCACAAACAGTTTAGACTAAAGCAAGGCAGTTCAAGTGTGAAAGGATAGCATCAGTAATGAGACTCAGAGTCAGGAAGCTGCAGGATTGCACACGTTTAAACAAACAAAAAAACACAGGAACAAATTAACACAAGAACAATAACCAAAATAAAAGGTTTAAATGAAACAAATGCCTACTTTCAAGGCTGGGCAGCGCCTTCAGTGAAAATTCTCCTTTTAAACTCCTCTTGTAAAGGCTGGGCACCAGCCTTCACTGAACCCTCTCCCTTAAACAAAGCATTTGGCTGGGTCTTGATTGAGGATCAATTATTCAATCAAGACCCAGCCACATCCCACAATTAACCCCATCCCTGCCAAACTTAAATACAAAATAATACATCTGTATTTAAGCAATACACTACAGAAACACACTATTTACATGTGCAGGGCTTCTGCCCTGTCTTACCAAGATTGGTGCATTAATGCATAATACAAACCCTAACCCTAACCATAACCATAACTTAACATATTCCAGTAATATGCATGTTAGAATGAATATGCACACACACACATCTCTCTCTCTCTCTCTCTCTCTCTCTCTCTCTCTCTCTCTCTCTCTCAACAGCTGTATATAGAGCTAAATTAGTAAGCTGAGGAGTCAAGTCTCTATAGTACAATAACAATGTGTTATATATGCAATATATATATATATATATATATATATATATATATATATATATATATATATATATACAGTGCCTTGCGAAAGTATTCGGCCCCCTTGAACTTTGCGACCTTTTGCCACATTTCAGGCTTCAAACATAAAGATATGAAACTGTAATTTTTTGTGAAGAATCAACAACAAGTGGGACACAATCATGAAGTGGAATGAAATTTATTGGATATTTCAAACTTTTTTAACAAATAAAAAACTGAAAAATTGGGCGTGCAAAATTATTCAGCCCCCTTAAGTTAATACTTTGTAGCGCCACCTTTTGCTGCGATTACAGCTGTAAGTCGCTTGGGGTATGTCTCTATCAGTTTTGCACATCGAGAGACTGAAATTTTTGCCCATTCCTCCTTGCAAAACAGCTCGAGCTCAGTGAGGTTGGATGGAGAGCATTTGTGAACAGCAGTTTTCAGTTCTTTCCACAGATTCTCGATTGGATTCAGGTCTGGACTTTGACTTGGCCATTCTAACACCTGGATATGTTTATTTGTGAACCATTCCATTGTAGATTTTGCTTTATGTTTTGGATCATTGTCTTGTTGGAAGACAAATCTCCGTCCCAGTCTCAGGTCTTTTGCAGACTCCATCAGGTTTTCTTCCAGAATGGTCCTGTATTTGGCTCCATCCATCTTCCCATCAATTTTAACCATCTTCCCTGTCCCTGCTGAAGAAAAGCAGGCCCAAACCATGATGCTGCCACAACCATGTTTGACAGTGGGGATGGTGTGTTCAGGGTGATGAGCTGTGTTGCTTTTACGCCAAACATAACGTTTTGCATTGTTGCCAAAAAGTTCGATTTTGGTTTCATCTGACCAGAGCACCTTCTTCCACATGTTTGGTGTGTCTCCCAGGTGGCTTGTGGCAAACTGTAAATGACACTTTTTATAGATATCTTTAAGAAATGGCTTTCTTCTTGCCACTCTTCCATAAAGGCCAGATTTGTGCAGTATACGACTGATTGTTGTCCTATGGACAGAGTCTCCCACCTCAGCTGTAGATCTCTGCAGTTCATCCAGAGTGATCATGGGCCTCTTGGCTGCATCTCTGATCAGTCTTCTCCTTGTATGAGCTGAAAGTTTAGAGGGACGGCCAGGTCTTGGTAGATTTGCAGTGGTCTGATACTCCTTCCATTTCAATATTATCGCTTGCACAGTGCTCCTTGGGATGTTTAAAGCTTGGGAAATCTTTTTGTATTCAAATCCGGCTTTAAACTTCTCCACAACAGTATCTCGGACCTGCCTGGTGTGTTCCTTGTTCTTCATGATGCTCTCTGCGCTTTAAACGGACCTCTGAGACTATCACAGTGCAGGTGCATTTATACGGAGACTTGATTACACACAGGTGGATTCTATTTATCATCATTAGTCATTTAGGTCAACATTGGATCATTCAGAGATCCTCACTGAACTTCTGGAGAGAGTTTGCTGCACTGAAAGTAAAGGGGCTGAATAATTTTGCACGCCCAATTTTTCAGTTTTTTATTTGTTAAAAAAGTTTGAAATATCCAATAAATTTCATTCCACTTCATGATTGTGTCCCACTTGTTGTTGATTCTTCACAAAAAATTACAGTTTCATATCTTTATGTTTGAAGCCTGAAATGTGGCAAAAGGTCGCAAAGTTCAAGGGGGCCGAATACTTTCGCAAGGCACTGTATATATTATTTTTATTTTTATTATTTTTTCAATAACTATAAAAACATGTACAAGTAGACATATTAACTTATTAACAAATGAATAAAGGATTTAAGATTAACACACACTGAATGTAGACTTAAAATATATTTAAATATGCTGACCAATAGCAATATTTTCCCATCCAAGTTAATAATTAAATGATGCTCTTTAGAGTAGTGTATTTCAGCAACCACTATCTTCCATTTGTGATCTGGCTTTCTTTAGGAAATAGATATCACCATCTTTCATCGATTATAGTTGTATAATTGTGTACTTGGCAGGACTCCCAGCTATTTAAAACTATTGTTTAGAAAAAATGCATCTACTTTACCATTTAAACTCTTTTAATCATTCAGTTATGGCAGTAAATAAATTACATACAGTAATCTGACAAGGTTGCGATCAGTTTCTGTGGCCCTTACCTGCTGCAAACTTTAAATCCTTCACAATATCAGTAGCTTCAAAGTTGACTTTCTCACTTGTTTGTATTTTGCCTTTTTTGTGTGTATGACTATTTAACTTGGCATATCAATGAATACTGCATTCAACTGATCCAGTTGTATCAGTTTTCTGTAGACTGATGTGAGAATTAAAGGCAGGAAACTACATGCACACACTGGACATAAATAGTTCATGGATACCCCAGGTAGTATTATAGGATTAAAAAGGTTTCTAATTTATTACACCTGAGAACTCGTAGGATTACATATTTTTTGTGCCACGAGTTCTCTCAGTGACAGATGGAGATCAGTGCCCTGCAGAACTTCTTCCTGTTTCTGACAGAATGTTCATTTTCTGATGATTAGATGGATTGATATGCAAGTGTGCAATCAATAGCTCCAAAGAGATTGGGGCTATCCTAATCTGATTAGTCTCTGAGACAGAACTATATTCCTTTACTCTGTTAACTAATTGAACTGTCATGTGCATCAAGCAGCTGTATGAAACAGACTTGCAAGACATACAGGCTTGGAGATTTTAGCATGCATTGTCAGTAACAACTACACAGATTAAAGTGTGCATCACCTTTCTGTCAACAAGAGCTGTCTTTTTTTTCTTTTTATTTAGTATGACCAATTATTTTAGCCCTGATTTTCTGCCCAATTTTGGAATGTCAATTCATTTTTCTCCTCACTGCAGAAATTCCCCACACAGCTCAAGAGATCCAAAAGGTCAGTGAGTGTTCTCTGGTCCCATAACCAAGACAGCTTCCTCTACACCCAGGAACTCGAGCGGATGTCAGCGAGCTACAAGCCTCTGGAGGACAAAGGCCAGCCCTGCAGGTGTCCGCTTTTGAGCTCACTGGGCACCTGGCCAGCAGGGTTCGTTGTGGCGCAATGAGGAGAAACAGTCCCTGCCAATGCAGCGCTCCCATTGGAATCCCTAGCGAAGACCAGCCACTCCACACAGCGCTGTATGACTCACCCTGCATACCGACCGGCGACACAACACAGCGCTGTATGACTCACCCTGCACAACGACCGACGACTCCACACAGCGCTGTATGACTCACCCTGCACACCGACCGGCGACTCCACACAGCGCTGTGTGACTCACCCTGCACACCGACCGGCGACTCCACACAGTGCTGTGTGACTCACCCTGCACACCGACCGGCGACTCCACACAGCGCTGTGTGACTCACCCTGCACACTGACCGGTGACGCCACACAGCGCTGTGTGACTCACCCTGCACACCGACCGGCGACTCCACACAGCGCTGTGTGACTCACCCTGCACACCGACCGACGACTCCACACAGCGCTGTGTGACTCACCCTGCACACCGACCGGCGACTCCACACAGCGCTGTGTGACTCACCCTGCACACCGACCGACGACTCCACACAGCGCTGTGTGACTCACCCTGCACACCGACCGGCGACTCCACACAGCGCTGTGTGACTCACCCTGCACACCGACCGGCGACTCCACACAGCCCTGTGTGGCTCACCCTGCACACCGACCGACGACTCCACACAGCGCTGTGTGACTCACCCTGCACAACGACCGACGACTCCACACAGCGCTGTGTGACTCACCCTGCACACCGACCGGCGACTCCACACAGCCCTGTGTGGCTCACCCTGCACACTGACCGGTGACGCCACACAGCGCCGTGTGTCTCACCCTGCACACCGACTGACGACTCCACACAGCGCTGTATGACTCACCCTGCACACCGACCGGCAACTCCACACAGCGCTGTATGACTCACCCTGCACACCGACCAGCAACTCCACACAGCACTGTATGACTCACGCTGCATACAGACCGGCGACTCCACACAGCGCTGTATGACTCACTCTGCACACCATGCTGGCTGCACTTTTACAAGGCGAGTCACTCGGGAACCTCTCCAAGAGCTGTCTTAGCTGCTTCTACTGAAGCCATCCTGGATTCCTGTTACTTCAACTTTTATTAACAGTTTTTCATTAACTTATTGATTATTTAAACCCAAATAAAAGATAATCAAAATGATTATTGATTTGATTGTCTTTTTTACTTTGTCTCAGGTCATGGTCAGAAAACTCTTTTGTGGCACTGTGGCAAGATGCCCGCCCCTTGTATTATTTATGTTGTATTATTATCAACATTATTATAAGGCCACAGTATAAAAGACCCACTCCAGGCTCAGAGCAGAGAGAGAGTTTCGGAGAGAATTAAGTAGTAAGAGTGAATGCTACCAGCCAGCGAACAAGGTACTCGTGGGAGAAATAATTGTTATTGTTCATGTTATTTTACTTTGGCCTATGTTCCCTTTGCTTTGGTGTGTTTGTGTTTTGTTTAAACTGTTATTTTTGCTATTTAATAAATATAATGCACTCTGTTTATAATAATCACTGATATAAGAATCAGCCGGATATAGTGATCAAAACTACTGGGACAAAATCATTCCTATACTAACCAATCTAAAATACTCTGCTTGTAAGAATCAAGCAATCTGCTTATAAGACTCATTTTGGGGCAAACTGTCTACATATAATACAGTACTTGATCAAGTGCAATGATGTGTACAGCCAATAAAGCAGTTTTTGAATTTGAATTTGATCATATCTCACGTGATTAGGCACATATGCAGCGTGGATAGTGCAAACACTGCATTGTTTGTAATCAAACGGTGACTGCTCCACTGCATTGTGCAGATATTTTTTTGTGTTCTCTGTTAGTGAAAATGTGTTTCAATAAAGTGAATACACATTCATTGAATACATATAGAGAACAGCGCTGTTATTGTGTGAGATGCATGCATGCAGAGGGAGTGGGATTGCGGCGCTGTGAGGACAGGGGGGAATGCAGAGCTTTGCATCTCCGCTTAATGAAAAACTGTGAGATTTGCATCGCAACAGAAAATAAGTGAGCCACAGATGCTTAAATGCAGTAGTAGGCCTGACAGTAAAATACTGTATTGTGGTGTCATTTTAATTCAAAGACCATTACACGTAACATTGCATGGCAGTTAAACTAGGCATCCTCAAGAGACGATCACTTCTCAAGTATACTGTAGTAAAATAGGATTCTGCAGCCTTGAGTAAACATAATCGTAATCATATAACAAGCTGCTTACCCAGGAGGACTTGTTTTGATGTATTGTCCTCAGTGATTGAGCACCATTGACATCTGTATACTGTATTTAAACTGCTGAAGGCACTTTTGCTAATTGTAATGTGACAGTGGCAGAGGACAGTGTAAATTATCAGGCTGGAGTCTTGATTTACAGTTTTAAACCGATTTTGGCTTTATTTTTCCTACACTGTGGTGGCGAAACAACCACTAATAAAACAAACAAAATAAATCTAGCTCTCAGTTGGAGCACAACTGTTTCTTTTTCCGTTTCTTTTTCTATTTATTTTTCTTTCTTTCATTCGTTCTTTCTTCTGCTTCCTTACACCTCTATACATCCCACCACAAAGCTATCGGCTAAGCCCTTTTTATCGAGGTGCCACTCATTTTAACAAGCAGACAGTTCCAGCTGTGGATTTTTCATGAGCTTGCATACATGCGGGAACTCATGACATCGAGTGGTCAACCCATCACACTGCAGTCAGGGAACAAACTTGTATCATTCTTATACTAAGTTTAATTCTGCACCACAGTAATCATATCGGTCCACTTTTAAGAATCAACCACCGGGACAGATGTGATTCTTATAAACGGAGTGCACTGTATACGGCTGCAGCCGTTTCAGCCCCATACCTTTTGTTTTGTCCTGCTCGTGGTCCGTGACATCACCATGCACCTGCACACTGCAACCACTCTGCCACAGGCACATTGCAGCATCACTTCACCTTTACAACCATGCCAATGCTGATGATATTGTTTCGACCGCCATGTATTTTCAAATGTTTAATTTACTGTACAGTGGCTAGAACTCTTTGATTGATGCCAAGTGCCACAAATGTATGCAGGAGTTTCTGTTTAGTAGGAGTAAATGATTAGTTACACAGGGTTTGCAAATAATAGATACTGAGCATCTGTAGTATGCAGGTAACTGATCTAGACCAGTGCAGGCTTTTTTTTTAACAGTGAAATATACTATATACTATAACCTTAAGGAAATCCTGTTTCTGTTTTGTTTTTACGTCTAATTTGATATGGAAATGAATCAACAACTCTGAATATAACAACAATTCTGGACTGTATGACAAGGCAATTTGCATAACTATATTGACACAGCTTCCCATGGAGCTACGTCTGAGAGATGTATTGCTCGGCAGCTTCAGCCCCAGGGTCAAACAGAGTGTGGTAACCCTATTGAGAACACCTGAGCACTTGATCTGGGAACAGAACCAGTGAGGTAATAAGGATGTCCAAAAACAGAACATGTTCTGTTTCTATATTTCCTATTAAAAGTATATGGGTCTGAGACACAAAAATACTAATGAGTCACTTTAGGATACCAGAGGGCAACATTGAATAGGAGTTTAAAAATACTTTTCCACTTTGTTTGATTGGACTGTTAAAAAAAAGCAAACAAAAAAAAAACAGCTCTTTAGAACTGTTACAGATGTCTTTTCATGAATATATATGGTCAGTTTTAAAATCATACCATGACCTCTGCATGGATGTATCCTGCATTTCTAAACTACTCGAGTAATTCCAATCAAATATCTGTGGTAAATACTTAAGAAGTGACGATAACAGCCTAGTAAAGCACTTTTATTCCAGTTAAAGCATCTACAGTAACTAATCCCAGTGAGGTTTGATGATTTTTAAGGAGTGACATCTCTAGTGTAGTGCTTCTTTGTTATAAAGCAGCCTTTTATACTGCATGGCTATGGCTCCCTGTTGCACCATTATACCTTGCCCCAGTACGTGTATTCACATTATAAGGAGCAAGACAAACAGCACAGTCTCTTGATTATAACTGTACTACAGCATGATCAGCACTATATTGATAAATAATTCTAACAACATTTAGATTAACACATTTTTTTAAATCATATGGCCAGGAAAAAAAACAAAAATAAAAAACCCATCACATAACATTTTTACCAGAAGGGAACAAACCAAATAAGATAACATTAGGAATGATATATCCCCGTGTATAGGTGCTAATGACATATTGCAATGCATTGACTGGTTTTTGAGGAATTGATTAAGGACTGTCTTGGTCTGCAAGACATAGTTATAGATGAGATTGTCTCAAAGCGATATTTAAACATACTGTACAACTTCAAACACAGGCTAGAGTTATTTAAAATAGCATTTGCACTTGCAACTGGTACTTTTAAATACAATTCTGCAAATAAAAAGCTGCAAAACCAACATGCACAAATACTATGGGCAAAGGATATGCCAATATTAAAAAGATGGTTATTGTTGATGCCTATATATATACAGTATATATATATATATGATAAGTGGAAACTTGGAAAACAGAGCCCCCTGGCATTTAAAAAAAAAAAATTAAATCCCTATGTTTACTAGAAATTAGAAAATGTTACACCAAAGACAATTTGTCAGTTACCCGCAACCCATTTATGTTAACTGGAAGCTAAAGTGTTATGTGTATTTTGAGATTGTATAAAAAATGCACATTCATTAGTAAAGTTAAATATTTCTCCAGGGTGACTGTTTATTATAATATTACAGTTACAGTCGTTCACCTCCCTTTTGTGCGTTCTACTTGATTAAAACCAAACTTCTGTAAAGTAGGGGTGTGCTAACCTCATGGCCACAGCATATTGCAAAACTTTTTTTTTTAAATTTAAAACTCAATCAAAAGTTAGACAACTTGATTCTGACTGTAAAATATACATCGCTGCTGGAACAGTGTGGCTAAACTGGCATGTTCTTCCCCAGTATCTGTGGTGACAGGGTTAAATTATCAGTTCTGCTTGCGATCTGATTAATATCATCTGAATCCCATTGCATTACTGGCCAGATAATTGTTTTAAATAAAAAAAAGGTACCTTGAGAATCTGTACTTTTAAGAAAAAGTGTAGGGTACTGCTTTTGGATGTAAACAAGTGGGCTTGTTTTACAAAAAGTCTCCAACATGTTGCAAAGTCTCAGAAGTGTGGTACAGTATACCGGTTTCACTACAGTACCATCCACAAGTGGACCTGGCAGTACGTATTACTGGTGCTGTGTGTCATACCATCACACCCCAGCAGTAAAGATAGGTTGCTTAAGTTGCGTGCTCACATTTTTTAAAAGTTTTTTTTTGAACAGACAAGCAGAAAGAGGTTGAAGCGTCACTTGCAAACTCCAGTGTAACTAAGGGAAGCAAAACACAGGTCAGGGGACATGCAGGTAATCATTTTAAAATTGTCTTTATTAGGGAAAATAAACACATGGAAACAGCAAAAGTCTGTTGTTAGGACACAAAATCCATTGACGTGGCAAGCAGCAGATGGGTTATAATATTCTAGACATTTCACCACAGGATAGTTTATCCAACTAAATTACTATTGAAAAATACACTAGTCGAGTGTTGTCTACTATTTCATTCGTTTCAGTTTTTAATATTAGACTACTGAAAATACTTGACTGTATGCTAACATTTACTCGGATCATACCTGAATGACATCATGCAATGTAGTGTGAGATCTTACCTTAATATATCATGTTACTGGCCTGTAAGCTCTATATTTGATACTTTCTATACAGAAAACCTTCATTGTATTTTAATATTGTCTTGGGTTACTTGATAGCATGACATGACATGTATTTTCCAGTATCCATGATTTTGAAAGCTACAGTGTATATTACAAACACAACTAAATTGCAATTAATATTTAATGTCTAATATTGCAACATATGTGTATCAATCAGGCGTTGTATACTGTATTACTTACCAATATATTTATAAAGCAAACAGCAATACGATAGCATTAATAATGTATGTATTATTTATTATTTTGTAAACGACTTGCCTATTGGTATAATATTCATTGATTCTATAAATATAAAAATAAACTATGAAAGTAGGATTACCACAGATTTCTTGATTGAAAACATAAAGCAGGAATAGACACACCATGTTAGAGAATCTTTGTGAATTTCTTTAACACGTATATACTGCTTTGATATACCCAGATAACACCCACGCGTCTTGCCGACATAGGCGGAAGATAAGGATAGATCAGCATTGCATGGTAGGCCAGTAAAAGCGTAGGGCTGACGTCGGCATGTGTACTTTTATGTGCACAACGTCAGATGTTTTTAATTGCAGTTTACACCCTCACATACATTTATGTGTGTGTATAATTGTATATATTTATATGTCTGTGTGTGTAAACTGAAATTGACTATTTGACTTAATGAAGAAAATTGTATTTTTTTTTTTTTTTTATAAAAATCAATACATACCTTCTAGGGGACAAAGGTAAATTACTGCATTCATCCAGACCTTTGAAATCAATGGATAATGAATAGAAAATGTCTTAACAAAGGTCAAAGGGGGTTGCACAAATAACTGTAGGCTAGTAAGTTAATTTTGTCTGGTTCCATTTCCCAATGCAGAAGGATTGTATTAAAACAATAGCAAAGCTTATTTACAGAAAAGTGTTTTTTGGTTCTTTATCTTTAAAGAGTAATTACTAGGGGGCAGTGGCTGAGGAAGAGAAAGAAGGGCCCTGATGCAGGGCCCTGTTGTGGGCCCACCAAACTTCAATATAACACTTGCTTATAAACATCAAACATACCAAGTGTTCAATGTTAACATTATGTAATTCTCAGAATGTATGAAACAGTATATGACTACATGTAATCAGAACAAAAACAAAAACATAACCATTAGCGGTTAAGGTTAGGAATTAATCTGCTAGTTTGGCAAAGTTTTACAGATTACGGTCAGAGCCGAAAGAGAGAAAAAATATATTCTGCTCTTCCTAGCCAGTCCCTCTAGGATTCTGCGATCAATACAGAATTCACACAAGCGTGGTGAATTCTGCGCAGAATTTCACACGTTTTCTCACATAGAAATCATTTTTTTCCCCAATCAGAAATACAGGCATGTTAATTTGCTTTACTTTATTTTGGTACCCAGCAGCACCCATTGACAGGTCCAGAATGAATCGTGCGCTCCAAAGAACTGCAAAGGACTGTGTTGCTGGTTGCGGAGTTCTAAGAGACGTCGACAAAACATAAAAGATGCAAACACAGTTACAAGTAAGACGATCATCTGCATCACACAGCCAGGAAGTCCCTGATTTAATTCATATGCACATCCCATTTTACAATATTTAGGAAGTACCGGTATTGTCACCAACATTGTGGCCCCACCAGTATAAGTGGAGAGTGCATGAAAGGACAAACATGCTGTAGATATATAAATAGATATACAATAGAAAAGTCCACCCATTGTGTGGAGTTAGTACAGTTATTCTTGTTTTGGCAGCCACTAGAAAATATGTCATACCTATTTATGTAAATACTGTGCCTCTTGCAAGTCATTTATATTAGTCTTATTTTGCACACTGTATTTTAATTAAACTGTCAAAGTAGTACCAATTAATTTAGCATTGTATTTTTATGTGGAACTTTATATTTTATTTTAATCAAAAAAGTTGTGAATATAAGCCAGGCTTATCAAGCATTTATACCCAAATTATTTTTAATGTTACAGAATTTGCAACACATTTCTACCCCTTTCACAATGCCTGAAAATGCACGATCAACACATGCTGAAACCAGGTCATTGTCATTCTCAATCAAAATGTGATGATCCTGTATTATTAACAGTGTAACTGCATCCTTGCCTCTTCAGATCAAAGGCAGAACGTCCCCCATCACCTGCTTCCTTAGCGGATCACTTTTCATTGCTCACCTTCGGAGTGAAGCACTTACATCGCTACGATAGGTGACCCAACGTTTCTACAAACACTTTTTACACCGTTGTAAGAGTGGCTTTGAGGATCAATGCATTAAAGGGTACATCAGCACTACATGAAAGATAAAACATAAACTATCCCACCTTGCTGTTCCGAATGTATTTGGTCATTGTATAATAATCTGTATGCATCCAAACATTTGCATAATGCCGCACTGCCAATGTTCAAAATCATTCTTCTGAGCCAAAAAACTTGACTTCCTTGTGTGCTGTCAGATGTACTGGCGCCTGCCCAATGAAGCATTGTGTAAGCTATATTACCTCCACGTGGAAACACACTAGTCTGTGTGACAAACATGGCCCGTCTAATTTTCCATAAGGAAGGAACTTGTATCTGCTTTCATTTTGTGTAGTAATCTTTCACACTGTACATGTTTCCTTCGCATGTTGAATTATGATGTATTATTATGATTAATGCTCTATATGAAATGTCTATATGTTTATATATGCACTTTGAAGTGAACATGGGATCTTCCACAAGAGTTTTTGCATTTGGATCCAGTGATGAGTAGACATATATGGCAAATTTACTATGTAACTGCTACTGTACATTTCCTGTGGAGTTAAATGGTGCCTTTCCTCAAACGGGTAGTAAAAACAATGTATTTGCACCTGTTATTAATGCATTCTGAATTACATAAAGTCCCAGACATTTCACAGTACTAGGATGTGATATGAAATACAGTTTTCTGAGCCAAATAAAATGGATTTGCAAGTAAACCTTTCTTAATATTCTATTGTCACAAAGACAGGAATCATATATAACAAAACACCCAAGCAGCTTAATCTAATTGCAAACTCAGTTGAAATTTCCGCTAATCCTCATTACTCTTAATAATCCTGTGCAATCGTTTTACTAGTGCAAATTGAACAGAATGATTTTTGTGGATGAAAACGACTGTGCAAAAGTAAGTGATTTTGACTTAAGCAGACTAAAGCAGACTTCATCCTTTCATTTAATCTCCCACTTACATCTTAATACCTGTATGTGTATACCAAAGCTAACATCTTCATATTACCTTGTCATCAGCTGAGAGCCAATGATGTTCAAAAAGTAGAATATTTTTTTTTATTATTTTGTAAACACTCCACAACATCAGGCAACACATAACCGAACAGCAACCACAACAATATTGATTGCATTGCAAACACAACAGTCAGAACAATATGCACAATACCAACAGAACATGATATAAGCAGATGGAGATTATTCACACCTGTTTTTCTTCCAATTTGTGAACTGTGGTATTGCTTGGCATGTCGAAAAATACGAGGGTCTGATCAGCATTTCCTATCTGTCCAAGTTGGTGCTGTTTGTTAGAAAAGCTGAAATTGTAAAAGCTTCTTTGAATTTCATAGGAAACTAATGACGCTTCTTTGAAAATGGCTGCCTGTATGTCATGGATGATTCAAGATTGGGTAGTAATGTTTTGGTTTGTCTTTTCTCAGCCGTAAGTCACGTTGCTGCTTGTGTATTCGAGCAGTGACGTCTTTGTTAGTCTTTTCTCGGCAGTCAGTCATGTTGCTGTTTGTGTACTCGGGTAGTCACGACTTTTGCTGGCAATTTTAATACATGCATTGATATAATGTACGCAAATTTAAGATGCAGGCTATTTTTAAGAAGCAAAAAATGAACATATACATATATATATATATATATATATATATATATATATATATATATATATATATATTCTCGTTAAAACAAACTAATTTCCTGATAGTACGAATTTTCTACATAGTTCTGGACACATTTTTCAGCCGCTTATTGTAAATGACTTCTTATAATACAAATTCACTTAACACAAATTTCCTGTTAGTGCAGATTATTTTGGAGCCCCCAGGGGAGAAAGTTTTGAATAAAATGAATCGCCCTAGTTCAAACAGCTAAAAACACATTTGTTTACATATAAAAACTCTGTCCAGAAAAACACCACCATATTTTAGAATTTCTAAGTTTGAAAGATGATTTTTTTTTTTTTATTAAGATGGATGTACTTTGCATTTAACAACAGTAATTGAATTGAAACTGCAAAACATAACCGAATCATCAGCATATTACAAACCTTTCGGATATAAATAATAAGCAATGTAAATAACAAGAGTGCCATCTCAGTGTGATGTAGCTTGTCAAGAAGCAATGGAAGCAACAAGCAAGCCCAGATGTCTTGGTTACAGTGCCTTGCGAAAGTATTCGGCCCCCTTGAACTTTGCGACCTTTTGCCACATTTCAGGCTTCAAACATAAAGATATGAAACTGTAATTTTTTGTGAAGAATCAACAACAAGTGGGACACAATCATGAAGTGGAACGAAATTTATTGGATATTTCAAACTTTTTTAACAAATAAAAAACTGAAAAATTGGGCGTGCAAAATTATTCAGCCCCTTTACTTTCAGTGCAGCAAACTCTCTCCAGAAGTTCAGTGAGGATCTCTGAATGATCCAATGTTGACCTAAATGACTAATGATGATAAATAGAATCCACCTGTGTGTAATTAAGTCTCCGTATAAATGCACCTGCACTGTGATAGTCTCAGAGGTCCGTTTAAAGCGCAGAGAGCATCATGAAGAACAAGGAACACACCAGGCAGGTCCGAGATACTGTTGTGGAGAAGTTTAAAGCCGGATTTGGATACAAAAAGATTTCCCAAGCTTTAAACATCCCAAGGAGCACTGTGCAAGCGATAATATTGAAATGGAAGGAGTATCAGACCACTGCAAATCTACCAAGACCTGGCCGTCCCTCTAAACTTTCAGCTCATACAAGGAGAAGACTGATCAGAGATGCAGCCAAGAGGCCCATGATCACTCTGGATGAACTGCAGAGATCTACAGCTGAGGTGGGAGACTCTGTCCATAGGACAACAATCAGTCGTATACTGCACAAATCTGGCCTTTATGGAAGAGTGGCAAGAAGAAAGCCATTTCTTAAAGATATCCATAAAAAGTGTCGTTTACAGTTTGCCACAAGCCACCTGGGAGACACACCAAACATGTGGAAGAAGGTGCTCTGTTCAGATGAAACCAAAATCGAACTTTTTGGCAACAATGCAAAACGTTATGTTTGGCGTAAAAGCAACACAGCTCATCACCCTGAACACACCATCCCCACTGTCAAACATGGTGGTGGCAGCATCATGGTTTGGGCCTGCTTTTCTTCAGCAGGGACAGGGAAGATGGTTAAAATTGATGGGAAGATGGATGGAGCCAAATACAGGACCATTCTGGAAGAAAACCTGATGGAGTCTGCAAAAGACCTGAGACTGGGACGGAGATTTGTCTTCCAACAAGACAATGATCCAAAACATAAAGCAAAATCTACAATGGAATGGTTCACAAATAAACATATCCAGGTGTTAGAATGGCCAAGTCAAAGTCCAGACCTGAATCCAATCGAGAATCTGTGGAAAGAACTGAAAACTGCTGTTCACAAATGCTCTCCATCCAACCTCACTGAGCTCGAGCTGTTTTGCAAGGAGGAATGGGCAAAAATTTCAGTCTCTCGATGTGCAAAACTGATAGAGACATACCCCAAGCGACTTACAGCTGTAATCGCAGCAAAAGGTGGCGCTACAAAGTATTAACTTAAGGGGGCTGAATAATTTTGCACGCCCAATTTTTCAATTTTTTATTTGTTAAAAAAGTTTGAAATATCCAATAAATTTCGTTCCACTTCATGATTGTGTCCCACTTGTTGTTGATTCTTCACAAAAAATTACAGTTTCATATCTTTATGTTTGAAGCCTGAAATGTGGCAAAGGGTCGCAAAGTTCAAGGGGGCCGAATACTTTCGCAAGGCACTGTAAATCAATATAGATTGCACCGTAGAAGCCCATATTATGTAAATTATGTTTACATAATCTTTTATCACCAATCACTCAAATTATTGGAGTTGGAGGCTGAACACAGGAACCAATAAGAATTGTCCCTGTCTTGAAGGGCAAACCTGTGGTTGCAGGGCGGGATAATCTCTCAGTGAGAAGTCAGGGGTAATGATGGGAGCCTGTCATTGTCTTATGTCTTCCAATTGTCTTCCAATAGAAGAGTTGACATTTAGGTCTCTTGCACCTCCAATACATAATTCTTAAATATATATTCTATTGTGCATTGCCTCCTCCAACTTATTGGACCTCCACACTCTGATACATACAACTTGAGCTCCAAATATATTCTCAAGCAGCGCCTCAATCTTTCATATTTGTAAAAGCCTCAAAATGTGCCCAGAACACCAATAAACAGACCTTTACAAGCTTCCACACTTTTTAACCTTCAAAAACTAGGAACACACTCAGTGTTTATTTTCATATTGTAAAAAAGGCCATACATAAAATGTGTTAATTTGATTAATTAAAAGGCTTAAGGGAAAATTTAAAGTTGTCAGTGAGTGACATTTTTCATTTTAAGAATACATAATTTAGCTCATGGAAAATTTAAACCAGAATATATTTAGCTTTTCCAAAAACCTTAATTATAATGAAAAAAAATGAGGTGATATTTCTGAAAATAATTATGAATTAGAGATATTAACATCAGTTAAGTATAGGAGTTGGCCATGCAATGGCCATTTAGTTTATGGATGACAGGAAAGATAACATTGCATGCAAGAACAGGGGGATGGCTATCACAAGTCCATGTTGTCTGTTATTTTTGGAGGGACACTGTATGACAAGGATTTTCCCTCAGAAACTGATAGAACATCAGAAAGGAATTAGTTTAGATTCTTCAGCTGAAAATATATTGCAATATGGAGTTACAGTGTTGGGGAAAATGAGGTCAGTTATTCAAAAGAGATGAAGTTTCACAAGTTCAGTTCTGCCTTCAGAAAAAGTTGAGCTTGTTGTGCAATCTTGGAGATAAATTTGTCACTTAAGTAATTCACAAACAAGCTAAAATACTTTTAAAGGATGATTGGGGGTGTGAATGTTTGTCATTGGTAGGGGTGTGCCCGAGTACTAGCAAAAACAAGTATTTATAATGAAACATAAGCAATATTCCTGTTTAATATGCTAGTTTCTTCTTCTTCTTCTTCTTCTTCTTCTTCTTCTTCTTCTTATTATTATTACATATGACTCAATTACTTATGCCCTTATACTTCAATGCAATCACTGTACTCAAAGAATGCAGCAAAAATAATCAGACAAACGAAACTACCTCAGCTTAGTAAAAATAAACTGACCTGCTCACTGAAGTATCTGAATTACTATAAAGCAACTTCCAGAAATGTGTACAAAGACTACGCGGTAAGCTACAACACCCCTTAATCCAGGTGCTTATTTGAACTAATTACATTTCATTTGAGTAGCACTTGAAATAGCCAATAATGACTGGGAGATTGAAGCGGCTGGTGGGCGTTACTTTCGTGGAACACACATTCCCTATTAATATTGGCTTCTCAATTTGAGTAGCTTTTTAAACAGCCAATGATAGCAGGGCACTTGAAGTCAGTCAGGATATTGCTTTGGTTGTAATTCAGATAATAGAGATTGCTATTGGCGCTGTTTTTTTTTTTTTTTTAACTGGCAAAATTTAATGTGGCCTACTGGGTTACTGATGGTGCAATTTTGGTGGCCCAAAGAAATATCTGGTGTCTCTGGGCCACCGGACAACCGTTAATTTAAAACCTTGTTGTCTTGTTTGAAGTACCTTAGAATTCTAACTTACTGTTTCTCCAGTCCCTTTTTTCTTTAGCTCTATATTTCAAATCAAACTATCTTTTTAAATATCATTATAATACCCCATGGAATTGAGACACAATTTAATGTATCTGCAATTGTTTGCCAAATCTTATTTTTTCCCTTTCCAAACAATTTGTCTTCATTCTCTAAGACATTGTCAGCTATCAGTATAATCTCCCCTTGAGCCATTGTCTCACCTTGTATGCAAATACACCTGCATCAGTTGGGTGCAGCCAAAGTGCCGATTTTTTTTCCTGGTTAGATTCATTTAAATGTATTCATTTCCACAGTATTGCAATATAAGCTATTTCCCCACAACTCTTTTGAATTTCACAGATTTGCGGTAATATGCAAAATATCAACAATGCAAGCAGAGCTGCTTGCAAATTGCATCCATTCACACACATGTTAATATCTGGCCCACAGTTTGTGTTGTTTTAGATAGCAAAGGAACATGTGCACAAATCTATATAGATCTGAAACTCTTTTTCAAGCCATTATTTCAGGTATTTGGGATTTATTCAGCATCCTTCCACATCCATTTTATATGTGAGCAGCAGTGCAAGAAGATGACAATGTTATGAGATCACTCCTGGGAAATCATCAACAGTTGGATAGTACATGTGTCGGGCAGTGAACCAGATTCGTCATGACAACAGCCTTGATGCGTGGCATCGGCAAACCTGTTTAAAGACACTTCTGTTGTCATGGTTATGCTTTGACATTAACAACATAGACAGCGACCTTATTGAGGACACAAAGGTCATCATTGTTTTCCAATATCCTTTAGAGCAAATGTGCATTTTTAAAATGTATTAATATTCTGTCTTTCTAAATTCTTAATAATAAGGATTTGTTTGTTTATGATTGTTTGTGAATTCCAGTTTCATATTGTATATTCATGCAGTACTGTGCATTAGTATTGATAGTGTGGGGACACGGGCAGCAGTGTGGAGTAGTGGTTAGGGCTGTGGACTCTTGACCGGAGGGTCGTGGGTTCAATCCCTTGTAGGGGACACTGCTGCTGTACCCTTGAGCAAGGTACTTTACCTAGATTACTCCAGTAAAAACCCAACTGTATAAATGGGTAATTGTATGTAAAAACAAAAAAAAATAATGTGATATCTTGTAACAATTGTAAGTCGCCCTGGATAAGGGCGTCTGCAAATAAATAAATAATAATAATAATAATAATAATAATAAACAATATCTTGATGGATACTTTATACTTAGGGCTTGAAGTTTTCAGGGTTTTATTTTTGATCATATGAGGTCCCTTTAAACTTATTTTGAACCGATTCTGGTTCCTAATTAAACTCAGTAAAGGCTGTTAATTACAAAACAATGTCACTTGTTTTTACCTTCATATCTTGACTGAGGCTGATTCTGTTTTGCATATGTTTTATTTCAAACAGACGTGACAAATTATGTTAATTGCTCCTAGCTGATCCTAATTGTATTTCATTCTTGCAGTCGCCTAGTTTATTGTTGTGCTTTTGTTAATTTCCCTCATTTAACAGAATTTTCTTTTCAGCATAAAATACCCAGTATGGAGTGTACACTTATAGCAAGCCCATCATTTAAAATCTCCTTGATTTGTAGCAAAGAAAAAAATAATCTTAAACCCAGTCTTTAATAAGTAGTTTTCTCTTTATTAAGATGCAGAGACAGCTTAATAACTACTAATTAACATTAAGGGAGGTAGAGATTTGAAAAATAAAAACTGAACAGTTCAAGCCCTATTTAGCGCTTTGTGATGGTGGTCCACTATGGAAGGCGCTATATAAAATAAAGATTGATTGATTGATTGATTGATTGATTGGTTGTACTACATTCAGCTCTTACCTGTTAAATACCCTTCTATGTAAATTAGAATATCTGCCTAGATTATTATTTGCTCAAGGTAGATTGTGAGGAAGTGAGATGGATAATCTTATTAATGTATATATGTTTATTATAGAAGAACACAAGAACATTTGGCCCATCTAAATTCATTCAGTTCCTAGTAACTGATCTCAAAATGTTGTCAAGTTTGATATTTAAGCATCCAAGTGATTCTGCTCCAACAGCATGACTAGTTAACCCATTCCACACTCTGTGTGAAGAAGTGTCTCCTTCCCTCTGACTTTAGTCTATCTCCACTTAATGTCCTACTGTGTCCTCCGGTCCTGGTGTCTGTACTCACTTAAAGTAATGGTTAGGGTTAACTACTGTATGTTAACTCCTTTTAACATTTTAAAGACTTCAATCATGTTCCCTAAACTTTGTCTTTGTTGTAGGCTAAATAGGTACAGTTCTTTAAGCCTATCTTCGTAGCTCAGGCCTTTAAATTCTGATATTAGTCTGGTTATTCTTCATTGAACTCTCTCCAGGTCCAGAATGCCACTTTGGTTCTGTGGTGACTCGAATTGGACACAGTTTTGGATCTTACATTCTTGTAACTGGCATGTAACATTTTACATTTGTTGACAGTGAATTTCATTTGCCACGTTTCTGCCCACTTCTGTATGTGGTCTACAGTTTTGGGGATTTCCTGGGTGGTTAAAAGAGTGTCAGACATTCCCCCAAGCTTTGTGTTATGTGCAAATTTGACAAGCTTGCTAATTATCCCCTGATCTAAGTCGTTGATGTAGATAAGAAAAAAACAGTCCAAGCACAGAGCCCTGCAGCACTCCACTCTGTACATGAGCCCCAGCTAAATGTTTCCCCTCTTACAAATACTCTCTGCTTCCTATATTTTATTATTATTATTATTATTATTATTATTATTATTATTATTATTATTATTATTATTATTATTATTATCATTTGTTTATTTAGCAGACGCCTTACTCAGGGTCACACAATGAGTCAATGGTGGAGGTGGGATTTGAACCGGGAGCCTCCTGTTTTAACCAGTTACTGTATCCACTTGCATGCACCTCCTGGTATTCCCACCGAATGCAGCTGTAGGGTTAGTCTTTCATGCAGCACTTTCTGGAAGTCCAGTATATGATGTCATAGGCTATTTGTGTATCTATCCTTGCAATGACTTCTGCTTCTTCTTGGCTGTCTCCTATGATTGATTTCATGATCGTACATGTTATGGAGGTGAAGCTGATGGGTCTGTACTTTCCTGGATCTGCTTTATCTCCCTTTGTTAAATATCCGTACTACATTTGCAACGTGCCAGTCAGCTCCTGATCAAGTGAAGCTTCATGCACTGAAGCTTGTGCAAAGCTAATATCCTTCCCCATCTCACTTCCTCATATTAGGAAATGTAGTTCAACATTGGCACTCATTGGGGTCTATAAAACTAGCCATTAAGAGATTTAGTAGAAAAAAGGATAACTTTTACCAGGATTTATACATTGGAATATTCTCAGATTTGCATTAGCACTATTTTGTATATTATATGTCGGATGTATATGTGTAATGTGGTTTTGCTTCAATACACATGCTGCACTAATATGTGCCATAATAATACAATCAAAAATTGGTTCCTAATTGTGGTGTTCACATGTTGTAATGGAAGTGCCATATGTAGTAAGAATCACTTGGGTATACTCATCACAGTCTGGCATTCGTAAACCCAGTTCCTAATTATATCAAGTTCCAATGTCTGCTAATAAATAATAATAATAATAATGTATTTCACTGAAGCTGGAGCAAACCCAAAATGTGTTTTCCATTGCAGCCTTTCCATCACAGGAGTATTGATCGTATGCATGCAGCATAGAAGGCAGCCTTTATAATATTGATCTTTGCTCTTGTACAATTACGGGTTTGCTACATCTTGTACTAGTCAATTAACTTTCATCACAAAAAGTGACTAATTACAGCTAATGGATTTGTGTTTCTTCTTTACAAAAGGACCAAAAGACATACAAAGTTTGTTCTGCATATGCAGGTTGTTAGTGGTTTTAAATGTTTCTTTGTTTCTTGTTTTTTACCCATCCTTATCTTGTTATGATATTTAATATTATTATAAATGACTCGTAGATCTGTTGCTCCAGTACTGAATGTTGTTATTCAGTATCAGATTCTACTTGGCATCTGAGACTTTGGAACGCACGTTTCAGTCTCCAATCACACACAAATGATTGTAAATGGCATAACAAGGTAAAGGACAGGGACAAAATAATAATAATCACAATGGTACATTTAAAGCTTTTAAGTGGATAATACATATTTTCTGATGTAGAAAAATCAGGATGTAAAGGGCATTTTTTTCAGGATAGGTCCAATGAGACAAAGGTACAATGTATTTAAAACCATAGTTCCTGTGAACCTACTATTTACAGGAAATACTAAAATAAATATTATCAAAATACATGGCCATAGAAAGAAAAAAGATCGACTTCCTCGTTCTAAGACGGGGTATGATGATGCTAGTGAATGTACTATTAGCAATAATGTTTTAATGTGCAAAAGCTTGACATTGTGTTATTTTGTATCCTGTTATTAAGTCACAAACATACCCTTTTTATGATGCCAATTCCTTTAAAAGCCTAATTAAAAATTATATTGGGCCTGATGTTCAACAATATGCCTACACACAAGGTCATAGAGATTGAAATGACTTTCAAGTCAGTGACCATATTGCTTTATGAATAAGCGCTACAATCAATTAATCTACAATACTTCTACAGTACTACAGAAATGTCTATATTCTGTCAGTTTTCTTACTAATGCACTGAAAGTATAACAGGGCTGCCTTTTTGTGTTAATTCAGCAAAGCTGTGGTTCAGTCAGGGAACTCACTTTTAAACTTGATTAAAATCGTAAACATCAAGCATAGTAAGTACCTCCATTACCAGACATTCGTCAGTCAGATGGCCACTATCTAATTACAGCATGCCCAATGATCACAGATGTATTTGACACGACAGGGAAAACTTAATAAAGCCTTCTCATTTTAAAACTGCTGATTCAACTCCCTTTGAAAGCTGTAACTGAAATAGCTTTTGTACTATGGGCTGACCAGGAGCTAGTCCTTTTATGACCTTACTCACACCTATTTGAAAGGTTTTAAACAGCTGAAAGACCCCATAACATTTCACAAACTCCACCTGCCATACGCCTACAATCTTAGCAGAAAGATGACCTTTCATATTCTCAGTCTGTTTCCACAAATCGCATTATAATATTGTATTCCCTGCTTTGTTACACTGGGTATTTAAGGTCAAAGTAGAACCCAGCATGTTCCCTTTCTGCAGTTCTGCAGTTCTGACAGGGTCTCAGGACTCGATGCTAAATTAAAATACGTCACACGGGTGCAACACGGTCAACTGTACACCACAGGAGAGAGTGACTGAAGACAGCTTGAATCCCATTTGCGATTTTACGCCACATACAATCTGATTTATTCTGTGACTTCCAATAGTGTATTTTGTAAATTGTAAATATATGCCTCCAAAACACAAAACTGGAGTACAAAAGTGTTAATTGAAGAAATTAACACAAAAAAACTGCACCTGGGCCCATCTTTCTGTTCCTCTGCCACTGATCTGCACGATAGTACCAAACTTACAATGTTATTGAACAGGCTACAGAGTTTACAACACAACACATTGCTGGCTGGTCCTGCCTGCTCTGCTGTATGTATTCCTGCAATGTCTTTTTTCAATATAATTATTATAGTTTTAATATTCTTACTCACACATCCTTGGTCATAAATCATTTTTGACCACAGACTGGTGAGTGTCAAATCTTCACATGAATACTTTCAGCACCACAGTCCATGGTTTGAATCCAAATAAAGTGCTATGTTTAGATCAAAAGGCAAAGCAGCAGGGCTGGAGCAGGAGCATATCTTAATATAAAGAATCTTGACTCACAATTTATAGGTGTTGTGCCTCATTTCTATCAGTATTATAAGGGACTTGTACAAAAATATTATTCGCTGGCCACTGACCTGCAGTCTTCCTTATTGATTTATTTGTGTTCACACTGAGATATGAGATCAATCAGAATTCAGATCAAAGATATGTGAATAAAATTATCTAAATAATTGTGATTATTATGAAAAGATTTTATTATGAAAAGATTACAACACTTTAACTCATTATCAAATTAAATATACTGTATTTGAAGCTTAAAAGTACATCTTATAAGAAGTATATTTAAATGAGTGAACACTATACAAATGACTTCATTTATATACAAGGATACAATGTATAAATTGCCTCAAGTCATTAATAATATGGACACAACAAAAAAGCTTACAGCTAGAATGATTAATGTCATGCTTAAGGTACATTCACAATAGAAAGCTGTTGGTGAAATGATCTCCAATATTTTAATGATACCATGTTCAAATCTTGTACAGGCAATTTAGACTGATCAGTAATATTGAATGTGAACTTCTCCAGCTTCCTTTACATGGGGTGGGGAGGGGGCATGTATTCATTGGATAACTATTATTGGCCAATGTCACTTGGAAGGAACTCCAGAATCCTTCAAGGAATGTTTTAAACCTGCAATTGCCTTTCATAGATTAAAGTCTTTGCTATAACTAAGAGATTGAATGATGTTAAATCATTAGTGTACAATGGACCAATGAGGTGGAACAAATTTCCTTTAAAAGTGAAACAGGCAACTGCTGTGGACACGTCAATGAAAGATACAGGTGTTGCTGATATTAGTATGTTGATAAATATTCCGAGCTAGCACTGTTTAAAACTGGTGTGGTGTGTGTGAATTCTGTGTTGAGTAATTTTACAGCAGGCTACTTGCATGACTAAACACAGAGACCAGGGCTTCCCAAACCCTACTTATAAAATATTATAGTTAACTTGAAATCTCCAACTCTTTAAGAGCTGAAAACAATGAAGACAGTGGGGTCCCAAGGACCGGGTTTGGGAACCCCTGACCTAGACATTATGTTGGTGATTATTATTATTTATTATTTATTTTTTAGCAGACACCCTTATCCAGGGCGACTTACAATTGTTACAAGATATCACATTATTTTTACATACAATTACATTATTTTTTACACATTGTTTTTACATACAATTACCGATTTATGCAGTTGGGTTTTTACTGGAGCAATCTAGGTAAAGTACCTTGCTCAAGGGTACAGCAGCAGTGTCCCTCACCTGGGATTGAACCCAGTCCAGAGCCCTAACCACTACTCCACACTGCTGGTGATACAGTATTTGCTTCAATTTAAACACAAACCACTCTGTAAACGGGAAACAGAAAATATATATGTATCAGGGGGGCAATGAGAGCGGAGAACGGGTGATGTGATGTATTGTTGTATAGTTTAAATGCGGTCTGGCAGAGGCGATGTTAGCAGCTCGTCTCTGACAGACAGCACATGAGAATGCGTGGTCTGGCAGGGGTGATGTTAGCAGCTCGTCTCTGACAGACAGCTCATGAGAATGCGTGGTCTGGCAGGGGCGATGTTAGCAGCTCGTCTCTGACAGACAGCACATGAGAATGCGTGGTCTGGCAGGGGTGATGTTAGCAGCTCGTCTCTGACAGACAGCACATGAGAATGCGTGGTCTGGCAGGGGTGATGTTAGCAGCTCGTCTCTGACAGACGGCTTGTGAGAATGCGTGGTCTGGCAGGGGCGATGTTAGCAGCTCGTCTCTGACAGACAGCTCGTGAGAATGCGTGGTCTGGCAGGGGCGATGTTAGCAGCTCGTCTCTGACAGACAGCTCGTGAGAATGCGTGGTCTGGCAGGGGCGATGTTAGCAGCTCGTCTCTGACAGACAGCTCGTGAGAATGCGTGGTCTGGCAGGGGTGATGTTAGCAGCTCGTCTCTGACAGACGGCTCGTGAGCAGCGTGGTCTGGCAGTGGCAAAGTTAGCAGCTTGTCTCTGACAGACAGCTCGTGAGAATGCGTGGTCTGGCAGGGGCGATGTTAGCAGCTCATCTCTGACAGACAGCTCGTGAGAATGCGTGGTCTGGCAGGGGCGATGTTAGCAGCTTGTCTCTGACAGACAGCTCGTGAGAATGCGTGGTCTGGCAGGGGCGATGTTAGCAGCTCGTCTCTGACAGACAGCTCGTGAGAATGCGTGGTCTGGCAGGGGCGATGTTAGCAGCTCGTCTCTGACAAACAGCTTGTGAGAATGCGGGTCTGGCAGGGGCGATGTTAGCAGCTCGTCTCTGACAGACAGCTCGTGAGATTGCGTGGTCTGGCAGGGGCGATGTTAGCATCTCGTCCCTGACAGACAGCTTGTGAGAATGCGTGGTCTGGCAGGGGCGATGTTAGCATCTCGTCTCTGACAGACAGCTCGTGAGAATGCGTGGTCTGCCAGGGGCGATGTTAGCAGCTCATCTCTGACAGACAGCTCGTGAGAATGCGTGGTCTGGCAGGGGCGATGTTAGCAGCTCGTCTCTGACAGACAGCTCGTGAGAATGCGTGGTCTGGCAGGGGCGATGTTAGCAGCTCGTCTCTGACAGACAGCTCGTGAGAATGCGTGGTCTGGCAGGGGCGATGTTAGCAGCTCGTCTCTGACAGACAGCTCGTGAGAATGCCTGGTCTGGCAGGGGCGATGTTAGCATCTCGTCTCTGACAGACAGCTCGTGAGAATGCGTGGTCTGCCAGGGGCGATGTTAGCAGCTCATCTCTGACAGACAGCTCGTGAGAATGCGTGGTCTGGCAGGGGCGATGTTAGCAGCTCGTCTCTGACAGACAGCTCGTGAGAATGCGTGGTCTGGCAGGGGCGATGTTAGCAGCTCATCTCTGACAGACAGCTTGTGAGAATGCGTGGTCTGGCAGGGGCGATGTTAGCAGCTCGTCTCTGACAGACAGCTCGTGAGAATGCGTGGTCTGGCAGGGGAGATGTTAGCAGCTCGTCTCTGACAGACAGCTCGTGAGAATGCGTGGTCTGGCAGGGGCGATGTTAGCAGCTCATCTCCGACAGACAGCTCGTGAGAATGCGTGGTCTGGTTGGCACTGAATGAATTATTAACAGACTGGATGTTGACCACGCAGATATAAAAGTCTCGTGTAGAATGTAGTCATCTCCAGATTGATTAAAGGTTTGCTAATCTGGAGATGACCACATGTATAAAAATAAAAACAAAGCTTTGGCTGAACGGGGCGGGTGTTCAACGAGGAGGAACGAGAGAGAGAGAGAGAGAGAGAAAGAGAGAGAGAGGGATTTAGAGAGAGAGAGAGGAGGAGAAAAAGAAAGTAAAAGGAAAATAAAAACAATTGCTACTCATGCTGGAAGGACCAGCACGATACTTGTTTGGTGGAGGTAGTTTTTGTGTTTGTGACATGTTTAAACTTTTATTTTGCTCTGTGAGCTGTGTTTTTTGTGAAAGTGTTTTGTTTATTTTTGTTTGAATTAAATATGCGCGTCAGTTACTTAATTGAACCCTTAATTGAACTATTCATTAGCTTAATTAGACCTTTTTAATTGTTTTCAGCTTTTAAACAGTTGGAGATTTCAAGTTAACTATACAACGTTATAACTTGAAATCTGCAACGTTTTACAATTAAAAAGGTCTAATTAAGCACATTATTAGTTCAATGAAGGGTTTGATTAAGTAATTGAGAACTCAGTTGGAATGAAAACCTGCAGACACAGGGGTCCCCCAGGACCAGGAGTGGGAAACCCTGCCCTAGAATGTCTCATTAATTACCCCCAATATAAAGGCAAACCAGAATAAAGTAGTTCCATGCACACAGGTTCTTTTATTTGGAAGAGCAGATGGACACTCACATAAGAGTTTACCACACCCAAAGGTTTGTTTAAAATGAAACAGTATGTATTAGTGCCACAGTATCATCATATTTAAAAAGTAAGCCAGTTCTAAGCCATAGACATCAATAATCATTCAATCACATCAAATAACATTTCAATAGACATCAGTAATCATTAAATCACATCAAATAACATTTCAATAGATATCAATAAGCATTAATAACACCACATATTATTTCAAAGTTCCCTCTTACCTGAACGGTGCCATTTCATTGACTAGGCTTTTGCCTTCATGACCAGCCAATCACCACCAAACCCTCTATTGTACAGGATGGTACATTGAAAAGCTCCTGCTCCCTTGCAGGTAGCAGCACTCAGTACACACGTCAGGACACCAGGAATACAATTTAGCCCAAATAACCTCACACCTGAATCAATTAAACAGTGCACAACCAGACTGGGACCAAGATCATCTTACCATTTACATACTGCATTCATTTAAAAATAACAAACTTAGGCCTGGTAAAATAAAATGCAAAAAGGACTACCAATAACACATATTACACTCTCAAAACTAGTATGCTTAGTTCCGTTTCATTCTTATTATAGTTTTCAAGTCGATTGTATAATTAATTATCCAGTACCTCCAATTTTGTTTTAACACATTCTAAATTCTTGTACATTATTCATTAGATAACATGTGAACCTCAGTTTCATCTTATGAAGCAGAATAATCAATCTCGCTTTACAATTTCAACCCATTTTCTTTAACATCAAACAATAATTCAATAGTGAATAAACTAAATAAACATATATAATAAATCATAATAATAATATAAGTGATACTAAATGACAAACAATATTGTGACTGTGCAAACAAAAACACATTCAACTACTCTGTGTTACATATATGCTAAAATGTTTGTTTCCCTAAACTTTATTTATTTTAGTATCACTTAAGGGGTAAATTAAAAGTCAAGGCCACTGTCCTAGGGGGTGGCGCACAACTGACCGAGCGCCGCCCAGGTAGGGAGGGATTAGGACGGCAGGGGAATCCACAGTTCATTGCGCACCAGCGACCCCTGTGGCTGATAGGGCACCTGTGGGTCTGCAGTGGAGCCATTCAGATCTGTGTTGTCCTCCAGCACTATAGGTCTGGTGGCTTCGCTGTGGATCCGCAGTGCGAAAAATGCCAGATTGGCAGGAACACGTTTCGGAGGCCGTGTGTTCCAGCCTCCGTTTCAGCCTCTGTCTCCGAGTCGCCGGAGGGTTGCAGTGGTGAACCGGGATAAAAACAATAATTGGGCATTCAAAATTGAGGAGAAAACCAGGGTAAAAAACATTGGTGATGACTAAATTAAAAAAAAAGCCCACTGTCCGTAAAACATTAATGTATTTGACTCCTTAGCATTATATTAGGCTATACCACACTAAGACCCTTTGTTAAATACCTTCTTTCATAACTTCAAACATGCAATCATGTATTTTGAAAAATCTAACTGTAATCCATACCTTACCATATAATTTTAGATGCCATTTTCTTGTGGTCCACCTTTTTAGTAAAATGTTCACGGTTATGCCCAGTTGTTTTCCACTTATACATTGTCATTTAGTTTATGAGTGCATAGCGCATAAACATTGTATGTTTAATATTGATGAGCTTTTCCTACTTATTATACTACTTTTGCTGTAGTTTGATCTAATTTTGTATAATATATACAGGTTACGTCAGGGACTTCTTTGATTTCTACCAGCTATGGATGAAAATGAAATAGTTCTCTTTTTCATATTTAATTTAGAAAAAGTGACATCCGGCAGCTGTGCATGATGCATTCTGTCATTTTTAATTCTTTGCAGCCCTCTTTTAATTGCTCTTGTCTAATGAAAGTTAGAGACTGTGCAATTGGATGGAAAATGATATTCTCTTTTGCGGTTGAGTACAGCTAGAGACTGTTGAGTCAGCTAGTCCCTAAATATTACAATTTCCTCCTAATATTTCAACTGTTAGTATTTAAAAACTTATAAAGCATCCTCTACGAGTACAGCTAATTTTCTTTGAGCAATTTCCATTCCCCCTTCGGTAGTTCTACTCAACCAAAACGATAAAGTGGGATACAATTGAATTAAAGATATAAAACCAAGAAAAAATTTGGGCTCCAAAATTGACAATATTATTGTACCTCCAGGCAAGTGCAAATGCTTCCATTGAAACAAGCTTGGGCTCATACGAGTTTCTGAGCCAATGAGAAAGCTTTTGATCTTCAGTTTTTCTAATCCATCATATTCAAAGGCCGGTATTGATAGACACTAATTAACCTGTTGTGGTTTCTTGGAAATCTATTAAGGAAGAAACTTCTACCCTATGAACACTCTTTAATGAGACTATGGTAAGCAAAGAGTCTAATCTATATGAAATGCAGCATATTATTTTATTACGCACTCCAAAACACTAGGTAGTTTCCATATATATTACGGTAAAAGTCAGAATATTGGCATCTCTTAAGATTCCCTGGTAAATATCGACATTTACCAAGCAAAACAGTAAATATCAGAAATAAACATGATAACGCTTTACTTCGGACATTTACTGGTAAATCGCCTTTGGCTAATGAGCGAATGCCTCACTTTCACACATTGTAAAGCTTCAGGAGTCCTGTGTAACTCCATGTGCCACAAAAATACTGCAATAAGTAAGTAAATATATCTATTAACTGTTTGTCTCTATGGTGTTTTGTGTCATAACCAAAGTTTGATTTTCTGTTGAAAAAACGAAGGTCCTAAATTATTTAATTTACATTTACAGAATGTTATTTTTCATTAAACGACTACGTATTTGGAGTACAATAGCCTTCAACACCATTGTGAATTGTTTTATACTCAGTTTTACAAGAATGTTGGTTGTTTCCTCATAATTTCAGACATTTACCACCTTATTTGGTAAATGTTGACATTTACTGGTAAACTGGATTGACCAGATTCTGACTTTCACCGTAACATATACCATCTTATACCATATACATATATATTATATGTAGTTTCTTACCTCATTAATATCCATTGTGTATGATTTTATGTTATTTTCTTTGTTAATTTCTCACTAACTATTCCAGCAAAAATAGCATCAATGATGTAGCAACATCAATAGATAAACATCCCCAGTAGGTTTTTAAACAAACAGGTATTCAGTGAATTAGGAACATGTATGATATCAAGTATATCTGTAAGGGGCTCACCACTTTGTGCACATTACATCTACGTGGAGCTGCTGCTCTCTGGCTGAGGAATAACCAAATGATTGATTTATGAAGGAAATGCATATTTAATGTACATTATACTGTATAGGTAACAGAAAACTGCCTTGTGTTTTTCAATTGTTTTGTTGAATTTAATTTTATTATTTTGTGGGTATGGATTCTGATTTATATTTCACTGCTTTTTACTGCTGTTTAAAACCTATTTTTACAGTATTATTGTGTGTGTGTGTGTGTGTGTGTGCGCGTGCGTGCGTGCGTGCGTGCATGTGTGTGCGTGTGTGTGTGTGCCTGTGTGTGTGTGTGTTTGTGCGTGTGTGTGCGTGTGTGTGTGTGTGTGTGTGTGTGTGTGTAATCTTGGTGTGTAAAGCTTTCTGAACCAGCTCACATGTTATTCCTAGTTTTGGCAGGATGATCTTCATATCAGCCAAAAGGCACTTGATTCTTGTCTTGCATGAGGAATCTTGAGCCTTCCCGTTGAGCTGGAACTGGTACACCAGCAGATGCCAGTCCAGGTCCAGGTTGATTGCTTATATATTCATAAAGGGCTCTGTTTAGCGGCAACCTGTCTCAGCCATTATGGTTTAGGGTCACTCTCAATAACCAGCATCTGCTGAAGTATCCCATGATGGAAGGCTTTGTCTCTCAGCAGCTGATTACATTATTGTTATGTGATTATGTTAATTGTGGCCCAGGGCCTATAGACATGGACTAGGAGCCAAAAGTTTCTGATTTAGAATTCCAGCTATGCTGCTGAGTTATGTGTCAATTTACTTCCTTTATTACAGTCTTATCCAACTTTAGAAACAGAACCTATGGAGGAGCTGTTTTGTGGCAGATTCATTCTGAATATTCATGAATATTTATGACCCCTCCCCCCCAAACCGCACTCAGATCATAATTTCCACCAGTAAAAAAATCACAATATCAAAGTCATTGAAATGAAAGTTCCTGCTTTGGGTAACAGTGTGGGGTTAACCTAAAGATGGGTAACTTGTGATCCCTTCCTTCTAATCTAATCAGAAAGCAACCTGTTATCCCATAGCTGCTCTGCTGCATGCAAACTGCAAAACTGATGGGACTGGAATACAAAGTACTGGCCTTCTCTTACACAGACAAACAGCTAAACAAATAATGTTGTCTCCATGGTAGGGTTGTAATACAAGTCTGAAATGCTTTGATATCTGGATCGAAGGTGCTCTATATGATATAAGTAAGATACTAAACTTTTACTGTTTTGTGATAATTGGGAAGTTTGTTATTTTATGTTTTGTTTTCTTTTCTCTTTGTATTTTTCCTCTCTCTCTCCCGTCTACTGCAGCTGTCCTTTCATTCTTTTTCTTGTCCCTTACTTGCTCTTTATTCACCCCCCTCTCTATTCTCACTTTAAAAGCTTCAGGACTGAATTTTATATGGAACTGTATTTTATATAAAAAGCACCCCTTCTGACACCAATTTCACAGAACTTGAACAGTGGAGCCTATAAAACGGGCCCCGTCTGCACGATAGACTGGCCTTATTTCTGTGCAATTTAAAATAAGAAAGGGTCACCCGTCATGTGCACCTCAAATAGGGTTACTTGTCAGATGCTGATTGCAAGATTACTGCTAAACATTTGTTTTAGGCTTTATTTTAAAATATTGCTTTTATGACCCTTTTTATACTTATCTGGCAATGATATATCCCTATATCAATCACATAGTGATACAGGTAGCTACAGTAGCTAGCTAGCTAAATTACTAGATAGATAGATAGACAGATAGATAGATAGATAGATTAGTCCCTCTGTTTATATTACAAGGATGGCTTATCTTGATACCTACCTCTTCCTCAGTCATCATCCATCTTAAACTCCAACATAAAATTGTTTTAAAAAAAGTTAACTTATTGCAATGTAAATGCTCTATTAAGAAGACTAATGTAATTTAAATGACACACACTCTCAAGCTGCTAACAAATTGAGTGAGGGAAAATTGTGCTCTTTTGCAGTGCATCCTGTTATCTGACTGATGGATCTGCAGCAATTCCCCATTAGACTATATCAGTCATTTCCCCAAGGTAATACCACCTATCCAGGGTCTTATATTTTCTGGACTATCTCAGATTTTGTGACCTTCCACTGTATCTGACCTTTCTCTGTATTAATACACACATACAGTAGATACATAGACACATACATACAATGCCCATAGACTTTATTAGGACCTGTCTACCCAATTTGATTTGATAGTAGTTGCACATATAGCAGGTGCCAAAGTAGCAAGAACAGTAATCTTGGTAGGTTGTTTAAAGCATACAAAGCAATGGTAAAAGAAAGTGAAAGTTATCTGTGAGAAAGACAGCCGCAGATTGCAAACAGTTAGTAATGGGCAAAGGGAAAAGACAGTTAGAGAGGCTTGTCTAGTCTGACCACCGTCAAACGGTAGCTTAAATTACATAAACATTAAAAAGCAGGACAGCCCATACCCATCTCTAATTTTACCCATGCAAAGAACCTTGCAACGGTTGGACTAGTACAGTCAGAGAACATTGTGAATACTGCTCATTTCAGATACCAAGAGTGAGGTATGCTGCAGTGGTGTAACATGTGGAAAGTCTGGACTATTGACTAAAGTGAAGTGGTCCAGTGAGTTGCAATTCACCCTAGTTTTCATGGATGGGAGAGTTCAAATATAGAGAAGACTGCAACAATTACTCAACTCAAAATTGTACTCAAGATACTGCACCAGTCCAATGTGCCACAATTACATTATTATAGGTTAAGTGGCCATCCCCCTAGTCATTTAGGAACCAAGACTTTTTATTTTTTAAAACATATTCTCTTCACTTTGCTAAAAAAACAACAGTTGTAATTCTCTATGAAAGAAATACAGAATAGTGTTAGATAATGTAGCTTTTAATCTTATAGATAGGGCTGGGGAGCTTCCTGCTTATCAGTTGCACCAATTGAAAGCTTCCAGGCACTAATAAAAAGGAGAACATATCTTCACTCTAAGGGATATAAGAGTTTCTTTTCCTTTTATGAATACCCATCTCTGTCAGAATAGAACCTAGAGGACAAGCTTTACCAGTCAATACAGGTAATACCCACACTTCATCTCTTTAAGAGAAGCAAGTAATCTTCAATAACTGAAGCGATGTTCAAGCAAAAATTTGATATACAGCTGCTGAAAAAATATTTTGGGGACATGGTTTTAACTTTATGCATTTTGTGAATTATGAATACTGTACTTTAGCTATATTTTAAAAAGGAAAATGATTAAATTAACTAAAAATAAACAAGTCTTTGTGGACAGAACCATATTAAAAAAATATGTTTGGGCTCCCGAGTGGCGTATCCAGTAAAAGCACTCGCTAGAGTGCAGGATGCGCTCTATAGCCTGGACGTCGCGAGATCGAGTCCAGGCTATTCCACAGGCAACCGTGGACGGGAGCTTCCAGGGGGCGGCGCTCAATTGGCCGAGCGTCGCCCGGGGGGAGGGAGGGTTAGGTCGGCCACAGTGTCCTCGGCTCACCGCGCACCAGTGACCCCTGTAGTCTGGCCGGGCGCCTGCGAGCTTGCCTGTAAGCTGCCCGAGAGCTGCGTTGTCCTCCGACGCTGTAGCTCTGAGGCGGCTGCACAGTGAGTTCGCTGTGTGTAAAGAAGCGGGCGGCTGACGGCACACGCTTCGGAGGACAGCGTGTGTTCATCTTCGCCCCTCCCGAGTCAGCGCAGGGGTGGTAGCGGTGAGCTGAGCCTAAAGAATAATTGGGCATTTCAAATTGGAGAGGAAATAATAAAAACTAATTGGCAACGACTAAATTAAAAAAAAAATCCTTAGATTGAGCCAGGCAAGTGCATGAACAGTGTATGCCGTTAAGCAAGTTTCATGTGCCTTTCACACAACGTCAGCTTGATTTAATTTGAAAGGTTTGCAGGGTCTAACATAAAAGTTTAGATCTGTTTTTGTCCAAAGTGGTCAAGGATGGCTACAGCTTTATTCAGAAATGATTTATCTCGCTCCAGTATGCAGTTCCCAACAAAGAGTTAATCTGAGGCAGGATTCCTGGGTCATCTCTGGCATGAAGTAGATCAGCCCGTTGAGAGATCGAGGCACGCATCCAAGCAGCTCTACAGGGAGCTCCAGAGAAGCTCAGACCAGCCAGGGAATGCACGATTCAAATTATAAAGTATTCTGAAAGTGGATCAGTAAATAGCCTCAAAGTAACTGTTCATAATTTGGTATGCCCATACTGGTCATACCCCCGCACCATATCCACAGAATTATCCACATTAGAGGATGAAAACGTCTAGCATCAGAAGAAGTTATTCATTGTGAAAGGCTTTTCAACTGTAAAGCATTTCAACTAAATGGAAACCAAACCTATACTTTAACATTCATACATAGGGCCCTGTACTTTACATTAAATGTTGGCTTATTTAAATTGCTATGCTTTTATCTGTAATGAGTCTCTACGAGCAGTTTCACCCCTCCACTCACATTTGTACAGTTGAACTTTAACTGTTACCATTCGGTGTTTGAAATTCCAGCCAGTTTTTCAGTATTTTACAGGTACAGCCTATATACAGTGGGAGTATTAAAGAATTACTGTGTTCTCACATTTTCATGTCAGCCTAAGTATCAATAACTACATACAGTAAATATAATTTCTTTCACCACTCGGATTGCAAATGTAATGCATTTAGCCCTATCCACGTTATTTCATTCAGCACCGACGACAGATTCATTTGTCTTTGAGCCTCAGTCATCTGCTTCTTAACACCAGATTCTCATTATCTTTTAGTTCATCCTTGTTTTTTCAATGAGATCATTATACAACAAGAGCTATTTTATTTTCATGCTGATAGGATTTGCTCACCAGTGTAATATTGTTTATGTGTGACAGTTCAGGGGAAAGGCTACCTGTTCTAGAACTTTTCCCAGAGCTATTCTGGGTGTCCGACCTGTGAAGAGGTTATTTTCTTGGACCTCTATACCAAAGTAAGAAAGTAACATCCATATCCCTAGCAAAGGATAAAAACAACACATTACAGGTGTCAGAAACCTAGCCCCTGTGGCATCACTTATTGGGTCCACCGATTAAGCAACTCTGTGATTAAAGGACTAGGTTTAAGATGAAGATGTCCTAGCCTGTTCCTATGACATACTCTGAGATTTTAGGACGCACCTGGGCACTAAACACTAATAGGTACAAATGTGTACAAATATGAATTCTAGACTTGAACAACCCTCTAATTCATCTTAATTATTATGTGGCTTTGGTATTCCCTTACTCTTATCATAACAATAACAAAGTATTGATCAGTATTTCGTTCACACAAAATACGTTCCAAGACAATAAGGTTGTAGTACTGTATATTTAATTGTAGATATTCCCTCAAATCCAAATCTCTCTGCAAACACTGAAATCTTCATTGATGCCTCTCTTACAAAACTACTGGTACTTGCAGAATTGAGAAATGTGTAGTTTTAGATGACTTTAAAGAGACAGTATCACGGTTATGTAAGTTATATCAATATCTGAGAGATGTATTGGACGTTGCTGTGCTCTTTCTTTCCTATCATCCTGGATGACTTGAAATAACTTTCAGTACAGGTTTACTGAAGCTTTGTTGCATTGTGTACATTCTTGCCTTTAAAAAGCCTGGAATCATATCTCAGGCTTCTGGTGACATGAATACTCGACGTTCGGTTTCGTCATTTATCTTGCCACCAGAAGCTGTCGATACAATTACAGGCTTAGGCTTATTATGCACACTTTGGTGTAGTTTATTGCTTATATTATTATTATTATTATTATTATTATTATTATTATTATTATTACATTTCGTACCATAGGATTACATTTAAATGATGGCTCTGTTACCCCTTGTGACAAAGTGGTTAACACTGTGAAGGTGCAGGTAATGCAGCAGTGATTAATGAACGGACAGACAACGATAATCCGGGCGCAATGATGTTTATTTTTACAATCCAATTGGTCTGATGACCCAAATACAGCGGTAAAGAATAAACAATGATAATGAGAAGCAATACAGCAGCGTGTATTGCTTCACTGTAATCCACGGGTTTGGTCCTGAAATAATAAACAGTCCCGTTTCCTAACACGTAACACAAAACACAAACACTCGTTAACCCCTTGGTTAACGAGTGCAAAAGCTCCTCCAATCCGCGGCTGCTACATCATTTCCCTTCCGGGTCGATGATTTAGTGTACCAGAGATCCGCCTCCTTCCCAGATGACCAACTTCCGCCTAACCCTGGGAATGAATTGTCTGACCATCCAGTCCAGGACACTCTGTTCCCTTTCCACAGTGCCCTCACAGGTTGGGAGGGAGATTTATCACCAAGAATCATTTTGTCTCTGTCACACCCCTATAACAACTTTTAAAGTACCAGTACTGTATTGTAACAATTTGTTTTAATGCAAACACTACATAATATGGTAAAACAAATCTTTAGTTATCTCTAATATAGTTGTTGGTTGTTTTGTGTTTCTCTGCCTTTTTAAAGCTGCTATAAGGATACCCGTACCTTAAAAAGATTGAATCCAATAGTTAATAATATTTGTTAATTTCTTTACTTAACAACACACATTTCCAGTAATTGCATGTAATATGTAGTTATTATTTTAAGTAATTCTTGTATTTGTATTGTGTTGTATGTTTCTGCCAAAGTTATTTAATTTGGTTGTATTAATTTATTTAGGACTTTGACTTTCTTTATTTAGTCATGGTCCTACATATTGTATATTAGAATTCATTCTTTAAAATTGAATACCTTCACCCATGAAATACTCACCTTGGTATTTTCTGGCTTTTAGATGTAACATTTATCACTGTCAGTATTTCTTGCAGCTTTTCTACTACATGAAAGGCCATTCTAGACCTACAACTAATGGATTTTCCTTTTTTACAGTTTTATGTAAACGTAGAATCACTGTCGCCTTCATTGTTCAAGACCTAATACAGAATCCATGATGACCCCTAGACAAATAATTCAGTAAGTTTTTAGATCCAAAGGTTCTAAGGTTGTAAGATTACAAGGTCTTTGAAAGACCATGCTGAACAGTGAGATATTAAACAATATAATACAGAGTGTTAGAATGCTGCATGCTGAATGGTCCATTAGTGTTCTAAGCCATTACAGTATCCAGCACAATGTCACGATTAGGAACTACTTATGACCCTGCTAAGTTTATCCTGGAATTTAATGAGTGACACTGAACTTCAAATAATGTGTTTGTGGGTACAATTAAAAAACTGAGACGAGTAGGCTGGGATAAAGCACAACATCACCTCACAATAATGGAAAGAAACATTCAAATTATTATGATGCCTTAACCCCTGACACAGCTACTGGTCATGTTAGTAAAGTTTGGTTCAACATCCAGTTACATTACAGAGGAAAGGAAGGAAACACAACTAAAAGCTGACTCTTTTATTATAAAAACAGATGAAAACAGAGCTAAGCATGCCACCATGGCCTTTAATGATAGTACAAAAAAATCCCTACGAACGGAACAAAGAATCTCTCCGCGGATTCATGTTTGAAGAGTCCGGAAACTGCTTGTGGCCAGTAACTTCACTGGAGAAGTACTTAAGACAGAATCCGCCTATCTTTGATCTTTATCCCAACAAAGCAACACAAAGCACCTTAAACTCTTGCGCTGTTTGGTATATGCTGGAGCCAATGTGAGTGAATTACCTAGCAACAATGTTCCCTAGAATATACAGGAAGGCAGGCACCTCACAGATATACACTAATCATAGCATCGCAGTACTACCTTAATACAGAAACTGTCCAACGCTGGATTGCAAGCGAGAGAAGTATGTCTATCAGATGTCACAGATCCGAGACCTCCCTGCAGAGTTACTGTGCACCCTCGCTAGATAACAGAAAGCGCTGGAGCAACATCTTGTCAGGGGAACACTCCATGGCATTGCCAAAAAAACAAACAAGATTAGATAAAAGCAAAACCTTGCACTTTAATGCCTCCTTCTGTAGCAATTGACAGTTACTTTAATAATGTGCAATTAGCAGCAACATTCAAATGAATGTCTATACAGCCAAATGAACTGTACCACATCTAAGCAAGGTTTTTAAAGTTATTTACAGTCTATTAAAAAAAAGTATTGCATTTACTGAAACAAAAACCAAAAAAAAATGAATTTGTTTTACCTGAATATTATTTTTAGTTCACAGGGACTATTTTTGGTTGTGTAAGGTTATACCTCAAAATGTTAATAAATCTTTAGAAACTATAGAGTTGCGCCTAACAATGCACCAAGAAGTCACAATATCCAGCACAACCCATGCCCTCTCATGCCTTATTGCTAATTCCGTAGGATCTCCCAAGCACTCGTGCATGCAGTGGAATTGTGCCTTTTTTGGGTATGAAATAAAATTGTGTTACATCTCATTAGATCATTTTAAACGACAGCCATGACAATCAACTGCACACACAAAAGCTTCAATAAAGCTATAAATCAACAAGCTGGGTAAATCACAAATGATGGCTGACTCATTAGTTGTCACAGCGTTTTGTACACAATGCTTTACTTCCAGGAAGCCAAACAGACAACACATGGACTAGAAAAAAAATGAGCTAAAGAAACTATTCTAGTGTATGGCAAAGTACATATTATTATTATTATTATTTATTTCTTAGCTGTAAGTCGCCCTTATCCAGGGCGACTTACAATTGTTACAAGATATCACATTATTTTTACATACAATTACCCATTTATACAGTTGGGTTTTTACTGGAGCAATCTAGGTAAAGTACCTTGCTCAAGGGTACAGCAGCAGTGTCCCCACCGGGGATTGAACCCACGACCCTCCGGTCAAGAGTCCAGAGCCATAACCACATAATTCTGTGTCATTTAATATCTTCCTATCTCTTAAGGACCACTGATGCACAAAAAGAATGGGTCTTTTTGTGCATCAGAATAGATACACAAGATAGATACAAGCAAGGTGCCAGAAGCACTAGAGAAAGAAGGGAAATCCACCTCATCCATCTCAACAGGATATAGTGCCCTTTCTCATTAAGAGTATGACTCCTGTGCAAAGTCAATTGTATTAACCCTAACCTTAACTCATCTACATTATCATTCCATATGAAGATGTGCAGCTACTTATTGGCACAAGAGCCTGTGATTTTTTCATCCTGACACATTTCATTATGAAGCAACAGAGAGAAGTAGTATGAGCTGTCCCCCTGGGACTAGGTTTTGGTTGGATTGTATTGAAGATGTGCTGTTCGTGGAAAGGATTATTAAATAGGATTTACTATCACAAAATGAAACAAAATCGAGACAAATATGCATTATGGTAAAGATCTGAAACAACCAAAAACATAAAGAAGCAGTTCAGCAATTTATTCAACTGTGTCAAATGGATTTCATACATACATAATCTACTTGATTGAAAAACATGAAAGTATTAACAAATAATTGAATTCTGTTGTGAAGAATCCTAGAAATACCTGCTTTTTGCACTCAAATAAAGACTTTAAAATTAAACTGATTATGTGATAGCTTTTCTATAATTCTGCTTATTTTTTCTCTCCCTCAGATCAGATCTCATATATTGCTTGTTTTATTATCTCCCCTTCAGTATATGAAAAACAACTACTTCGTATGCTGCCAAGAGCATTAGATATCTCATCGCAAGTTTTTATTGCAAAGCATGTGAAGTTAGAGCCTCTGCCAATTGCTGCAAAGATAATCTCGGTCAGAAGGGTATACATTCAGCAACAAATAGTATAAGCATACTTGGAGACATTCTTAAATAGCTGAGGGGCTGGATTTATGGACAAATGTGTTGTGCTTATTGAAAGATGTTTATAAATCTGCAGTTGGTAGGCTTAGACACGGAAGTTGGGAGTAGTAGGAGCAACATTGATGAATACATATAAGCACTGGAAGCACCCTCTATTTAGTTAATATAAGTCTGGAATGTATTTAGTTGTATTATTTATTTCGTTTTTTGTTAAAAAGTAGGATGCCAGAGACTTTTTTCAAACAGTGCAGTTGCTGAGGAAGGATGTTAATTTATATTGAAATGATTTATATTTCTTTCTAGAATTACAGTTGTGTAACTTTTATTGAGAATGTTTTGAAACATTGTATTCATGCAAATAGATCTGACCAGTCTATTTTCTGGGACGCTCAAGATGTACTGAAAATAAGGTTTTCCTGGGTAAATAAATGCATTTAAAAAAATCTAATTGATACTTTTAAATGTGGTAATTTCAAACAAACTCCTTGCCAGTGTGAATATATTAGATTTGCAGAGTGTAATTCTGATCTGTTTGTAATCTTAGGTCCTTATGATTTCTTCTGTTTAAGTGTTCAGATTAAAAATCTTTCTGATCGGATCACTTATTCAAAGATGAAAGAGTTCAGGCTTCAAATTTAAAAGCATATTTAGCCTTCTGGGCTAAAGTCAAATACCAATCCAAGAATATTCTTTAGAAAGATGGTATACAAATGTCTTTCTTCTGAAATGTCAGAATTGTATGGGAGTTTGGTATTTTAAGGCATCACATTATGACCAGTAAAGGTATTTAAACTAATTCATTTATTTCTTAAAAAATGTATTTTGTTTGTTAGTATTAGCAAGGCAGCAGTGTGGAGTAGTGGTTAGGGCACTGGACTCTTGACCGGAGGGTCGTGGGTTCAATCTCAAGTGGGGGACACTGCTGCTGTACCCTTGAGCAAGGTACTTTACCTAGATTGTTCCTGTAAAAACCCAACTGTATAAATGGATAATTGTATGTAAAAATAATGTGTAAAAAATAATGTAATTGTTTGTAAAAATAACGTGATATCTTGTGACAATTGTAAGTCGCCCTGGATAAGGGAGTCTGCTAAGAAATAAATAATAATAGTAATAACCACATCACTTTGAGTTGCAATGTTTACACATGCATTATCATTATCAGAGATATCTGTGCCTAAATTTATCAAAAATGAATAATAAATAAAGAATCAAGACTACATGGAAAGCTGTCTTTGAGCTTGACTCAAGGCTAAAAACTGAATTTACTGCAGAGCACTGTAAGTTACTTGTAAGGTCTTTTTTGCACTTCACCTACTATGTATTGTAGGTGTATAATATTTGATTCTTATAAAATGGAATGTTCAGATGCTGCACGCTGATTGGCTGCTGAGGGGTTTTAAACCATGCATAAATATAGTTTAATGCATGGCGGAACTACAGTTTGATTAATACATTTTCAATACAAAACGTATTAAACTCGCAATGGAGAGCCTGAGTATAGTTTTTTTATTACTACCCTATTGTGCCTTATTACTTGTTTTTTCTCAATCATTTTTGCTAAAAGCAGTGTATATATTTACAGTCACTAAGTTTTTAGTCGTGTTTTAATGTTATTTTAGCTGTTTTGGCTAGTTATTCCCCCCCACCCCCCGCGGCCTAGCACTTTGCAAAGCCTGTAACTAAATTTCGCCCTTCCCCCGGGTCTAGCACGTTCTCGGCTGCATGTACTCTCTTTTTAACTAGCTTCAGGCATTTGAGGTAAGTAGCTGGAAGGGCTACAGTTAATTATTTTGATCTCGGCTGGGATAAAATAATATTCTATTATTGTATTCTGTTATTGTTGGAAATGTTGAAAACCTCCAGCTTAACCATGTCTGATGGACTATTTTTTTCTCTAAAGCGGAAGAATATACAATAAAATTGTTCGTTTTTTAAAAAAATATAAAAATAAAGTTTATTTTTCTATGTATTATTGTGTCTGTGCCTCCAACCCAACCACAGCCGTATGTTAATGCAACACAACATATGTTATCCCTTACTTATCTCGCACGAGGACAGCAATAAGGATATGAATTCAAGCCAGGTTGTTCTGACCAGCAACAAATGTTATCTGATGGCTGACCAGTTTTTAAGCCAACAGATTGTAGCAGTCTTATAGCGAGTGCCTAATGGACCCTACTGCACATCAGAAAACCCACTTCTGGAACAGCACAAATTGGAATCATTCTGTCAATCTTAGCTTGGAAAGGCCAAAAGGACAATGTATGCATAATGGGGATGTAAAGATTTTGCAGCAATATACCATCAATGCTTTGCTACTTCTGATAGAAGGAGGTATTTTTTTCAGTTCTTTAGTACTGCCATTTTTGTATCAGGTCATTTGAAACTTTTAGGCTGTGAAAAACTATAAAATTTGCATTTTTGGAAAATGTTATTTTTATACTGTATGTATAAAAATGTGTTTAATATCCATTTGTGTGTGTTTTGTATTATTATATATTGCTAGATTTTTTTGTGTGTGTGTTTTTTCTTTTTTTTTTTGCTTGGTTGTTTTAATTTTTCAACCCCTGCTTCTGAAAAGACGCCTTACATTTCAATTTTTAAGGTGAGGTGGTTTTAGAAATGACCTCTATGGGGTTGCAGCTGTCATTTGTGTCTCCTCTGCAACTGTGAGCGAGTAAATAGAAATTCTACGTACAAAATAACAGTTGCACACCCCCTTCAAACCCCTTTATACAGAATTTCTTTTGGGACTCTTTTAATAAGTAAGGTTCAGTGGTTAAAAATATTTTTTAATGAAATCATTTCAAGACATAGTAAATAAATAGGTAGAAAGTAAAAATTAGGAAGACATAGATGATTACCCCTTTAAATGATAATTGTATCAGCTACGCATTGGCAAACTTAGTTGGATGCATCAGTTTTCATATCAACCCAAGAGATTAAACATACTTAAATGAACAATTAGGAAGAAATGTGCTTAATAGATTTAACTAAGTTAATTTTAAATGATTAGCTGTAAATCAACAACGACTGCTCTTGGTACTCAGTCAAAGAAGGACAGGTTGTCTTATCACCCAGCTTGTCTTATCACCCTGTCTGCCACAGAGACCACTGGCTCACCAGCTTTGATGGAAGACATTGGAATACTCTGCAGCCTACAATAACTTAGTGACAAGGGATGTTATTGCAGTTAATAGTATGAATTCCCTGTTCTCCTGTGTGGATGTGTTAAGCACTACATTCTAACACCCTGTGTATCTACAGTGGATCAAATGAAAGACCAGCTTGAATAGCCAAACAGTACAGGGTTGTAGACCAAGCAGTTTGTAGTATGTGTCCTTTATTGTATATTGCAAAGCAAAAAAGAAACCTCAAACTTTATCCTTTAACAGCAATAATTTATGAGGACCAGCACAATGTTCAGATAAATTCCTTGCGAGATTTCTTCTGTCACATCATCTAGTTATTTTGTTCAAATTAATAATATTTTGCATGCTGTTAGATCTTTCTGTTTGAAGCCTTGCGTTTAAGCTAATGTTAAGTCTCTACTCTTTACTGATGGTCACATCCCAGTCCATTCTGGTTGAAAAGAGCAGTTCATCTTTATGTTTTCTTTGTTTCTTACTGTTTTAACAAAGAGCAAACTACATTGTGTGTGGAATTTGAAATCTTTAAAGAAACACTCATCTCCTCCTGACAAGCGGATCTAAGCTTAGAGCTGTAGTGCATCAGTTGTGTTGTAAAGCAGCAGTAAACAGGTCATGATGGGTCAGGTGTTAGAATGAATTATACAACTGTTCATACACGTGAAACACAACACCCAGTCAACCTAATACCAAGTACTTTGAACAAGACCCAAACACCTAAAATATTTAGAAGAAGCTAAAAACTTAAAAGAAATAGAGGGAGGAATACAGTATCATTCGAACATACTGTATATAGGGTGGGTTAGTACTGGTTTATAATTGGGTTTAAGCTTAGAGAAGATACGGTTGTGTCCAGGGCAGTAGAGGTCATTGTTGGACACGGCTCATGAAAATAACCGTGGCTGAGAATAATGTACAGGTAATAAGATACTTGTTAGAGTTGTATGAAGCAATAAAGAGTATGAGCAGAAATTAGGAAACCCCAGCACAAAGGCTAAATGGGATAGATAAATTAAGATTGAAGCATGTATTTGGTGACATCCCAGTGATCTGTAGATTGTGATGAGACGAGGCCTAGTTTTGCACAGGTGGGTGCAGCTCTTTTTTTAATAAGTAATTCATGACAAATACCAGCCTTGATCTATTTCACAACCTTCCCATTACAGTTCTAGGTAGGCAAGTGCTATACATCTTCTCAAAGAGAACGATACTCACAAAAACTGTTCAAATATTTAAAGAAAAATGGATTATGAAGGCCAGTTTTCAACACACACTTTCACAGGAAGACATTTCTTAAACTCAAGGATATTTCTTTCTGTTTCTTGTCAGATAATCTGCCAGTTCCATTGCTTAAATTGCAGGATATTTCTTTCTATTTCTTGTCAGATAAATTGCCAACTGCATTTGAGCTTATTTAGTGTCCAGATTAAGGTTGGGTGTATTGGAGTAATGTTTTTTTCTCTCTTTGTCATTAACATCTTTGCATTTAGTGTAAGTGAACCAACACGCTTTTGTACTTTTCATTACTAGATTTCATTGGTGAATCAATCTTTATATTTTATATAAAATAGTATTGCTCCAAAATATTACAATAGTATTGCTCCTTGTCCTGTGGACAAAATAAAAACAATACAAAATATCTGATATCATCGGACTGCATTTTGCATTTTGCAAATTGCTATTATTTGAAAGACAGGAGGTATCTGCAGAGGATACAGTTTCATACTCCACTTTGTATATGAATAGAAACAGCAGACACAATGGTACTGAATGATGAAAAGCTGTCATGTTTTGGTATATACAGTATTTGAAGTGGTAACAATAACATACAGCTGTACATTCACATTTCTTAATCCATTTTTTTTTTAATATTTTTGTTTGTTAACATGTAAAAGAAGTGGCACAGTTAACACCTTAATGTACTTAATATTAAATATCAATTCCTAAAACTTATGGAAATATTGTAAGTCATAAAGCTTTGTTATTCTCAGCTTTACAAGTTAATACTACTTAACCTCAAGCATCTTTTTTTTAATTACATACATATATTAAAGATATCATTAAAACTGGCTTGTACAATAATGCAGTGTTCCTAAAATTCTTTGACCATGGTACAGATTTGTAAAATAGTACAAAAGTAGAGCTTGAGAGCACTAATTAGCAGATTCTGTGGCTTTAGTTCTTTCACTACTACATCAGAATTGCAGTCTTCCAGATTATGTCAGTTGGTATTACTGGCACAAAACTCTCTTCTTCCGTGAACATTTTGCCCACATGCACAGCTTTGAGTACAACTGCAGTAATGTACAATGTTTCAATATTTTTCACAATATATAGAATACTAAAAGTGTATGATCAAAAGCTTTCTTGTGCTTTCCTTTTCACGGTCTCCCACAAGCCCAACTACATATTTCTGGTTAGGATTATAAATGGCAAAAACAGAGGGAGCAATCTCATTGGCAATAAAGGTAAAACTATTCCATGGTTCACTTGACAACCAATTCCCTTTGGGAGGGGTGGAATAGGTTGGGGGTGCTTTGTATAGGCACAGTACCGCACAGTACCTGGGTGTTCATATATGGTCCAAAATCTGTAGGTCTAGGCTGTTTAATGGAGCTTGGCTTTGCCTTGCGAGGACCATATTTGAACACCCTGTTGTGTGTTATTGCTGTCATATACTGTACTGTGGAAGAGTCGCTTTACCAACATTGTCAGAGACCTCACACAAACCTCTTCTCACAAGCAATCACACGATATTCTTTTATTTTTCAAAATTAGTTCTTATGAATACAATACAGTTTGATGTTTATTAAATTGTTCTAGGCTGTAGTTGACTTCTTTAACAATTGTCTAGAATATTTGATTGAATAGGGTCCAATGTAGTTATATAATCCTGAAATGTATGGGTAATCTGTTCAGTCTTCATTTATTGTATTATCCCTCAAAATAAATAAAGACCTGTGTTACTCAGTGCTGTTGCTTGTTGTAATACCTAAACGCTTTCATCAACTTTCACATGAAACAAATATACAAGGGAAGTTAGACTTGGGAGATAGACTGGAACTGAAAAGGAATGTTAAAACATGTATGTGATGTTTTGATTGACGGCTGTACCCAACGTTCCTCTCCTCAGTGGATCAATAAGGAATTTAGTGCCTTTAATGAAAACTTTTATGCTACTCTTTTCAATGATTGTCTGCTGATTTGGAATTGTCCCAAAAGCAATAGATGTCTATCGAGCAGCAGTGTAATCACTAGGTGAAAACCATGAGGTCACACACAATTTGACTTCTGGACTGGCTCCAGGATCCCGGGGTTATCTAATTGACATCTGAATGATCTTTGCATTTTGCAAAGCAGTTTTTCTAAAAAATGAATATTTTTCTTTATTCTCTATTTTACACATGTGAAGCAATTATATAGTCTACAGTTAAATCACTGTAAAAAGTGCCCGATAAAGGTTGACCCATCTAATTAAAAAGAAAAACAGGTGCTCAATATGATTTTTTGGGAGTAATGTTCTTTTTTTTACTTACCCTCGTTTATATATAGGCGCATGTGCAAGCTTAAATTATGCATTGCTTCCGTACTTAATATTGTAAATATATTGTAAAACCATGTTCACTGAAAACGGACAAGGGTTTGCTTTTTCTTTGCAGGGACATTCTTCCAATCATTAGCAAAAATCAAAAATCTTGCTATTTGTATTGATTTCAGAACTAACCGAGTACTGTAAGTGATTCAGAAGGACATTTTTGCTCTCAGTCAGAGTGGAGTGGTTATGTACCACTGGTAGACTGGAATTGCCTCAAAGCTTGGACAACTGCATCAGTTTCAAGGTTTAGTTTCAAGTATCATCAAGCAATCCAGTATAAAAAATAATGTTGGCATGGGGACACTCTCTCAAAAGTAAGAGTGTGACATAGTATTGCTTAGCCCAGTGGCTTTCAACCTTTGTCCTCAAGTATCCTGTAACAGTCCAAGTGTTTGTTTAACAAAAAATGTGCAGCAATGATGGACATAGACTGTAAATCTGTTGTATGTGCATTTAAAAACTGGATGTTTGAAACAAAAATGTAATTCCTTGGACCAAAAAACTGGGACTGGCCATGGTAGAGAACCACTGGCTTTCGTCTCAATATCCTCATCCATAAGACCCATACTTTACCTGACGATAACAATAAAAGAGATGAAATTGAAATCCCTATTCTACAAGTTGAAGAGATTTGAGGGCAGTGGCAGATGCCAAATTTCATGCTCAGTTACTGAGTATTCTCTTTTAGTTAGTCAACAGCAATTTTGCCAGAGGCAGAGTCTAAACATTCACGCCAGCCATGCCATTCAACAGCTCACAATTTGGAGGTGTGCAATACTCAGTGTAACAACTGTTTTAAAAAAGATTCAAGCTGAAGTGTCTCAATTGTATTTTTTTCAATAAAACTTTAAAAGGAACCAAAAAAGGCAAAAGGCAATATTTCAATAATTTAAACAGTGTCCAGTATTAATAATGTTGTCGTAAAAGTCATACGCGTTCTCCATTACAAACATTGTTATTGTAGTCAGTGATGTTACTAGGTACTAGGTGGATCAATATCCCATGGGGGGGGGGGGGCAGTTATACGGAGCTATCAGTGAAGCTGCATCTGCTTCTATTTACATCATGGAAATTGTATTCATCCCTCAGATTACTTCCTTGCAATGGGTCGAGCATTTTAATATTCATTCAAAATCTCTGTTTGCGACCTATCGGCAGATTTGTGTTACATTAAATCACTATCAACTTTTACCAATACGTTTTGGGTCTGTTGATAATAACTGTGAATGCTGAAAATGACTGGCAGCTTTGGGTAACATTTAACCACATATGTACACTATAGTGGCCATAACACTGATAAAGTGATTTCATATAAAACAACCTTACTGTACTACCTCTGTTCTGATTGAAATTAGGTGCAGTTCCCAAAGAATAGTCAGGGCTGGGCTTAAACGGTGCGAAAATGAAGTGACAAGAGATGGGTCACCAACAAAGCTATTGCCCAGCTGTTGAGTCTTGCTTGCCTACGACAGATACTGCCCATGTACTGCACTGACCTCCAGTGGCTTAGCCTCCCCAAGTAGCTTATGGTTTTCATGTCTATCTCCTGGTGGAATCAGCTGCAGTGCCAATCAATGGTGTTGCAGTGCCCTTCAAGCTCAGTGCTGCTGAAGCTGTCTTACCTAAGGTCTGCTGAGGATTTTAGATAAACCCTGTTTGAGATGACACATTTAAAACAATATTATCAACTGTTAGACAGAAGTGCTTACATTCTCATCATAACAGCAAAGTAGATTGGTTTTAGGAAATCGGTTTATCATTTCACTGTCTTTGTGCAGGCTTGTGGAGTTGAACTGACAACTTGTAGTAATAATACGCTTATTCCATGGCAGGTGTACTGTCTCTGTCTATTTTTGTTTTCTTTTTCAGTGGATATATTGTAACTGCCAAAGAATACATAAATACATGTTTGATTCACATTTGTGGTGTTGTTGTCACAGTTTTGTTCAGGTATTTATGAATGTTCACCTTTTACAATGCATTACCCATACTGTAGCATAGAAATTGATAGGACATAGGCCACACCACATATTAAATAATACTATAGATACTGAGCTCAGTGTGCTTTAGTTCAAGCAGAGTGCACCACAATCTTAGAGCAAGGCTTGTGTGCTGATGCTCAATGACAGTAACTGTGAGGAGGCAAGTTCACACCACAAAGCCCTTGAGTGTAGATATACCTGTTTTCAGTGGCTCCCAGACCTTGACTCTCTCCAGAGTATGTCCTTTTTTTCTCTTTTTACATTGTTGTGAACATATTGTTTAGCATTTACACATGAAATGCATTTGAATCATTTTGCAGTTTTCCCCAATATTTTTCTTTTCCCCTTTCACCACTGTACATCTGTTTCTGATACTGAATTAAGATTTTAAGATGTAATATTGGAGCTCCAATGGGTATTCCCAGTTCCCTAGTTTGTAGCAGCGAAACAAGCACAGGTTGTGAATGCCGGCCCTGTGCTCAAATGACAGCTGTTTGCAAAGCTCAGCAAGCAATTTCTCATTGGATACCATCTGCCCAAGCCTAGGAATTCAGTCTGTCATAGCTACATACATTTTTCTTTCTACTGTTTTTATACAGTCTACAGTATTCTGTGGATGTTTTAAAAAGAATATTTCTGAAGTTCAAACAGAGTGGTACAACCATATCTCTTTCATATAGACTGTTATGTTCTGATTTGACCTTCATGAGTTCACCATCATTCTCGTATCTCCCTCCCTATCACATTCGCAAACACTGGTGACCTTTTTTCATAGCCCCTGTCAGGTGATGATTACAAGATACAATCCAGCACACACATGTTGGCAAATTGTATTTATGACTGCCCTGCCCGATTGTCATATCTTAATCCATTGGAAAGGTTCTATGGGATAAACTTGTAAGCAACCATAACCTACAGCAATGCAGACTTTGGAAAATGAATGGTCTTGATGCCTCAAAAGGTCTTGGTTTGCAGGTAGCTGTCAATTAAAAAAATGGTAGTGTTGTCTTTTGTTCAGCACAGAAAGGTTGTTTGGGACAACATTGGCTATACCGATCTTGAGAATGGAGTCTTATTAAATCATTGTAAAATAAAGAGTGCTTTTAGAGTCACCTGAGAACCTCTGGCGCACTGAAAACAAAAGAGAAAATCAAGAGGTATGGTTGCAGTTCTTTACCTCATCAAGGAAAGCTTCCCAATGATGTTTTCCATTTTCTATCTATTCTCCTACCAAGCCTGGTATAGAGCATTGGCCATAAGTAGCGTAAGTGGAAAGATCTTTTCTTTACCCAAATGGATCAATAGCTATTCCAGATATACCACTGGACAAGATTGACAGTAATGTTTCGCAATTATTTTCTTCAAGAATAATTGTTTTCACTTGCTTAAAACATTTAAATGTGATTACCAAGCAAGGCACAACCAAGCACAGGAAAAAAAATGTCATAAAATAAAAAACAGAAAGAAAGAGTTCATGTGTTTTCCATGCATAAAGACTGTCTGGTTTATGCATGTCAACCCAACTGGTTGGCATAATGAGTATTTTATAGCCCAAAACCTATTATGCCCGTTTCACAATGGGGAGTGGGTAAATCTCTATAGAACAAATGCCATGGTCCTGGTCATCGTAAACAACACATCACTACACATGTTAGTTAGCAATTTATTATTCAGCAAAAAAGTGCCTATTAGAATTAAGTGTTACCCATATTTATTATGTATAGTATGAATGACATATGCGATAAACATTACTATTTACTTAAAAGATTTGTTTGAGCAATTAAAATACAAGGCTTGGTTTCTGTGCATAATCTACTTCAGAAATGTAAATGACCAGAAATTATGTTGTGACACATATGTAATAACGAGCGTGTTCAAAAGACGAAGGGCTTGATTAACGAAGCCTAATGCCTCCGTGTGCCCTGAAGTAATATCCACTGAGGTATCATTCGACATCATGCTCTGTATTAAAACACAGGTAATGTAGTCAGACACTGTCAGTCAGCATTAACAAAGAGGATATTGAAAATCCGGGGCCAGGCTTACTTACAACAATAACATTAAAATTTATCACCTTTTATTGATTTTTTTCTATATGTCCTGCGGTGCTTGTCCTGTGCTGCTGCAGTGGTTCTTCGACTGTATAATTCCGCCTGTGAACAGTGAAGGGAACTATTTTTTCTTAACAAACAAACCAAACATTAAAAAAAAATCACAATGCAGTTTAGTTTTTAATGTATTTAAGACAGGGAAAACATTTATGATCGTTGTATTACGTCTGCTTTCTCGAAAAGAAAAGTTACAGTTTTATTGTTTATTGCAAAACCTTTTTTTTTATTTGGCACATTTCTTCCTTTTTTTTAAAAAAAAACACAAGAACGAATGCAAGATATTTTCTAATATCCTTATTTTATTTTACTGAACTGTTGCTGTAGGTAGGTTATTTAAACATAAACCAATGCAAAGCTTAGTTAAAAAACACATGCACCAGGACTTAAGGTAATACCTGGTTTTCCTTGCTGATATACATTTATTTATTCAATTCTCTGCATGCATGTAGAATTATTTTACCTGGACAATGCCCCCCATGCACTGCTGCTGTTTTCCCTTTTTTTCATGAGAAGCACATGGCCAGGGTACATGGCGAAGCCTATTTTCCCACGTAACCAGGGATCTTTGTTAATCTCTAAGCGTGTATTAGGAAATTCTAATATTTTCTTGCCTTTCTAATGGTCGTTTATGACAGATCAGATCCATACTCAAGTTCATGCTGGTAATTTCATTGCATTTCCTCTTGTTTTCCAGTTATAGAGTTTTGAAAAAGCTATCAAAATGAAGATATAGTTTGAAATGCAAAAGGTACCGCTTTATTTTGAGTGGCATAAATAAGCATTTAATTAACATGCATGTGGCAGGGCAGCAGCCCTGCCCCTGTGTGTGTGTGTTTTGTTTGCTTAATAAATGCGTGCAACAGCGCTTCACTCCAGCTTCTGTCTCTGAGTCTCTAGGGGGCGCTATCCCAAGCTGTTACTGGCAGGAAGAGAGACTCGGAGACAGAAGCTGCAGTGAAGCGCTGTTGCGCGCATTTGTTAAGCAAAAAAACAAACTAAACACGGTAACAAATAAACAGGCACAAAGGGCCAAAATAAAAAGGGTTAAACAAAACACAGAAATGTACACAAAAATTGCTGCAGGCTGGGCATTCACCTTCATGGAACAGACACCAAAACACAGTACAAAAACCACAGGTCCAAACTCACTAAAAACTCCTTTCTCACAAACACCAACCTCCAAACAAAGCATTTCTCTCGTCTTTTGTATATGTGGCCACTCTCCAATTAGCACCAATTATCTAATTGGGGAATGGCCACATCTGTAATTGCTGGCAGGAACATATTTAACCCCATCCCTGCCAACCTTACATTCACACACACACACACAGGGGCAGGGCTGCTGCCCTGCCACAATGCAATTAACCATTTGCTGAAGTTTAGTTCCATTTTAATAAACAGTCAATAGATATGTCATGCTTGTTTGTATCTATCATTAGACTGCTGTTTGAGCTCATATTTTTTATATGTATGTTAAGTATGTTTTTTGAGACTTGGTAGTTTCCTGCTCCAGTGAAAAAAAGACAAAGACAGTTATGTAGCGTTACCGATATTCTATAAGCTGTCTATACTACCTACATGCACATTTAACCCATGTGATTTCCATTCACAATCACGTTTTCAATCAGGTTACATTGTGACGATCGCGTGAATAGGGTATTAGTCGCTTTCCATGCCAGTCTTTTTTTTTTTTTTTACTGGAGCGGGAAACTTAACAATACGCACAAATGGTTTGTGAAATTCCACAGTTGTGGAGGAGACTTTCCTGTGAAACATTGTTTTCCGCTCTCATGCCTCTCAACCTTACTTCAAATTAATAGTACCTCATTAATCCAAACTTTCCTTTACAAATGTACAAACAGATAACCTCTGTAGGTGTCTGGAAATAGAAGAAAATACAAAAGCAGGACAAAGTGGTCAGCATTACTTAGAAGTGCTAATTCACTGGATATCATTTAATACACTCACAGAATTAATCACAGAATTTCTGCTACCCATTTGTCTTTGAAAATACACCAGTAAAAATAACTTTACACTGACACTGCTAACATTCTGTTATGATCTACCAAAATACAGATGTTGTCAATATGAAAGTAACATGCCAGTATCCATTCATATGAATATTAACTCACATTCCCTTGGTGAAAGAGCACGTTTATTTTTTCCTGATGAGGATTTACATGGGTAATGTTGTCTGGTTGGTAGTAATTATATTTCTAATGCCGTCCAGAAGTCCAGATCAAAATGATTTCATTTTATTACCTTAGCGTTGTCCCTTAGATCCCCATAAACACAAATGAAAGTGACTCACCATCTAGCAGGCTAATTAGCTATGTGCATTCATTGTTTTATTGTCCTCCAGAGTGGAGCTAGGCAGCCAAATTAATCCATTCAAAAGCTAGGTTGTTCTCTTTACCTGAATGGAAAAATTCAAAGAGCATGTTGCCAATTATACTTTAACATTGTTTTAAAGATGCCTCAGACGCATAGAAAAATATGACAAACATGAAATAAATACAGTATTGAATTATTGTGTGATTTCACTAAGTTTATTTAATTGTTAACCTTAAAGAGTAAGTAGCGGGGTTCCGAAAAATATAGCGTTACACGTCCCCAGGTGTTGCTACAACTATTTAAATAACGTACCTGTAATTTTTATTTTCATTGTTAACACCCTGACAAGTTTCAAAACTTTTTTCAAAATGGCCGCTCTAGTGCACTGGAGTTTGAGATCTGTCCTCTAAATCACTGCATGAAGAGCGATTAAAAAAAAAAAACATAACAAGTGCTCTGGCTTTTCTGTTCCGAACCCCATCATGGATCGTTATTGCTGTGTTAGCTGTTTGACAATCTGGGCAGTAACCCTTACACTATGAGTGTACTAGAGCTGACATTTTGAAAGAGCTTTGAAACAGACTTTAAAGTTACTGTGTAAAAAGTTGTCAGGATGTTAACAATGAAAAGAAAGATACAGGTACATATTATACTTACTGTTTAATGGATGCTAAAGGTGAGAAGTATCATTTTACCCCAAACTTGGGTAGAGTCAAATGACTCAACTCCAGCATACATTTTACTTGAATTTTTTGAACTCAACAACTGAACTTAAATGAAGTATTTTTAACTCAGTATTTTATAACTAAAATTATAATTGAACTGATTTCTTTAATTGGCAAAAAGCAAACAGAGTATTGTATTTCATATTAAAAACAAGAAGTGGCTGTTACATAAGATAGGTTTTGAGTGTTGCACTTATATACTATCCTTAAATATCACTTGGTAAAGGCAATATAGCACACAAGAGTACTTAGAAAACCAATATGGTAAGAGTTTGTTGTAGATTTCCATGACATCAATAAATGTCTGCAGTCAGCAGCGGAACTTTGTGTATTCATGTCATCTACTGAGAAATGGTGCCCAGCCCCCAAATATGTTCTAAATATCTGCCAACTGCCAGTCTCACTGCAGATGTCATTTATAGCTGCAAGCGTCCACTTCATCACTCTGATTATACTGCAAACTAAAACACTGCCTATGATCTATGAATCATAACTGTACATCTTTTAAATTCTAATATCCAATAGCTTTTGAACAATACTTATTCAGTTTGGTGCATTTGAATAAAATACGTTTTAAGAGCTGTCTGATAATTTATCAAGTATACTTTCTAAATGCCATCCAATAATAAAGCCCCGGTGACAGTAGTTTGATGCCCGTGCATGACCTTTCTCTACACCGAAATGTAAATACAGCCTGTAGGAGGAAAAGCACTTTGATGCAATCGAAAGCAGAGGAACGGCTCTGAAGGCATTCGTTTTACTCTCCGAGCCAGTGGTCAAGATAATGTGTTGGGTTATTCTAGATCAGGGGTCGGCTACCTATGGCTCGTGAGCTGTACCTGGCTCTTCAAGTAACCAAATATGGCTCTCGAGTCTCCAAGACATTCACAAATACACAAATAATAATAATAATAATAAAATAAAAAGATGAATTAAATGTACTACAGTATCCACCACTTACACTGTACAGGGTTATTTCGGGCAGCTGTTTATATCAGCTAAATAGCGTTTGTCATTCCCATTGATTTCAATAACAAAGGCATTGTTTATAATGTGTTAAGCACACAATATATTTCAGGCAAACTCAGCTGTTTGGATCTCGCTATGTGCCATTCACATATATTTAAATAACAAACGCACTGCTTATACTGTAGTAATCACTCTTACTACCACCAATCAGCTGTTTTCACCTTGTTACCTTGCCAGTCACATAGATTTCAATACAAAGGGCAGCACTTTACTGTAGTAAAAGCTTGAAAGATCGATCAATCAGCTGTTTGCACCTCATTATTGAGCGATTACCCTGTACAGAACCTTGGCTTTGTACACAGTGTCGGGTTTATAGTTTGAAAAAACAAATCTTCATAGCATTACAGTGGTTACCATACTTCTTTTCTGATAACATGGGATGTACCCAACAGAATGTTCAAGAACACCCTGCTACCCAATTAGCTGATATATACTCAACAGAATGTTCAAGAACACTCTGCTATCCAAGTAGATGATATATTCAACAGAATGTTCAAGAACACTCTGCTGTCCAAGTAGATGATATATACTCACCAGAATATTCAAGAACACTCTGCTATGCAAGCAGCTGATATGCACTCAACAGAATGTTCAAGAACACCCCGCTATGCAAGTAGAAAAACACAATCCAAGCATCTCCTGGCCCTGAGCAAATGAAACCAATTTCAACTGTCAGTGGAATTTTACCCAATATATCAATACATTTCGACATACATTCCCCCTTTTGCTATTCCTTATATAGAAGTTACAAGCTACAGCAGTTAATACACCCCCCACATTTCCTGCAAACTTGTTCCATCATCTTATTGCAAGTGTTTTCGTATATGTGTGCAAGGCCATTCTTTTCTATATTACCATGCTGTGCCTGCATATCTGGATCAGGGTCAACGCCAAGAACATTTAGATACATCAGCTAACCACAATTTGTGTCAGCATTCGTCTACTTGTATACATAGAATTAATACAGTAAGTATTATTTCCAATTGGCTCAATTGTTTTAATGGCTCAGTTTGGCTAACCAAACAAGCAAGATGGGATGAATGGCCTCCTCTCGTTTGTAAACTTTCTTATGTTATAATAAAGGCACTCGAAATTAGTTTGGTTAGTAGCATTCTTCCATCCACATCCCAAATATGATTTTAATCTATCATCCAGGCACATAATTACAGTTAAGCCTCCTGACAACAGAAAATGGTAATTAATATATAATTTATATATATACAGACGTGCTCAAATTTGTTGGTACCCCTCCACAAAAAACGAAGAATGCACAATTTTCTCTGAAATAGCTTGAAACTGACAAAAGTAATTGGCATCCACCATTGTTTATTCCATATTTAATAGAAATCAGACTTTGCTTTTGATTTTTTATTCAACATAATATTGTAAATAATAAAACTAATGAAAATGGCATGGACAAAAATGATGGGACCGCTAACCTAATATTTTGTTGCACAACCTTTAGAGGCAATCACTGCAATCAAACGTTTTCTGTAGCTCCCAATGAGACGTCTGCACCTGTTAACAGGTAGTTTGGCCCACTCTTCCTGAGCAAACTGCTCCAGCTGTCTCAGGTTTGATGGGTGCCTTCTCCAGACTGCAAGTTTCAGCTCTTTCCATAGATGTTCGATAGGATTCAGATCAGGACTCATAGAAGGCCACTTCAGAATAGTCCAATGTTTTGTTCTTATCCATTCTTGGGTGCTTTTAGCTGTGTGTTTTGGGTCATTATTGGAGGACACATGACCTGCGACTGAGAGACTAATTAGTTTCTTTAATTAGTATCACACATGTCTCCAATCTTGTAATCAGTCATTCAGCCTATTTAAATGGATAAAAGTAGTCACTGTGCTGTTTGGTATCATTGTGTGCACCACACTGAACATGGACCAGAGAAAGCAAAGGAGAGAGTTGTCTGAGGAGATCAGAAAGAAAATAATAGACAAGCATGGTAAAGGTAAAGGCTACAAGACCATCTCCAAGCAGCTTGATGTTCCTGTGACAACAGTTGCAAATATTATTAAGAAGTTTAAGGTCCATGGAACTGTAGCCAACCTCCCTGGGCGCGGCCGCAAGAGGAAAATCGACCCCAGATTGAACAGAAGGATAGTGCGAATGGTAGAAAAAGAACCAAGGATAACTGCCAAAGAGATACAAGCTGAACTCCAAGGTGAAGGTAAGTCAGTTTCTGATTGCACCATCCGTCGCTTTTTGAGCGAAAGTGGGCTCCATGGAAGAAGACCTAGGAGGACTCCACTTTTGAAAGAAAAACATAAAAAAGCCAGACTTGAATTTGCTAAAATGCATATTGACAAGCCACAATCCTTCTGGGAGAATGTCCTTTGGACAGATGAGTCAAAACTGGAGCTTTTTGGCAAGTCACATCAGCTCTATGTTCACAGACGGAAAAATGAAGCTTTCAAAGAAAAGAACACCATACCTACAGTGAAACATGGAGGAGGCTCGGTTATGTTTTGGGGCTGCTGTGCTGCGCCTGGCACAGGGTGCCTTGAATCTGTGCAGGGCACAATGAAATCTCAAGACTATCAAGGCATTCTGGAGCGAAACGTACTGCCCAGTGTCAGAAAGCTCTGTCTCAGTCACAGGTCATGGGTCCTCCAACAGGATAATGACCCAAAACACACAGCTAAAAGCACCCAAGAATGGATAAGAACAAAACATTGGACTATTCTGAAGTGGCCTTCTATGAGTCCTGATCTGAATCCTATTGAACATCTATGGAAAGAGCTGAAACTTGCAGTCTAGAGAAGGCACCCATCAAACCTGAGACAGCTGGAGCAGTTTGCTCAGGAAGAGTGGGCCAAACTACTTGTTAACAGGTGCAGAAGTCTCATTGAGAGCTACAGAAAATGTTTGATTGCAGTGATTGCCTCTAAAGGTTGTGCAACAAAATATTAGGTTAGCGGTCCCATCATTTTTGTCCATGCCATTTTCATTTGTTTTATTATTTACAATATTATGTTGAATAAAAAATCAAAAGCAAAGTCTGATTTCTATTAAATATGGAATAAACAATGGTGGATGCCAATTATTTTTGTCAGTTTCAAGTTATTTCAGAGATAATTGTGCATTCTTCGTTTTTTGTGGAGGGGTACCAACAGATTTGAGCACGTCTGTACATAAGTTAATCAGCACACACACTTGCTATCAAGGTAAATAACGTTTGGTTATCGTTTTTTTATTGTTTTATTCTCTATATAATAATATCTTTATAGTTATCAAAAATTAAATTTGATCAAAGGTTTTTCTCAAAGAAAGAAAACGCACAGGTTTTAGTCATTGCCATGGTTATGCTCTGATTATTATTATTATTTGTTTATTTAGAAGACGCCTTTATCCAAGGCGACTTACAGAGATTAGGGTGTGTGAACTATGCAGCAGCTGCAGAGTCACTTACAATTACGTCTCACCCGAAAGACGGAGCACAAGGAGGTTAAGTGACTTGCTCAGGGTCACACAATGAGTCAGTGGCTGAGGTGGGATTTGAACCGGGGACCTCCTGGTTACAAGCCCTTTTCTTTAACCACTGGACCACACAGCCTCCTATTACCACTTCATGAGACGGTGTTTCGTAATCAACCAGCGTCACACCCGTTAATCCAGGATTAACAGGTGAATTTTAGATTCAATCTCGGATCCGCAGATCCGCCACCAGTCTTGATCTGCGCAACAGAAATGAATCCAGGATCCAATCTTGGATTAGTCCATCTAGATTGGGTCGAATCTTGATCTCGATGTGCACAATCCACCCTAAATCTATCATCTTGAAAAGAACACATAAAAAAACATGACAATTTAAAGAAAGCATTAGTAAGGCATTCAAATCTGCTGCTGGCCCTGGGACAGGCATCAGCCCTCTCAATGCCAAGTTGCAATGCTTTTGTTTCAGCTGTGTGGCTCTGGAGAATGAGATCCAAAAACAAAAAGATACCAAGACCATAGTTAGTTTCATTGTTTTATTAGAAACATACTAGGAATAGCAAATTAAGAGCCAGTGTATCAGATGGATTGATAACCGAATGAAGTTGTAATCAGCACATTCAGAATGTGTGCAGCAATTGAATGAAAGTATTGGACTCTTGCTGTCTCCCTAGGGCATCCAGTCTATCCGCCCCCATTTGGATGAATATAACTGTGTTCAGATGAGGAGGGAGGGTGAAACGCACTGCTGTGTATTTGATGGTGGTGGAGGAGGGTGTTGAAAACTAAATGACGGGTAGCTGAGGGGTATTTATAGAACAAATTAGGATGCAATTAATACGATTGTTAAAAGATAACACAATGAACACAGTTATTGTGATGTTCCACTAACCATATTGTCGTTCTCATTTAGCTGAGCCTATAGATCTATTGAAAAAGACCAACCTGGAATATTCTGCTCAGGGGGGAGTGTAGATTAATTACTCACCCCAGAGTCTGATTTGGGATTGGTTTTGTTTGATCAGGTATTAACATTATAAAATATCAAATATTTCTCCCCAGCTCACTTGCAGTTTATTATCCAAGAGAAAGTTGATGCTATATGAGGGACTGCACAAGCATAAAATAGTACTTTGCTCCACATTGCCCCCTGCTGGAAAAATTGAGTAGTCAGACGTGCTACTGCTGCTTATAAACAGCAAATGCTTTTTAGCAGCACAAAACCTACTCCTGTATATATAAAAAAAACACCTCTGCCTTTTGAGTTATATAGAATTCGAACCTAGCTGAAAAATTACAGATTCCAAAACCTCTACACATCAATGTGCAGACACATATTTCCAAGTCACAATATAGCAAAACATGCTTCTTAGATATGCAATTCAGTCATAAAATTTTACATTTTGTATTTGTTTTTATAACAACTGAGTACAAGCCTGTCAATCAATCTTAATCCATTAAGTGCCACAAGCTGTATTTATGCAAATTGATACATTGCACTTAAACTTTTGCGGTTAACCAAATTAGAGTAAGTTATCATAACAATATAGTTAAATAGAAAATTAAAACAATAGGTAGATGCAGTTAAAAATGCTTTAAAAAATTACAAAGTAGCCTGTCCTCAAATAAGGACAATAGCACTCAATGGATTAATTACTTTACAGCTGTAGTTTATTTGTTTAGTCAGCCTGTGCATTTTTAAGCCTTTCAGTCCAATCTTAGTGCCATATATTAATATATGCTGTCAGAATCACGTTGGAAACTCAGGGGACTCCTAGGTCTGAGGTAGTTTATAAATGTATATATAAAAAATAAATGTCCTGTTCTCATGTATAGTTCTTCAGCTCAATAATTCAGAACTGAAAGGGTTAAATGAGGAGGGGAGGAGGAATAATGCAAAGTAGCATGGCTTTTCTAGAAAACCTAGTGAAAGGAAAGCTTAGTTTTGATTTTATTTTTATATCACTCTGATCAGCTATGCACATAGGATACCTTGACACAAACTGCTACAGCAGTCACCTTCCACAGGTCAAGGGCATTTAACATGGTAACTAAAAATGCCTGCACCAAAAAGGTACATTTAGGTTAAAACCTCTATAAAGTTAGCACACACTATAATCCGATAGTCATACTATAGTTGAGAAGGTAGAGTAGTGTGGGGAGTTGTGGGCTGCTGTTGTGGATTTACCTTCCTGTGTCTATCCTCAGGTTGCCAGTAAAACAGATAAGCACGACAGCCTTCCACTGTAAAGTGTTATTGGTGTTCACACACTTTGTATGTATAGAATTGTGTATTAAATGATGTATCCATTAATTAAGTGTTTTCATAACGTGCTGTATTTACAAAGCATTAGCAAGCCTGCGCATTTTCACTGACACACAGTTTTATTGCTTATGACAGAAAACAAAAATGCTGTTTGCCTCCAAATCCTGTCAAGAGAGAAAGAAAGGAAACGAGGGACGTCACACCTTTTCCTTGGAGCAAAGATAATAGTATGGATTAGCAAGCAACCATAATGATCTGAAATCTGAAATGAAGCATCTAAAAGCCCTGTTCCGCCACTTCAGGTTTATAGAATATGTATATGGGGTTCCAGGCTCATAAATCTAGTGGTTTGCTTGTCACATTCTGTCCTGCTATCTGGACCCTACTTCCATCCCTTCAGCATTGCACATTATTTATTCAGTTTGTTTAGTTTGCGTTCGTGGCTGTCGCAGCACTCACAGGGCAGACCTATCGAACCAGAGTCTAATAGATGTAATACATCAATACATTTGAGCTGAACAGCTTTAATTAGGCCTTCCCGGTCATTTCATCAATTCATTCCAGTACCACTGGGATTTGGATAATACCATGCCTCCTGTAGCGCATGTGAATTACAGCACTTCAGCAGGTTCTGACAGTCACATCACAAGGTTAGACAGTGAAATGCTAATTCATAGTTAAATGCCTATTATTAAGCAGTACTGCCAACTGAATATTAACCTGAAGATGATGTCAACAAAGCTGTTAAAATATACTTGCAATCAGAATTAATAATTAGTCTCATCTGCTGCAGATGCCCTTTTTATTATCTATTCTGCCAGCCACAAACATATTCACATTTATTATTTATTTATGGGCGAGATTTATTTGTGGCACAGAATATAAAGTAACATGTTCTTAATCCCTCAGTTTATTAACAAGTGTTTTTATTTTCAATCTTTTGCTGTTTTTTTTAAATACAAATAAGAGGTTCAAACACTCAAGATATAATGTAATGTATAATATGACATCTTGTTGCCTTTACCATGAAACCTTAATTGGTTACTGTAATTGGTGCTATCATAACACTTATTGGGCCAAATTTGGATAAAACAGAAGAATTTGCAACACAATACCCAGACTCCAAATCACTTGTGTTGCATCACGCAATCTCCTCTGCAGCAGTGATGTAGTCAAGTGTTTACCTACTTTTAATTTGGGCAATATAGCGTTTACCCACTTAGCGTTTACCCACTTATATATACGTAATTTCTACTGTCCTGTGATATGCAAATCCTGGGTTAAAGACAAGATATTTTAACAGTGAACGTCTGTGTTGTGTTGCTGCGCATGAGACTGATTGGTTGTTTATGTTCTGTTAATGTTCATTGTTAGGCACACTGGATCTGCAGGGCGGTGTTAGTAGTTTTCATCCTGGCCCGCAAAAAGAAGGCTTGTAGAACTGTTCACGTGAAGCGCAGCGTCTGGGTCTGTGACTGGTCACGTGAAGCGCAGCGTCTGGGTCTGTGACTGTTCACGTGAAGCGCAGCGTCTGGGTCTGTGACTGTTCACGTGAAGCGCAGCGTCTGGGTCTGTGACTGTTCACGTGAAGCGCAGCGTCTGGGTCTGTGACTGGTCACGTGAAGTGCACCTGCGAGGGAAAATAACTGTATGGGGGGCTCTGATGGGCTGAGAGTCAATAGCAATGTATCTGTTCATGTTTATCTGTTCAATCTATCTGTTCAACTCCACCAAACAGGGGCGTTTACCCACTTTTGTATTTACCACTACACCACTGCTCTGCATTTGTGATTTTGATACAAGGTTCCACTGGGCGCTGTTTAGTGCTGGCCAATCCTTGAAAAGTGGAATACTAGGGCTAGCAAATTAGAAGCTACTTTATAGCTATTGGAAGTCATTTATTCCTTAGTTTTTTTAATTTTGTATATGCCCTTATTGGTAACATTTTATATTAAGGTGCTGCATATTCATGTTTTATAAATGTTTTATAAATATATAACAGATGCTTAATACCTATTATAGAGTGTTAATAGAGCAATGCCGATTGTTTATAACCATGCAATAGCCATAGACAGAATTACCGTTTTATAAAGGGGACAGTCTCTAGCCACCTATTGTACTTTGGGATGTTTAAATGTAATTCCATCTATGGCTATTGCATGGTTATAAACCATCTATAATACTTTATTAACACTCTATCAAATAGTTTATTAAGCATCTAGCATATATTGATAAGCAGCACCTTAATATAAAGTGTTACCCATGTATTATTTGAATGTCTGATTATCTGGCATGTATGTGCATATTGAAACCCAACTTTAAATTAAAAAGTCCTTATTATAAAATAAGTACATTTCCTTCAAACAGGTATGAAGTATGAGCTTTATATAAAAAAAAAAGTAAATAAAAAAAAATAGTTTTACAAAGCTGTGTGTGTACAGTGATAGAGGTGAGGGACACATCCTAAAAACTATATTGCAGTCATGCCTAAACTTACTGTGAACATGTAAGGTAAACTAATTTTGGTAGTATTTTTGTACAATTACTTATTACAGTGTGTCACTGGCATTTTGCATCGTAAGAACATTTTACGTTTTCTAGCCTGCAAAAAGCATTACATTGGACAATTCTGCTAACCGCCTACCAAAAACATGTTGAATGCAAATTGAGGCAGTCTTTGCTTACTGCAGCACCCAGTTCAAGCACAGCAGCGATGCCAGGCACATGTTTGTGCATTTCACAGGGTGCACCAGATGAGTTCTTCAATTCCTAACTGTACCATGTGTTGACTGACAGTTTATATTCAATTGCTTGTTCTGTACCCAGGCTGAGCATTGAAACGATTTATTCTATGTATTATATATATATATATATATATATATATATATATATATATATATATATATATATATATATATGTATATATATATATATATACTTCTCTGGCCATAGTCTATATAATAAACCAGTGTGTTAAACAAGAAATCTGCATGTTGTAGGGTGGCTGGTGGCTGGCCTGGTTGACAGCATGTAAGACATGATAAATAAATGCCACTATTTTTTTTTTTTACTTTTATGTTGTTTCCTTCACAAGTTCCCGTTTTTTTTGTGTGTGTTTATAATAACTTTTGCTCAGAGTTTGAAACACAAAGGCAAATCTAATTTCACAGGCAAAGTCTGATTGCACACATAGTGCCTCATAATCAGGTGCTAATGTCACACAAATGCCCCTTAAAATTGCATATTCGTATTTATATGTATGTTGAGCAGTACATTTTACAAGACAGATTAACACTATGGATTGTGTTACATCTGTTCACATAAATCTATCTTGCGTGCATTACACAACTGTATCAGAAGTATTTGCATTTGTATATGAAAGTTATCAAATGCATTTGCATTAGCATTTTATGAGGTCTCAGTTGTGTTTGCATTTGTATTTAGATGCAACTGAAGTGCATGCATTTGTATTTGCATTTGTAAGATTTACAGACATTTAAATGCACTTGAACCCCACTCTGCTATGGAGTGGATTCAAACTCCTTTGCACTGGTGAAGGGGCAAGTACTTTATTCCACTACCAAATCAAATTATAGGGGTGCTAATATGCCAAAACTAACCTTGCTTTTTTTCACAGAAGTCCATCTTTTCACAGTGCAAGTAACTAAATCGAACCTTCAATCTGAGAAAACTAATTTTGCTTTTTGTTGGTGGGGTTGGTGCATAAACTATGCACGTCACTGCAGGAGGGAAAGTCCTTTGCTGCTTGCCTCATCATACAAGTACTGTATATAGGGTTCCAGTTTGGATGGAATTTTAAAGGAAGGTGCTCATTGGCTGCTGGGAGTTTAGGCTAATCACAGCACAGGAGATGAACAGATTGAGATTGATATTTAACATCAGTTCCTCATATTTCCAAGTCTTACGAGCTTTGATAAAGTTTGGGGTTTCCTTAAATTCATTACAGAAATGTAAAAATATTCAAGGGTTAGGTTTAGTTATTTTCAGAATGTGCACCCAAAGCTTGATAAGCACAGCAGGTCTGGAGCAAAACACTGCAGGTAAAAGCAACCATATAATTTACGTTGCTGCATTGCCCATGGTTGATAAAACTGCTAACCTCAATTCTTAAAAACAATACCATCAGTACAAGAACACAACAAAACACAGTCAATACCAAAACAAACAAAAATGGTCAGCAGCTTTAAAGTTTTATTTGTGGAAAAGCAGAATAATGCATACTCTTCGAAAATAATAAGTAACATAAATTTAGTGAGAAATGACTTCAGCCACTAGCCCTGTGTGTGATGTTAGGCAGTGTAGACTGGTGGCCCTCAGAAAGCAGAGGCTCTTGAGTGATGACAGAATCATCGCTCCACCCTCCAAAAAGCCGAGTGAATGTTTGACCCTGATTCTTAGTGATAATAGATGTAGTTTCCCTGTGCTCCCTCCTCACCCAAAAAATGTTTATAAAATTAAAAAAAAATACTTCAGTTTAAAATTAATTGTTAAAAAATAAACGGGTTTTACATTTTTTTAATTCTGTTTGAAATGTTTTTCTCAACCCTTCTTCAATTGTTAAAAAATAAACAGTGTTAGTTCTATCATTTCTGTCTGTTATGTTACCATGTATTGTAACAAATCATATACTGTACATATAAACTGTACATATATCTCTGGTGACATTGATGAATCACTCCAGCTAGGGATCTGCTGATTCATAGTGTATGTCACAAGAAACCCTTGATAGAATTACATCCTTATTATGCACAGTTAGGTGTGCATTATTATTATTATTATTATTATTATTATTATTATTATTATTATTATTATTATTATTATTTGACATTAATAGATATGGTTATGAGTGATCTGTTTCAGGTTAATTTGATGCTGGCTTATTTGTAGTGTACTCCATACCTTGAAAATATTGTTTGCATTCCACAGTAAGTAATAGGGCTGAGGCTGTTTAATGTAAAACAATTATCTTCAATACAAAGTTGCTTGAAAAATAAACAGCTGCACCTAGAAGTATTAAAGTGATTGCTAGATGTAGCAACACTGAATGAATCTGTGTACAGCTACTTTAGCACGTATTTACAATAACTCTACTAAACTAGATAACACCGGAATGCACTTTTTATAAAACCTTAATAATTTAATTGCAAAATGTATAGGAAAGTGACAGAAAGTTATTCATTTTGTTATTGCTTCATTTTCCCTCTCAATGTAGTGAAACATTGGTGCATCTGGTACTGAATCAATCTACACATCAACAGATTAAGCCACAAAATGAAGTAATACTAAATAAATTGCCTACTGTCATAGTCACTGAACCATTACTGTTGAGCATGAAAGTCCATTCACACAAGCCTTGTACATTTGAAACGTACTTTTAATCCTTAAAGAAAACAGCAGAGGTACCGTTGTCCAGCCAGCATACAGTGCTCACCCTTTATAACGCTATACTGGGGAGCCATAGTTACAAGGCCGTGCTATTTGTGTTCCGCTTTATAACGAGTATAAAAGGACTACTGTAATGGCATTGTGGAGCAAATGGGAGACACAACTCTACCGTGCTATAACCGATTCAGCACTATAACGGGGCGTGTTATAACGGGTGAGCACTGTATTTTGCTCACAATCAAGGAAACATCAAGGAAAACTTACCTTGTCAGGTTAGCGCAACCTAGCCAGGGACTCCAGGTATTCTGCTGGGACTCAGCAAGGCTAATTAAACAGAGCACTGCAAGAACGCATCCTGTTTGACAAGAAATACAAGCACTGATTTATCACTATTGCAGAATAATTTGTTTCAAATTGTATTTTAAATAGACTTTCATATAGTCATGTTTTCTATATACAGTATATTGTGTAATTCTAAGGTCATTTTTTATGGAGATTATTAGCTAGGCATGCAAGTAGATTTTATTTTTATTTTATTAGATTGTAGCATTTTATGTACCCTGGCATACAAGCTAAATAGGGTTTCAATTTATTTGTAAACTACATTGTGGTCTATGTTTTTATGTAACCTACACCTTATGGTAGAAAATAGTTAATCTATTTCTTAAAATGGTTTAATGTGTGAATATTTTTTTTAAAATAAATTACTATTTGCGGTTTACAAAAGCATGCACACACAAATCATATAGACTATAGAGACGGAGTAATCATGTGGTATAGTTTCCAAGACATTCTGCATTGTTTTAGTTTTGATTTGGTACGGGTTTCACCCAATCCCTCCTGTAAATGAACATGTCCCACTTCTGTCCTGAATAAGTAAAGTAACCAGTGGCTCCTCATAATCACAGAAGTAAGAACATGAAAGAGTGCATGTACTGGTTAAAATATTTGTATACATTTATCAAATTATTGCCTAATCAATTTGAAATGTCTATATGAGGCTATGAGTGTATGATAAGTGGTTGGTGAAGATTTGTGTAAAATGAAGCTAGCTATCGTGTTCCCCATGCAGAGTGTGACAGGCAGAGATGGACGGACAAACATACGATTAGGCAAAAATGTGAAAGAGAAAGGCTGACGTGACATTGCCAGTACAGTATGTTTCAGTGAACTTTTCTCATTGTAATATTTTATAATGGCAGCTGACTGCAGAAGCATGTGTACAATAGCAAAAACATGTTTTTTCTTTATACCAGTATCCCCCCCAGGGCCATGCATCTGAAAAAGCTTTATAGAAATGTTTGCAATTCTCTATGGTAATTGCAGTTGTGCCCTCCAACTCCAAGATATGTAGTCATTTAAAAAAAACATGACATTAAATTAAAACTACATGCACATCACAGGATTGAATGAGAATAAAATTAATGCTTTTTTTCCTGCACTGATTTCTGGTTGTTTTGAATCCCTTAGTAGCAATTGCTAGAGGCAATGTTGAAATTGATAATTGGTGTTGGCCCTGCCCAGTCTTCCAAGGTTCTGAGGCTGAAGTGTGTTTACTTTGCAACTAGGACCCACTCAGATATTTGGATCCCAGTTTACCATTTCAATAGATCCTCATCCAATATAGTTATAGATGTAACTATTGTACTAATTTACAGTTTTAAAAAGTGATTACATGTTATACTGTATACTACATATATAAACACCTTTTGTCTACAGAAATCAGAAATAGTGTTGTATCTTAAAACAGAAATGACTAAAGGGTTTACTTCATAAACTCAAAAGACAATTTGACCAGTTTATATTACAGTAGATATTGCCCTCCTCTTTTTGTGTAATACATTCTTAATTCCCCATTATATTTTATTGCTGTCTACTTTAGGGCTGTGCATTTAGTTAAAAGCTTTGTGTGTGGGGTATGGCACCTCCAGTAAGTCTGGCTGCATGCAGTATAAAGCTTGTAAAATGCATCCTATGTGCACTTAATAAACAGGTCCATAAGGTGTCATGTATTGTTAATAAGCAATACACAGAGGAATAGCTGATTGATGTAATGTCTCCAGAAGTATTATTGCCAAGTAAAAGGTGTATGTACAGCTGTGAGCCAAATCCTTTTTATGAGCTTAGCTCTAGTTTTAGTCACGTTGACACTGACTGGCTAGTGATGTGAAACCAAATAAAATCTTCCCCTAACAGCCATGCTGAGCATGTCTAGACTTTTACTTGGTAACGCCACAGGAACAATGATATGAAACTGAAAGGCTTTACTAGTTACAGTGAGCTTCAGTAAATCAGTAAATACCCACGCTGCTTTTATGGTTTTGAGATAAAACAGTTAGATACTGTAAGTCAAGACAGACTTTTTGTCTAATGCCTTCAGCAGTCGAAGGGGAGATGCAATAAAGGGGAGATGCAATAAAAAAAACCACCAATGTTATTATATTTCCCTGTTCAACATGGAGCTCTGCAACTTAATAGATGCAACTAAATATTATAATAATTTGAAAAAAAAATACTCCTGCAGTATGTGACTCAACAGGCTCATGACCTCTGGTGCTACAAGTATGTAATTAAAATGTAATCAGTTCTAGGTTGTAACATTGCTAGCGTACAAATGTAGTTGCCACAGGGGGAGGGAGACATGGAATACATTCCACATGTTCTTCCAGCTCTTCTCACTGATGCATGGACCAGCACTGACAGGTAGTTGCATTCACCGTCTTCTTGCTTCTACCATCAGGTGTTACTATTGGTGAGCATTGTGAAGACCTGAGGGGGTTCAACCCTATATTGTACAGTAATGGGGGCAGCACACTCAGTACCAAATACAGCTGGAGCATTAATGGCTCTGAATTAGACTAACATCATGCAACACTGTATTAAAAACATAACTAGAGCAGTTAGAATTGTCTCCACAATTAACGTTTTTGCAACAACTACAGTACTGTAAATAGAAGCTTATCATTAACTCAAGCCAGCCTCAAATTAATGTACTGTAAAATGTAATCTGGCTGACTAATTGTATGTTCTCTCTTTTGTTCTGGAAAAACATTGCAATGAAGTAAACTCTGAGCTGTTGCTGGAATGGGGCTGTATTCTAAGCACTGTACATCCTCCCAAGACCCAACTGCAACCCTGTGTTTCCAAGAAGAGTAATTGCATTCAAAACTTTGTTTTTCAACAACGAACACATCTCCAGAATAAGTATTATGTTTCAAAGACTTATGAAATGCAAATGTTTGTTTCAATGATTTCTAACTTCTATATTCTACTTTTGTTAAAGATAATACGTTTATTTTTGTCTGTTATGAGTACTGAGCATATTGATAACTCTGACCCAAAAGGGATAAGCATATTGATAACTCGGAGCCTAACTTTTGAGTTTTAAACAGACACCAGGATGTGAAACTGAAACAGAAAATGATGCAAAGTGAATCTAAACCACAAAAAGAATACATTGCTTTGGAGTTCTCTGATACAGTGCTGATACTTTTATCATTGTTTGGCTTTGTGAATAGGGCTAAATACTGCAGCACATCTTCGATTCCTTATGTAGCAGGGCCAATTCAATATATTCTACTTTTATCACATTTTTTTAAATCAAATACATTTGTGCTATATTTCAGATGTAGTTTTGACACAGTTGTGCTTTGTCGTATGGTATGGGAAGCTTTGACAGCAGTTGCAAGGTTGGGGTCAAGGTGCCATTCATTGTGCAAACTGTTTGGAGGTTAAATGAAGAACAAATGTCTGATCCATTCATTTTGCATTAGTACCACGTTAATAAGGAGCACATTGCTCATTTTAATCCATTGCAAGTAAAAGACTCACAGTCAGTAGTTGTGTATAGCAATATTTAAAATAACTGCAAATTAATATACCATGTAAAACATAAAGAAGTAATATGATGGATATTTCATAAATGTAAAGAGGGGTTACTTTCCCCTGAATCATACAGTAATCATTTTACAACTGCAAGAGGTTATCCAACAAGGTTCAAAATAACCAAGATATTACAGAGATACCTGTGTACAATAAACCAAACAAAACAAAGAATTAACATGCAACCCATTACCAAAAGATGACATCTTTTGTAATGGAAGTGCACTGCATCAAAACCACAAGAATCATAAACAGTGGCATCATTTATTTCCCATTGAACAGCTATAATAGAACCAGAGCAACGAGTCAAGGTTAAAAACCTTGTGATTTAAACCATTTAATTACTTTTTTTTCATCCCCAGTTTTCTCATACTTTATTACTAATAGATATGCTTTTATGCAGCAGCATTCAGAAAGCACACAGACAACAGGAAATTGTTTTTAACCTCTTGCTCTGTGTTTTCATGCATTCACAGCACCCCCAGCTTGGTGATTACCTGATAAATATGTGTTGCAGTCTTTCTTAGCATTTTATTCACTGCAGTATAATTTTATGTGAAGGTTTAGTGACACCACAATTGAATTGGATACATCTAGATGTTATGATCTTTCAGAGTTCCATTTTTTATTTGGCTGGTTAAATAAATCTTCTTTTTTTCGTGGTAATATCTTTTTCGTTAAAAAAGAGAATGGGTTATTGACTTGAAGTTGCTTTAATGATCATACCTCAAACTTCTGTTTATGCAGTATGTCAAATAGATAGTATTTTTGGTTTATCAAAAATAATAGACCAGAATAAAATTGTGAGTGTATTTGCAGGTCAGTCAATCGGGGTAGCTGCCAATGTTCCCTCTGGTGTCTGGTGACCCGGTCATGGGTCAGCAGCAAATGCCAGAAATAGTTGTACAAAATCAGCTGGTTAGATCATGAGATCCTCAATAAATGATAATAGATAGTGATCAGATTTTCAGCAGATTCTAATCTCCTAACCCTAACCCCAAGGGGTCTAGTCAATTGATCTCAAAGGGGGTGGATCAAAATGCCACCATTGTTTATATTGATAAAAAAAGAGTGTTTAACTGTGTGTGTGAGTCTTGATTGTCTTCGCTGGGCACTCCTAACGGAGTGTCGCATTGGCTCAGGTGCTCCCGTGTGTTAGGGAGGCAAAACCAGCAGGGACTGTTTCTCCTCTACAGCGAACCCTGCTGGCCAGGCACCCAGTGAGCTCAAAGGCAGACACCTGCAGGGCTGACATCCAAGGTCAGTAGCTCACTGACATCCGCGCTCAAATTCCTGGGTGAAAAAGGAAGCTGGCTTGGTCATGGGATCAGAGGCCGCCCACTGAACCTTCGGTCACCTGAGCTGTGTGGGGAATTGCTGTGGTGAGAAAAACTGATTGGGCATTCTAAACTGGGAGAAAATGTTATTGTATATAAACAGTAGCAGTATATAAATCAGCCACTGTTTAGATCAATTGAAGAGACACCCATATTTCTGGACCTGACTGTGGGAAATCTTAACCCTGTTGGAGCCTACAGCACTGTTATTTTATGGCAGTGGAGAGAGGTAAGTGAAGGTGAAGCTCTGTCATTGCATTTGTGGAAATATTATTCAGAGCTCTGAGCACTTTAGCAGATAACTTGTACAGCATTTACAAATAAAGGTCAAACTTTCCCTCTGTTTACACAACTTATGGAACTGATGAGCCACCACTGTTAAATTGTTTTAATTCACATAGGGTATTTTTTGGGGACCACATGCGTGGAAAGCAAACATGTGTGATGATAAGGTATAATACTTTATTTGAAATACAGTAATACTAAACAGAAACATACCGGTAGTTTTCTTTAACAATGTTTTATAATATGAAAATATATTATCAAACTCATATCACAAAACCAATTGGATTTTTAGGGTTTTAATGATTTTTGAAAGCAGATTGAGCGAGGAAAACGAATGTCCTTTACAAGAACATTACAGTAGTAAATGTAATCTGTTTACACAATAACAAAATATAGCAAAATATCTAAGTTATGTTTTTGCATATGCTATAAGAAGCCTCCTGGGCTTGAGTTTCAGAAACGGCATAAATATACACAATACAAATGCTATTCACAGAAGAGCCAATTACCTTATGGACATGGGTTTGTACCTGAAATAGCACCAGATGGCATTGTGATAGTACCAAGCAAGTGCTGTGAGAGACCTGGGCTGTGAGCCAGTCCTCTGCAAAAGTTATAACAAAACAAGTGAGGCTGCATATTATGTAAGAATCACATATGAAATACTAACAGCTTAAACAGGGAGCATTTACTTTGACCTTTTCTCTTTATTCACGGAGGACACTGCTCTTTGTATTTTATTGTATTTTATTGTTAGGCAGCAGACCCCTGACTACATTGTAGCTGCACTATTAAAATGTTTTGCAGACTTTCACGGTATCAGAATGCTATAAAATATAAAACAGTGTGGGGAGCTGACCTCTGTTTTGAAACAAGTGCAAAGACACCTTCTATACCCCTCGAGATAAAACCTTTTGAGGCCTCTTTAGTACTGGAAACTATAGTATGAATAGTAATTCAACTAGCACTGCAGAATGATGATGAAGAGTTCAGAATTGCTGAAGTTCAGAACCCCAGCAGTGGCATTTATCATCAGAACTGAAGTGGTTTAAACCGCTTATAACACGGTTAACTGTCATTTGAAGGATGAAAAATAATCAAAATAATTAAAACACATTTTAAATTAAGACAAAACCAGAAACTTTTACTGTGTATACAACCAGAGCGTAATATAGTCCCAAATTTAACTTTATTTAATTTATTGTTAGCTTATTAAAAATAAATGTCCATTTATTGTGAATTTCTGCATTGAAAGTGGCATCTTACTAGGAACTAGAGGGCTGAGCACACGCTGATGAGGGGTGGAGTTTCAAATGACACTGAGGAAGTGAAGCAGCTGCCATGTACCTTCAGGTGAGTTTATGTCCTCGTTATATGCGAGACACACATATTCAAGTCCGTTTTCATCGTTTTAGATCTCAGAAGATGTTTTTGTTAGTTGTCGGACACACTCGCGTGCAAGTCCGGCCAGATTAAGTTGAAGATCAAACCAGACTTTACGCACCAATCCGACCCCGGTGTCAGGGGACAGTGCCTCACTTTCCCGCAGACGCTTCAGATCCAGGCCGGTAATTTGGGGGGTGGTGTCTGGCCTTCTTACCTGCTTTTCTAAAAGTTTTCATGACTGACAGGAATACGTTCTTGTTGGTTTTAAACTCACTGTCAGCATATATGTTAAAACTTCTACTGTTAAAATATATATTTAGTCCAGTTCAGCGTTATAAAACTGGAGACTGAATACTGGTCCCCAGCTGAACTAATTGCACTGGCATAAAATTCCCTTATGTTGTTGTTTTTTCTTTTACTTATTTCCTTAAAATGAATGTCCATAGTTTGTCTTTGTTTTTAAGTACATTAACAGCCCATGCTGTAGTTTTTTTTGTGTGTTTTTTCAATCTTTGTTTTCTTCTATTTCATTTAGCTGTTCCTCATCTACTGTTATGTGTCTACAGTTGCTGGTGCTCTTATTTTACTTTTTTTTTTTCTTTCAGGTGGACTGCTGTCTTCACTCAGAAAGTTGGTGTTGTACCAGTTATCTGGAGTTTCATCCCCAAATATTTTAAAGGAAATAGGTGGAATGTCATTTTTGGAAGTGGTTTTATAACTAATAACACATAAAATGGCAGTTTGTCATGGAATTTAGAATGCGTAATGATTTATTCAGGGTGAAGCGGCTCATTAGTATGCAAGCCATGGTATATGCTATATATATGCATGGTCATGTGATGCTGTTCAACCAATCAGAGGTTGTTATTTTTCCATGCTGTGTTATTTATGAACTCTTGTTCTACTAGTGCGATTAAACCAAAAACAATAAAATACTGTAGAATGGAAAATATATTTTTTTATACAAATGCAATGAAGACTGCAACACAGTACATCACAACAAGTAAGTTATGAAGATTAGAAATTCAATTCAAAACCCTAAAACAATCAATGTGTAGCACATATGAGACAGGGTGAAATGGAACTGGCCACCAGTAAATGTTCTTTGTATTATTGTTTTTAAATGTTCCAATTATTTCTGCTCAGAGAAGTCAGCCCTTGTGGATGTATTTTCACATTACCAGTTTTTAATGTGTCTCATGGCACCTGTGGCACAGCCATTCCATTAAAAATAATAGTGTCAGAGTAAGGGGGTTTATAGCGGCCCTGTGCCTGCCTGTTCCATTTAAACAGGATTTCAGGTGCCAACACCAAGCTCAAGAATGTAGTCCCGAGATGTAAACTGTGTGATGTGGCAAAAGCACTTCCACTCTTTTTCACTTGGAAGTCAATGGAAATCAATTAAACAGAAGCAGCTCAGTGCGTTGCTAGGCAACAGAAATGTGAAAAGGAGAACAGATTTTAAAAGAAAATGTAGGTACTGGTACAGTTAAAATACTTACAAAAACATTTATTTTAGGGTTGTGAAAACAGATTTATCAGACTATTTAAATGATTAGCCATTCGGGATGGAATTACAAATAAAGGGCTACAAATTCCAACTTGTATGCGGTATTAAATGACTTAATAATATAACAATTTAGAAAGCATCCAGTAGCATCCCCATATGTATTCAAGTGATGTTTAGACACGTCTACTTGTAGCCATGGTGACAGCCTCTATGTCACTTACCGGAATATAAAAATCCAGGAGAAACAGATGCTTCTGGCAATTGGACCTTGTGGAGGCGCGTTTGCTACTCAGGTGATACAACATTTAATAAATGTTTACATAAAATATACATTAACCTGCCCGAAAGACATTTTCTCATCTCAGAGCCTGTACCACAAAACAAATTTCAGAGTATGTACACACATTGTAACTGAAAATGTGTAACTGTAACTTTGCTTGAACAAAAGTTATTGTATTTCTTGCTCTTATTGTATTACTTGTATTGTAACACTTGAAATGTATTTGCTTAAGATTGTAAGTCGCCCTGGATAAGGGCGTCTGCTAAGAAATAAATAATAATAATAATAATAATAATAATAATAATAATAATAATAATAATAATAATAATAATAATAAAATCTAGTTCTATGGAGTTAGTTAGTCTGTACCAGGCTTTTGAAATCACAGAATGTGAAGCCTGGAGTGTTTTAACTTCTATAGGGTTAATCTGAATAAACCTTACAGTGGCTGCTGCTCTATATATCAGAAGAAAAAGAAATCTCTCAGTAATTCTAGTTGCTTACATAGGATCCCAATTCTGATAGGTCTGTTTGCCTTCCTGTGTCTGTGTGTCAAACCTCAGAGATTTTTTTTAGGGTATAATATATTAATATAAAGCTTTCTTTGGACACATACTTCATACCCTACTATATATTTACACATATGAAGAACAGAAATATATATTTTTTTTAATAATCCTGGTAAAACCACTGATTGCTTGTTGATGCAGTGATCCCCAATATTGTAAAATGCTCCAGAAAAGCAGAGCTGTGGCAGGGAATAGGGTCATCATACTGATCCCTTAGTTTTACCTGCAATACCTGAAATCCAAACCCAGCTCTGTTGATTTGCAGGTACAGTCGGAAGGGTTTGTTTTAATCATGGGTATAAGTTCTCTTTTGCACAAGGAAAATAGCATGCAATGATGACCTACATCTTGTTTTACAAATGAGGAAATGCACACCATGATTAGTCGTTTAAGGAAAGATGAAGATCCAAACTGTTCATGTTGCTATACCTACATTTAACAGAATCAGTCTTGCTCAAGCACATTGTTGTGGGACCTGCGCAGTAGTATTATTGCAACAATTTATTCTACTTATTTTGAATGCAACTCACGGTGATATAGCTTTCCATTTTTAATACCTGAATTAAATAAATACCTAATACCTGCTCGCCAGAATTTGATTAAACTGTGCACAGACATTTATTATGATATACCGGTATTGGACATGCTGTCAATGTAGGTCATGATGACCAACTTATTAATTCTACTGATAGTTGTAATGTGTTATTTGCATCCTTCATAGGGATACCTGGTCATTATTGCTCAGTTAAAACTTTTCATTGTGTTGCTAAAGATTTGAAAAAGATTTTCACTGCTGCCCTTATCATTGTTGAGTGGAAGTTTTTCTTGTTAAAGGTGTTGTTGCTAAGGTTTTAAAATGTATTTTCTAACCCCTGCCAGTTTCACTGCTCCCCTTATCATTGAATGCTACGCTGCCCCTCACGTCTCAGTATCTATGCTAAAAGCCTAACCTGGATGCAGCTGAGCTACAGGTGGCATGGCATTTCCTGATTTGTATGGCTTCATGCTGGAACAAGAACTATTTTTGAGCAAAGCTTTCTGTAATGCATTTTCATATAGTGTAACAAGTCTGTAGGTACAATAATAACCCTGCCCATCACATCTTATTAGCTTGTTAGCTCTATTCAACTCACCAGGTGAAACTTTTATTAAGGCTTCATCCGACATGGGTACAGTCCAGAGATTCAACTCAGCTTATACTGTGACTTACAATTATAGCACACTAATTAAGATTCTGCCTTAAGATTATTTTAATGAAACCCTCAATGTACACATTTGATTAAGTCTGTGATTCACTTTTATTTGAGATATTTCTAAAAATGACTTACATTGCATTCAATTGCTTGTAAAAGGTCAGGTAAAAACCAGTGAAAATATCTCTACAACATGATGGATATGCTTTTAACATAATGAGTTTCACCTATTAGCTGTGAGCTCTAAAAATAGCAGCAAAAATAGGACATTATGTAGAACAGTGTGACTCTGTTTTCATTTTAAGGACAATTGTATTTATTTTTTTACTGCTAACTCGTATTTATGTTGGTGTTGTGGCTGGGCTGGTTAGTCTGACATGAGAATGCAAGGTTCATTCTGCCACAAAGGAGCTGCATGCGCAATTCTAATCCTCCAGGCTCCCGGTCGGTCCTCTCATCCTTATATTAGGCAGCTGATAGCAGGCAGTCTGTGACAGGGAGCCCAGTGAGAAGGTGCTAAAAGCGTAAACTCCCAGACACCGGAGCTCTCCGTGGCACTGAAACAGAGTGGCCTAAAGTCACCGCGCCTAGGAGACAGCAAGTTGTTTCTTTTCAGCTTTTGCTAATGAGTTATTTTCAATTTCCACTACCGTGCCTGCTACTTGTGTAATAAATAGCTGCTTCTGCAGTGCAAGATAACTTCTATACCTCAGCCTGCTGTTTTCTCTTTGTGGCATATTACGTGACCCCTGTTTTTTTTGCACGTGGTGGCAGTGGTGGCATACCACATCCCTTTAATTTCCAAGGGGAAAGTAGACGATCACAGAGACAGTAAGAATCTTGCAGGCAATGGTGGAGATACAGGAGCAGCAACATCAGGCAGTTCCACCAACAGCAGATGATTCAGACCAGAGGGTCAAAAGTGATCATTGAACAGTTCCTCGTAGTGATGCCCAAGACCAACTAAACTCTCTGAGTCCATATATCTGATCATGTACGAGGCAGGCAGGAAATCTAAAATCTGAACGAGATGAGCACAAGCTGTAGCTGTCAACTCATCATATATTTTAAAGTTCCATGGTTGCATTTTCTCAAACCTGTTTTCGAAATGATTTTTAAGATGTAAGGTGAGCTTTGTATTTTTTAAACCTTTGCGGTCCATTGTCGGACTGGGTCCGACATTGCAATTATTCCTCACAGGTCCTTTGTCGGACTGGGTCCGACATCATTATAGCAACGCAATAAACGGGTGTTTAGTCGTTTTTTCTCCGGAAAAAGCCGAGAAAACCATTCAATTGCCGAGTGGGAGCGACAGGAGCCGAGACAAGTCGAAAAAAAAAAAAAAGAAAAAAAAGGCGTATCTCATGAATAGTCATACATGGTATCAGGTATCAGATAACGGGGCGTTCATAGTAAACAAGCTGGCTGAGTGCGTCAGCGCACAGAGACTATCATGGACATTTGCAGAGCTTTTTTCAGATGTTATAGTAATAAAATAATGACTTGGATCGCATTATTGAGGAGTTTGGTGATAAAACGAGTGATCCGGAGATGATCGATCGGTATGTACGACTATTATTATTATTATTATTTATTTCTTACATAGATGAACGCTATAGCAAACGAAAGGGTGGGGCGGGGCTGGAGATGCCTAGTGAGTGCTTTGTTGATATGCAGGGCCATTTAAACCCGTTTGACTGTGAAAAAAAATACTTTTAAACAGTGCGTATAAAATTAACTGCGCGTGTGAAAATTAATTAGACCTGGCGTGCCTGACGCGCAGTTAATAAATGGACTGCAAAGGGTTAATACAGTGAACCTTTCCTGGGCTTCCAGGACAGAATGTATTTTGCAGAGAATAATTCATTAATTATAATTAATTATAAATAATTATAATTGGACAGAATAATTTGCACTATTGCATTTGCACTTTTTGCATTTCCATGTGTAGCCTTTCATTTTCCTGGGAAAGCCCACTTCCCCCCCCAACGTTATGCAAATTAATGGGGGAGGGGGGGTATTTAAATTAGCCATGCGTAAGGCCCAGTTCGATTCTCATGCAGTTTAGCAGGAAACTCCCAAAAATATTGTTTCCATGTGTAGAGGAGGTTACACGAGATACTCTCCTGAGGAAGTACATGCGACATTGTGTTTGACGTAAATGGTTAATAAAGCTCTGATCTGCTGATGGATCGTGCCTGCTTTTTTATTACTATTGTTGTCGTCCACACTGCTTTTCACACATCATCTGTCGGGGGGGGGGGGGGGGGGTATATCTTTATTAATAACTGGGCCAAATCCGAGTGGTGGTTGAACAGGCGTTTGGGCTATTGAAAGGGAGTTGATGGATACTACTGAAGCGAGGTGTTCAGGCATCAGTGTCTGCTGATGGTGAGCGAAGAGGAGGATTAGCTACCTCAGCCGCCACCAAGAATTGCACAACAGCGATATGAAGAGGGTCCTGCTATTAGAGATGCACGGCTATCTTTATTTTTGTAACCCGACAATGTACTTTTATTTTGTATCACATTTTTGTTTCATAAGCTTATTTTGTAACTCTTTATACCAAATATAGCATCCTCATTTGTGCTGTACTTCTATGACTGCTTCTGCTAAATAAAGTAATGGAATACTGAGTACTATTGTTGATTCCCAAGAAATAAGTAGCGAAAATCCCACACCACATTTTATTTTTAGAGTGGGTCAGATGGTTTGCGTTGTGCATTGTATCAAGCTGCCTCATCATATCCTCTTCCCTTATTATGGATATTAACACCCGAGTCTTTTCGTCGCTCCAACGGACATAAGTGGAGGATGGACACTGGTTTTGCTCAGACATAACTAGGATAAATTGCATGGGAGTATTGCTGTGTGGTCCAGTGGTTAAAGAAAAGGGCTTGTAACTAGGAGGTCCCCGATTCAAATCTCACCTCAGCCACTGACTCATTGTGTGACCCTGTGCAAGTCACTTAACCTCCTTATGCTCCGTCTTTCGGGTGAGACGTAGTTGTGATTCACTCTGCATCTAATGCATAGTTCACATACCCTAGTCTTTGTAAGTCACCTTGGATAAAGGTGTCTGCTAAATAAACAAATAATAATGATTTAAACATAGTACATTACAAAAAAAAATGTTATCAAACATTCTTAGTAATAATTTTAAACAGAAACTTGGTAAATACAATCTGTATGATACTTTATAAACACATTTAGATCCATGCATGATTAGCATTATGCAAAGTTTTAGGGAAGACTGAGAAAAAAAAGTGGGGTTATCTGCAACGTCAATCTGATAAGGGAAATACTGCAAACCAAAAATTAGCTTCCCTGCTGCCATCTTCGGACCATGGAAACTTACGTCTAACATGTAACTTTTTTTTTTTTTTTTTTTTTTTTTTTTTACTTTTTTATAAATTTAGTCGTCGCCAATTATTTTTACCCCGGTTTTCACCCCAATTTAGCATGCCCAATTATTATCTGTATCCCCGGCTCACCGCTCGCAACCCCCCCGCCGACTCAGGAAACGGAGACTGAAACACGCGTCCTCCGAAACGTGCTCCTTCCAAGCCGTCATTTTTCGCACTGCAGATCCACAGCAATGCTACCAGACCTATAGTGCCGGAGGACAACACAGATCTGGCGGCTCCGCTGCAGAGCCACAGGCGCCCTATCGGCCACAGGGGTCGCTGATGCGTGGTGAGCCGTGGATTCCCCTGCCGACCTAAGCCCTCCCTACCCGGGCAGCGCTCAGCCAATTGTGCGCCGCCCCCTAGGAACTCTCGGTCACGGTCAGCTGTGACATAGCCTGGATTCGAACCAGCGATCTCCAGGCTATAGGGCACATCCTGCGAGGAGCGCCTTTACTGGATGCGCCACTCGGGAGCCCCACATGTAACTTTTATAGCAGTTTTAGGTAAGGACTTAAACAAGCTAATTAACATTTTCACGAGAAACTCGTGTTTCCATGTGTAAGTGGGCGTTGATTTCACAAGAATGACCTTGATTCTCACGGGTAAATGAGACTTTCCCGTTAAAATACTGCGACCGCTTTTTAGGGCACTTTCACAAGTTTGTCTTCCCAAAATGACTGACTATTGACTATTCGCTGGTCAAGTTTAATAGTTGTAGTCTTCTATAAGCACATTGAACACACTTTTAAACATTCAATAAATAAACTTTTGATTTTGTTTGTCTTGCCTATGTGTTTTTCATTGGGACAATGTGCCCCATATATAATATGTTGTTCAGTGCCTTATGCACATATATTAAAAGTAATCAATTTTTGCCTTAAATCTTGTAACCCATTTTGTATATCCCCTGCCTGATGAGGTGTTGCACAGAGACTGAGGGACTTCTTTTAAATGTACTGTGTTTCGTTATGCTTGAAAACAAAGAAACCCTCCTGTCCCAAATTGTATGTGTGGTGAAACTATGTGTTGCGTATTATGTGTCTGTATTATGATTTGTGCAATGTAATGGCATGACTCAGAATTCAGGTGATGTATAACATGGTAATGTACAATACAGAACATAATCTATATTAACTGTGTTAGCAGCAAAATACCATCCCTGTTGTAATAAAGTAATACCATAAGACCTCCACTATTACTCTAATAATAACTCATAACTCGAAATGTTCCCATAGACAGTACTCTAGCAGCTATGTGATCAGTTGATCATTTATAGCTCCATGCTTTAACACTATAATCAATGAACTGCAATTCCCTTACTAATAAAGATTGTCATTTCACTATTCCAGGTCCTTGGAAGGTCTTAGATAGCATTAATCAATGGCTCAAAAGTTTCAGTTCAGGCAATGATTGCACTGCAGAATCAGCAGTACAGGAACAGCAGATCCATGCTGTTACATTATTGGGAGCCCATACACTTCAAAACCTGCAGGACCTCTTTCTTTTTGTAAATTACTGCTCTAATGGTAGAACAGCTACAACATTTAGCAAGATATCAGTATATACTTCTCATCTCTTCAGCAGGGACCTGCTTACCTATATCCTGTAATTGGATTTATTTGACCTGCCTTCAATCCTTTTATGTTGCCTACTAATGTACGAGTGATCTTTTAGTAATGCTGTAAGGAAATGCTTTCCTCTTTAGAAGGTCGGAAAGCCCTATTTATTAACAGCCCCAAACCCCTCAACATCCCATTTGCACCAGACGGATTTCCATTAGTTAGAAAAGTCTGTCATTATTTATTATGCTGCAGATCCCCGTAGACCTTTCTATCAATTGAAGAGCTTTATCAACCTCTGATAAATACATAAGTCGTAATCCTACAGAATGAATGGCCTTTTTCAGTAGCTTCCTAAATAGCTTCCTATTGTATAACCATCCCAAAGTCTTAACTATGCTGCCTGATTATAATCAATGGCTGCCGTTTCAAAGTTTCCTAAACTCTAAACTTGTTGAATACCTGGTTTTCCAATGCCATGTATAGTATATATAGTACTGAATGCTTTCCTTGTGTAGTCTTGTAACATGACAACTAACATGAGTTTTGTTCTTGCAAGGTTTTCCTACCTCAGCATGTCCTATTTATTTAGTCCCTAACCTCACTATTACCATCATTATCCTAATTCACAATCTCAAGGTATTTGGCTCTTGTTATAACAAGTCTAGTATAGTGCCTTAGTAATAAAAAAATGAAAAGACTTGTACAGTATACAGTTTACATAAAGTACAATATAAAATGTCTTTCCATAGCTGGTTTACATGACACATTTGTATTTTCAGAGTTGTAATGTTTTCTGCATCCATCACTAAATACAAATATCTTGAAAGTGTAAGGTTTATGAATTAAGGTAAACATGGAATTAACTACTTTGTTACGCTATAAGAATGAGACCAGACCCTGTTTCAAATCTTAACAATGTGTAACCACATTACATTCTACATTGAGCATTATTGTTTAGATACAATACGTGCCACTAGTATTAACAGTGACAGGCACTTGATCAGATTGCTTCAATCCCGGAGAGAGCCTTCCGATTCACCGATGGTCCACGATGATCCTGGAGGTATTAGAGGCTTCCTTATCTATGTCACCATGCCAGGTGTTTAAACCATATTGGTTTAGGACATATGTGACTACAGTCAGTTTCTGTTATCTTACTAATTATCAATATATTTTAGCCCTTTAGCTGTTACTCCAGTCAAGTGCAACCGACCATCACCCCATCTCTTTTACAAGGTTACCATGGTGATGTCTTACTGTATTTCATTCTATACATTTTTGCACACGCTTGCTCACATTTTCATTTTCTACAAAAGTATTTTATTTAATTTATTTGGGCATCATTTGAATGATGCCATTTTTTCCCAATTCCCAATTTGGAATGTCCAGGGCATGTGAGCGTCCTCCGATCTCACAAGCCTAAAGCTAGAATCGCTTTTACACAGAGCAATAAATGAGGCAGTTTCTTAAATACAGATGAACACATCAAATAATTATTGTCATTTATGTTTAATTTCCACTGCTTGTTACAATGCAACAGTCTTTTTTCATTATATTGTGTTATAATCCCTGTAAATTGTTCCTAGGTCACTTGCTTTTAGAGCTGTTAATCATGCATCTGTCTGAATGTACCATTGCTATACATGCATTAAATAACTAATTACATTTCAATGACATAACTTACAATTAAAATACAGTATCTTTTACGCAATAATAAAAGTAAATCCCTCTATTTTGCAGACATAAACCCAGGTGAGGTCAGGGTCACGCTCAGCGTGTAATGAAATGTAAATATAACAGATAAACAGAAACAGGTAACACTTTCCATGAAGTGGCTCTAATTACTGTGTATTTACATAGTAGTTAGTAAATACACATATACTTACACAATTACAATGTTATTCTGCATAGTTACAGTGTCCTTGACGTGTAAACTCTTAAATACATTCAGAGTTAGCGTTAGGGTAAGGGTTATATCATGCAAAACACATTAAAGAGTTAGTAGCGGGGTTCCGAGTAATAGAGCGTAATACATCCCCACGGGTTGCTACAACTGTTTAAATGAAAGGGTCTTTTATTTTTTCAGTGTTTTAATGATCAGACTACCAGTGTTTAATTTGAAGGTTAGTTTAAATGTATTTAAATCCCTGTCTAGGACAGCGAATTGGATAAAGCTTAAAATTGTATTAGTTTCAATTAACACGAATACTCATTTTTCAAAGGCTTGGTTATCAAAGAGTTTGATTAATTCCTCGAGTGACACCGTTTATTTTAATTAAGTACTCGTGTTAATATTAAACACAAATGCTAAACCAATGTTTCAAGGGGATTGGGCGGAACATGTGATTCCTCATCTGCTATCTTACGCAAGCAAAATAAATGCGTGTCACACACTCAACAGCAAATGTATGTATACTTGGTTGCTATGTGAAATATTTCATATATATATATATATATATATATATATATATATATAACAAGTATAAAAAATACAAGACATTAAAAGAACATGCTTTTTGTTCTTGCCATCAGTCCCCCATATGATGCAATCAGTATACAGTAGGAGTCGCTACAATCCTGTACATTCACATGACAGTACAAGAGAAAAGGAATGGAATTGACAATATACATTACCCTGGAACAACAGCACAATGTTAGAAACAGCGAACTGATCTGTTATGTAGGTATGATCACATGGTATGTGATGCACAAGGTATTAATATGTAGGAAGCTAAGGAGCTCTACAAGTATGACAAATGTGTAACACTTTACTGTGTACTGTGTATTTACATAGTAGTTACTTAGTAAAAGCATGTGTACTTACACATCAATGCTATTATGCATAGCTGCAATGTACTTGTAAGATTATTTTATAATCTTTATTAAAGCGTATACTTTTTATTCTTCTGTCAGGGGTGAGTGCATTTTTGACAATGTCGATTCTGGGTTTACTGGTAAGGGCATGAGATAAGCAGAGACAATTTCACAGAATCCGACATAACACCAGCAAAAACGTATCGTGCAAGGAGGAAAACAACTGGAGCCATACAGTCCTGTCTTCCATTTCACAGTATATTATCTGCTTTTATCTGCATATGATCTGTAATAACAACATCTTTCCGAGAGCCACATATGTAGAAATTAATCAAACTGCTTAATAACCATTTATGGAAATTGTTTGTATTTTAAATGCTGCGCATGTCTTGTGCTTGAGCAGATGAAACTGTCTTATGTATAAATGATGACCAGAGTTAGCTGCTCTGTTTGTATTCTATTATTACAATAAACTATATCTTTTTTTTACTACCTTTACACGTTAATGGTGTTTTTTTCTTACATACTTAGTGTACATTTTTTGCGTGATATACCCCTAATCGTAACACTATCCCTAATTCTAAACCTAACTCTAACCTGATACAATTGTGAATTTACATATATTGTGCAAAAAGATTTACATGTTAAGTACATTGTAACTACACATACTAACATTGTAATAATGTGTAAGCACACATGTATTTACTATTTAACTACTATGTAAATACACAGTAATCAGAGGCACTTCATGTAAAGTGTTACCAATTTTTGTGTGTGATTATCCACCTTTTTGACTTGATTATTTCTCCTTATCGATCAACAGACTTAAAAAAAATACATGTGGTTTTAGATTGTCTGGCTCCCTAGTACCAAGATGTAAATGACATTCAAACTATCTAAACAGTTGTGGTGATAGTTTCCTCATAGCTCATTCTTGTATAGAGAGACACTAAATTAGTCCACCCATACTCCTTGGCTGAATTAACTTCTGCAACTCGAGTTTAAAAAAGCGTGAATAACCTATCCCCATTCATAGTGGTATAAGCAGTTACTCTTACACGTGCCCACGCAGTCCCATTGACTCTTACCATTCTGTGTTATTGGTACCTAACAGCAGCCTTAACAATTACAATACAATTACAAGGACGTCTCCCAGTTGCAACAATACTAATGTCAACTGGAAATCTCACAACATCTCAAAACAGACACCCCTATCAAAAAGACTTGGGATATAATGGGAAATCATTTTAACAAGAATATTTTGTTCAGTTTTCAAAACTGATCAGTCACAATCTTATTCAAACCAACTTTTTTTCCACATTTTACATACTGTCTGCTTGATTTCTACAAATGAGAATGTAAATGCTGGGAGAACATGTTTTGTTTTATTTTTTTGCTTTGTTGGCTCCCCGCTCTAAACTTGATACTTTTCTGCATCAGTTACTTAGATGTGGTTCTTCATCCAAAAGCACTACAAGTTATACAAGATAAATGTTGCAACAAGAAGATCAGTGCATCATGTGTTGTGTTACATATTGCAATAGACATGTACATGATCTATACAACAGTTTACATTGTAGTCATCTTAGCCAAATTGCAAGTCTAAAGTATATGATGGAGGTCATTCCTAATTGGTTAAACGGCAAATGAATGTACACGTTAATGGTGTGTTTTTTCTTACATACTTATCCTGGATTATCATTTGTTCTTTTTGATAGTATTCATAGTATATATATATATATATATATATATATATATATATATATATATATATATATATATAGAGAGAGAGAGAGAGAGAGAGAGAGAGAGAGAGAGAGAGAGAGAGAGAGATAGATATAGATATATACAGTATATTAGTGTTATTGCTGTATGGAAGTGAACCGTTAAGGCTTAGCATTCTAGAGGTAAAACTGTTATAAAAAATGCTTTCATAATTGTATGTACACAGGGAAAGATTCCACAGGAAATATTAAACATACTTTAAAATTGTATCAGCAATTGCAGATTGAAAAGAAGTGGTGGGCTGACGGCACACGCTTCGGGGGACAGTGTGTGGACAGCGCAGGGGTGGTAGCGGTGAGCTGAGCCTAAAAATATAATTTCAAATTGGGAGAAAAAATGGGGTCAAATCAATTGGTGATTACTAAATTAAAAAAAAAAAAAATACAGCTACAGCAGAACACATGAAACAATTAACTATCAGGAAACTGTCAGTAAATTAGGTTCTTTATAGCTTAATTGTCTCCATAATTATGTGACAACATTCTTGATTCACTGCTAGTGGAATAAAATTATTCACTTTCTGTCACATCCACTTAAATCCTATAGAACATCAACTTAGATAACATTTTAATTGGGTGGGATGTTTATTTTGCAACAAAAATAAATATTCTTTTGCAATAGCCCTCATCTAAACATGTATTAAAATCTAACAAATACATAAGCAGCAGAATGCACCTGGAGAGCGAATGTTACACAGGACGAGAAGGTGAAGGTTCACCCAGTGTTGTGTCTAACACATCTTACTAGAACCCCTGCTGCTACCACAGCATGTCATCACAACTGAACAGCTTTCAATACAAATCCGCTGCCCAGCTTCCTCAAACAAAGCAGAGCAGGAAACTCTTAATTTAGCAAGCACATTGTGAAAGTTCTTCTTTGTCACAGAGGTTTCTTCCCCTTCCCCAGCTTGCTGATCTCTATTATCTTGTCCTTGAGTCTTTTACAAATTACTGGTTTTAATGTTAACCTTGGCAAGGTTCAGGTTTCAGAGCTAGGGTTCCCGCCTACTAAATTTATAGGAGCTCCAATTTCTACCCTGTCTAAGCATTCGCTCTGCCTGTGTGTCAGTCTCCATCCTCCACCTCTGCACCTCTGCAACAGTAATCACCACCTGCCTTAGAGGTCTGGTAATGCCAGCCCTAACCTCCAGGGCACTCCTGTAGGGAGAGAGGGGGACCCCCCGGCCGAGCCCTACCACACTCCACACACAGCCATCACTCTGCAGAAGGAATTGTCTAACAATAATCAGACAATCAAGTTGAGAGTGCACATCAATCATCTAAAACCTCTAGTGCCAACATGAAATAGTAATAATATTACATCAATGAATACATCAATAAATAATAGTAATTCGGTTAGCAAGCAGTTTCCTCAACCTGCCAGAACCCTTTTCTTGTCCACGCGTAGCTTCTGTCATTAGCTTCACAGAGTGGAGTCGATTAAAAATGTGTCAGGATTCTACATTTAAAATCATATTTAGCTTTGAAATGAAATCAAACCCTGAAGCAAGCAGGCTGGACCATGGGTCTGTTAGGTGCATATTTATTGCAATTGTTTTACCTCTTTAAGGTCCTCATTCACTAAACAGCGGTACCGTGTTCTGCACCCAGTAAGCCCCTTTACTGCGTGCTTTGTACACCTGCTGTATTCACTAACCAGTGGCAGGCAACCTAGCAGGTGGAAAAAATACAGCGTTAGAGTCATTTAAATAGAATGAATAATGTTAATGGGTGGAAATGTATGCAAATTACATCACAAAATACCGCGAGGGAGGCATTTGATATGCAAACCATATTCACTTAAGGGCGCTAACTTTACTAGGTGCCTCAGCGTGTGTTAAAAGTACAGCTGCACAGGAGAGCGAGAAGAAGAGTCAGGGAGATAGTATTTCAGACCAGGCAGACATTACTAGGCTTGTGTGAGGAGTAATAACTATATACAGATTGAGCACAGATCGTACTAGCCTTATATGTAGGGCCCCGGGAAATTCACGATATCACAAATTTCACAGAAATTGTGTATTCGACTGCCTACCATGAAAAATATGCATTTTATATTCCTTAAAGTATTTTACATTACTCTTCACCTCCGTGTTCATTTCATACTTTTATCAAGTACAAGCAGTGCTACAGTACCTGCACATGGTCCAGCGTCAATGCCGTGCATTTGGTTGCTACGGCAACAGGGTCAAACAAATACCGGCTTCATGATTGGTGAATTTCTCATACTGTACAATGACGTAACATGCGGGAGTCGGGAAGTTTAAAATGGTTGTTTAGATATTGTTGATGTATTAGCTTGTAGTGTATGATTAACATTAAAAATGCATACAGCTGACAAATCAACAAAAGCTACATTCATTTCAACAGAAGATCACATTCAGAGCTACGAACAGGGGATGTTGCATGCAGATGGTAGGATTCTGTTTTGCTCAACTTGTAATGTGCCTTTGGATCATCTAAGAAAATCTATTGACAAGCATCTTGACAGCGCAGTACACATAAACAAGAAAATGTAAATTTAAATTCAGGCTAAACAATTACCGAACAAGCAGGTCACAATCACAGGATTGTAAAAAGAGCACAGAAAGTGGAGAAACACGTAATGTCAACACATTTGACACGTCTGATTGTGTTGTATGTGACGAGGCCACTGATGATCAAGGCAACTGTGTTTTATACATTATTTTCATCCCACAGAGCTTCACAACTGCTAATTCAGAGGAACTTACTGCTTACTTTGTAGATACACTGCATCTTGACTCTAACCACACAACAGTAGTAGGTCAGGCTATCATTAAAACGCTTGTGAAGAATGGCATTGATTTCAACTGTGTGTCTGTCTTTGTAATAGACAATGTAACAGAGGGAGAAACACTAGCTGTTTATGTCTATGTGTAGTCATATAAGATGTTTTTTATTAATATATTTTTTTAGGTTGATAGGCTCCAGTGGCATATGTGATGTTATATCATTTACTAATAATTTGATAACTTCATAACAAATATTTCTACATACTACTGGAAATGTACCATGTGTATCAAAAAAAGCACAAAAGCTTTGGTTTTGTCATTTCAGGTTTGCAGTTAACGTTTCTCCTGTGTTTAATATTTTGGGATTAAAGGCAGCAAAATAGGCTATTGGAATTACACGGTCATGGTAATTAATGTGTCAACATAAGGTTTACAAAACTCGGAGGTTGTTTTTAAAAAATCTATTTTGTCTGCTTGTTACTTTTTTTTGCAGCCAACACAGACCATTTTAAACGACTCCTGTTTCCAGCAAAAGTGTGTTACATTTTTAAAGACTGTTTCAATAGCGACTCGAGTTCCAATGTTACAGTGTACTCGTATATCCTCAGACAGTCCGGGATATATGAAGATTACGAGGCAGGTGTACATGCAATGATTTCGGCTATGTTAATATGTTTATATAGTCACCACGTACATGTGATATTTAAGTAGGCTATGCTTAATAGCTTTAACATATACAAAAGAAAATGATGGAAACCGTCGAGGTGCAGTCAATCAAACATCATCACTTTAACATTAAAAAAGTGACGTTCCACCAAACACTTTTTGAAATGTAAATAGTGACATTTTAATTGACTGAGCAAGTGCTTTGCTAACATTTGATTAATATTACAAAATAAATCAGAGGGAGATCAAGTTGAACAAACAAACAAATAGACACTTTGACTGTCTCACAGGACGCTGTGACAAGCTCACTGTGACAAGCTCAGAACCATACTTCCCTTTTCTTCATATGCTGTAATAAAGTGTGTGTAAACCTCATGCATAATTCTGCATGATGTGACAACTTGCAAATAAATCATTTGGCTCGATTTATTAGTGCATATAATTAGCTTAGTGAAGAGTGACCGCTGGTTCATTTTTCTGCATGGTGTGGCTTTCCCATTTAGTGCATGAGGCCTTAAGTCTGGTGCCTACTGTAAATAAAAAATAAAATTTGAGTATACTCCCTAATGTCTATTTCTAATCACAGGTGTTCCCACCCCCAGTTTAAACTGCATAACAAATTCAGCACCTGAGATGGGTGATAATTGGATACCTTGCTCCACAGGTGTTGAAGGTGTCTCTAAAGCAGTGGTAGAGATGTTACATCTTACTATTGTAAGGAGAATAATACACACATCTATAGTTCTGTTTTGTAACAATACTAAAAGCATGTAACATACCTAAACTAAATAAATAATAAGTATACACTTATTACAGTCTATTAGTTTCCTATTCTGTAAGGAGCATGAAAACGACACAGACCATCCCAAGCTTTGTAATGCTGGACACAACCCTCCCAAGCTCTGTCAAGCGCTCTAAACACCGGTACCCAATATGAGAAGGAAAAAAAAGGAAAAGCCTTAAATTTAGCAGATTTCCCAAATAAAGAGCATGGCCATCACACAGACCAGAGGTGAGCCAAGCCAAGCAGGTGGGTGTCCCTTTGTGACCAGCAATTACAATGCTGTATCAGTTTAGGAAAGACAATGTTTTCGCTTCACCTCCCTCCCTTTTCTCCTGCCTACTCCTACTCAACTCCCCTGTAAGGAAACTAATGCTATGGTTTATAATTTATAATGACTCATGTCCAAACAGTAATTAAAAATGAAACAATGTTTCCTTTATTTGATTCCAAGTTACACACATTATTTAAACATTAACTTTACACAAAATAATGTAGCACTACTGTAGGTATTACAGAAGCAAAGGTAGAGCTCAATTACCCCTCCTCCTGGGAGCACGGTGGCACCTTCAAGGTCTCTCCTGTGCCTAAATTAACATGCCATTATGAAGCTATGACAACAGGTTATTGTTAACTTGCTAACTGTAGTGAACAGCAGTATTTCTGTTAGTAGGTGGGGTGCGTGTTCTTGAGTTCTTGAATACACCCTATTTAGACAGACATACTCTCACTTTCTTTTTCATAAACTCCCTAGTCTGCATTCTCAATAGAGTTGATAGCTACGCATACAAAATCTCTTTTCCTATAAAGACAACTTATATCTGGTAAATTCAGTTTCCCTATTAATAACATGAACCCTTTCTTAGTTCATCTCTAACCCTACACCCCCCACCCTGATCTCCTGAAGTTTACTCCCAAAATGCTTATACAGACATCACCTCTTCATTCATTTTAATTAGCAATGTATAGAAACCATGCAACACATTCTCATGTGCCACTATTCAGCCTTTTGTTTGAAAGCGTTTATTTACCAAAGGCAAAACAAAACATGAAAGAAAATAACAAAGAGAATTAAAACACATTTTATAAAGATAAACTTCGTAAGAGGAATGATGTTTCATTCAAATAGGATTTGGTGCCCTAAAACCTCAAGAGATGACAATGATAACATGTCTGTGATTACAGTGCACTCCTTTATTTGTTTATCTGACTTACACATTTAAAAATAAATGTTAAACTATTTAGGACGGTAACAGAGTGAAGTTAAGGACCAGGGGCCCGTTTCATCAAAGCTCTGCGATTGCGATGTGCTTGCGAGGACACAGAGGTGGTCGCTGCGACCGTTTCATAAAACACATCTCAAATGCTGTCGCTTGTGATCACTCTTTTGCGATCTGTGTTGAGAAAAATCAGTAACTTGGTAATCAACTTTAAAGCACAGTGACAGATTATGTAATCACATACGATGGCAGGTGTGCCAAAGCCAATTTTTCGAAAGAATGGTCAACAAAAACCCTTTCTATTCAGCAAGTTGTCAGGAAGTTTACTGACAAAAAAAAGAAAAAAACTGACAGATGATCACGGATGCAGCAAACACTCTTGGGATGGAGGAGATAACAATAATAAGAAATTGACAGATTTAGTGAGCAGAATGAAATTAAAAGAAGGGAAAATGGAGATGAAAAATACCTCAATGAGGAGGAAAAATGGTTTAAATATAATTAGTAAAGTAGCTGTTGCTGGTATTGAGAGAGGATTGGATATAAACCAAAAAAGAAAAGCAGATAATGAAGCTGCCTTGGACCCAACGTAAGTAAACACATCTTTTGTTATACATCTAAGTAAGCAATAATAGATAAATAGTTATGTTACAGAAATGGTTAATAAAATGCATTATTATTATTATTATTATTATTATTATTATTATTATTATTATTATTATTAATACCATCATCATCTTACCCACTGTCTCCCAAAAGCCATCCATCACCAATATCTCTACTGGGGAATGATCGCTGATATCACAATTTGCCCAAATGAAACTACCATTTGTACTCCCAGGGCATCAAATGACAGCATCTAACCCAGTCATGTTGGCATCTGAGATGGCTTGAATATTAATGGAATTTAAAACCTTTGCTGCATATGCACAGGTGCTCATTCACAGCAGGGGGCAAAATTGGTATCCATCGATGGCAAATTCATTGGTGTAATAAAATCGCACAGATTACAAAATGCAGCACATGTACATTTTTTTATTTTAATTGTGATGTTATTTTAATATATTATTATTATTATTATTATTATTATTATTATTATTATTATTATTTTACTATTGAAACTCAAAGTTAGTTCAGCATGCACAGCAAATCCAAGATAGACTTTAATCCGTTAAAAGCCATTTTTTTTTAATGGTTTAATTTTTTTTTTTAAAGTTTTTGTTTCAAATATCTTTAAATTAGGTTTAAACTGATTAATACAATCCATTTAGATTTGTTTCTGTTTGACCACCCTACGATTAATTATCTCTTTTCTTGACAGTCGGTACATTGATATTAATTCTGAGTCCGTACACTGCATCAAGAGGGTTTGACTCTTGACTCTTTCCCTTCTGATTTCTCTCCCATATCGTTGGCCAGCTAGTTGCGATGAGAATTGCTACTTGCGGTTGCTGTCTGGCTGTCACAAATTTCAGTCAAAATCAGCAATGTGGCAGCCCTGCGAAAGTTACCTCATTTTAATCTCTGAGGTGCCTGCGACTCCACGCAAATTGCTTTTATGAAACGGGCCCCAGCACAGTACACATTTTTAACATAACCTTACCCTGAATTAACCAAATCAGGGAATGTCTTTGTGTACAGGAAGAAAGCATCTGGGTGAGGACAAGTTAATGAGTGTGTTTTAAAGAGCTCTGAACATTTAGATTTTATGTTGCTGCTTAGTCCTGTGCTTATTGTGGGACCATACTTCTGAGAAGGGGGAGTTGCTGCTTTAGTAGTTTGTTATTGATATATTATAGCCTTTTTTCTATCGGAGCAGTTTAAAATATTCAAAATATTTTTAAATGTGAGCATAAGACAAACAAATCACATTGACAAACAGGTGATAAGTGATTGGTGCGATGTACCTGGTCCAAAACCACTGTGAGTATCCAGCCCTTGGCTGGGTGTCAAGAACATGGCTTCATTATTTTTCTGAATTCAGTGTTCGAACACATTGTCCTGAACAGTTTGCCTTCACCGGTTGACTCATTCTCTCTGTGTTGTCAGGAGGGGCTAATGAAAGCTGACTACTTCCATGGCAACCCTAACTTCTAAACCCAAGAGTTCAATACATGTGAGACCTGGAGGGGAATTGTCACTGGGAGATCGAATAAAGAACATTTCAAATTCTGATTTCAGAATCCCCATAAATCTATGTGCTGTCTTATTACTAGTGACAAGATTGTATCCCTGCAGCAGATCTGTGCACAGAAAGTGAGAGTCACCAACCACAGAACCATAAAGGGCGGCAGTGTGGAGTAGTGGTTAGGGCTCTGGACTCTTGACTGGAGGGTCGTGGGTTCAATCCCAGGTGGGTTACACCGCTGCTGTACCCTTGAGCAAGGTACTTTACCTAGATTGCTCCAGTAAAAAAAAAAAAAAAAAAAACTGTATAAATGGGTAATTGTATGTAAAAAATAATGTGATATCTTGTAACAATAGTAAGTCACCCTGGATAAGGGCGTCTGCTAAGAAATAAATAATAATAATAGTAATAATAATAATAATAATAAAGACAATGTGAATATCAATTGTATCCCTGCAGCAGAGAATCTGTGCATATAAAGTGAGAGTCACCAACCACAGAACCATAAAGGATATGGATATCAATTGTTATAATGTAGACAGGGCTGCCTGGAAAAATACAACTCTTACCAATAAGTGCAACATTTTCCATTGATATTAAATGGCAATCTAATTTTGACTGTGTGAAAGGGTAGTGTCACTAGCAAGGCGTGTTTCCATCACGGAGAGAGACCGTGACACAAGAAGCTGCAGGTTTTAGCGCTATTGTGCACTTTAATCACAAAAACTAATGAAACAAACAACCAACAAAAAGCTACTGTACATATACCCTTCAATACAACACAGCATAGCACAGCACACATCACTGGTTTAACTGTCTACTTGGTGGATGAAATGACATGACTAGTGTTCATTTGTAGTTATGAATGATGTGCTAGTAAATATATACCAGTCTTTAAACTACTGTATGTTAATAAAATATGGGTAGCACGTTACATTAAGTGTCTCTAATTACATAGCAGTTACTTAGTAAATACATGTGTACTTACATATAATTACAATGTTATTATGTATAGTTACAATGTACTTAATGTGTTAATCTTTTTGCATGATATATGTATAGGGTTAGGTTTTGAGTTAGGGTTAGGGTTAGCGTTAGTTTTCGCGGCAGGCTTAGGGTTAAATCATGCAACAATCCTCAGTAACTACTATGTAAATACCCAGTAATTAGAGACACAATGTAAAGCATTACCAAAGTGTGCTCTATTGCATTTGCATTTACAGCTACTAAACAATTTTATATATATATATATACAAATATTTGTATACAAATATGAACTACTGTTCTATTTAAACAATGTGTACAGTGAAATATGTTATGTGCAATGTCATAAATCACTTTACCTTGACCCATGGAGTGAGTAAGGGTAGTGAGGGTAATCACTTTACCTTGACCCATGGAACGAGGAAGGGTAGTGAGGGTAATCACTTTACCTTGACCCATGGAACGAGGAAGGGTAGTGAGGGTAATCACTTTACCTTGACCCATGGAACGAGTAATGGTAGTTAGGGTAATCACTTTACCTTGACCCATGGAACGAGTAATGGTAGTTAGGGTAATCACTTTACCTTGACCCATGGAACGAGTAAGGTTAGCGAGGGTAATGTTGCAAGCTTTTGCACTTCTTTGGTCTTGGATGGAGGTATAATTGATTCAATTAGATGTCTTAGAAAGCACGACATGGCTTAGCTGAAATGACTATTGCGACACATTTGACAACAATTTTAATGGGAACTGAAAAACAAAATATATAGTGTGTGAAGCTGGCAGAGAGATGCATGATTTACAGATAAGCAGGTGCTCACATTCATAGCTGATAAGAGTTTGTAGCTGGGCTTTCAATCAGTCCAGTTAAAACAATCACAAAAAACAGACTTACTGTGAATCAGTAAATCAGTTTTATCTTCCTCAGTGTTGTAGCGAATATATATATATACAGTGTTGGGGACAGTGTTAGAGGTAGCTGAATCAATCACATCATAAGAAGCCAGTCTCTTTGCATTTGGCAATACTTTGGAATCAATATGTTTTTCTTTAGTTTCACAGACAATTAGTCTTTTGTGCTTTAAGGTCATGTAACCACAACATGTGTTTTCTTTATTGTATTCAAACCTAAATGTAGCCATTAAGGAGCAAGGTAACTCTGTTGGGTGTATTGCTTTTCCTGTGAGGCCTTGGTCCAATAGTTGTCTAAGGACCCTCCTATACCAGCCAATCACAGGTATTTATGCTACTAATTATATATGTCATATGTGCTAAAATCATACATAACATACATGGTCTCACTACCACCTTACTTTGCAAGAATGTGGAGCACATTTTGACATCCTAGTTTTTTCCTAGTTTGAGAGCTCAAATTGAAGTCTTCTAAAGCACTGTTTCTCAACCTTCTGCACCTCAAGGCCCAATAGTTTATTGAACACATAACTCATGGCCCTGACAGCTGGAGGCAGGCTGACACAAAGAGTGGAATTTAAAGTTGTACACATCCTTCGTCTTTTATTCTATTTGAAAATCCTGATACTGCTAAGTAGCCATGAAATGTAAAAGAAACTGAAGCTCTGATTATGCCGCATAGTTTGTTTCAATGAGATCCATTACTTGCAAGGTTAGAGTTTGAAGAAAACCCTGAAAATGAAACCCTTTGCTGTATTCAATTTCTGTCACCTTTGCTCTCTTTATGGTGTGTCAAAGCATTATGACAACGTGTTTTCAGCAAGATGTATAATATGTTGCACCAGTCATGGTTGCTACCAATACAGAAACCCATTCTTAAGGTTAAACATATCTCACCCAGGCATTCTGCAAGTGGGGTACCACTGCATGTGTAGGTCTTCTTGTTTATTAAACTGTTTGGCTATTTTTGAAGAGGAGACCGTTATCTATGAAGGAGCATCAAGATTTTAATTAAACAAGGGGTCAACATGAAGTAAATGAGCCCCAGGCTGGTTGTTATTCCAAGAAAATAGATAACATTTTGGGGCACCAGTGCTACTGTGAAATGGCTTGCTCATTAAAACATACGTATATTTTTGAAAAGAGGAGGATTATCTGTTGAGTTATTTAGGTTTGCGCGGACATTCGTTCTTTTAGATTGTACTTGTTATGCAATGTAAACAGAATACGTTCATAGAGTTCTTTTAGATTGTACTTGTTATGCAATGTAAACGAATACGTTCATAGAGTTCTTTTAGATTGTACTTGTTATGCAATGTAAACGAATACGTTCATAGAGTTCTTTTAGATTGTACTTGTTATGCAATGTAAACGAATACGTTCATAGAGTTCTTTTAGATTGTACTTGTTATGCAATGTAAACAGAATACGTTCATAGAGTTCTTTTAGATTGTACTTGTTATGCAATGTAAACCGAATACGTTCATAGAGTTCTTTTAGATTGTACTTGTTATGCAATGTAAACAGAATACGTTCATAGAGTTATTTTAGATTGTACTTGTTATGCAATGTATACAGAATACGTTCATAAAGTTCTTTTTTTTCACTCGTGAGAATGACCTGTAAACAACCCTCAGCAGTTAACTTGCCATCTCAATTCATGGAACAACAACTGTCATAGGGTATACCCTTTTTAGCCGTACCATGTTTTGGCCGCACACTTGCTATAAAGTGAAGAATGTGCGTGATATGTGTGTGCTTTGTCACATTCTCATGACAATGGAAAGAGAATTTGGAGTTTCTAAACTGCATGTAAACCAAGCCATTGATTCTTTCGTTTGGGTGCTTTGCATAGGGATCTTCCCAGACTCACAATAGAGTGACTATGGCGGGGTGCAGGATTTGGAAATGGAAGTCGGTGTGTAAAACCATACGCCTTTGGTTGACCACCCACCTTTCAAATCTACCCGCCCAAATACAACCACCCAATTTTTGGAAAGGATCAACTTCAAGACACAGAAACCAGTAATCAACAAAGCGGTTAAAATTTTGGAATGCTTTGTGTAAATACAGTAGAGCAACAGCAATCAGAGCTACTGCTGCTTGGTATAATAATAATGAGGATGATAATGGGGAAGATAATGATAACATCACAATGATGATTATGATGATTGTGATTGCCATAAGGCAGCAATCTGGAAAATATTATTTACATGTCTATGACAGTGCTTAGACTAAATAAGAGGCCATATTTATTTGATCGGAAAATGCAATTTTCAGCAATTAAAGTAGTTTCTTGCTATTTCTTTGATCATATATATATATATATATATATATATATATATATATATATATATATACACATACATACTGCTGTACAAAAGTCTTAGACATGTTGCATTTCTCTACTCTGATGCATTATGAGCATCAACAATTTACTCAAAGCCTCCTCTAGTGTTTTCTACTATTATAACAACCTTGACTTGCATAAAGAAGGAAAAACATTAAGTGAAATAGCTTGCATCACTCGATTTTCAAGGTGTGGTATCCGAAGCATAATCAACAAGTACAGAGAAACATCACCTGTAATTGACAAACCCAGGACTGGAAGACCCAAAAAGCTGTCTAACAAGGATGAGAAATACTTGAAGATAATATCCTTAAGGAATAGAAAGAAGACAAGCATTGAATTGACAACATAACTGACAGAAGGCACAGGTGTCATTGTCCATCAAATCAACAGTACAAAGGTCACTCTTGAAATCAGAACTTAAAGGATGTGTTACAGTAAGAATACCTCTATTAGGAAAGGGGAGCAAGACTAAAAGGCTAAAATACACAAGAACACAGAAATTGGATAATGGAACAATGGTCAAAGGTGCTTTGGTCTGTTGATGGATGGACAACAACACACTCACAAGAGGTATCATTGCCATGTAAGTATAGTGTATCAAACAATATTTTTAACACTTAATACATTAGTAAATAACATTGTTGTAAATAGAGGGTATGTCAAATTTTGACGACAACAAACCGTTTATATATGGTTGCTACTTTGTACAAGTGTTTAGAGTGGAGTATCAGCCATTGTAATGCTTTTTGGAGTAATAGGGCTGCCCCTTAATTTCTTTATGCAAAAATGTTCTTACTTATCAAACATGTACTGCTTATGAAGTGGAGCCACTGAACCTGTTGTTTTTTTTTATGCAGATGAAACACGTATCTTGTCAAATGAGTTGATTATTATCAGCATTAACGAGCCAGCAATTACTGCAGTCCTGTGCATTTAGTGAAATATATATATATTTATATTATATATATATATATATATATATATATATATATATATATATATATATATATATATATATATATATTTCAATAAAATATAAAGAAAGGACTTTATAGAGTGTACTTTATTGACCACTCTGTTATACATCCATACTGTAAATTTAGCATGGATGTATAACAGAGTGGTCAATAAAGTACACTCTATAAAGTCCTTTCTTTACACATTTGATTAAAGAATAAATGAGACCAAAATGCAATATACACAGTTATGCTTGAAATAATGTCTCATTTATTGTGTCTGTATTTTTTTACTTTGAAGAAGCAACTGAATGCTTTACACCAACGAGCGCTATGTTACAACAAAGGGAGTCACAGCAGAGGTAAAGAACAAGCTCACACACATAGTTTTGCTGACACAAACAAATGCAACCTTGGCAAACCACAGATCTTGACTTTTCTTTGTGTTAGTCAGTTATGTTTGGCACAGGTATTCCTTACATGTTAGATTCTGCTTCTATCTCTGTAACTTTCTGGTGATTCATTCTCTACCTCTGAACACAGAAAGGGAATGAAGGAATTGAAAAACTAAAGGCCTCTTTTTTCCACAGGACACGTACAGAGGGGCAGGTGCAATGGCAAGCCTCTCCATGCTTTTCCGCCAAAGTACCTTAAGGGCAAATCAGTCTTTGTGCACATCTATTTGATTGAGCAAAGACTGCCAGCTGGGATGAACAGCCTAAACAGAGTGGTTTCTGTACTTGGTTCAAACTGCCAGATGCATTCTACATGAAGACCTTGACAGATTTTAAAGGCTTTGGGTCTGCTCCCAATCTCACATGAACTCAAGAGTAAAATAAACTATTTAATAAATTCAATTATATATTATAATCCATATTCTACCCAAGGATTTTGTCTAGAATAAACCACCTTGCACTATCATATCAATAATAAATCAAAGAATTGTGCATGGCATGCATATGGTTACAGTTCTCAGTTTAAAAATACTGCATAATAAAATGGTGGCACTTAAGAGGGCATAAATAGCCATGCAATGGCATTGTAATAAATGGATCCAAGCTCTTATACAGTAACTTCTATGGTAGTTACATGGTAATGGGACTGTGAACAACAGTTACCTGTGTAACCTGATGGGATTGCATGGTTACAGCATTGTTCATGCCTTTTCTATATATATTCCATTAGTAGTTACTATTTAAGAACAGGACCCATTTGCAATGACCTAGTTATTACATGGTTACATATTCCCCATAATCTAAAGTACTGCCAATAAAATAGCAATTGAAATTAACACAGGCATCTAATTTAAAAAATACGATATAGCACTTCCATTAAACATGAACAATGATTTTTATGACAATGTAAATGCCCAGCTTGGGTGGTAAAACATGCCATTTCCAAGACCTCAGTGCCAAAGGTCCCAGGTAGCAATTGTCAACAAATAGGCATAGGCCTAAAACTGTTCAGAACTTTTGGAACCATAGTAGATCTTTTAAGCAATGGTTTTACTACAGCAACCTTAAAGGAGTCGGGAACAATGCCAGAGGAACTATTGATAATACGTAAAGCTGTAGGATTAATCCTAGACAGTATTTCTTTTAACAGTTTAGTAGGAATAGGGTCTAAAGTACGCGTAGTAGATTTCATCTTCATAACTGGATTAGTTAGAGCTAGCTGATTATGTTATTAGATAGCATATCTAAATGTAATGTACTATTAAATATCTGATTTCTTATATCAATGATTTTCTTGTTTAAATGGTAAAAAAAAAATCCTCAGAGCATGCTGATGATGAAGTATTTTGTGGATTTGTTTATTTAGCTATAGTTTCAAAAAGAAATCAAGGATTATCCTTATTTGTTTCTATAAGATTTGAATAGTAGGCTGATCTAGCTGAAGACAGTGCAGCCGTATTTTTAAAGATTATCTTTCCAGGTGAGATAATGGACCTGTAATTTGGTGTCTTTCCATCTACGTTCAGACATATACCTGTTGTTTCATTGAACCAAGGGAGAATCTTTTAAGGACCACGTTCAAATTTGTGAATGGTGCTACAGTATCCAATATATTTATTAGGCTGGTGTTATAATTATCTCCTAACTCTTGCGCAATTTGGTGGTTTGAAAAAGATACAGCACCAAGTTATTTTCCCTTTGCCGCATTCAAATAAACTATTTAAAGCACAGTATATACAAGTTTTAAATAAAGGATTTCTTCTTCTTTTTTTTTGACCCACATCGTGAAGTACAGATACAGGTATATTTCTTTATTGTATAATATATTTTGTGATGTTTAATTTTTCTAAGAGCAGTTGGGCTTCTACAATACTTTTCAGTTTTGATTAAACAATTACAAGATAATTTTCTGCATCAGCAAGAACCTCTGGCTCTTTTTCTGTAAACCTGGACAGTTTTCCTTGTTTAAAATGTATGTAGGTGGTGCTCTGGATTTAATTACCAGGGTTCCATTATGTATCATTAATATACAATAAAAATGTATTCAGTCAAATTAACCCAGATGGAATCCTGTTCTAAACCATTTCAAATCACCACAATTCAATAGAGCCCATGTTATGAATAGGTAATTATTTATTGACTGTACATTTCCGTGATAAATATGCTGTAACTGACATTGTCTTTGAAATTGGCAGTGCTATTATTTGAATGTGTAAGATGCTACAGCTGCTGATGGGCTGTGCAAGTAAATGAGCTGCTGAATCTGACCTTCTCTTTTCAAAGACTACAAGGGGAACGACTACCAGTGCAACTCATACTGGTTGTAATGAATAGCTGTCTAGGTTGGGACTGCTTTAGCTTTACTTCTTGAAATTCTATAGTCTTGGTGTACTTTGGATTGAAGGCTGTGTATGTGGGATACTAATTCAAATCAATTCTAGTAATTTATAACTGAGTTGACCATATCCACAGCAATGTGGCTGAATACAATAAATATTCATCCAAACTTAATTTACAAATAAATAAAAGACAAACTGCCAAATGGAAGTACATCTCTAGCTTATTATTCACGTCTTAAAGTGGCTGAACTAAGACAAGCATGTTGACAGCTGTTTGCCTCCACACTGTCTCTTTCAGATACTGCATACCAGCTGTTTTAATTTCTGTCATGAGACACCAAGCATGGTGCACGTCAAGCTTTACCTTTTCAGGATAAAGGCATGTGGAATATACATTTAAGAACAACAAGAATGTACAGACTTCCAGCTGAAAAACACTCACATAAAACAAGAGACCACCTGTGGTTGAACACAAATTTCTCGGTGGGAGAAAAGGTCCTGAAATATTAACTCAATCATTATTAAGCTTCTACTATAACATGCAATATTACATTATCATTTTAGGAAAAGATTAACATTCATCTCTCTCCACTTCTCACATCACTCTTTTATTATTCATTAGTATCTCTTTCTTTGCTCGAGTAAAAGACCTTGATGGAGCATGTTTATTCATAGACTAACCTTTTTAAATAATTCCAAGAGCTCTCCAACAAAATCCTCCCTAGCATGCTTAATACCTAATCTTTGTTTCATTATTCAGTCCTCATGCTATACTCTCTACTTGAGATGCTAAGCATGAATTACACCGCTCTTCCCCTTGCTTGCTTCCTCCTGCTGAAATGTCCTGTGCAGCCTGATCCCACAGGATCATTCCGCTCACTGAACACTGCAGCAACATTTCTCTGGTATAATCTAGGGCAGCCTAATTTATACTAAGCCTGGGTGAATATATCTGTACTAACTCTGGCTCATTGAATTTGTATCTTTTTTTTCATGCCTAACAGTTGTATGACGTGAGAAACTTGAACTAGATCTATGAACACTGATGTGTTTGCTCATGTACCGTGATTAGAAACAACTGTTTCAGTAATACGATGAAAAAATAGCTGGTATTTTCATAATGTAGCACACAGCCATGCCTACCAGCAACTCATCTGGAAAATGTGCCTGCTGTATATAATACTAATGTGCTCTATATGACTGAACTATTTTGAAAGGCAAAAATAAGATCTACATCTGCTTTTGTTAGCTTGTCACCAAGACAAGCTTGTCTCCAATTTATTTCATGTCTATATTATTTGTTCAAATTTGCTGGTAGTGTTTCTTTGCGTTCAAGTTTCCCCCTCCACCTCAGCACCACCAAGCAAACATTCCTTATTGCAGAGGGTTGTTGGGGCAGTACTGCGCAAAATGCATGCATAAACATTCTTAAAACAATGGGCTAATGTTTTAAAGGACTACATTTTAGACGCAGAACTAAAAAAAATTAATTATATATATATATATATATATATATATATATATATATATATATATATATATATATAGATCTATATATAAAACACGGCTTAAAAATAACAACCTGGTTGGTTAAACAGCGTCACATGACCATGCATATATATAGTATATACCATGGCTTGCATACTAATGAGCCGCTTCACACTGAATAAATCACTACGCACCACTACATTATAAATTCCATGACAAACTGCCATTTTATTTGTTATTAGTTACAAAACCACTGCCAAAAATGGGTGGCATTCTACCTATTTCCTTTGATATATTTGGGGATGAAACTCCAGATAACTGGTACAACACCAACTTTCTGAGTGAAGACAGCAGTCCACCTGAAATAACTAAGTGCACCAGCAACTCTCAAGAGTAGACACATAACAGTAGATGAGGAACAGCTAAATGATATAGAAGAAAACAAAGACCAGACACCACCCCCCAAATTACCAGCCTGGATTTGAAGCGCCTGCGGGAAACTGAGGCACAGTCCCCTGACACCGCGGTCGGATTGAGATCTGAAAGGATGAAAATGGACTTGAATATGTGTGCCTCGCATATAACAAGGACACAAACTCACCTGAAGATCCGTTCTTCAGCATCCATTGCAGCTGCTCCCCTGCCTTCCTCCGTGTCATTTCAAACTCTGCCATTAATCAGCTTGTGCTCAGTCCTCTAGTTTCGAGATGCCACTTTCGATGCAGAAATTCACAATAAACAGACATGTGCAATTTATTTTTAATAAGTTAACAATAAATTAAATTAAATTAAATTAAATTTGGTACTATGTTTTCTGCGTGTGTATACGCAATGCAAGTTTCAGGTTTTCTGTGTTTTAATTATTTTAATTATTTTTCTTACCCCAAATGACAGGTAGCCATGTTATAAGCGTTATAAACCCCTACGGGCTGTGCAGTTTCCATGATATATACCACTCCTGCAAATGTATGAGAACACCACAAGATTTGTCATATACCCTTTATATACCTACCTGCATAAAAAAACTCTGGTTGTGAGAATTTCAATGTTTGCTCAGTAATCAGTGATATAAAAACAATAGCCAGTCGTGTGAAAATGTTAGACCAATATTTGTGCTTTACAAAATTAGGCATCTTAAACAACTTCTAAAAAATCTCATGCAATTTACTATTGTAGGCTATGAGTTCCTGTTCTCTTACTATTTTAAATGAATTGCATATGTGGCCTAGTAAAGTCATCAATTAAATTAGACAATCACTATTTGTTCTATTGCCATGGTAACATATGGGAATATATATATAATGTGCACTGATTCAGTATTAAAAGGTGGTGTAGGGTTAACCTTTTTTAGAGGAGGTATAACTGGGGATATATTCACGTATGTGTATTTACAATGCCTGAGGTCATTCTATCACTGAGAGTCAGAAATAGCAAAATAATATCTTTATTTTTTGTATAGTGTCTTTCATAGTGGACCACCATTACAAAGTGCTTTACAGAGGTAGGCTGTGAACTGTGCATTATATGCAGAGTCACTTACAATAGGACGTTGATTTAACATCTCATCCGCAGGATGGAGCACAAGGAGGTGAAGTGACTTGCTCAGGGTCACACAGTGAGCCAGTCAGTGGCAGAGGTGGGATTTGAACCGGTGACCTTCTGGTATTTAATCACTGGATGACACTGCCTCCTATGATTTATAGAGACACATTGATCATCTTTGATGCCAGTGAGATATAGGCTTTAACTTGATATGGTTTAAACTAAATACAAACTATAATTGCTGTTAACTTTACCACTAAAAACCCTGATTTTTTTTTTTTAAGCCTAGTAACTAATTTACGAGAAATATGCCTCACCTCACCCTTTTATTTAAACCCTTGATGTATTATGCATTGTTTTTTACTGTATCTTGTAAAGAGCTTTGTGATGGTGATCCACTATGAAAAGTGCTATATAAAATAAAGATTGATTGATTGATTGATTGATTCTTGTAATCTAAGGTGTCTATTGTAATTCAATCAGCCTTTTGTAGCATCTACTGTCTGTCATGTGAGCAGGTATCTCCTGTGATCTATTTTTAGATTCACTCAGATTACTATGTATGTCAGAAGTTACCCAAAGGAATTCAGTCTTCCACAATTACACTGGAGAAAGTGAAAATGAGTCGCCATTCACTCCATTGGGAACAGCTGGACACTGATCTGGACTCACAAAAGGTCACAGAAGAGGACATGGAAGTAGATGCGTTCCTGTGGCATCCCCTGCACCTGTACCAGCCGCTTCACCTTCATCAGTCCCTGCACCTGTACCAGCTGCTTCTCATGTGTCTGCACCTGTACCATCCGCTACTCCAGCAGTATCGCCAGCACCTGAGGCAGCCTTTCCAGCGGTAGTGCCAGCACCACCAGGTATTCAAGAGGTTGACAGATTGTGGTCATCTTTTTTTCCAGAGACAATGGCAAGGAGTCGCTTTATGAAATTCTATATTTTTTGCGCTTTGACGACCAGAAGCATGCACCTTCAAAATGGTAATATTTGCCCTGGCATCCGAAGTTTGGAACTGCTTCGTGATTCAATAAAGAAGCACTGCAGGATGTGGAAGATGAAACCCGGTGAGACGTCACGACCAACGAGAGATCCACTTCTACTCCCCTTTTAAACTCCCTCCCCTCCACCAGTCCTTGAAGTCACACTGAGAGCCACCAAATTCGACTTTTACTCTGGTTCTCAGAATTAGTTCTGTGCCTGGTTTGGGCCCCTTAGGTGTTTTTTTTTTTGTTTTTTTTGTAGCAGCATTCTCTGCTACAAACCGGGAGAGAACATTACTGTGGATGAGCAGCTTTTTCCAACAAAAGCAAGGTGTCATGGATTCTATATATGTATAACAAACCTGACAAATTTGAGATCAAGTTTTAGCTGGCAGCAGACGCTCAGTCCAAATATTTGGTTAATGGTTACCCCTACTTGGACAAGGATAAGACTCGCCCAGCTAACCAAAGGCTGGGTGATAGTGTGGTTTTTCGGCTAATGAGACCCTAGTTAGGACAAGGGAGAAATGTTACCAACGACAATTTGTTTACCTCATTGCAATTTGCAAAAGAGCTGAAGAAGAAAAAAACAAGCCTGGTTCGAACTGTAAATAAACAAAGGAGAGAACTGCCACCATCTGCAGGAGACCTGCAAACAGAGCTGTACTCCACTACAATTGTGAAGCACTCTGACTGCACTCACAGTTTACAAGTGCCAGCCGAGAAAGGATGTAATTATGCTCAGTTCCCTTCATCCATTAGTTACCATCGGGGCTGGTGAAAAAAAATAACCGGAGACTGTGGAGTTTTAAAGTACAACGAAGTATGGTGTTGACATTTTAGACCAGATGGCACGGAAATACTCGCAGGTGGCCTGTTCATGTGTTTTACAGTGTATTGGATCTCGCAGCCATCAACTCTATTATTCTTTACAAGGAATGCACGGGCAAGAAGATAATGAAGAGAAATTATATATTGCAGCAAGCAGAAGAACTTCGCCAGAAAAATGTTGAACGGAAGAAGAGTGCAAAGCAGGTACCTGCAGCTGAAGGTAGCGACCTTGGTTCAAGCCGCAAGCGACGACAATGCCAGGGTGCCATATGCAATGGTAACAAGACTCTTGATAGCTGTGCCCAATGCGCAAAGGAAGTGTGTGGAAAGTGCACTGCATGTGTGGAGAAGCACAACATCTGTGTGGATTGTGCAAGCACTTAGGCTTCTTTGATAGCATGTTGTGCTGTTGCGATTGTATATAAAACCCACTTATGTTCAAATGTTTGTTTTTTATTTACATCGTTTTGGTTGCGCATTTGTGCTTTGTTATGTCAGTATATAAACCCATTTACTTTCATTTTGGTTGTACAGTTTTGTATATAAATAATATACTTGTACATACACTTATTTCTTTTCAAAAGTTTTAATTTATTATTGTTTTTTGCAGTTGCGCTTTATGTAATATGTCTGTATGTAAACCTGATTGTTTGTCCTTTCATTATAATATTTATGTTGTTTTTAATACAGCGGTCAAATTGACCGCTCAAGGTAGTTCTAGTGTTAAGTGCTTTATTTAGGCTGCTAAAAAAAAAACGCCACCTACAACTTACTTAAACACAGGCTGTGTGGGAGTATTCCCCCATGCCAATTGAGACCAGCTAATGTGTGCTGTTGAAAAACAAAAAAATCACAAACGCCCTCCCCCCCAGCTTGGCGCCAACCCCCAACCCGATGTCAGACCTGCACAACTCACTAACAGCCCCCACCTAACTTCCCATTACCACCCTATCAACCACCCCAAATCACCAAATAATCATTCCTATCTCACCCTCATTTGCATACTATCCCTAAGGCACCCAGTTAGTGTTCTCCCTAGATTCTCTATAGAATGTGAGTCCTCAGCACCACCACCTCTTGGTGTGTCACCCACCCCCACCCCAACCATTCATCCCTGAATGGGAAGCAACATCCTACCCCCAGGCTGCCAAGAACACAGAACAGTTTCCACACCTCTACCCTCCACCAGTCCACTAGTCTTGTTCCCCACTTTGTAACAGCCTTACCCTCCCAGTCAAGCGAGGATATCCAACTAAACCTTTTTAGCAGTTATGATAGTTGAGCTAGTAGGTGTTGGGAGTTAAAATGTGACGGTTGTATGTATTTTTATATGTATGTATGCATGCATGCATGTATTTATGTAAGTATGAATGATCAGGTAAAAGAATCGGCTTGCTGCAAGTTTCTTATCATGATAGGGACCTACAGAGAAAGCTGCATTGGCCTTTGCATTCCCTTAGGGTTGAGAAAGTCGCCTGGGCCTGGTTTATCTCAACATGCTGGTCAGGCAGAACCTTCTCGGATCCTTGCTTCTAGGGTTCGGTAGCTTGGTAACATCTGTTGCTTAGATTAGGTGGGTGAAATAAGGGAATGCAAGTGGGAACCGAGGTCGATGTTAGTCTTCAGTCCAACTTATCGGTAGAGCGGGGATTTCCAGTGGTGAGGCAACATTCAAATTCAGCATATTGAAAAAAGTATTTAATTGAAGGGAAAATAATCAGCTTTTCCCATGCATGCTACTACACTAAGTCTTTATCATTCTCATCTCTTCCTCTTGATTGTTTAAAATGTGACATAGCTCTAATTCTCTTTTAACTGCACACTATTAGTATCAGCTGACGATAATGCTGTGAGCAGTATATTCACTCCTCTTATGGTAGCGGTGGATGAGCAGAGTTTATGGGACATTATAAATCCTAGAGTTCATAGGTTTGGTTCCTATGAAGTTTTTGTAAGATGCTCGAGGTACTTTGATTTGCATTTCCAGTGATGGATGAGGATGGCCAGCAGCCTCCAGGGAAGGTGTGCTCTGTCCTCTGAACACTTTTCATTTTATTTGATATTATTTTGAAGTTATTTGTGCAGACTAGCTGTGGAAGACAAGGACATTGTACTATTGGTATTATGCTCAACACTGTCACTTCAGAGATCATCATTGTTAGGCTGGAACAAAAGCTTTCACTTTGATTCGCAACCTCTGAATACCTTTGGCACAGAAGTAAACAGTGTGTTCTTTTTTTAATTATTTACAACATTGGTGTTAATTAGTGATCCTGGCCTGAATTAATTAAACCCTGAAGTCATCTGGTGTGCATGATTCTTAGTCTTTATAGAGGAGCATTGTTTCAGTAATTAATTCCAACAGAGAATCAGGAAAAGTCTAATTCATTATTATATGACAAGTCGAATCTCATTGCCATTGACTTTCATTAGGATTCCAAACATGTGTATCTTGCAAACTCTGGCCACTTTTGATATACAGGGACTTGACAGCATAGCATAAGAACCTGTTGCAGTACGAACTTCATCGAAAGCGGCACTGAACTGAAGTCTTTTGTAAAAGCTAGGAACTTATAGAAAAAATAGAAAAGACCACTTGACAAGTAATATCTATAACAGAGGCAAGATAAAGTCTGACATTTTGGATTTGTCTTCTGTCATATACTAATCCCATCCTCCTTGTATGGATTGGCTCTCTATCCCCAGCGATTGCAATTGTAGTTATAGGTGATTTAATGCATTATGAGCTACAAGTAACAGGTTGTTTACTTGTGTATTATATGTACCTGGAAAATGCCCTCATTCATAACAGATAGTCGTATAATCTGAGTACTGAGCACACCCCCACTGTTTGGGTTATGGTGACGGTGTGTAATGGCAAATGTCATGGATTCAGTGAGTGAAGTACTGAACTTTCATTAAGGCAAGTCAAAATGAAAAAGCTGGCACTTGCGTGGATTGACTTAACGTCTGATAGAAGCCCGCTAGAGCTGTAAGCTGATTGGCTGATGGTGCCGAATCGTTTTCTAACATGTATTATGTTGAGCTTTGGCATCTCCATTACTGTTTTGTAATCATTCTTATCTGCCTCATCATCAAATGCGAACTATATACATATTTGCTCTGTCTCTTTCCCCAATGTGTAAATAAGAGTGTTTACCTGTATGTCTTTGCTTTTCTTTATCCAGTTCTGTGGGTTGCACAGCGCACAGATACCCGAAATCTCAACATTTATTTTTTTATATGCAGGTCTATTGAACGACAGGGACTTTTTCCATTTTTAATTAAGCTGGTGAGAGGGGAACTCATTGTGGACTACATACAGAATGCTGGTGGTCACACCACAGTGCAATGTATGCGCTGCAGCTCATTGATCATTACATGTCTGCTCAGGGAGTTTGAGAATTCTGACAGTAATAGGGTCATAGTTATTAAAGCTGCAAGGGTAGTTGTTTGACATGTTTGCATAGACAAAGTATGAGTATGATGGAGGTTTTAGAATGTGGGGGTTCAAATAAAGTAAAATATTTAAAATGAGCGTTTGTATTTAGATGCCCAAACTGATGTTAAATTACAATGTACAATTGTAAGGTGTCTGATTAATTTTAATTCCTGAGAACAGTGTTGGGTGCACCATTCATTCTGCCTCAAATGTTTAATGAAGCAATTTCACTGAATTAAGTGGTCTTCTCTTAGGGCATTTATGTTCGTTCAAACATGTTTCGTTTTTTTTCTTACTGTTTACATTAACCATGCTTTCGTCCTGATTAGTGGTCATTTCTTTTGTGAACATGCCCTAAGACTGTTGCCAGGTTAGTTCCCTCTGTATCGTTTCAGACATTTATTGATTCATTTGTCTTCTGTACTGTTGTTTATAACAACTTGATCTATCCTGAAATGCAGCTTCCTTTATACGTAGGCGGTGCTCAAATTACAATTGTTATTTCTGAATCATCATATATGGTTTCAGTTGTTCTTTCATCAGGTTGATGTCATAAACATTTTATCTGCTTCAGCAATGGTATTATTTTAGTCACTCCCTTCTGTGCTGTACAGCAGGACTCAAATCAACATTACAGACGCGAACCAGGCCAGAACACCTTGAGGAAGTCCAGTACAGACAATGCATCAGTTCTGTGAACCTGTCTTATACTATTGATTATACACTTGAGTGTAATGTGATCATGTGCAACTGTACTGATTAATTCTACGGGTGGAGCGCATAAGATGCAGATTAGGTAGTACCCATTACCCAGTGCTGTCATACGGGCAATACGAAATATTTAGTTATTCATCCCATGCAGTTTGAAGGATTGTATTAATTTATTGCCAGTGAAGCACACAAAACCCATTGTAGATATGCTGTGCTCAGCAGCTGGGTAAGTAAGACATGAGCTCATTCTTATTTAGCTATCATTATAATAAATATGGCCTTTTCTAGTTCCGCTTTTGCAAAAGCCTTGATATATAAAGCCTTCAGCTTTTGCTATTCAACAGTTCTTGAAAAAATATCTAAGAGCCCTGTAATTAATGTTGTGATATTCGGTATAAACAATGCAAGTGATTCTGTAGAAGAATCTCGATTTGTTGAAATGTAAGTACGTTCTGTATTGCTCTTTACTTCTAAAACAACTTATAAACCGTTCCCTTTTTGTGGGACATCAACTTTTATTATTATTTGTAATAATATTTTTTTAAATACGATAGCTGTATATATTGGTGCTAAAGATTTACAATGTACACTGTAGATTAAGATCAATTGGATAGTAAAATATTAGCAATACTAACAGTGGACCTGTTTCTAAACTGTCAGTTGCATTCGGGTATCCCTGGCTCACAAATGTATCCTGTGGTACAGGTTAAAAAGTAATGTCAGTTATTTGGTGGAGCTATTTGAGCAAGGCAACCTTCGGCACAGCTCAGGACTGTCCTAGAACATTTGAGAAGAGGAGGGGGGATAATATATTGATCATTTTCAATTACTAAAGGTCAAATGTCAGGTTAAGGTCAAAATGTTCTCTTGACAGAAGTGCATGCGATTGTGTTGGACACAATGTGGGAGTAGACAAACATTAAGATCTTTAAGGCATAACAGATTTAAGTGATTAATCATTTCTCAAAGGGCTCTTGTTTATACAGTACCATAGCATATCCCCTTCGGTCACAATTTTTTAATTGCATTTTTAGACATTTCAAAACAGTTGTGTGAACTCTATGGATTTTGAGAAGTTGCCTTGCCAAAACGTAAAAAAAACCATTTTGCATAATAAAATTGATACACAGATAAGAAACTTAACATGGTCCGATTCTGCATGCAGTGACTGAAGGGGCTGTACCTACCAACACCTTCATACTGTTCTGCGTTACAGCAATTGTAATTTCAGTTTGAACCGCTTTTTGACATTCAGTGTGTTTTCAGAAAACTCCACACAGCATGGGATAAACAGTAACATGTTAATCACTTCGAAAGATAAGATCTCCCACAAGTGAGATGAATGACGTTCTGTATTCCATCTTATTCACCAATTGGGTAAATAACTAAGCACAGAAATTCTGAGCTCCAGCCTTTACCATAACGTAATGACCACCCAGGGGCTTGTTAAATGTGACAAGGTAAAGTCAAGGGCACTTCAGTGACTCAATAAGGCAATTACAGTACCTAATGGAAAAGTCTGCATTCAGTATGTTAATGCTTTTTAAAATGTGCCTAAATGTATTATGTTTACGACATTGTTAGTTATTGGTGATTCAACATTCCTGTATTGCAGGCAGTATTGTAGGATGCAATACAGGAATGTATTAGTTAGATCTGATGATTTGTACGCAACGTTTTAAATTCCCACTTGCCCAGTTTTGCTTATGATGGTTTAAGAGTATTAGTACAAAGCATTCATGTAGATGTCATGCCTGGCTTTTCCCCCACAGGGGCTTTCTACAGTTATTCATCTTTTAAAATGCAAATTTAGTTACTTAAATTATATAGATTAGCATATTATTGAAAATCCTTAATGCTGTTATGCATATTTTATCATAAAACTGGGAGTCTAAAATGAAATGTAATTCTTTGACGTCTCATGCGATCCGTTTCCAAGATTTACAGATTTTATTGCACTTGAATGTAGAATCAGTATGTATATTTTGGTAGGATCGGAGACTAATGTATTGGTTATCAATATTCTTAAGTGACAGCACAGGCATTTCTTAGCGCTTTATATTTTCTTTTAATGTGCTTATTACAATGTATATGCTGTACAATGATACATGGGGCAGCAGTGTGGAGTAGTGGTTAGGGCTCTGGACTCTTGACCGGAGGGTCGTGGGTTCAATCCCCGGTGGGGAACACTGCTGCTGTACCATTGAGCAAGGTACTTTACCTAGATTGCTCCAATAAAAAAAAAAAAACTGTATAAATGGGTAATTGTATGTAAAAATAATGTGATATCTTGTAACAATTGTAAGTTGCCCTGGATAAGGGCGTCTGCTAAGAAATAAATAATGTATATGTATAATAATGTAAGCACACAATTGTATCAGAAAGGGGTTAGGGTTAGTTTGGTTAGTGTTAGGTTTAGAGTGGGTACAGATCTTCAAGCAAACTATCTAGCTATCTATCTATTACTGTAATAAGATGACATCTAAAAACATGCCATTTTAATAAGTAATTAATAAAAAAGCAGTACTTTTCCTATTGAAGGCCATTATGCCATTAGGGAGTGTTATAGGGTGCTCCACTTATTTCATTACCCCCTTTTCCTGGTTTAGATAATCTCATTGTATTGTATATCAGATGAAAGTCAGCCTAATCCATTTCAGTTGTCCAAAAAACAGAAATACACCCATACTCTTTAATTCTCTCCACTCCCTGTCATTAATTCACCATCACATCACAAACTTAAATAATGTATTATTAATAACATAAGAAACTATCTCAGATCTCTTTCATCACTCAGGGGCTGCTAATTGACAGTTTACACAGCTGGGTAAGATTATGTGATTAGCATCAGTATAGTATAGCTTCAATGCAGCTGTGGTGTATATGAAATTAAACGTCTGAACCAGCCTTGATAGTAAAAAAAATTCTACATATACGTTAAGGGCTTTCTTTTGACATGTTTGTACACCTACACATTATTTTATACCTTCATTTAAAGTATAAATATATGTGACAGACACAAGTTATCTTGACTAATTAGTGTCATTGTGATGCACTATTATGATGGAGAAAACAAACACTGAACCAATGGAATCATTCCCTTTCACTTCTTTTAAGTTTAGGAGTCCAGACAATCACTGAAAACCAGCAAGCCAGCCATTGGGGGGGGGTTAATTTGAGTTGAGCGGTTAATAATTTTTTTTATCATTTCAGATTGCACAGTTGTGAAATAAATGGCTGTATGCAGGTGTATTATTTAAGTTTAAAGTGAATATGTGTGAATAACGTTCATTAGAAAATGCTTTGTTTTATATATGCAAGTCATTTTCATGAGAAAGTACTGATTGTTTGCAGATGGAATCCTTGTATGTCCTGTTACCGATGCATCAGATGCTTTTTCACTTTTGCACCAATGGAGAAAAAATATATATATATTGTTTTTGCAAATCATTATAACACCAGGTTTATCAGCTCTCTGTCAGCTGGCCTAACAGTTTGAAGTTAGATAAGCCCATTTACTTATTGAAGAATACACTGAACACTTTCATACCAGGCTTTTCTTTCAAAATAGAGGCCTGATTCTGAAAAAAAAAGAAAATCTTTTCAACTCATATTAAATATAATAATACACACTATAATGAAGCTTCCAATGCTTTGAACTCAGTAGCATCTAATATACATTTTGTCTCCCTCTTTTGAGTCTGTGGTGCTTCTTTACTTTGAAGTACTATGTTTTACAACCATTATTCACCATTTATTTATTTATTTTAAAAAAATAGAAAGTTCATTCAGTGACTTTTGCAGCATCTGTGTTGTTTTTAAATTATATAGCTACAGTTAAATAATTAATGGTTGATGGACTGAGCCAGAAGGATAAAAGACTGCTTCCGACATTGCAGATTGAATTAAGACTTGTTTAAGGATTCACACTGTGTAATGTGCAGTACTTGCTAATGCATGGTTATGATTCCCTACTTCCTAGAGTGGCCCTTCTAAGCATCTGTGATTGCTTTTATAGTTACACAACAAGCTTATTTTGGTGCTGTGGAAGTCAAAAAGCTGTGACACTTCAACATGTGCTTTTAAATACGTGAAGTAAAACACTAGCTAAAGCATGAAAACATCTGTGTCTTGAATCCTGCTGCCTTGACCACCTGGCATATCAGCATGCATGTGCTACATACAGAAACATTATTGATTAGCTGAAGGCTTATGGCTGCATGATTATGTACCTCACATTTGGGTATGATGTGGTATTGTAATGTGGTGCAGTTGATCTGTTGATTTAAACTGTAGAATGCACCTGTACAAAAAAGCATCTCAGGGATTTTCACTCCCACATAAGAATGTAAATTCATAATTCTTCTAAACGTTTACCACAGTAAAAGCATAGCAGTGTAATAAAGCATAGCGGAAACATGGTAAAGTAGGTATTTAGGAATTGTGAAAAATAAAAAGAATATATGGGAAGATGGGATAATCCAGTAATGTGTGAACTATATTAGGACTTTATGTGCCATTTTTCATTTAGCGGTAGATGTTTAAACAGGCACTTTATTTTCCTTAACCAGCTTGTCCTGCATTTTCCTTTTTCCATTCCTATCCATGACTCTGAAATGCTGCAAAAAGAAATCGCATAATCATCAGAAATCATAATTGTAGGCTAATTTGTCAAGATTAATTTGCTATACCGCTGAACATTAATATACTAACCAGAAAGATGCACCTGAGAAATCCACCTGTAATATACAGATAATAAGCACTTAGAAGCAGAACCCTCAGTAAAGAGCAGACACTTGGCCAAACGTGGGGGTGTCCACTGTCTGTGCTTCTGGACCCATGGAAAACTTTACTCAAGATACCTCTCACATGACAGTTGCATTCCTCGCCGTGTGACTGGTGGGGCATTTCAGTTCCTAATCAACGAAAAACTACAGTGATTGTGAAATGTTATTACAACACTGGATTTTTACAATCAAACTATTACTTTTAAGTAATCTAACACACAACTGGTTATACATGCACTATTCTTTGACATGTCCACAGTGGACCACAATTTGAAAGTATTTACACACATTGCCTCAGCATATTCAGTGTTTTTGTCCTTTTAGGGATTAGTGATTGGGATTAGCCTGTTCCATTGCTTTTTTGGAGGCAGTTTCCAGGGCCTAATTAAATACATTAGTCAGAATAGGGGTCAAAACATCAATACATTTTTTATAATACTCAATAGGAAAACCTCCAGTGCCTGGATATTTCCCTTGATATACAGCTTTAAAGATTTTTTTTTTTTTTTTTTTTTTTTTTTTACTTTGTATTAATTTGTCCTCCAAGACATTTTCTGCCCTTCATAACAACGCTCTAGAGTAAGATATGTAGGAATTGTCATGTCACACCTTCCAATAAATGTTTCTCTTGACATGTGGTCTTTAAGCGTTAGTTCAGGGCATCAGATTATTGCTATTCATTTGTTTTAGTTTGTCATATGTCTTCCATGCTCTCCTGTGATTTTTTTCATATAAAGGTGCTGTAAGGTCTATGACATCAAAGTTTAAAAAAAAACTCCTTTGTGGTATTGCTTTTTAAAAATCTTTAATATTAGTGGATAATATTGGTTATATAAGATTAATTTACCTGCCTGGGAACTTGGGAAGTGTTACTATCCAATGTGTACCGTTAGGTATGGACAGCGAGCGTAGTTACACACTGCGAGCCAATGTAAAGTCGTAAAATGAAAGCCAAAGTCCACCCGTGGCAGCGTTGCCCTGAGCGACGGGCATTATTAACACTTATTGCATGTTAGGTTAACCCTCGGCCCTCAAAAAGCATGATTCAGTTGCTCTATTGACAAAACAGGTCTGTTTTAGCAATGTGCTGTTAACCCTTTGCGGTCCTTTGTCGGACCTGGTCCGACATTGCAAAAATCCCATTCCAGTCTGATGTCGGACTCAGTCCGACATCGCAAAAAAAACTGTTTTAAGGTCGTGTGTAGGCTCTGAGTGGAGAAAGCCGACAGAGGGTGTTCCCCAATTGTTTCTGATTGGAAATAAGACAGAACCAGCCGAGTATCTCTTCAAAAGCCGGAGAAAAAGATTTGAACAGAGAAGCGCAGAGACAGACTTGGAGAGAGCATCATGGCAGAGAGCAGACAGCAGAGAAAGACACGGCAGCCTGAAGAACTGCCACGATGGAGGAAGAAGTCAGTGACTATGAAAGTAGTTTAGATGAAGATTTCGAAGAAACCAGTGAAGAAGAAATTAATTTTTCTCAAAGTGACGAGTCAGAGGAGGAAAATGAAGAAAGCGATCACGACGAACCAGACGTGGAGGGGGGTGGAGACGCGCACCTGTAAACACAGATTTTTGTGATAAATAGGTGTCTGCTTTGAAAAGTATCACACACTGGATACTTACAGATAAATCTGTGAATAGCATGTACATAGTTTGTTCTATAATTGTTGTTGGTTCTTTTGTCTTTTGTATTTTGCTGTTCTCAAATAAATAATTATAAAATACATAAAATACTTTTATTTGTATATATATATATATATATATATATATATATATATATATATATATATATATATATATATACAGATGTGCTCAAATTTGTTGGTACCCTTACAGCTCATTGAAATAATGCTTCATTCCTCCTGAAAAGTGATGAAATTAAAAGCTATTTTATCATGTATACTTGCATGCCTTTGGTATGTCATAGAATAAAGCAAAGAAGCTGTGAAAAGAGATGAATTATTGCTTATTCTACAAAGATATTCTAAAATGGCCTGGACACATTTGTTGGTACCCCTTAGAAAAGATAATAAATAACTGGATTATAGTGATATTTCAAACTAATTAGTTTCTTTAATTAGTATCACACATGTCTCCAATCTTGTAATCAGTCATTCAGCCTATTTAAATGGAGAAAAGTAGTCACTGTGCTGTTTGGTATCATTGTGTGCACCACACTGAACATGGACCAGAGAAAGCAAAGGAGAGAGTTGTCTGAGGAGATCAGAAAGAAAATAATAGACAAGCATGGTAAAGGTAAAGGCTACAAGACCATCTCCAAGCAGCTTGATGTTCCTGTGACAACAGTTACAAATATTATTAAGAAGTTTAAGGTCCATGGAACTGTAGCCAACCTACCTGGGCGCGGCCGCAAGAGGAAAATCGACCCCAGATTGAACAGAAGGATAGTGCGAATGGTAGAAAAAGAACCAAGGATAACTGCCAAAGAGATACAAGCTGAACTCCAAGGTGAAGGTACGTCAGTTTCTGATCGCACCATATTATTGTAATATTATAGTGTTGATTTTTAAGCTATGTTGAATCTGTCTGCCAGCATAGTCCCCAGCATCTCATTGTACAGTACCATTAAAGTATTGTGGATTCCCTGCAAACATATTGAGATCAATCCCTCCTTTCGTGGCAGCTTGTTACAATTGGCTTACCATTCCCACTTTATTTTGGTAGGAAACCCCATTTTATTTATAGTTGAGGATTGCTCAAAAGATATTATTTTTGCTGCATATCATTTTACTGTAATTTGTCACAGACAGCCACAAATATGTGGTAAATATAAAAGTAACATCAAATTACTACACTTCCACTTACAATATGCAGAGCCACTACGTATGTGGAGTACCATCTGATTCCTGGATCTTACTGTTTCCGTGTTGTTGGGTTAGCTGTTAACCTTGTTTTCATTTTCTCTGCATTACTCATCTAACACAGTGGAAGTGCAGTAAACGGTGTGAGCTATGGGGAATGTTTGTCTTTTCAACACGTTTAATGAAAAACACTGCAGTCTGGAAGCACCCATTGTCTTTTTTTCTACAGTGGCATTTAACAGACCTTAAAATGACCATACCTGGCATTTTGCAAGAACAAAGTGAATAGTTTAGGATGAGGAAGAATGCCAAAGCATAGTGCAAACCTAAATAAACAAAGCTGTTCAGGATATAGTAAGATACAGGGCAGAATACCTTACTAATATAACCGATGTGGATCTAATATAACCGATACAAATGGCTTGCTGACATTGTGTTTTTATATGCCTATGACTTCAATACTCCTTTTTAAGTACCTGTGCTAAAACATTGTATTTGTTTAGTATAATTTATTACTAGTTATTTTAGGGATTATTGTGATTGGTGGTGGGGGGTGCTTGTGTAGAATATATAGTGAAGTATGATGAGATCAATCAGAGAAGATAATAAATCTGCAAGACATACTATTTGTTATTTCAGTGTTATATAGGTATTTATTGTGCTGGTGAGGTTGTTGTATACAATACAAATATTATTTTTCAATATTGGATCTGCAATCTAAAAATTGCAAACACATGTGTTTTCTAAAAACTTTGGAAAGTGACATTCAATGTATAATTTATGTAAAAATACAATATATATAACTCCTGGAACATATCTTTGCCATAAAAAATAAGTTTTGCTTTGCTCTTCCACACAATGTATTGAAAGTACACAATAGCAGTATATTAGCTGCTGTTTATTTTTTTACCCCTTGCCTAGACAAATAAATAGTAATATTGTAACCCACACGGACCCCTAAAAACAAAAGCAAAAAATGAATGGTACTGTTTGAACTGTGCTTCATGTTCCAAAAATAATTTCTAGTGACACTGAACCTGAAATTGAACCCCTCACCATGGCTCCAGGATTTAGCACTTCACAAGGTGGAGAGCCTTACAGAAACTGCACATTTGCAGCACTATTCGAAATAGTTTTTGTTGTTTGATTCATTGGCTGTCAAACTGTTTAAATATTGCCCATGGCTGTGATTGATATATATATATATATATATATATATATATATATATATATATATATATATATATATATATATATATATATACCGTGCTGACATGTATACATATGTTTACAATTCATTTCTCACAGTTGTGATGTTACTATACATTTAAGGGGCCGCTTGAATCATTCCTATGTGTTTTCATATTTGTGACAAGAAGAGCCCTTTACCCCTGCTGTTTTCTGTTTTTACTTTTGGCGACTGTGAATTGGCCACTTTGTGTTAAACCACTGGGATAGATATAGCTCCCAGCATCCCTGTGACATACTGTGTTAAAAATAGTTGGTAACACATCTTTCTCATGAATTAGGCTTGTTTGTATTAACCTCATTTGACAGATGCATGATGGCTGTCCAGATTACGCTATTTTCTTAGAGTGTTTATTTTATATAACTGGGAGGGTGATCCTGCCCCATGTTCAGTTGTATTACCTTACATATATCAGATGTCTTTTTCTGTTTTATGTGAAATTTACATGACTGTACGTTCTGATAAGGATCCATAGCCACAGGTCCAGATGAGCAGTAGATACATTTATTTGCCAGAAACATTAATTATCCTTTTTATTGTATCCTCTAAGTAATATATTCAAAACAGTAGGTGGTATAATGATCAAAGGTTTTTTTTTTTAATACCCCAATGATTGTCATGGGAACAGATTATTTCAGAAAAAAAAAAAAAATTGACCATGCTGTGATGTGCAATTATATTTCTTAAGATATATTTTTGGCATGAATACAAACATGAAATACAACATAATGACAAGCTAGAGTACTAATATAAATTATACAAATGAAGACAAGCTCACATTGAAAAGTGTTTTTTATTTGAAATATTACAAAATACATACTGGTACTTATACTACAGTAGGACTGTGTAAATTATAATGTGCAGCAAACATAAACTGCTCATTTCAGACACAAAACAGAAACACTTGTTAACTATTCTGAAGAATTTCTTCTCAAGATCATTATGTAGATCTGTATAAAAACTGCAGTTAAAAAGCTTCTAGGGTATACAATACTGCATGTGTGTAGGCCTATTTATTATTTGGACTGCCGGTACCTGACATGAAGGTCCAAAAAACACAGATGATTAACTGCATGAATAGAATTTGAAAGCCACAAACTTCAACTTTCCAGAGTAGCTGGTTCAGTTTGAAGGACAGGGACCAGTTTATTGTTGCTTGATTGATTCATAATAATAATAACAATAATAATAATAATGTCTGCTAGGGAAATGCTGATTAAAGATTATGCTATTTCATTAGTAATAAGTACTGATTCCGATCATTGGTGCATTGCTACAAAACATACTTCTGAAGAGCAATTTATAATTCAATTCAATTCAATTCAAAAGCAAGAGTACAGCAACTGCATACATGTTTCGCCCTATTCAGGGCTCATCAGTGCAGTGTAAGTGTACTGTGACTAGTGAAAAGCTCAGGAGAGTAAGTAAATACAAGGAGCTTTCAAGTTAAGGTGGTAGTTAAGCAGTAACTATAGAATTATGGGTAACCGGGATAGCCATTTCCACTGCCGTACCGACCCGTGAAGATCCATGAAAGAGCCGTTCCTACTGCCGTACCGACCCGTGAAGATCCGTGAAGATCCATGAAAGAGCCGTTCCCACTGCCATACCGACCCGTGAAGATCCGTGAAGATCCATGAAAGAGCCGTTCCTACTGCCGTACCGACCCGTGAAGATCCGTGAAGATCCGTGAAAGAGCCGTTCCCACTGCCATACCGACCCGTGAAGATCCGTGAAGATCCGTGAAAGAGCCGTTCCTACTGCTGTACCGACCCGAAGCAGGCTGTGGGCGGGGCACTAGAGTCAACCCGTGATGTATCACCAACCCGTGTTCAGAGTTTGCATTGACTGTTTTAATTACTTTTGTATTGTGTGCTGTATGGAGGACATTTTATGCCAAAATGAAAATAAATGTCTATATATATTGACTTATTTATTTTGACATGTATTTATTTATTTCAATATTTATTTATTTATTTATTCATTTAAAATAAAAAATCCTCCATAGTGCTGTTTTATTGGTATTGAACTTAAAGGAATAATAAATATAAAGATTACGTTCATGAAAATAGCTTTGTTTTGTGTGTTTAGTTTTGCATGGTAATTTTATGAATTTATATTACTTTAGGTATTATGAGTTTTGTATTTTAAATGTATTTGAGAGTGATTTGTATTTCGTTTGATTTGTTTTAGCGAGACGGTGAGCTCCCATCAGTCCTTTTCTCTCACTTGAGTTCTATTAATTCTGTACTACACAGCAGTGGTTTACTAGTTGTAATCAGACAGAGTTGTAATAGCTTCTTCCTCGTCACCGCTCTTATTCCTTCCTGATGCATTCATTGTTAATTCCTTCCATATTTTGGTAAGTTTTGAAGTGACCACTTTGAGACACATCATAGTGTAGGGCTGCGCATTTCCGTCCGCTTGTCAGCAGTGCCCCGCCCCGGTCCCTGCAGTGGAAATGTACCCGACCCGAACCTTCCCATACCTGGGCAGTCTACGTACAGGTCGGGCACAACAGTGGAAGCGTAGTATGAGACACCAATGTGCCAGTGTGTTGTGGCCTGTCATTGTTGAAAAACCATAACCCTTTTATTTGAAACATCATCAAAGACTTTATAAATTGTGCTGTCAAATTTAATAAAGTCTTAAATCAAATATATTCTCAACAGTATGATTAGATTTCATGAGGAACTTACGACTGCCCTGAATTTCAAAAGAGTATTGAAAACAGTTCATGAATATTCATTCCAAATATTTATTGAAACTTTGATTTATGTAGAAACTTTGATTTATTTGATACATCAAAAGCTGTAAATAAACTTTCCATGCTTAATATAAATACTGTAAAACACTCTGTGTCACTCTGTATCACCCTGTGTAGGTCGCCAGTTTAGCGCTACCATGGCATGGCTTAGGTACTAGAGTGATAGCTATAATAAAGGTAGATAATCCAATCTACAGTATATGGTACAAGCATTAGCAAGCAGATTGGATGGGATTCTTACCAAGTCCCTGCAGGGTTTTCCTCGTTATCAGCTGCACTGTTGTAAATGCACCAAGGATCTTTGAAGAAAATAATGCCTTTTCTCCCTTCTAGGAATTGTGTATACTCACAGATTCTTCTGACACTCTTAACAATATATTCTATTCATAAGAAACACAGACTGTCAGGGATTGAGTTCCCAGACTAAACTCACAGGACCCTATCAGCATGCAGTAGGGGATACTTTGTTGGTGAAGTCTGTGATCACTCCATTACTGCACAGAATATCAGACCTGGCCATGTTCTTCCCTTGGGATAAGGTGGAACAATCCCTCCCAAACCCTATCAATAACACCTGCCATTTTTGTCACAGTATTAGTTATATGAATACCTGTAAGCTTCTGTACAAAAACAGTAATTCACACTATAGAAATGACCTGGTAGAAAAAGAGCAGCGAAACTGAGAGAACAATATTGTATTTGTATCTATACAGTAACACGGTGAAACAAAACTATGCAAAATATCAACAGCAATAGAAAATATGTGTTTTTTTTTTTTTTTTTTAAATCTAATCTAAATCACTCGTAAGGTAAACAGCTTTAAAATAGCATTTCTTTCTAAAATAAATTCTTACTTGCTGTCAGACCGGCTACATGCCAGGACACATTTGAAAAAACAATATTGTATATTTCAAGAGGTTCTCTTTAGAACCACTTTAATAATAATAATAATAATAATAATAATAATAATAATAATAATAATAATAATAATAATAATAACAACATTGTAGTGGTGTGCATTGTGTGGAACTGTTTCATATCATGTATAATAACAGAATGCTAAGAAAGCCTGGGGGCCTCTGTTCATAAATAAGTCAATACAATACCTAATGTGTATCCTACTAAACAGGCAGGATACATCAGTTTTCTCGCTTTGAAGCTTAACGGGGTGAATATGAAACACATTCAGGATGTGGGTTCATACTGGAGTTCAGGGCATGCATGGAGCTAGAATAGAATAAACAATTATTACAGTTGCTTAAAATATTAAACAAAAATGACTTGATTTAAGGGAAAATGCAAACATGTACGGTGTGTTAGGAAGGATGAGTCAAAGGGGTTTCGGTCTGTAATTCAGCCTCCCGACAGTAGAAGGCAGCAAACCAACTCGGGACTTCCCTTACCAAGGTCTCGTGGCCATGACGAAAGTCATCTTTATGAGGGGCGTCACCTTGGTGAGGGGCGGAAGTGCGAGTATGTAAATTCCGGCCACTGGAGTCAAGTGAGTTGTAAGGACACTTGTCAGTTTGGGATTGGTGTTCCACTGACTACAGGGGCGGGGCGTTGCATACTAAAGGGAACGTACTACTGTGTTCAGGGTTGGTCCTAAAAAGCATAGGCGGGGTGAATAGGCTGGAGGGAGAGACGAAGCATTGGCTTGTTTTGGTTTCATTTTTGTTATCACAGGGCGGAATACACATTAACGTTTTATTTTCTGTTTTATCCCTTTTTATGTCCGGGGATATTGTGAAGAGGACTAAGGAGTTTCCGAACCCTTCTTTTTATCATTATTCCAGCACCCCCTCCCTCATGCCATTCTTTTTTTCGTTTTGTTTTATTTTATCATGTAACAAATAATATTAATAAAACAAATTTTATTTTTGTTGCATGTAAATTACTGTCTGGACATTCCATCATTACTCACACGCCTCGCATGTGGTGTCATTGTGGGAAATGGATCCAGCTACAGTCTTGGCAATGTTTAGGGAGCAGGAGTAGAAGCAAGAGGAGAGAGAAACACAGCGCCAGGAACAGCTCGCCCAGTTCTTTGGACAGCTGGTGGAGAAGCTCTCAACACCTCCATCAACATCGGAGACAGCGGTTGCACGGATGTTTGCAGCACAACCTAAGTTACAGAAGATGATCCCGAGGCTTTCCTAGTCACCTTTGAGAGAGTGGTGGAAGCAGCAGGGTGGCCTAAGGAACATTGGGCCATGAAATTGGCACCTTGCTTGACAGGGGAAGCCCAGATGGCTTACAGAGCATTGATTGCCACAGAGGCATCAAACTATGATAAAGTAAAGGAAGCTATTCTCTCATGCCTCGGGATCACGGAGGAAACATACCGGCGCCGCTTCCGGGAATACCAGCTGTCCAAGGGGATGCGGCCCCGGGTTGCAGGACAGTATCTTATGGATCAGTGCACCCGGTGGCTGCAGCCGGAAGAACATACACCCCAAGAACTGATGCAGAAGATTGTAATAGAGCAGTTCGCGTCTGTACTACCGCCAGGAAATCGAGAGTTGATTAAAAGGAATCGACCTACCACTATCGAGGATGCCATCATCCTGGCGGAGGCATGTGAAGACGCGAACGAAGGCGCCGTTTCAGGCCCCACTCCTGCCCCTAAACTAACTCGGACCAACCAGCCAATGAAGCCCAGAGGGGGTAACCAGACCTTCAGACCATGGAGGCTGAGGTTAACCCCATCTTGGGCGAGAGAAAAATCCCCTAACCTGCCGGTCATTGACTCGCAGGACAGACAGACTCCGTTGGCGCTTCCTACCCCAGTGTGCTATCGGTGTAATGAGCCCAGACATATTGCCAGGAATTGTCTGATGATGGAGGTGGACCTGGCGAAAAGATCCTGGTCAGCAGTAACAGGTAAGAACACTGGGGAATGTCGGGAGGGCCCTTATCAACTAAGAGTACAGGTCGGGGATAAGAGTACTTACGCATTTGCGGACTCTGGGTGTGCACAAACATTGATTCGACAAGCTCTCTTGGATGGGTTATCCTCGGAGCCACAGGGTGAAGTGGCTATCTCTTGTATCCATGGAGAAACTCGGGTTTATCCCACCACTAAAGACTTAGACTTTCTGTAGGTGATTATTCAGCTCACGTTAAAGTGGCTGTAGCGCAATGTTTACCATACCCTGTTCTCCTGGGCGTTGGAAAGAAAATCAAATTTATCATGTTAACCTCCTCAAACCATGGAAAGAGCGGGAGGTTCATTTTATATCTCCCGCACAGGAGGGAGAGGACTTTGGACCCTCAATTGAGCCAGTGTCAGCAATTGAGGTTCCGATGGGGGAACAATTAACTCCTGATCAGCGCAAAGAGGTAAGCAATCTAATCAATATGTTCAGAGATGTGTTTTCTAACATGCCTGGGAGAATGCATTTGATTGAACATGCTATTATCACTCCGCCAGGTCTGAAAGTTAGACAGAGACCGTATCGCATTCCAGAGAGTCTGAGAGATTCTGTCCGGAGGGAGGTGGAGTGTATGTTGAAACTTGGGGTAATTGAACCCTCCCGAAGCGAGTGGTGTAGCCCAATTGTACCAATAGACAAGTCAGATGGGTCACTACGGTTATGTATCGACTTTAGGAGGGTGAATGCTATCTTTAAGTTTGATGCATATCCCATGCCTCGTGTAAATGAACTCTTAGACAAGCTGGGGCGAGCCCGGTTTATTTCAACTTTGGATCTGACGAAAGGATACTGGCAGATTCCATTAACGAAAGCCTCTCGTGAGAAAACAGCATTTTCAACCCCAGATGGTCTTTTTCAATTTTGTACTATTCCGTTCGGACTTCATGGAGCTCCTGCTACTTTCCAGAGACTGATGGACAGGGTATTACAACCTCATCGAGAGTACGCAGCTGCATATATCGATGATGTAGTCATTTATAGTTCTTCCTGGAGAGAACATTTTAATAGATTAGAAGCTGTCTTACAGTCTCTGACTATTGGAAAAGAAGAAACTAAATATTTAGGTTTTATAATGGGTAAGGGTAGAGTGAAACCGATGGTTTTCAAAAGTCCAGGCTTGGTTGGATTCACCGGTACCTACCACGAAAACCCAGGTGAGATCATTGTTGGGGTTGGCTGGTTATTACCGCCGCTTTATTCCACACTTTTCCACTATAGCCGCCCCTCTCACTGATCTCACTAAAAAGAACGCTCCAAATGAAATTAAGTAGAGTGCAGAGTGTCAGACGACTTTTGAATCTATTAAAACCAATTTGAGTCAGGCCCCAGCATTAGTAAGCCCGGATTTCAGTCGAGAGTTCATCCTTCAGACCGATGCATCGCAGACTGGTCTGGGGGCGGTTCTGTCCCAGGAAAGAGATGGTATAGAACACCCGATATTATATATTAGTCGGAAGTTACTGCCCAGAGAACAAAGATATTCGGTAGTGGAGAAAGAATGCCTGGCAGTAAAGTGGGCTGTAGAGTCCTTAAAATACTATCTTCAGTTGACTACAATTGGATAGAACACTGTGCATCTCCAGTATATAAACAGATTTGACTTGTTATTTAGGCTTCAAGCGAAAAGGGTTTCTTTCTTTGTTGTTGTTGAACTTTGATCAAATATTCAGAATAAGTACCAGTGTACATTCTTGCAACGAGATTCTTGATTTATCTTTGGAGACCAGACTATCAAAAGCATGTGTGTAAAACAGTTGTTACAATTAGGTAATATGGGAACTACTTTAAGAAAGTCCCTCTAGTAATTCTGTGTGTATTTGTTTACAATACTTATATTTAAAACCAATCACCTAGTACCTCAATGCTGTATTCATTTATGTTTTCCCAGATGACAATTCCCTCCCAGTCCTGTTTGTAGAAGAATGCAATTTGCTTGGAATTTCTTCGAAATGATCTCATTTAATGCACTGCTGACTGATTGTGGGCTTGTTTGAGCCTCTTAACAACTGTCAAGCCTGTATTCGGAAATCACAGGAGGTAAAGAGTATTGATTACAAGTAGCCCAATTACTCTTTCAGTGACAGCAGTGTCCCTTGTTTACTTGCATGCGCCTCACCGAGGAATACACTGCAATTATACCTAAAAAAGATTGATAAACAAAATTTGCAATATAATGTAGGATGGAGCAACGATCCTGTAAATGATTAAGTTTCATGATAAAAGCCATATGTTTTCTTCAGAGTCATTGCCCCATGCTAACATCACTTCATTCTTCTAACTTCATCACCCTCTGTGGTATATAGACAACACATTTCATTGTTATGGATATTGTTATTTTGTTCACAATATTTCCACTAGGCTTCAGAATTTTGTAGAACCCCATGATCATATGGTGATGTTCAGTATTGTACCGAACATATCAATATATGTATTATTTTAATTGCTGGGTATGCATATTTTGCAAGTTCTGCACAACAGCGAAAATTACACTTGTTTTTCCTTATTCTGCTCTGCATGTGAAAAATGTTTAGAGATGTATTAAGATATTCGTTTTTATAGGGTAGCAACTATAGTATGTCTCTGATAAGACTTAACTTGTTCAGAATACAAAAATAATAAATTACAAAAAAAATTACAAATGTATAATTCAGACCTAGGTCTGCACCATAACAGACCAATATAATTTCATTTTGCAATAAACTATTTTTTTTCCATGGAGAAAAAAATAAACATGACCCAGTGGCCAGGTTTCGATGCAGATTACAAAGTCGTCCCTCTCTCTCTCCACAGTCATTATTTATGTATCGTAGCAGCACATACCATGCTCTATAGGAAGGGCGCATCTAAAACATTGGATGACTTTAAGAGGTGTGTAAATCGGCTTCTTGTGCTAAAAAGCCCTGCAATTTACCAAATATTCTAGGTAAAATATTCAGAAGTCGAGACTCCAGCACCGAAGATCCCGTTTGTGACGTAACGGAACGTTCTACTATACGTAAAAGCAATCTTTTATCATCGGAGAGCTGCTGGAAGTAGCCAGGGCAAAGATCTTTGACCAAACAGGAAAACATAAGCATACAGTAGGAGCGGTTTAGATACCTCTTCATTCAGTGTTTTTTTTTGTTTGTTTTTTTTGTGACACCGTTTATTCAACGTTTCAGATTATTGCCATTTGACGCATAAAATTATACTGCTTTACAGTTTGCTTATTTTATAAGCAACGTTATAAAAGAAATACTGTAGCTACTACAAATTAAAAAATGCAGCCCTTTGCATGACATAAATAAATAAATAACAAAATCCTTTGCAAACCACAGATATCAAAAAGTCATGCAAGGCCAAATAGGAACTCAGACACAAACATTTAAATATACCCTCACGTATTTTAATATTAATTAGGTTATTTGCATTTGGAACCAGAATTTCTCAGGCTAAAAGAAAACTACTGGAAACACACACAACCCGAAGGTCCTACCAAAATAGAGTGAGAAAAAGGTGAGACTTATTGTTTTATTTCCATGGAAACAGCTCCATTATTTCCTACAGATATCCATGTTTTACACCCATTGTTTCATAACAGAGTTTATCAGCTGGTAAGCCCTAAGTAGCAGACCTTGACAGAGTCCTATAGATGCATCCTGCCCCGCATGGGACAGCTGGTATGCAAATACCCCTGGGTTAGTAATAAGTCTATGACATTTCAGATTCCGGAAAGAAAGAACAAGCTTGAGTTGTGTACAGCTGTATATGAGGCACATTGTTCATGGGTTTATATTAGTCAGCTTCTAATTCTAAATTCCGATTCCTATCCTTGGGGATTGTTTTGCTCATGCAATAATGTTGTATTGTTATGCAACTGCACTTGACTTCTGCAGCAACTCCCCTTTAGGTGTACTGATATAGCTGCATGAAATAATACCAATGTATCATATTGCTCACCAAGAGACCACACACGTATATATATTGCACAAATCTTGCACAAATCTTGCATGACAGATGGTTGTGATTTAAAATGGCAAATGTAAATACATGGAAATTCATCACTGCAGACAGCTTATCCCCTTGTACAGATGCTTTGTTTTTGTAATTAAGATATGACAAAATACTTTTTTTTTTATGGTAGACAGTTTTTATATAAACATATACTGTTTATTTTTTGTTTTGTTTTTTATTGAATATTACAAATGTGTTGTGTCCTTGCTGACATTTAAGAAGTGCATCTAACTTGTAACTTCTCCAACACTAACATGAGTTGGAGCATTTGGGCATCAAAAAACACTAATTCTAAAAAAAAAAAAAAAAAAAAAAAAAAAAAGCTAATTCTTAAGAGAAAAAAAACATCAATAATATAAGAAAACAATATTAATAAGTGCATTCATTTTGTACTGGACATCTTTTTCAATTTAGATTATTTTTAGAGGTGAAAACCTCCCAGGGGTTACTAAAGATGACATATTCCAGGGGCAATGAAAACAGCACAGGCATGGGTTTGATTTCAGAGAGCAATAGTTTGTGATGTCACAGGACTTGAGTGACTATAAGATGGTTTTGTGGGTAACTATTTTTGGTCATGTGACACTGCATCAGCCAATAGGGTTGGGAATTGCAATCTAAAGGTTTATAGTGTCATGTATTGTATTCTACTAATATGAAAACACATGCCTTTTCTTCCTGGAGTATTCATATGGCTGAACTATAAAAACTGCTCCTCCAATACAGTGTGTTCTTTTTCTCGTTTTTTGTTAATATGCCGGTGGGATATGTTATGTTTTTTGAGTATTAGTATTGTGTTTTTATAAAGGGTTGAATGCATTTGCATTCTGGGTCTTCTTCTCTCTTGGATTCATAGCAACTTGTTTTCAGGTAAATACAGTATATGGTTTTCCGTCTCTCAGCAATTCAATTGCTGATTATTCACAATAATATTAGATTCTAATATCATAATAACAAAACTTGTTTTCCTTGAAAACATAATTTAATCTGCAAACCATATTGATGCCCCTTGATAGGTGTTCTTTGTTTTTAGTTTGAAAGCAATCAAAGCCTACCAAAGAAAATGCTTCCTAATTACACTCTGGTATATGAGCTTGACAGGGTTAGGGTGAAGAATTATATGATTAGTATATCATTAACATTCATCAGCAGCAGTTATTTATTCAGCTAAATGTTTTTATTTCTAATGAGCTCTATACTATATCATGCAAGGGTTTTTTTTTTTTTTGTTTGTCCTTGAAGACCATGTTTTATTCATAAATTAGACACACATTTCTGTTTACTGTATATTACTTTTTTCTTAACACACTGATTTAATGTATAAAAGAGCTGTTGGTTTTGTTGTAATTTAGTAACTGCATATGAACCTGATATAATATATAATACTACTACACATACATAACTAGGTACTATTCAGTCATTATTATATAAAAATAATAATAATTGTAATTAATTGTGTACTGTGCTTGTACTGGGATTTTAACATCTTACAGCAGAAAACATGTAAGAAAAAAGGCTTTGTATAAAGCTGGGAACAAACACAATACTTGTCATCTTTCACAGTAAAGGAAAGTTAATTACATTAATCAGAACCTCTGAGTCACAGTGGCTGTGGCAGTCAATGTCAAACAAGACTGTTGTGTATCAGATGGGAGTATGCATGACAAAACAGCATGACTGAATCACCTTCCACCCAGTCATTACCTCCTGGGAGACCAGTGTGAAAGACAGCTGCCAATGAACTGTGAATATCTAGCGCTAAGTAAAGTTTTACACTTCTTTATGCTCAGCATTAGCAAAGTAAATAAAGTGAATCTAACAATGTGCCATTGGAAATTACAATAGGGATTTTGAACCTGTAAACAACAAGCTGTGGACACAGTTAAAAAGAAATGACTTTATTATGTCAAAGAGAGAAACTTGTGACAGTGTTGCAGGTTAAACATGCACTTGGGTTGTTGTTAGTGAATTAGATTTGGTAAAGAAGATTGGTCTATAAAAGAGATCGTATAAACTTTGAATTGAATTTGAATACACTGAAGTAATTCTCAAAAGAAACTTAAAGCAGACAACCATTTCCCAAGAAATGATTATAATCTTTGAAACTTCTGGAGCTAACTTTATTTATATTAGTACTATTTCCTTTTTCCTTATTGAATAGGGAATAAGGAAAACAGAATCTCTCTCTCTCTCTCTCTCTCTCTCGTGCTCTCGCGCTCTTGCGCTCTCGCTCTCAATAATGAGTGTCCTGCAGTGGGAAGCTCAGAACTGGACTGTGAACAGTGTGCATGACCTTTTCTTTTTTACCCCATGTCTTTTTTTTCTTATTTTAAAAAAAAAAGTATTATAATTATTTTACCCCTGTTGGGCAACAGCTCAGGAGAAGGTCAGTGGGCCTCCTCCAATCCGACTGCCAACCCAAATTGGCTCTTTCCACCCAGGTGCTTGATATTGTACTGTAGGTGATGATTAGTTTACACTCAGGGTCATTTTGTATGGTCGAGGTATGGTTGGAATGTTTTGTGGATCTCACTGCTCTGTTGAGAGATTGGAGCCCCACAGTGTAATCCAGGATCACTCATGTGCAGGTATAAGAACATATAACATATTCATTGTTGGAAGAACGTATTACTGCTGAATTAACAGTTCATTATTTTGAAGATATTCAAATGTATTTACTGATTTATTTATTAATGTATTTTTTTATTTTATTATACTGCAGCTTGAATGTATTGTTTTTCTGAAAAGGAAAGCTATAAAAATGTAAAAATCAATATGTTTTATACACTTTGGTATGTAAATGTGATGTATGAAATGACTGTTCTCCAAGAATAATCACACTGTGCACCTTTATATTTTAAACACCAAGCCTTTGGTTATTCTCCCCACCAGTCCCCCAGACTCTCAGACTCTCAGACTCTGCTGAACTCAGAGGGGCAGTGGAAGGCAGGCAGGCAGGGTTGTTAACTTGCTAGGAGCCACTCATAGTAAACAGAAACAAAACTGCTTACTGTATTTTAATACACACTGATGTCTGCAATTACTGGACTGTTGTTTACCTGAATACTTCTTGACTGGACCACTTTACAATCAAGAACCTATGCAATAGATACAGCACTGTGTATTTCTATTCCCACTGCTTTGTAATGTTTTGTAACATATGGTTCCAATCTTGCCATTATCAGCGTAATGTTTTATGAGATCATTCCATTGTAGAATGTTGCCAGTGTCTAAAATAGATCCAGCAAACTACTCAATAGTATAGACATTGTTAACTTTAAAAGATACAATCTCTGTTTCTTTGCAATAAAGGTGAGCAGTAGGGTTTCTTTTCTTTGTAGAATCACTGTTGGATTTCAAACGAAAAGTTTATGTTTAGCAATGTCACCGATCAAATGCAGCTTATTACTATACATGCAGGTGTGTAAAACACTGATTACCAAATAGCTCTGATAACAGGGGTGCAAGGAGAAAAAATAATAAATACTGGAGCTGTCCTAAAAATTGGTAATGGTGCATTATAATCAGTTCATCTTTAAATAAATTAAATACACAACTGAGTTAAAATACACAAATGTTTACTAGCTCTTAAAAAATTATATTGCACTTTTTTCAGAAAAGTAATCCAAAAGTTACTTATAATCCAACGTGTGTACAAAAGCAAACGGTGGCTTCTTTTTAAGACTTCTTCCCGGTCAGATTGTAAAATACAAATGCCCTCATTAAAGCGTAGCAAGAAAATACAGTGGTTTTTTTTTCCCATGTATATTAATTTAAAGTGATCCTGTGCTTGTGAAGTCTATGTTAACAGGACATACAATGAATTAAGGTGAAACAGTTCTTCATATAGCAGGCTGTCATTGGATTATAAAACAAGGATGTGTGTGATGAATGAAATCAATTTTCACAGCCTTTGGGCATTTCGATCTTTTTTCTTATCCAGTGGATGTGCACACTATATATAATAACGCATGTAAATATAAAGAGACGTGCAGCTATGGCTCCTTTTACATAGGGATAGGCAATCAGATTGAAGGACACTTGAATGTGCTGTCCGACTGCCATTCTTTTCAGCATCACTCTGAGATACCTGTGCTGTGTGTCTGAGGCATATGCACTGTGAGTTGTCTGACAGAGGTGGGGTTTGCATGCAAATACAAAAAAAGGCGCAGCTTTTTGTTACGCTATTTTGGTAATACCTTTTAGATAATTTGGGTTTACGTGTAGTTTTCTTTTAGGAAGAGAAATTCTCCTTCCAAAGGCAAATGAAACATTAGAAACATTAGAACCGGAAGAAGAGGGCTTCACCGTCTGGTAAGGACGCTTGGTGCTGTTAAAAGTCTCGAGCCGAAGGCTCTAACAGTAGCTTAAATACTAAAGCTTCCTTATAAAACAACTATAAAGCACTATCATTTTATCAGCTGAATGAAGAGGTCTCTAAATCCCTCGTCCCTTATTTTTTTTCCTATTGGGTCAGAAGCTTGCCAGCATTACTTTCAGCTGATCTCAGTTGATAATAAAGACTTGCTTGGTACAGCCTTTAGTTACAGTAGAAAGTTGCGCGAGGTTATGTCACAAATGTATATCTTCACTGCTGAAGTCTCTTGAACATAAGGTACGTCTTTTGGACTTTTGGTCTATTTGTTTGTCTTTTTAGCGTGAGAAGGTGATTTCCCCACCCTTTTAAGTCAAACCATGTTTTGGCCACGCACTTCCTATAGTGTGAAGAATGTGCGTGGTATGTGCTGCTACGTCACATTCTCACGATGATGGAGGGACAATTTGGAGTTTCGAAGCTGCATGGAAACCACGCCAGAGAGTGACACTAGTTAATATTAGCCTCTGCACCTTTCGTTAATATGAGGTGTGGCCAGGATCCAGGAAAAGTATCTGTATGCATTAAATACAAATACCAAAATAAAATGTTGACATATGATAAAAAAGCGGTGGAGCAGCACCTCTTCCATAAAAGAAAAATACCAGAGCAATGATACAGCCTACCGTGGAGCAGCACCTCACCACAACTGAAAAGTACCAGAGCAATGATACAGCCTACCATGGAGCAGCACCTCACCACAACAGAAAAATACCAGAGCAATGATACAGCCTGCCCCAGCCTACTCCTCTGCCTGCCATAATATCTGCCATAATATCCTCTGTCTTTCGGCAATAATGCCTATAGCTGTTCTGCTTATCTGCTTTGCAAACCTTAAAGAGTTTTGCATTTTAATTATCTATTGGCATAATATTAGATTTCAGAAATGTGAAAAAATGAAGTAGTGATTTGTTATCTACTGTGGAGGTTTTTAAGTGCAGCATTTTAATAATAAAAAATTTAAAAAAATCTCTCAGGTATATAAGAGTGCCTTTTTACCTTTTTTAATAACGCGTTATTTATCTATATTTAGCATTTGTTGCACACACTATTCTGTATAACTTTACAAGTAAAATTCGTGATGCAAATGTTATCTCAAGGATGCATATGTGGTAGCTGGGTTCATTAAAGATTCAGTTTAGAATTGTCATTCTCTAAATAAGACATTGTAATAAAATAACATTTTACTCGGATGTGGGAAATGGCTTAAGGGTACTAAAGAAATGTGGTGGTTTAATGGATAACTTCGACTTTTTATAAAGCGCATTTACGAATCGCCAATCTTTGTGACAGATTCTAGAAGTTTAAAAAGAAAATGTTCAGTAAGAAAAGCTTCATGGTGAAGCTGTGACAGTAACACATTACTCTGCTGTTGTCCAGTAAGGCTACCTTCCCTGCATGGGGTCACCAGACCCTGCAGACATCACATAGATGCTCTTTTATCCTCCTCCTTCTAAGGTTTGATATATTGTGAAATACCCTGCCCAGGCAGAGTTCTGTCTGCACAGTAACAGTGTTGCTAGGATTAATTTGAGGTGACAGATAGCAAAGGCGAATCCTATTTGATGTCCTTACAGCAATTTAAAATGAACCTGTATATCTTAAACGAGAGCCGATGTTTTATTAAAGATTGCCGTTGTTGGTGCTAGAATGAGTTAGCTTGTTAATACCATGCCCACAGAAGCACTGGGATATTTAGCTGCCTCAGTTTATCATACCCCAGTCTCATGTGCTTCATCTCACTTTACCTTTGCTAACCAACAGCATACCAACTGGCTTCTTTTCATGTCTTTTCGGCATTATTTTATTCTAATTTACTCTTTTTAAAAAGCCATATTAGTGGATAACTTTATCTTTTAATAATGCAGCATAATCTAAATGACCACTGAAATAACCATTGAGGCATTTGACAACTGCTAGATTCCTTATGCAGCATACTTTTAAAACCATTTAAACATATTTATTTAAGCCAACTACAGTTATGAATTTGACAGCATTTCAATACATCTTATCCTGTGTACAGACCCCATGCCATGATAGAGCATATACAATATATATATATATATATATATATATATATGCATCTTAGTATTTTCAATAAAAACTGTTTTCCATAAATTGGTTGCTAGCTTTGCCATGCAGCCCTTGAGCCCAGAATGTATGCTCCTATATTCTTCTGTTATTGTTGTGAACCTCATTGTTGCTGAGTTCTGGTCATTGTTTGGTTGCATGCATGTTTTTATTCTGAATTTCTTATTTCTGTTCCGTTGCACTGTGCTTGTTGTAGCGAGAGGGAGAATTCCAGCAGTTTTTAACTGAAGCTGCTGACCGTGGAGTGTCATGATGTAGGAACTTGTCAATTATAACATATTTTTTTGCACATACCTGCATTATAATATATATTTTCTAATAAGGCGTTCTGTTTCCATGGCAACATACAGCCTATCAATATATTGTATGGATTTAATCCCCATTCATTGTGTATTCATGAGCACCTGCCCTTGTTTACCAAACTAACTATCTGGATCTCTGTGCATGGAGAAAACACTGGGAGGTAAGCAAATGTGAGGGTTGTTTATTCACAACAAACATATACCGCTGTTCAAAATGAGCTGCCACAACATTTTAGACTTACACTGACAAGTTGCTCAGAGCTCATTAAAGGATTACAATGTCCTTATAGTTCGTTTGGTATCTGTTTAATATCATATTGTATGTGTAAGGGCCTCCTCTAGTGTGGGTTCAGCTTATTAACAGAAAATACTCCTCAAGGTTGATTTTCTGAAGTGAGATGTGGAATGTCTGTTTGAAATAAGCTTCAGTGCTTCACATAGTAGGACTGTGGCGGAGTGTCCCGCCCCTATGTATTATTATTTGTATTTTTGTTTGCGGCGCGGATAAAAGCGCCGCGTCTTTTATTATATTTAAAAACCCTGTGAGGATGCATGGCTGATCAGCTACTGATTATTTAACTAGCTGACAGTCATGCATCCTTACCAAATGCGTGCAGACTCTGGCCCAGGGATAGTAAGATAATTAACAACTAGTTAATCCCTCGGCCAGAATATATAAACCTGCAGCTCTCTGCACTCGGGGTGGAGTGTAGAGAGGAGAATACGGGGAGCGGAGAGAAACAACAACAACAACAACAACAACAACAACATCATTTAAAAACAATTGCTAAAACGTGCTGGATTAGCCAGCACGACATTTACTTGGTTGCTTATTCGTTTGGCCCTCGTGCCCTTTTGTTTTGTGTTTTGTTAAAACAATTGCAATTGCATTCAGCTTCACCCGCCCATCCACTGTTTTGACTCAGTTACTTCCTGGTCCGTGACGTCATCACACATCACCACTGCGAGCCAGACTGCCACAAGGACATCATGTTATTGTTGTACTAATGCACTTCTGAAAAAAGTAAGTTCAATAACATCAAGTGTTGCATTGACTATGTAAAACACCACATACAAACCTGTACTTTAATTGGACAATAAAGTTATGTTTTTGACCTCCAGCCCTGGGGTATAAAAAGTGTGTATACTGCTTTTCGATAATTGTTTGTTGATTTGGAGAGTGCAGATGGTAACATAGTGGAATATGCTTGCGTGTATTCTCTCTGAAATAAAATACAAAAGAAAAAGATGCATTTGTTGCTCCTTTGTAATGTAATCTGTCCAACTTCTTTTATCAAAGAAATGGGCAATATGTTTGTCTATTCACCAAGTGGCAAACCTTCAGAGGTCTTGAATTACTTTCATATTCTTGGCTAGCAAGCAAACCTTCGAACCACTGAACCTGTGAATCTCTTGAATGCATTGATCAATTATATTTGCAAACTGTCACTACTGCACAACTATGTTATATTGCCAGAAATACAAACTAAAACTTGATTTATGGTACCTGCTCACTAGATGTATATGAAAATGCATTGTGAAGCTATATACTCCAGAGCCGTAGCCAACCATGAAAAATCAGAGAGACACTTGCCCATGCATCCCCCCCCCCCCCACCCCCCTTTTATATTTTTGTTTACAATCCGCTTCCACTAGCGCTTTAGAATTGGAATATTAATCAGCTGGGTTCTCTAAACTGCGGACCACCAAGGGGATTTATTATTCCTTATGTACTCCTTTCTAATTAACATTATTACTTTGCCTCCCCTTGTAAGTCGCTAATAAGCCTGGGTCATTTTGAAACCTTTTCAAACACGTTTAACTGTATTGGTGGTGTGAACTAAGTGGTGTTGCTGTAGTCTGCAATGACAGTAAAGATTGTGAAGAGCACAGAGGCTGTAGATATCAGCGGGACTTGGGAATTAATGCAGGCACACGACGAGGGATGAAATGCATTTTATTTTGCGGCAAAGCAATGTATAAGAGAGCCTTAATAAATAATGATCAGTATGATTTTAACCGAGGCCTCATACACTCTTGTGCTTTGTGATGCAGCACTCAATGCTATACCCTAATTTTAGTTACAGTTTCTTGAAAAGACTATATTTCCTTTTTGCTTTTTAATAGTATCCAAAACAGTTTGCAGTTCAGGCACTTCACTTAGCCTTAGGTTTGAACAATGCTTTGCCTAATGTAATTAGACGTTGAACCTGCTGTGCAATGTTCACTTGCTGTGTGTTGTTTTTAGATTAGCTTGTGCCTTGATCCAAAGATAATAAACTAACACAAACATTGAAGTTGAGTTCATCACGTTAAAAAAACCAATCAAAATTAGCTTCAGACACAGCCTTGGAGTCTTAAAGAGCAAGTAGTTTCAAATGTCATTGTATCTTTCTTCTGGCCATGTACGATATCTGTAATCATTGAGAGCAGTTCCCAGTTCTGATGATCCAATATTGGGTTATTATATGTTAGGAGTATTGTAACTGCTTAGCTATTTAAACCATGTGACAATGTGACTTCTGAGCTGTCCTGGCCCAGCCTTCAATATACAGTAGAGAGGTAGAGTAGATGGGACTGCCGTGCTGAATTGTGCATTATTCTGAGAGATGTACATGTGTCAATGTTTCATTGAACATGTCTGTGTGATTACTTCATTACTGTTATTCATTTATTCATTAAATGTGAACGTTCGGTATTATAAACAAGATGTCATTTTTAGACATGAAAACAGTATAAAATCATCAAAGCACATAATGAATGCAACACAGAGAGAAAATGCACTGTTTAAAAAAGACTAAAATGTGGTTAACAAATTGACTAAACTGCTAACACTAAACCAGAAAATAAGAAATCACTTAATCAAATAAAATAAACATTATGGAATGGTAAACACTGCAAATGCAGTTATTTGTTCTTATAGTCTTGTTAAGGTCCACAGACCTTTTGCCATTCCTGTAGTTTATAATGTCACTCCCATTTATTATTGTATTATGTGCTGGTTTTTAATGACCTTACCATCCATTATACCTTTTGTATCCATTAGGTAGTGTAACCAAATATTTTATTTGCTCAGGAGGAAAATGAATATTGATGTTTTGTAGTTCAACAAGGACTTTTTTATTGATGACTCTGATTTCAAGGGTTCAAGAATAGATTCTCGAGTGACGTATTTTGTTTCTAACTGGTGCAGGCCAGAACAAACTATTCATATTTAACAGGAACTGCAGCTTTAAAATCCCATTGCACGCAGTGATAACCAGTTCAGTGTAAAGAAGAGGGTCCCTTCTCTAGCTTTCTGCTGGATACTGCAGAATGTCTAATTTATGAAGAAGGAATTTGCTAGCAAAGGACTGCACAAGGTTGTGATCATTTAGGTGGGGAATGACAAGGTCATTAACAAACATAAAGGGGGAATGCCTACTGCACTTAAATAATGTCTACCTCTTACAGGCCTGGCCATTCATTCACATGAGCATGATCTAAGCAACACAAACAGCACGTTATCCTAAACATTGCAAGCCTGTATCGTTTAAAAAAAGAGAAAGAGAAGATGGCAAATAATAAAACACTGTCATTTCATTTTACAATACAGCTTTGTAAAAACACTGTCGTTTATTGGGTAGGATTAGTGTACAGCTATGACCAAAAGTTTTGCATCACCCTATAGAATTAACTAATTTTTATCAAATGAAATCTGCTGAATAATGTTCAATTAACATATTGAATTGCATACCACAACAAAAAACTGACACAAATTGAAAAATGTGGCATTTTGAAATCTAACATGAAATACAGTACTACTATTATGGCTTTGGGTAGACTTTTTTAATATTATTTTGTAGTTTCTTTGATTACATGATGTTAAATAAAAGATCTAAATTATGTTCATATAGTTGTGTTTTTTTTTCTAATTATGTCTCAATCCTAAAATTCTAGATGATGCAAAACTGTTGGCCTTACTACTGTAGCTACAGCAGTTGGCTGAAGAGCTGGGGTCATAGCTGTGCTCAGGTGCTGGCTGTATGCCTGATGTTAGTCCAGCCTGCTGTGAACGGATACCTTCTGTGCATCAGGCATGGCGCTAACCTTTTCACTCGCTTCTGTGGCACATGTCAAAACAAACACCTCCAACAGTGCCTCCCTGTGTGCCTGTACTGTCTCATGAAGGAGATGTGTTGTGTATTATTAAAACTCAAATGAATAGATATGATCACATCAAGTGGAGGGCACAGTATATAAATCCTCTGAGGCAGTTCAAGAAAAGAAAACAGTTGGCACGGATTCTCTCAGGGTCTTTATATTGGGAGGAGCAGACACTTCCCCTGTTTTATTCTATTTGCAAGCGCCAGACATATGACATATCTATTGAGGTGACATGGGTTATTAAATGGTCAGTTGATTGTGCCAAGTGCTATAGAAACTGAAATGCTGTGACGTCATTGCTGCGTAACTATAGCGATTCTTGGCCTGTTGAAAAATGTAGATAAGCAGTGTGTGTGTGTGTGTGTGTATATATATATATATAAGCATTTACTACTGAATGCAGGGGAATTCATAACAGACAGGCACATTAAGAATCAAATGATTTATAGCATGTTAAAACTGCCCTTTTAAAAATCCCATTAGGTTCTACAATTCATAAGTTAATTAAAATTATTGATATTTTAATTTAAACATAATCACTGAGATCCAAGTGCAGCTAACATGAACAATTATGAAATCATTGTATATAAATAAACTGTGTTTAAAGTATTGAATATAATATTATACAAAATTGTCAGTCTTTTTTCAATGCATGCATTATTTTACACACAAAGGAAATCAACTTCATGCAGGTTTTTTTTGTTTGTTTTCTTTTGTTATCAATAAAGTCCATGCAAACTTGGAATAAATGATTTGGTTGCTTAATGTAAAGCACATTATGTTATTCGTACATGATTCCAGATGTACACTATTAGACTGCCTTGAAGTCTCACACTTGAAATTCCTATTTCCTAGTGAACTAAATTCATTTTTAAGCTCCACTGTCAGCTGGTTTACATAAGTGTAGGCTACATATAGAAGAGGGGACTGTGAAATCAGGTGTGGGGCCCTGGAGAATTGATGAGCAGTGAAGATTCAATAAAACACCTCTTACTGTTTGTGAAGCCCAAAAAACAATACATTTATCCCATCTTTTCTTCCAAAGTAATGATAGCATTTAGAGTACATGTCAGTTGCATTTATTATTATTATATGTGAAGTGTATTGATTGTGAATTGGTGGTGGAAAATCAAGTGCCTCTTCTCTGTAAAATGTTCACATTTTATAATTACAAATGTTTTAGAATGAAAGAAGGCATCTTTTGATTTGTCATTTTATTGTGAAAAATCAAGTCAGTATTCATTACAAAAAGTAAAATACAGTTTCAAGTTATATTAAAAAAAATTCTGACAGCAAAACAATGAATTGAATTATTTTGCGAAGTGACACACTATATTATTATTTATTTCTTAGCAGACACCCTTATCCACAGCGACTTACAATTGTTACAAGATATCACTTTATTTTTTTTTACATATAATTACATTATTGTTTACACATTATTTTTACATACAATTATCCATTTATACAGTTGGGTTTTTACTGGAGCAATCTAGGTAAAGTACCTTGCTTAAGGGTACAGCAGCAGTGTCCCCCACCTGGGATTGAACCCACAACCCTCCGGTCAAGAGTCCAGAGCTCTAACCACTACTCCACACTGCTGCTATAATAACTTGCTAATAACTCTTTTCTTTAAAAACTAAGAATAGTTTCAGTTACGCTATTAACCCAGAGTGCTCAGTAAATCATGTTTTGTATGTGTCTATATATCTAAACACTAAAGGCAAGCAGTTATAATATCAGAGGGTTATTTAGAAAAATAACATGATAAAATACTACAGAACACAGAGCTTTGAAAATGCACTGTGGATGTGATTAATGCTCTAATCACTGAAGGATGGAGTCTTCGTTTTGGATGCACTCCACAGTCTACAGAAGGCTGAATTAGAATAGAGGAGGAGAGATTCTGCTATGGCCATAACATAATGGAAAGAAAATCTAAGAAATTCCCAGGTAACAGTGATTTTTATTTTGCTTTCTTGAGCATTCATGCTAAATAACTGACTGAGGTAAGAATGAAGTGCCCTAAGCTATGCATGCCCTGCAGGATTACCACAGGGTCTGGAATTGTACAAGACAACAACATGGCTCCTGAGTACTGTAGATGACTACCTATGGTGAATAGCTGTTATCTTATCTGGAATCAGGATATTGTCAGGTTCTCCGGCCTCATCTTTATGGTTTTCTCTGTTCTACTGCTAAAGTAGTAAAACTCCCATTTATTATTGAGGTTCATTTGAGCTGGCTTTGCCAGAAGAAATGAAACACTTCAATGTTCCACTTGATTTCTATATGCTGAAGAAGCTATTGATTAGAGCTCACATCCAAATCAAGTTTCCAAGGTTTTATCTATGAGCAGAGCAGTCAGTACATAGACAAATAACTTGTGCTTCTTGCAAGGGAAAAGCTGAGGTCTGTTTACTGAAGGTGTTTGTATAAACCAAATGCAGATGCTCAGAAACCTATACAGCTATTATATACTGCTTTACTGTTAATATACAAGTAAAAGAAAATCCAGTTATACATGATTGACCCACCTTTATTGGCTTTGAAAAGAGGCTGATGAAGAGAATACTGTTACGTGCCTGAGGTATGAGTGATTGCACTGATTTCAATAGACCTTGCAGTTAAAGGGAGTTCCCAGAGGGGCCTCAGGTACGATTCTTAAAAGCTGTCCAGATACTGAGAATAAAGCATGGTGGAAATGCAATACAGTACGGCTGATGTTGTGAATGGGGTTTCTTTGTGATGTCCAGTGGGATACAGCAGGCAAAACGTGCTCTGTGATAGGCTGAAAGAGCAGTCTGTAATATAGGATAACAATGCTGTGTTATTGGCTGTGTTGATCATGCTCACATGCATGTTATCTCCTACACTCAAGGGTTAAAATGTTTAAAATGTTTTCCAGGAATGTACCCGAGTGTCCCTTTTCAACACAGACAGCCATCATAAAAACCAGCTGGTACTCAAATGAACTGCAGGGCTGATCATTTCAGCAAGCATCAAGTAAGCTCAGCCCCTTATCATCAAGTTTTAAGGACGGTATTATGTGAACAAGTATTCACGAGGGCCAGGATTGTGCCAATAAGGACCTCTCAAGGAAGATTTAAGGTTGAGAATGGGATCGCGTCAATCACAGTGATTACTGTTTCCACACTGGGACACCTTCTAATCTTCTCTGATCCACATTGCTCTGTGCCTTGAGGAATGACTAAAGGTCCCCAGTAGAGGAATGGATTGTGGAACAGTAGTGGAACCCCTGACAGCAATCCTACTTGTTTCAATTTCTGTCACTGAGTTCCACTCACAAATCCCATGTGCCGGAATCAGGTGATAAAAGCAGATGTTCCCATTAAGTGAGTCATACTGCCAATTCAGTACATGCCTAATTTCTGTAGAAGCAATGCATCAGCATGATTTCATTGAGAAGCTGTAGGGGTCTATCCCTTGCTCGAGTTGCTGTTGACTCAGTGGTCAGCGCTGATGGCTAGTATAATGAAGAAAACTGGGACCTACAGACAGCATGTAGGACCGAAGAGAAGCTTACTGGAAAAAATAAAAAATGCAAAACCAAATCTCTCAGAACAGATTATAAACACATGTTAGTGTTTATCTTTCATTGCATAAAAAACACAACCGCTATCACAATGAACATTCAGGTTTCAAGTATACAAATGCTAGAGGCATTGCTTAAGATTTATCTTTAATTCTTAAGCACTATTGTGAATCAGGTCAGCCCATTTTAGCCGCTGTTGAAACAGTGTATGGCACTATGGACTGCCACCAGTAACACGCTGTATATACAGACGTGCTCAAATTTGTTGGTACCCTTACAGCTCATTGAAATAATGCTTCATTCCTCCTGAAAAGTGATGAAATTAAAAGCTATTTTATCATGTATACTTGCATGCCTTTGGTATGTCATAGAATAAAGCAAAGAAGCTGTGAAAAGAGATGAATTATTGCTTATTCTACAAAGATATTCTAAAATGGCCTGGACACATTTGTTGGTACCCCTTAGAAAAGATAATAAATAATTGGATTATAGTGATATTTCAAACTAATTAGTTTCTTTAATTAGTATCACACATGTCTCCAATCTTGTAATCAGTCATTCAGCCTATTTAAATGGAGAAAAGTAGTCACTGTGCGGTTTGGTATCATTGTGTGCACCACACTGAACATGGACCAGAGAAAGCAAAGGAGAGAGTTGTCCGAGGAGATAATAATAGACAAGCACCGTAAAGGTAAAGGCTACAAGACCATCTCCAAGCAGCTTGATGTTCCTGTGACAACAGTTGCAAATATTATTAAGAAGTTTAAGGTCCATGAAACTGTAGCCAACCTCCCTGGGCGCGGCCGCAAGAGGAAAATCGACCCCAGATTGAACAGAAGGATAGTGCGAATGGTAGAAAAAGAACCAAGGATAACTGCCAAAGAGATACAAGCTGAACTCCAAGGTGAAGGTACGTCAGTTTCTGATCGCACCATCCGTCGCTTTTTGAGCGAAAGTGGGCTCCATGGAAGAAGACCCAGGAGGACTCCACTTTTGACAGAAAAACATAAAAAAGCCAGACTGGAATTTGCTAAAATGCATATTGACAAGCCACAATCCTTCTGGGAGAATGTCCTTTGGACAGATGAGTCAAAACTGGAGCTTTTTGGCAAGTCACATCAGCTCTATTTTCACAGACGAAAAAATGAAGCTTTCAAAGAAAAGAACACCATACCTACAGTGAAACATGGAGGAGGCTCGGTTATGTTTTGGGGCTGCTTTGCTGCGCCTGGCACAGGGTGCCTTGAATCTCTGCAGGGCACAATGAAATCTTAAGACTATCAAGGCATTCTGGAGCGAAACGTACTGCCCAGTGTCAGAAAGCTCTGTCTCAGTCGCAGGTCATGGGTCCTCCAACAGGATAATGACCCAAAACACACAGCTAAAAGCACCCAAGAATGGATAAGAACAAAACATTGGACTATTCTGAAGTGGCCTTCTATGAGTCCTGATCTGAATCCTATCGAACATCTATGGAAAGAGCTGAAACTTGCAGTCTGGAGAAGGCACCCATCAAACCTGAGACAGCTGGAGCAGTTTGCTCAGGAAGAGTGGGCCAAACTACCTGTTAACAGGTGCAGAAGTCTCATTGAGAGCTACAGAAAACGTTTGATTGCAGTGATTGCCTCTAAAGGTTGTGCAACAGAATATTAGGTTAGGGGTCCCATCATTTTTGTCCATGCCATTTTCATTTGTTTTATTATTTACTATATTATGTTGAATAAAAAATCAAAAGCAAAGTCTGATTTCTATTAAATATGGAATAAACAATGGCGGATGCCAATTACTTTTGTCAGTTTCAAGTTATTTCAGAGAAAATTGTGCATTCTTCGTTTTTTGTGGAGGGGTACCAACAAATTTGAGCACGTCTGTATATACACACACTGTATGCTTAGCTTGTACAAAGTATCCAGAAGACAACATTTAGTGCAAGTTTATACAGTAGGTGGTTTATAGGAGGTCACCAAGTGACCTCACAGTTTATCATGCTTATCCAGAGCTTTCTATTACCCAGGCTGGACTATGATACCTAGAATTTACTATGGTTTCTATTAAAACTGGGCAGAACAGTTTACTATAAATGATACCCAGTGTGTGGTAAATATGTCCAGAATCAGAAGATGTCAATGCTTTTCTGAAGGGGAAGACATCATACATTCAGATTCAATGCATATTACAGTAAACATGAACAGCCATGTATCCAGGTTCTTCTGAATGCATGGCAGTAGGGGGGAAGTATTGCTTTGTTAATTTTATTGGACTGCCTCCCAGCAGCTTTCAAAGTACAGCTGAGAAATAAAATATAATTTGAGAGAAGCAGGAGGTTAAACAAAGTTGAAGGTTTGCCAAACCCCGCTATTAAAGTAATAATGAGTATTATCAGATATAAGGGCAATAGATGTATGTGTATCATTATGAAAATGTAATCAGGGAGAAAGCGAGAGGAGTGACAGTGTCATAGTGTGTATCTGCTTCTGTACCATCTCAAATTAATTAGCAGCAAAAACAATTTTATATAACATCTTTCTAAATCTTGGTAAATGGGCTTTTGTAATACAGATCTATCAAGGGTTGCTTAATTAGGAAGCTATTCTGATGTAAGTACACTTGCAGCTTTATGAGTTTTTTGTTTTTTTTTGTTACTGAAATCTACAAATTACGGATGAAGTATTTCATGCTATGGTACTTATATAAACCAAGACAAAGTACATTCTTGACAATATTGTGCCACCTTGTGGTTAATGATGGCATGACCAGCTACATAAGAAAGGTTAAACTGTTTAGTATACACTTTGGGAAGTCTTCATGTAGTGAGGCACAGTATATATATATATATATATATATATATATATATATTAGTTTAGCTCAGATTAGTTTAGCTCAGATTAGCTGTACTCCCCCTCAGCTCCCCCCCGCCTCCAGAGCCCGCTCCTTCTCCACCCTTGCCCCTCAGTGGTGGAACGACCTAACCATGGATATCAGGACTGCTCCACCTTTCAGCACCTCAAGATACACCTGTTCAGACAGCATCTTTAAACCTCACAACTCTTGGCTATACTGGACTATATGGCACCCAATTGTACCAGTACTTGCATCATCTTGTACTTGCACTGAACTGCTACTGCTCGCAATCATAATTATACTTTCTGAATCTTGTACTTGGTTTTACTCTTAAAGGTAACCGTATTCACATTTTTATGTAATTGCACTTATTTGAATTCGTTCTTATCCATTTATTGTACTTACTACTTGCTTTTACTCTTATAAACAAACCAAAAGTTTAACTGCTCTTAGTCGTAACCGTTCTGAAACGTAATTATTTGCTGTATTTTTTTTTATTCTCTCTCATTTGAACTTGCTCTTACTTATTATTGATTGTACTGTATTTTATAACCGCTATTATCTGTAATTTGATACTTTGTAATGTGATACTTTGTAACAACTGTAAGTTGCCCTGGATAAGGGCGTGCTAAGAAATAAATAAATAAATAAATAATAATAGTGCAACTGCCTAGTAGTGAACATACTTCCTTGTTTCATTCAAATGATTATTATTGAATCAAATTCGAAAATGACCTTGCAACTAGGCTGATCTCCAATCCCTAACCCTCTCTATATATGGTGAGTAGGTTGGGCCAGCAAAGTTCAAAGGTCACAAGCTCATAACAAGTTCAAGCCAAATCAGATAGACATAGGGGAAATGCTAATACCTCAATATAAAAAGCACTTGTAATCATAAAAGGACAATGGAAAGGTGGAAGAAATTAAAAAATGCTCTTTATGATTATTTTTCATTTTCATGGAAGAAGGAACAATTGCCATCTGTAGCAGTATATTCTTTAACATGATTGAGCTGCTTTAACTGTTTGTCAGTACTCATCAGCGGGGGCGTTTGGTAACAGAGGGGTGACCACTGGGGTTTGTATGCTGGTCTGTTGTTTGGCGGGGGGGGGGCATATAAATACAACAGTAAGGAATGCACTGTGAAGAATTATCTGAGCATTCCAAGCACATTTGCAACATGATATTTTCATTCCTATATTTGCCTTCTTATCAGGAGAGGCTGAGATTCCAAGGTCAGAACATCCAAATAAGTGAGATTTGGGAATACTCCATTACAATGCATTGTCATTTCCAGTCTAAAATGAGTCCGTCTCATTCCGAAGGAGTGCGGCTCGGCATGTCCGGATATGTTTTCTTTGCTGTTTGTTTGTTTTCCTGGGGTATTCTAGTGCAAAGGGCTTTTTCTGTTCATGGTTATGTGATTGCAGCTTTCTAAACGATTGAACGATATATATATATATATATATATATATATATATATATATATATATATATATATATATATATATATACCACCAGTATTTTAAAATTAAACTTACTGTCCAAGCTGTCAACACAGAAAAAATAAATGATATACTTTGTATGAATTAGTACAGTGATACAAATCAGAGTGCATTGATGATGTACGTGTATCTGTAAAAATGCTTTAAATCCATGGGAGATATTTTTTCTTAAATGGTACACTAGTATTTTGCTAACGTTTCATTGATTTGCAGTCCCTAAAGATATGCTTGTTGTTGAGAGGTATGGATAGTCAACCCTTTAAAACATAGTGGGCATGACCTATAATCTTTACATACAGTGTGGTTAGTCCTTTATTATTGCACTCATAACGAGTGGGAATATGAGGTTAACTACACCATCTTAAATCCACATAAATCCATGTGATCCAATCTAATATAGCCCCAGACTTCTTTGCCTTTCCCACAATGGATATCAAAAGCCTCTACACAGTTATCCCCAACAGTGATGGTTTACAAGCACTGAAGCACTTCCTGGATAAACGGACAGTAAAAGAACCTGCAACCAGTGTTCTTCTGAAACTTGCAAAACGTGTCCTTTCTTTGAATTGTTTTTCCTTTAATGGAGATTTTTATAAGTAAAAGCAGTCAGCATGACATTTTAGTATTCTCGAACAAGATCCCTCTACAGCTCCTATTTTCAATAATCCCCCATTGATGTCGTACAAATGAGACAAAAATCTAAGAGAATATTTAGTCCATAGTAACATTTCCATACAACAAGTTGTGTTGTGCTTCTTTTATACATCCATAACAACACAGTAATCAAAGGGGCAAAATCTTAATTTCAGCTGCATGGGTTCTCACCAGAACAAAAAAGAGAGCACATGTAACTCCTGTGCTGGCATCTCTGCACTGGCTTCCAGTGAAATACAGAATTGATTTTAAAATTCTATTTTTAAAGCACTCAATGGAATGCACCAGATTACTTGTCAGAGCTATTGTCCCCCTATCGACCTCAGCGTGCATTGAGGTCAGCTGATAGTGGCCTGCTCTGCACTCCAAGGGTAGGGCTGAGGAAGAAAGGAGGCAGCTTTTTTTGTTGGAGCTCCACAACCGACCGATCATGTCAGAGTTCACCCACAGTGGCTACTTTTAAATCAAGGCTTAAGAATCATCTTTATAATATAGCCTTTTGATTTTATTCTGACATGGTTATTTTAACTTTTATTTAATTCTTTATGTATTTTTATCCTTGTATGAGTGTATTTTTTGTCCTGTTAGTGTTTTTATAATGTCTTTGTAATTGTAAACTTGTGAACTTGTGTGAAGTGCCTTGAACCTTGCTGCATGAGAGGCGCTCCCTAAATAAAAAGATGATTTACTATTCATGAGACTTTTACTTGCAGTGGTAAAGGAATACTATACTGTATTGGTTGTGTGTACCTACGTTACCTTTTTTGAAATGCTTGTGATTTGGTGGCATTGTGGTCTCAGAACTATGTAATACAGGTCAGTCCTGAATTTTTTGGCCAGTCACAGTAATGGATGCACAACGGAAAAGGCCACAGGCTATAAGCACAGCAGGTAAGCGAATTTAACTGCAGGTGTTTATGAAAAACGACTTGTACTGCAAATTAAGATTGCAGGTGGTTCCGTGGACTCCCACAGCTTCTTAATTTTTCCTAAAATGAAGTCCTGAATTGGTTGAGAAACATGCATCTACAGAATTACTGTGCAGCAAATTAAAACTGCTGTAGATTAAAATTACAAAGCTAACCACTATTGACCTTGTTTACAACAAATTTAAATACTTACACAATGGTAGCTTTCTAGATAAACAGAAAGGATATATATATATATATATATATATATATATATATATATATATATATATATATATATATATATATATATATATATAAATGTGTCTTGACCTGTACTTTGCACTGCTGGTTTAATTGAAGCCTTGGTGATGTTCAGGTGACAGAGCAATGACTTCCTTTTCAGTCTCAGTTTAGCTCCACTATTTAAAGCCTGATACATGTCTTTCTTCTTGACTACTCATCATTGCTCCTCCAGCCTCCCTTTGCCACTTTGACAGCAGTGCAGGCCCCTTTGTGGTGTCCTATCCTCCCGTCCCTGCTCCTGTTTGCTTTATCTCAAGGCACTGTTTACAGTCACACAAACGGGAGACAACAGGGTATGGTTGTTGCAAGGTATTTATTTTAATTCATTCATTATTATTACTTTCAAGAAAGTTGGGACCATTAAAGGGGACTCATTTATTGTTGAGTCTATTAAACTCATAAAAGTGACCCATGTTTTCAACATTTCTGTTGTATTATTACTAATTACACAGCATTACCTGTAAAATGACCAATGGACACATCATTGGTGCACAGCAATGTGGGTTTGTGCCTTGGTATCTAACAGGGCGTGCCTAGTACACAAGGAAAGAGTGCGATGCATGAAAAAAGACTTGATTATTGATTATTCTCATTCTCATCATTCTGTTATGGGTCTGCGATAAACACTTCTTTCAAATGATTTACATTTTTTATCCTGGTGCTCCATCGATTTGGCAGTCTAGATACACAGATAGGTTCGCTGATGCCTTGTACGATAACATCGCTCGAATAGAGAGCCGTTACTTATATCTCCTGCTCATCCCAGTCCCACTATCAAACAAGAACTTCTAATGCCTGTTTCTCTCTGTTGGTATTGTCTATTTGAAACCCAATTGTAAAATGTTAAGAATACTAAATACACTTTGTATCTAAGTGTATAGATATATATCTATGGACAATTCATATCACTCTAAAAAATATATTCTCTGGGGTCTAAATGACAAAGATTCTAAATACAGATATCATTGCAACACTCAAGCCTTTGTGTGAATAAACCATTTTACACAATGCATATACAATTTACACTGTATGGATGCTGTGACCCTGCAGGTCACCCGTCAGTGAAATATGCACTCAGGCATGGAAGATATTGATTCAGACATTAAATGGCAAATTGTCTGTACATATTTTTGTGACAAAAAAAAAAAGCTCTGCCTTTTAGTTGGCCTCAGCTAACCGAAAGTAACACATAATATCCTTTTGTAAAGTTATTTGCCAATATATCAAACACCTGTAAAAACAAACAAATAATAAACAGCAACATACTTCTGTGCCATAGGCCAATTTGTATAAGATTGTTCTAGACTCACCATTTTACCTTCAAAGCCCGCATAAGCTCTGTGAGAAGTGAACAGCTGTGAACAATAACATCAAACACCCATTAGATGCAACACAAAACAGTACATTACAATAGGATTTCTACATAGTGTCGTCTATGATGAACAATCCTAAATGTTGACCTTGGACTAGGACATGCTGGCAATTATGAGCCCAGCAATTGACCATTCCCCATGAAACCCATCGTAAATCTCCTTTTTGTTATTCTTGAAACACCACTAGGCCTTTCCTCAGCTAGACCTTGAGCTGTTAATTTATTCATGCTTTTATTACCTCACAGGCTTTATTGCTTCAGCTCCCCATATACTGGCCTCTCTGACAAGTGCACTCAGGAAATTGCAATTGCAGCTTGCGGTTTGACACATCACACCTGTACTGAAACTTAAGGGTTTGTTTGTGATCCAGTTTTGACAATACCCAGGCTATTTGACTTATATGCACTGTCTGTGGAAGATGCTTCCTGGTGATACCAGTGAGATGCCAAATCAATAGACATCTTTTAAAGGCTTTTCTTCTATTCAGGTATTAGGCCCACATGTATTGGCAGCCAGCAATCATTAAAGGGCAAGGTGCCTAGTAACGAGTAATCAGCTCTGACAGGAGGATTTTTAAATCAATACAGTGTTTAAATGAAAACCTATAAGGATAGGGCAAGACCAGGGATATATTATCATGTTTTCTGTGGGTTATTTTACTTCCATATTTGTTCATAGCTGTGCTTCTTGTCATCATTGTAAATGAACAACCAGTGGACCAGTTAGTATGTAATTACTGTAGTCCAGCCTACAGTAGATAGAACATAGGCATAGTCAATGTCAGAAGAAAGCAAACAAGGTGGTCCTTGTTTCTTGAACAGCATTTTTCTCACAATAAAATAGTGCCTACTTAGTGATGCAGGAGTCTTGTGAATTTCCATGCAGCCTCGTTTTTTTTTTAATTGAGTTCTAGACCAGAATCCTGAAAAAATAGGGGAAATGGTTTATACAAAATCGTATCTTTTGAACACATTTTGTTTTGATCAATATTGTGTCTGCTAGTAACACAAACCTGCAAACATCGCGTGTGTGTGTCTAGTCACCTGTGTGACTAATTTCAGAGTAACAGCAAAACATTATTGATTTGAGACTAAAACAAGACAGTAAATATAGATTCTGTAAATGAAACATGATTGATTTACAATCTGTAGCTGCTGGTGTCTCCCTATAAAGGTTTGCTGGGGTGTACTTTGGTAAAAGAGAGTGAACATTCTCAACCAGGGCTGTGAAAGATGTTATCTTTTTATTGGTGGCTCATTGAATCATTAGCAAAACCACACATTTTTTAAAGTAACTTCACTACATCTTGCTTATTTTTGTATAAGGGTACAATGTTGGTTTAATGGCCGGCAGGTTAGATTAATGCCAGGTGATGGAGCTATCAATAGTTTAACAAAGAAGCATCTGGAAGCAGTTGTTTGACTGTGCAGGGGAAGAAAAATATTGCCTGTCGCTGAGCTTGTAGTCCAGATTCTCACAAAGAGTTAACCAATGTGTGGGTCTAAGTTTCAGAACAAGCAATACATACAAGGAGATTATGCTCTTCACTCTGAATCTTTGATGTGTTTTACCCAGCAGAAAAGCCTTTGGCATGTCAGGTTCTGTACATTGCTTTATTAAAAGGAAGAAATGGTACACCATAGTCATATACAGTCCCCGGCTTTTGGAGTTGATTTTAACTTTATCTTACTCCTCAGCCAAACGCTAAGATAGAAAATGAAATGGTGAGGATAGAAGCCTTTATTCCAAACCATGCAATAATGTATTTTGAGAAGAAAAATGAATTTATCAAATCCAAATTCTTAACACTCTCTTCACTGGGATAAGAAAAGAATATCATTAATAATGCTGCTGAAAGAGTTGACTGAGTAAAAAAACACTGAACTCAGACCCTGCTGACACACTGTATTTTAGGTCCTTTACCTGTCAGACAGTCATAGGAAAACACATAGACGTTTTGTGTCAAGTGCCAACCATTTATCAATGGAAAACAGCAGAGTTTATCATATTAGCTATATTCAAGAACATATACCACCTAATGAAAAAAATATGTTTTGTGAAAATACTGTATTTTTCATAACAAGAATTCCATGAAGGAACTAGCAAGAAAAGCCAAGGCAATTGGACTGGCTTTGGGGAATCACTCAAGCCCTGTCTCGTATCTGTTAGGGTGTGGTGTTTGTCAAATCTCCCATTGAAAGGAGTGAAGCAGGGTTTGTATTGATTTCTTTACTTGTTTATTTATTTATAGTGTACTGCTAAACATTTCACACCTTGACGCATCTCAACAGTGCTAGCAGTATGGGTGTTTTAAAACTCTGAAGTTTAAGCAACCCTGTGAGGTCATGGCCCTTGACCATGTCTTTTCTCAAAGTACAGCTGGACAGTGGACATAAGAACAATATCTTCAAAAAATACTGTGCCAAATACTGTAGAACAAATGTGCTATTTATAGAGGGATTAATGGTTACACTGGGGCAGAGTGTTGGGAGAGATTAATGGTTAGACAGCGGTGAACAAGCTGAACTTTGGGAGAAGACATGTCTGAAACTCCTAGGTTTTAGAAAGGCACCAGGATAAAATGAATGAACAAAACATGGGTAGTTCTCGACATCAAGAAAATAGATGTTATGATAACTGTATGAGGTTGCTTTCACTAAATGTAGGTAAACAGTGGAAGAGTCTGAAATACTGCAAATGCAATTTCTAGTATTTAACAAAAGAAAAAATTAAATTAAATACAACCCCAAAAATAAACATTACTATTTTTGTATATTTTAAGTTTAGCATTTATGTTTGGCGTATCATCAGAATTTCCCATGGAATGATTGGTTTTGCATGCATTATTGACAATCAGTTCATGTGTAACTAAGGGAACTTATTTAAAGCATTACTCTCTCATCAGTCGGAGCACTACACATCTTAGACCATGTTAAAAATGAATGCAGGGAAGAACAGTGCTTTCCTCTACATCCCAGTCACAGCTACTCAGTGTAGTCCTGTGTGCGCACATCGGGGATTAGCATAAAATAGACAAAAACAACTGCTATAAAACAATAACAGCATTGCCTGATAATGGTCATCTGTTATGATTTCAAAGAAATCCCTTTGGTTGCCAGTTCAGTTAATAGAAAACGTTGTTTACTCAATCAGATTAACGGTAAATGATGGATGGGAAAAGCACATTCTCCACCATACAACAGCCTGAGGAAGCTGATTACTTTACAACAGTAAAAAGGGTTTCCTAATTTATGTTGTGTAAGCCGATGGAGATACAGATTGATTGCCTCCTAAATTCTGATTGATGACCCAGTTCCAGATAAGATTCCATGGTAACTGTCACCCAGTAAGACTATGTGCAGAACTGTGTTGTAACCACCCCGGAAATATGATTTTTCATTAAGGACTGCAAAAGAGATGAGTCAGACCAACATTTCAAAGCTTGAATGATCAAACGAATCCTCAAGTGGAAATCTGAGAAGTGTGTATTGTTATGAAACAAGTGCTTATTTTTAATTTGTTCATTAGGAAAATACGTTGTGGTTTATGTATAAACGAACATGCTGTTTATCAAAGAACAAGTCTGTTGCTTTTAGATTTTCAAAACAGGAGCAAACTTTTAGTCAATTACTTTAAAAGTAGTTGTTTTGCAAAAGTTCCTGTGTGAAAACCAAGCCCACAGTGGACTGTGATGCCTAACCCAGGGAAGTATTGGTAGCTTGCATATAATGCTGTTATAATAGTGAGCAGGTAGTGACCCCTTTAAGAGATGTTAATATAATCTTCTGGACAGCATGGTACAGCTCTGCTCACTAAGAGAGAACAAGAGAGGCAGGTCGACTGTATTTTAGTGCTCAGATGTGCAGTTTTGAAAGAAACATGTATTTTCATTACATAATATGATATCTGGTATTACACTATGTTAAAGAAAGTTTTCAGTTTGCTTGCCTTATTTTCAGAAAGTTGGTTACTATTTCAAGTGCAAAACATCCTGAAAGAAAGACTTGAAAACCAGGATCATTTTTGCAGGATAAATCGCGGTAACATCAAGAAGGTGGAGATGTTAGCTTAACTTTTTGAAACTGCATGGGAATGAAAATATTGACGTGGTTATGTGGTGAATAACAAAATAATACATCAAATGTATAAAGTTAATTCAATACCTGGGGGGTGGCATCACAAACATCCAGTGCAGCTCGTCATGAGTAGCCCTGTCTCGGCAGGTTTCTGAAGGTACTCGGAGATGCTCAAAAGGACAAGTTTCTTTGAGTTGACTCCCAGTTCATCCGAATTTCACTGGGACTTAATTTGTCTGAATTTCAGGCTGCATAAAGGTAAATAGATTGTAACCCTTGATCCCAGGCTCCTTTTTCCTATCCCACGTGATGTCAGCTGGTTCAGTAAGGTACTGGTATCCACATGATCTACATCAGTAGCATTACTTCTGCTTCCCACAGAGTTGGCTCCACAGCACAAGAGGCAGAGAAAATGTCAGAGCTAATAACAGCACTTATCAAAGCTGAGAATGAAAGCAGGAGTCAGAAACCCAGCTTTTTACCATGTCCATACTGCAAAGGCAGTTTTATTGTCTGTGCTGTTTTATATTCTCTCTTAAATACATGTATGTTATCATGCCCATTGGTACAGAGGAAGCTTGCTAGAATAGAGAATCTTCAAAGTGCTCTAAAGGCATTTTACAGCACAATGCAGGACTCATTATTCACTGTCATAACCAAGAACCTCAGATCCAACCTCAGTAATGGCTGAAAACAGCAACACAAGATCAGAAGTCTCTACAAAGAAGCAGTTGTTAAAAGACTAATAAAAGGTAAGAGTAGGCTTGCATGGTAAGGAAGGCAATTCATCTAGCAGTGCATATGAACACATTACTAGACTCACAATGTATGCTCATTTGTCAAGGTTCTAACCACGTTTTCTGTTGGTATGATTGATTGCTCTTCAGTAGTGGAACTTTAATAAAGATGCTAACATAACTACCAGAGTTGTATCCTGGATAAAGCTCCCATTATAACCTCTAGGGGATTCAGGATCAATAGGATAAATACATACAATGAGATCAGAGCCCTTACCAGATTGCTGTAATAATATTGCATTGTTTATTTCCAGGGGGCTGCATTGTATTTGCTTTGTAATGCACATAGTTTTCATACTTTTCTTGTATGAATGGAGCAGCTGCACCATCCACCAGCAGAAGAATGTGGTGGATGAATGATACTAAGCGTTAATAAATGTTTTTAGTATGCTTGACGTAAAGGGCATTGCTGATATTTTATTTCAAGTTGAAACCAATGGAAAAGTATTTATTAAAAATAAACAACTGTTGCTTATTCTGTAGCAACACAGTTAAAGCTTGCTGCAGATCACAGTATTTTTTTAAATGAACATTTATTTAACTCCAACAGTAGTCAGTCGTGTAAAGGTAGTCTGCAAAAGCTTGTAACTCTACAACCTGTTGGAGTGATTTAAACAAGCCTTTCTACCACAAAACCCTACCAGTTTGAGTTGTTTTAGCCTCCTCCTCCGTACTGAAGCATACCAAACAGTAAATTGAACAAGTTGCAACTGCAGTGCCTGTGTAGGTAAGGTGATACTACAGGTATATGCTCACAGGCAGCTTTGCTCAGGACTCATGGTACCATTTATACAATCCCAGACATTCTTTCAGATACATTGCTTGAGGTGACATATCTTGAATACTTATATATACCATATTTTACGTTTTATCCTCAAATTTTCAAACAAGGTATTCGCTGCACCCAGATTTTTACGTTTGCTAGCTTGTAACCACACATGGACACAGTAAGTACCTACAGTAACATGCTATATCAAGTGTACAATTTACATTTGCAGGTGTCCAGCAGTGTGTCGATAGTTCCTACACAGACTTGACAGGGGGCAGCTAGGCAAACCAATTTAAGCACTGGATTACACAAGATGTTAAAGACATGGTCAATTGTTTTGTCTTTTTAAAAGCCTACAAGATGACCTGTATTTACAGTAACACACCGTTATTTTTCTTGCACTGAGGCCATTATCAGTTTTGAGGAACGGCTTCTAAAGGTGGACAGTTGCTTTGTAGATTTAACATCCTCTGAAGCCACACACTCCACCCTAATGCGAATGTGGGTATGATGTGGCTACCAGACAGCATGCTCGATGCATTTGAGGATAAAAGGGGTGACACTCTAGCTCTGGAAGCAGTCAAGCTCATTACCCCGTTGTTATGAGGTTAATACGAAATATAATTAATAGTTGAAAATAAGTGTCAGTTATATAGCTTTGGGGCATTTAAATCCAGAAATATCTGTAGAGTAGGTTTCAATATGATGTGTTGCCAAATGAATGTAGTCCTTTGAATTCGATTTTGGTCCTATTTAGTAGAGTTACATTTTAAAAAAGACTTCCATGTAATATTACAGATCTTTGTTTTCACAGTCTTGATATTAAACAGCAGCTTTATTTAGGTCCATCACTGTTTACAATCAGCTGAATAGACCTTTTCTGCATAATAAAAGCAGTAATGTTTTAATCTCGGACCACCTAATGTTACCTAAATTAACCCAACATCCGTGCTATTCAGGGTCTGTGAAAACATTGTGTTGGTACCTTGTGTTGTTTAGACAGCACATAACAACTGATAAAGAAAAAAAGAAAAAGCACTGTATGGAAAAGCACCACAGAATGCAAAACAAACCTATGTAGCAACAACGTTAAAGAAATCATTCAAATCCAAAACAGTACTCCTAAATGCATCTAAAGCACAAATTATCAGACCTTCAAGCTGAGAAGCAACCTTAAAAGTTCACAGCAAGAACTGAGGATCAAGAAAGAGTGGGATTTGTGAACATTTTTATTTATGTATTTTATGTTTATTTGTGAACAATGTCAAGCGAGGTGCAAGGTCTATAACTCTTACACATGCAGCACTATCCACCATCAACCTTTCTGTTCATTGAATAGTTTCAAGCACTACTAGTGAGAGTTCAAAAGTTGTACTATTGTATTATTGTTAATAACAAATGCATCAAATAAAGACAAATACTTCTGGGAGAGGGGGTGCCTTTACCTTTGCTAAACATGCTGTTGTAATATACAGTACAGTATCTACTAGCTTTCTAAAATACTTTGAATGAGAGCTGTGTAGAATACCATTTCTGTAGTAATTCAGGAGCCCAGGTACATATTGCTTGGTTTGGTGCATTTTCTTTAAAGTATGAAATGGTTCTTTAGCCCTCTCCTCCTTTATAATAAGTTATCACCACGGGTTTACACGTAAGAGCTGTTAACAGTTGCATGACAACACAAATCTAAGAATGCAATGTCATACTGCAGTGTTAAATTGTAGAACACTCAGAACTATCAAAGTGATAGCTCGGTTTCACATATCCTATTTAAACAACTTGTATCTTATCGATGGAAGCTATTTCCTTATTGATTTAAGCATTAGGGTTTTTAGGAATTTAGGGAGGGGAGGCACTAAAGCCATTATGAATTCATAAGAACCAGTAAACACATACAGTAGTTTAAATTTACAAACCTGCACTCCTCTCCAACATGTAATGGGACATCAAGATCAAGTGATGACCCCATTAAATTCCACGTGATGTCAGCTGACCATTATTATGCTTAACAGGGTTTCTTTTTTAACTAACCCTTTCTAAACTCTACGGTGAATCATCAGAAGGCTGGCAAGTGGCATTTTTTAGCAGTGCCAATGGAAAGAATTCTAGTCATTTTAATGTCCAGTCATAAATATATTGGTAAAGAGTACTTTATAACAGTTTGTAGCGAACAAATAAATAAGTGTGGTCTCTTTGAAAAAGCTGCTAGCCACATGTGGTCCCATTTTGATAGCAACAGTCTTGTGATTGGGTTTAAAATACAGCTGTGCTAGGGAACTGTGATAGCTAATCAGGGTCTTACATAGATACTATAAACATTATTTTATGAATCATGATTTGTTACATCGGGATCAGAAATTTACAGTGTCAACATACAGTTTTCTGATTTCTCTTCCAAAATCTGTATTTTATATGTGTACTTAAATATTGCCTGTTCTTCATGACTGGAGTACTGCACCTTAATTACTGTGTTCTTTGAACAAGCATCAATGAGAGGGCTTCCAACTCATGAAGAATTTACCCACGAGCACTTTGCTGTGTTACTGTCAGGCAGTCTTCCACTTTCTTGGTCACCTCCCCTTCAACTTCTTATTTTGTGTCATCAACCAGCCAGCGTCTTCCCCTAAAGGCTCACATGCTAGTGTCCTGTGACATGTTGTTGCCCTGAAGCCCCTGCTGAAGTGATTGTCCTAAGAAGTGAAACAGTAACAGACTACCTGGAGAAAGGCAAGCAAAGGAAGAATGTTCAAATGAAGTGTAGACAGTGCTGCACTTATTAATATAAGGACGTTTTGTCTGACCTAGCCTACATTGCGTATGCCTATGAAGTCAACACAGAAAAAAATTAAAACACAGTATTTGAGTGAATGCAAAAATAACCACCAATAAACACTGCAAACACCATATAAAAGCAAGGGAACAGGAAACCACTGAAAAGTGCAATTTGAAGTTCCTTACTAACTTTGAATAAAACAAAACCTGTGCTTTGGACAAGTGGGAACCATCTGTCAAAACGTGTTTATGATATTATCCCATGCACCGTATCAGCTTCTCTACAGAACTCAGCTCATGTACTTACCATTAGGGATGTGCCTGACAAACGACTGACAGACACTTTGGAATTCATGTCAGAATGTCTATCTTACCTGAACTATTAGCTGCCAGATTTAACTCCCCAATGGTTGTGCGAACACTTGGAGTAAAGTGATAAAAGCAGATGGTTTATTTAATTTGAAAAAAATACATGGCATGTACAAAAATAGACAACCACTGAGTTCATATATATATATATATATATATGAACATAACTGAGATCTAATTGAGTTCATAATTGAATTCATAATATAGTTGAGTTCAGTATATGGAAATCTACAAAGCGGTGTGTAATTCAATATGTTAACGTAACATTATTCAGCAGGTTTCATATAACTTTAAGAAGCAAAATTTGTCAATTCTATTGGGTGATGCAAAACCTTTGGCCATAGCTGCAGAGTTATTAACATGCATAGGTTATTTATTTTATTTTATTTTTAGACACATAATAATGTTAGCGTTTTTTTTTTTTTTAATCTCTTGCTAACTTTGGCTACCTATTTCATATATCAATTTGAGAAAGATAAGTGACTGGATAAAAGTAATTACCACTCTAAAGTGATATATTGTAAGGGCTCCAAAGTGGACTCGTGGGCACAGTGTGGTTTGTTTTTAAGCATTGTTGTGAAACAAAAGGCAGCTTTAAAGTTTAAGGGCTGTCAATAGCATACATATTTATTTTTTCTGAAGCTTCAACTATCTATAGCACCAGTCCCAGAGAATGGTAGTTTAAGAAGCTTGTATTTTTGCATGTTGACATTATTTTGTTCATTTTCTTTTAGCAAAAGTAAAGTGAATCAATACATCAAGGCAGATATTATTGAGCAGTATGTTTATGACATAATTTTGTAAAAAGAGTATTATAACAAAAATGCCTTTGCATTCTTTTCCTATCCAAAGAATAGTACACACGTGCTATAAAGATGCTGAGATTGGCCGGCAAATGATACTCTAACAGTTTAGATGCAAAAGAGAAAAAGAAGCTAAACTACAGCAAAAACAGCTACAGTGGGATTTGAATAAAGGGTCTGATTTCTTTAATTTAGTTATCACGTGTGGGGAGTTCCTACTGTTTGACTTGAGACACGATGACAGAGCTCTTAATAGTTATGCAGAGAGATTACGGGATCCCCAGCTGGAAGAATCTTTTGTAACTGTGAACGTCCGGAATGCTTACTTGATTAACATACTTCAGTAAACACAAAGATTGTTAACTTTTTCAGCTTTTACGACTGGAGAACTGAACTATACTCTATTTAAATATTGGTTTTGCACTGTAACCTCGTATTGCCCGGTAACACTTGTAAGTCGCCTTGGATAAAGCCGCCTGCCAAATAAAATAATAATAATAATAATAATAATAATAATAATAATAATAATAATAATAATAATAATGAGGGTGTGTGTATAAGAGGCATATTCAAATAACTACTGTATGTTATGAAACAAATGTGTTTTCTGCTATGACAGCTAAAGCAGCAGTCTGAGAGCTCAGATAACAGTCCTGTGCTGTCTCAGATTTGTATTCAGCTGATGGGTTTTTAATCCTTTTTTTTTTTTTTTTAAATAAGACAGTTGAAAGATTTGGAAGTGCTTGGAGTTGTCATTGGATTCTTATATTGTATGGTCATATAACGACCATCAAAAGAAACTTATCACTATTATAACATATTTATTTTTGAAAAAAAATAAGGTATATAAATGATAGACACTGACAAAATGTTTTTGGTTTCTTTTTAATCACTCGATCATTCATCCTTGACCATGACACACTTGAGTGACTATGACTGAAGCATATCCACCTAATCACTTAATTAGTGAGACAGCTGATTGGACACTGGATATGGAGTGATTTCAGCTGTTGAATTACAAGCTTGAATAAAAGCAATAAAGAAAATCACAGAAAAAAACAATATGCCACGTCTAAGAGAGCAGCGCCTTCGTGCAATCAGCATGTTGGAGACTGGACCAGGGCAGCGTACTGTGGCTCGCCGTCTTGGATGCTCACAGCCAGCAATTTCAAACCTGGCGAGACGGTATAACCAGACACACTCTGCTAATGACAGGCCACGAACTAGGAGACCAAGAGTCACAACACCTGTCCAAGATCGACAGATCATTTTGCAGCATCTTCGTGATGTCAATTGTTAATCAGCACCTGCTCTAAAACAGAGTTTGTCATTTTTCCATCACATGTAGTGAATTTCATCCAAATATAAGTGATACGTTTCTTTTGATGCTCAAATATAAGTGATACGTTTCTTTTGATGTTCAAATATAAGTGATACGTTTCTTTTGATGTTCAAATATAAGTGATACGTTTCTTTTGATGCTCAAATATAAGTGATACGTTTCTTTTGATGTTCAAATATAAGTGATACGTTTCTTTTGATGTTCAAATATAAGTGATACGTTTCTTTTGATGCTCAAATATAAGTGATACGTTTCTTTTGATGCTCAGTATATTATCTCTAGGACTTCTGATTTTCGGTTTTAACCGATAAAACCAGATAAAACACCCCCATTCAAAAAAAAAATAAATTGGTGGATAGCCAATAAACACCGGAAAACACTGTGGAAATGGTTAATCTATTCACGTTAAAACGTACTACAAAAATAATAATAAATACATTTCCCAGTGCTGCTGGGCAATGTCCCGCCTTCCTGACTTGTATCTACCACTGATTCGTTCTGAATACTTTAAAACCGCCCCAACTACTGAGTGACAGCACGTTTCTACATATCTAGTGGAGACTCCGCTCGCGACATTTAAAACGAGATTACAATCAGGATGGAGGCTTGTTCGCAGGATTTAAAGCTGTATTACTATTATTATTATTATTATTTGTTTATTTAGCAGATGCCTTTATCCAAGGCGACTTACAGAGACTCGGGTGTGTGAGCTATGCATCAGCTGCAGAGTCACTTACAACTACGTCTCACCCGAAAGACAGAGCACAAGGAGGTTAAGTGACTTGCTCAGGGTCACACAGTGAGTCAGTGGCTGAGGTGGGATTTGAACCGGGGACCTCCTGGTTACAAGCCCTTTTCTTAATTACAGTTAAGATACGGAGGATTTAAAACAAAATTGTGGCGAAATGTACAAAAATGCCCCCACAAAAAAAAACCCAGAAGAATGTGCCCGTCACCATAGGGATTTCGTTGTGAAAGACAGGAAAGGAAAGAAGGGACAGCTTAAGCATGCAAGTACTGTCGAGCTAACATATTTTGACAGAACTGAAGTGAAGCCCAATTAATTTTCTTGGGCCCTAAACTGAGAATGGTTTGGTTTTTGAGATCCAGCTTCGACTGAGATGAATGATGTCAGATCAGAAGTGTTTGAACCCGGCTTGTACCTACTGCAAGATATATTTCCTTATTTCGCACTTGTATAGTGTGAGTTCTGTATAGATAGACTGAAACAGCATGACAATTGCTCCTATTCAAAGCCGTATTCATCCAAAAGAAGTGTCCTTTAAGTTAAGCCTGCAGTTTAATTTACTTGAACTACTGTCAGATGATGAAATCCTCATGGAAATGTGACCGCTCTTTGCTGTGATATGTTTAATGTTACGACACATTTCTGCTGTTTTACATAATACTGACACGTGGATATAATATAGAGAAAATGATCTGGAGTTTATTCATCTGCGTCTTCATTTTTGTCAAGTAGATTTTAACATTGACGTTTCTGTGCTTTTAGCCGCATTCATTAACATTTAAAAAACACCTCATATTGATTAAAGCTGACAGAAATTTCATTGAAACAATTTGAGTTTTGGATCAACGTCAGTCAACATAAATGTGGTCAAAGGTTAAGGTCAGAAGTACAAGAAAAAATAAATAAGCATGAAAATAATCGTTTTTACCTGTGCTATCTAAATTATTGACATTTTCATACGTGCTCCGATTCTCGATTGTCTGTTGCAACAGTGCAATGAAAGTATTAGAAAGTATCACCTACAAGCACTGTGTATATCTGCTAAAGCAAAGTAGATAACAAATTTCATTTTCCCCAGTCTTTTGGCCAGTCAGTGTAGTCCCAATGTAAATTGGAGGGTAATGTATATATAACACTTTCCATGCACCAAAGCAACTCAGGTTAAATACTGATTGCAGAAGACAATATTCTTCAGGCAGCATTCAACATACAGTACAGCAGCGAAGTAATTAATTGCCAGCAGCAGCTCTCCAAATTAACCATTAAAGGTGAGTAGAGTTTCAATACACACCTGCCATATCAAGGTGAAATGGAATATTGAAATATTGTGTGCTGTACTCAGCCAGTGATGCTTGGCTCCTCAATAGAACGTGTTCCTGTAACATGCAAGCAGGGCATCAGGGACTCATTCAATAGCTGGCCCATTCCTATGAACTGTTGTATTTAGAGAGAGTGGGAGAATAGGGAGTACGTGTGAAATATAAATCACAGAGACGATCAGAGCAAAATGCATTAAACAAATGTAAACATTGTTTGTTCATGTATTTATTTTATAGATGTGTTGGGGTATACCACAGTAAAAGCAGTGTAGTAAAGCATAGGAGAATTGTGCCTGCAACCATACGCACATTACGCACTGTGCATACCTTTGGTTTGCAAAATGTGATATTCCTAAGTGTGGACTCGCATGTATCTTGTGCGATCGGTTGAAATTAAACAGTCATTTTAAGCTTATAGTAGGCCTAATGTTCACAATTTTACACGTCTTATCAATAAGTCTCACTTATATAGAGATTTGTTAAAAACATCAAACTTTATTTAAGTACATTTAAAAGTCCGTAACATTTAAAGGACAGTTACCCCAGAGCGTTTCGGCACAGCCGTACCCGCCTTCATCTGGGGGGAAGAATATAATCGCACTGTTTCTTTAGTGGTAGTAATAAGCAAACGGAAGCAGATACGTTTAGTTGAAGCCTTCAGTAAGAGAAAAAATCTCACTTCTGATGATCCAGAATGTCAGAGGGGGAAAAAAATCATAAAAGCACCGAACCGTCTGTTTCTGGTAAATGCGTTGAAAGTTAGCACAGTACTACATGATCTGAATTCTACTGCTTCCAGGATCGAGTACGGTAAGTGTAGTAACTGTTGGGTAAATCATTAGACCCGTGTCACTATTGTATCACTGCGCCTACTGAAATAACTGTAATAAAAAATAAAAAAAACTGTCAAAATACCTGGCAGTCATGGAATATACCACTGAAGGCATCACTTTTGAACTGTTCGCACTGATGAGAATCAGTAAATGGGTAGAAACAGAAGCTGCATCGGCTCATATTTGCAAGTCTCCCGAAAGCGAAGAAAAGAAAAAAAACTGTCTACGCCTCGTACCTAGCAACGCACCAATCAGCGACAATATCCACGGTAACCCACGAACTCTCGTACCATAATGCTTTCTGATGTACAGGTCGCGTGGGTATCTTAACTGAACTGACTTCACCACAGCACACACACTGGCAGTTTCATGAAAATGACGACCAGATTTCAAAATGTTACGGGTGAAAACAGAGAAGTGTTCGTTGAAAATCAGGAAAATGCTACCACAAGAAAAAAAAAAAAAAAAACACGCTGAGTGATGTACATTTACAAAAGCATAACTGGAAGAAAATGGAGAAAACAGGAAAATTCAACAAATACCAGTACAGCAATTCGACAACATTACGGTGTACTGGGAAGACAAGACAGGTATTTAATGTGACACAGATATGAAAGTTCAATTTACTACGGTAACCAAACAGACTTCACATAGCACAATAAAGCATTAAAAACAAGGGAAGGGAAATGGTCCTATGTGCTACGTTTCAAGCAATTCACAACTAATTATAACAAATAAAGTACACCAAAGTGTGCAATAAAAAGCCTGGAATTGTATCTCAGGCTTGTTCTGGTGACATGGATCCTCCACCCTCTGCCTCGTCATTTAACTTGCAACGAAAGTTTATTCCTTTTATTATTATTGTTATTTATGTTGTGTTTTTTTTGCCTGAAAACTGCCTGTTTTACCACGTGTACATAAAAAAGTGGAATTAGTAATGATTAGTTGCAGTGATTGTGAGAATAAAACGATTAGAAATGGAACCAGCATAACAGGTTTGTGAGCTAGTTTTCCCCCTAGTTTAAGTCTGTATTTCAAATGGGTTTATTTGTAGCTTTTATTGTTGTCGTCCACTATTTGGCTGTCACTGTAGTTGCTGTTCTGTCTCGATGGCAGCTCGCTGTGTTTATTCATTTTTAAAAAGGGAAACCGTCATGCAATTTGATTGCAGTTTTCTAATATGACAGTGTAGGTGCTGTGAAACTCAGGAAAGAATAACAATGCAGCACTCTGATTGGTTGAAACAATTGGCTAAGTATAAAGACACTTTGGTTGATCTAGCCTACATTAGACATGCGCAGCTCCTATACTCAACGACAAAGCACCTTAACACAGAATAGCAATAACAACCCCTGAGGATGATTGCAATTATCATAAGAATGAATGGGGACAGTAAAACAAACAACAGGAAAAAGCCATCTGAACCAAAAAATAAAGTTTGAGGGATGATGTAAAATCACAATGCATTTCTCCATGTGAAATGCATCATTTATTAATATTTATGTGATCAGATAGCAACCCATAAAGTCACTTCTGGCAGTGTATTTAACATTGTATACAGCTGTAATCAGAGAAGCCCCTTTTATTATAATTGTGCTTTTAAGAGGGAAGGGCTCACGGGGCATGTATTTAACATTCTCATCTGTGATCCTCAAGAATATCTGAGCTTTTTGCTTGATGCCTTTGGCATTTCTGAGTATAGATGTGGAGCCTAGTTTCAATAATCTACTTTTTTGCCAAGTGGAAGACTGATGCCTGATCAAAGAGGTTCACAAATCTGTGCAAGTTCATAGAACTTATTTTGACACTGTGTTTTATTTTATTTTATATAATGAATGCATTTTATTTTTAATGTCATTTCTAGAATACAAAAAGGCAGTTCTTCATTTTTTGTGTTATAAATGGAACTTGTTTTTACTGACAGTCTCTGATTACCTCTGTCATTGCATCATTTCCAATGGCCAGATTACACTGTACAGACACCGTGTCTCTGTGACTATGTCAGCGGACTCCCACGCCCTTTTGCACACATACAGTCATTTAAAATGTAACATACATGTTTGATTAGTACCAGTTAGAGGTCCAGTCATTTGCCAGTCAGGTTAATAGACTTACTGGAGTTAGTAAGCCAGGTAAATAATGATCTAAGCAAAAACAGCAGTTGAATATTATACCAAATACAGATAACGTGATATTAAACTGGTAAAACATGCACCTCCTTAAAAAGCACCCTCTTCTGTATTTAAGCAATGCAGTATGTAAGTAATAGAAGTCCATGACCTATAAACTTAAAACATCTTGGCTTTCTGTAAAAGAGCTGAACTAACCACATCTAGTGCCAAAAAAGGACATTAAGAATATCTGTGGTCTCAGGAAAACTAGAGGGCATGACAAGGGCATGACATTGTATTTTTTTTTCCATTGTTTAGTAACAGCACACAAAAAGAAAACCTCCAGTGAATAAATGGGTCTGGTTTAAATCGTTGACTTGGTTTTTGGGTGATGTCGTTGAAAAACTAATTTCAAGGGAACCATTTCACTTTCGTGTCAAAATGAAGATAACAAGAGCATATCCTTGTGGCAAGGCTTATTGTTGGGATCTGAGTCAAGAATTCTCAGTTCAAAATATGATTGGATGCAGTAAGTAGGGTTGAATCTTTAAATGCCTAGTATTATATATACACAAGTCTTGCACACTGATAACGCAACGCAGATATCTTCATCAGTGTGCCATTGTATTTGGCAGCACTTTTCTAATGGGATTTGATAATGATTTGCCCAAGATATGCCTTACATATATGGATATTGTTATTCTGGGATTTTTCATATGGTAATAAGCTATGCTTAATGCATAGGAAGTGGGGGCCTAGCTAACTTAGTTTAATGTAATTGTATGGTTTGAAAAGAGTACCAGAAACACTTTGTGAATTGTCACACTATTAATGAAGATGGAGATTTCACACATACTGTATAAAGATGAACCTTTAAAATGTCTAGAATTATGTTTTCTACAAACTCTATATTTGTTTAAAAGGGTATTCAAGGTGCACAAATGGCATAATAATAAAACTATGGTGCAGCTAACAATAGGGCTGATTCTGCTCCTATTATAAACACAAAAAGGCTGGAAGAGATTACTGCTTGTTTAGCACCATTTAAGAGGTATTTAATGTTCATGTTTATCCCCATAGGACACCCACTCCTACCCATTAAGAATTAAGACACCTTCCCTGCTGTTGAATTGCACTGCCTTGTCTTTACTAGCCCGGGTCCCTATGGAACAAAAGTGGAGACGGACAAAAAAAGAAAGTGGTGTCAAGTGTGACCAGCCCCCAGAGAGAATACACAGTGCCAGAGGTGGAGAACTGGATCTGGAGCAGCAATAAGCATGCAAAAGGACCTCTTCTGTCATTGCGCTATGTGACAGTCTGGCTCGCAGTGGTGATGTGGATGACGTCACGGACCAGGAAGTAACTCAAACCAAACAGTGGATGGGCGGTTGAAGCTGAGTGTTAGTGCACTCAGCGTATTTAATAAACAAAATATTAAACAAATTAACACAACACAAAACAAAAGGGCACAAGGGCCAAACGAATGAACAAACAAACAAGTAAGTGATGTGCTGGGAAATCCAGCACGTCTTAGCAATTGTTTTGTTAATGTTGCTTTTTCTCTCTCCGCTCTCCCGTACTCTCCTCTACACTCTCAACCCCGAGTGCAGAGTGCTGCTGGTTTATATACTCTGGCCGAGGGATTTAACTAGTTGGTAATTATCTTATTATCCCCCGGCCAGAGTCTGCACGCGTTTGGTAAGGATGCATGACTGTCAGCTAGTTAAATAATCAGTAGCTGATCAGCCATGCATCCTCACGGGGTTTTTAAATATAATAACAAAAGACGCGGCGCTTTTACCCGCGCCGCAAACAAAAATACAAATAATAATAAATAGGGGCGGGACACTCCGCCACACGCTAGCATTTGATAAATTATTTTTAACTGATTTAATGTTAGGGTTCATTACTATTTATTACATTGTCACATAGTGCATTTCACAAAGTTTGCATTTCTCCAAAATAGATTTTTACATTGACATTTTAGAATTTGTATGGCTTCTAGATCATTTCCAATCAGCAGTCAGACAATATTTTGAAGACAAACAGAAAGAAATGAGTTTCATTAACTGAGACAACTTGCAATTCCTAGTTTGAAAGAGGTATATAGTGTCCTTTTCAGAAGCCGGTTTCCCTTCCCTTCACCCTGCTGTCTGACAACATACTGATTTACACTCCAGCTCTGTATCACACAGACAGAATCTTCAGTTTGTACTAAAGTAAGGTTACCCTTGAGATGCCGAAAAGACCCAAGATTAATTACCAATAATAAACTGGTTTATAGCGATTTTAAAAGCTTGTAGTTTAAGGTTTACAAAAATGAACATGCTTGTCCAGCCTCATAATTGGAAGATGCTATTTATATTATTATTATTATTATTTATTTCTTAGCAGACGCCCTTCTCCAGGGCGACTTACAATCATTACAAGATATCACATTATACATTATTTCACATTATACAGATATCACATTATTTTACATACAATTACCCATTTATACAGTCGGGTTTTTACTGGAGCAATCTAGGTAAAGTACCTTGCTCAAGGGTACAAGAGCAGTGTCCCCCACTGGGGATTGAACCCACAACCCTCCGGTCAAGAGTTCAGAGCCCTAACCACTACTCCACACTGCTGCCCATCAGTTATTTATAATAACTGATGGGTTTGTCTCCATTATAAAATACTAGCATAAGGACTTTGCATCTTGTTATGGACACTTAAGAAGCTTGAGCCTCAGGAGTCTATAAAACAAAAATGTGTGATAAGATATAAATAGCTAGTCTTCCATTCTTTTTAATGAAGCTTGTGTTAGTGTAAATCAATGGACTAGCATTGTAGAAAACAACACTCCTAAAGAAAGAGAGTTAAACCCATCAGGACACAATGGTTTTCTGTGCAATCTCTATCATTGGGATGCAAATTTAAGGGTCATCTCTAATAGGAACAAAAGACCAAAATGTGCCCCATTGATGCTTTCCCTGTTAGATAATTGATCCCAGGAAGGCATCCAATTCTCTATTGAAGGGTCCCAATAAATCAGTTTCCTTGGCAACTGTGTGTTAAAAAAACTGCCTCCAACACTGACTCTCTCCATTCAACTTTCAGATGTATTCTCCCTGGTGCTGGTTTCTGTGCTGTTAATAGTGTCTTGGGCTCACTTTGTTGACTTTGCAGGATTTTCAAAACTTTAATCAAGACTCTGTTATATGTTCTATTTTCAAGGCTTAATAAGTCCAGTTCCCTCAACCTCAATATCCTTGAGTCCTGGGAAGTCTACTTAGAGACCAAATATGTAGCGACCGAAACTGAAGACAGTCTTCCAAGTGTAGTCTCACATTTGCATGATTTATGTGCCACACTTCTGATTATATAACCAAGCATTCTTTTTTACTGCCTCCCCAAATTGCCTGGATGCTGACAGTGACGAGTCCCATACATCTCCAAGGTCTTTTTTGTAGGCAGCATGTACTTGTTCGGTACCACCTACTTGGAATCATATCCTGCATTTTTGTGGCCAGCATGCAGTACTTTACATTTGTTGACATTGATTTTCATATGTTGTGTCTCTTCCCAATTCCGCATGTGGTCTGAATCCCCTTGGACTTCCAAAGCAGCTGTGTGTGCCGGCTACACCCCCTAGCTTAGCGTCGTCCAGATCTTATGAACTTGATGATTATCCCATTTATGTAAATGAGAATAAGCAGGGGTACCAACCCTGATCTCTGTGGTACCCCACTCCGTACATCACCTCAAGCCAAGGTCATCCCCCGGCCCTTGCTAGTGCTTTCTGCTTTCTGTGTTTTAACCAGTTGTGTTACCACATGTATGCACTGCCTTGGATTCCCAGTCCAGTCCAGTTTAACATCTTTTTCATGTCTCACAGTTTGAAAAGTCTTTTGACAGTCCAGATGTATTATGTCATATTTGTATCCATCAAATTCTAGTACAGTGTAACATATAGATTCGAACAGGAAATCAACAACTAGGAAGCAGCTATCAGTTTTAGAAACAGAGCTGTTTCACATTTCATATAGACCTGCCATGAATCTCTGCCAGTCCTTTGCAAATAAGCTCCCTCATTTATTCAAATGCTCTTGGGTCGAGGCCGTCTGGGCTTGGGGATATTAGTCTTGAGAGTCCCTACTCCTTTGTATTTTGTGTCTAGTACTGCGTGCACTGCATGTAGATTGTCTATAAGAATGCTACAGCCATTAATCATTACTTATCTGTCTACAGACCCAGGAGATGCACACAATTAAACCATTCCCCTTTGAATCACAGCATCTCCTTTGAATGCAGTAGCTTGTTTGTGTTTGTACATTAGTCTAGATCTTGTTGTGCTATTTAAAAAAAAGGTTGTCTGATATTAAGAAAGGGTTATGCTACAGAAAAAATTGCTGCCTTTATAGTGAAGATTAGAAAAAATACCTCAACGATCCCTAAACATTATCTTGATTGCGTCTTTATAATTAATTGCAGACAACATGCTTCTAAAGTGTACATATGCTCTAGGATTTAGTTATCACTGAATAAGTATTAGACCTTACAAAAATAAAATAATAACGAAATCTTACATTATAATAAGATCCCAGAGCAGTTTTTTTAATCTAATTATTTTTATTAGCAATGGCTTTCACTGTCAACATTTCCAGTCATGTGGAATAAAATGGATCTGTGACTTTAAAATAGTGGATTATGCAAAATAATCCACCCAATGTGAGTGGATTTGCATAATCCTTTTACAATCGACAGATGGTTTTATACAGCATTGTGTGACTTGGTTTAAAAAAGGCATTGCTGCGCATCAGATCCTGTGCATAAAGCTTGTTGTTGAGTAGAAGTTAGTAAGTAGGATATTGTGAATATAAGCCATGCAGTATCAAATAAAATCTAATAAAATGTTTGTGGACATTAATCCATCCACATCACAAAACCACTATACAATTCCACACAACTGTCAGTCTTTGCTTGTGAGGCCCAGGTCTGAATGTCAGGATTGAGGTGCGCTCATAGAAGTATGAGGCAAAGCTCTCATGACACCTGTCCACACTGTGGGTGACTGCAGCCAATTTAATAAAAGACAAAATATCAACAAGCAAAAAAAAAAGGCATCCCTGTGATACAATAGCTACTGCAGTTTTGTGTGTGCTGACCCGAATTTAAAATTTTACATAAACTATGTTTATTTAGTTATTCAACTGGTCATAAATCTCACCTGAGCCAGGGACTCTTGAACTGAAATACAGAGGCACTTTAATCCCGCTAGTGTTTTCCAGGGGTTCTTGAGCTGAAATACAGAGGCACTTTAATCCCGCTGGTGTTTTCCAGGGGCTCTTGAACTGAAATACAGAGGCACTTTAATCCCGCTGGTGTTTTCCAGGGGCTCTTGAGCTGAAATACAGAGGCACTTTAATCCCGCTGGTGTTTTCCAGGGGCTCTTGAGCTGAAATACAGAGGCACTTTAATCCCGCTGGTGTTTTCCAGGGGCTCTTGATCTGAAATACAGAGGCACTTTATGGGGGCACCACAGGCAATCTGATAATGCAGTACCTATAGAAATAAAACAGTTTAATAAAACAAAAGAATGTTGGTGTACAAAAATATATATTGTTATTTTAAATTTTATATCTGGTACTACACAAGGGTAAAGGAATCTCTGTTGTCAAGCCATGCTTTTGTCCCCACACCTTCAATAGCTTCATTACTGTCATTAACCAGCCAACTGCTTTCCCTATTGACTGGCATGCTTTCAAAACCAGTAACATGTTTTCACCCAGAAGACACTGCTGAGGTGAAATGACCCAGGAAGTAGAAGTGTAACTGATTTCCTGAAAGTAATGCATGGAAACTAAACTTTCTCTAACATAGTGTAGCATCAGGTGTAGAAATGGGTTGATAACACAGCATTTTGTTAGCTACAATAATACTTCAATACAATGGTGTGATTCATAAAGGTTGTAGATCATTAAAAGTATCCCCCCCCCCCCCTTTTTTAAAGTACAGTCTTGTGGTTCCTGGATTGTATTCCAAGGACGGTCTCCTTGGTCTACTTCACACTCAGGTGAAGTTATTATCTTACAGTGTTAACGAATGGTAGCCTTAGCTCTCTGCTTTCACTCAGGTCCCTGCGTTCAGGTCAGGACTTAAACTCAGGAGATGAGTTTAATGTCCCAGGTACTTAAATGAATGGGTAGCCCAGCATCCCTTGACTTTAATTGATTCAATCTCTACAAAGTCAATAAAGGTCACACATGGGCAAGGCATCAGCGGTGTCTGTTCGCTGTTGGAATGCATTGTCGATTGCTGGTATTTGTCTACAATTAATGACTCCTGCTAAATGTATCAGCCAGCAGGTTAAGGTGTGACACTTTGTGACCCTCTAACTCAGAACAGCCAAGATTTCCCACATGACCTGGTCTGGAACTAGAGAAACCAAATAGATTTTTTTTTTTTTTTCTACACAGTCTCTGCCGAGCCTTGTGTTACTGTTGCTAATGATAACTGCAATAAAATCACATGTTAAAACTGAAACTTTTTTTTAATAAACATCACAATGGGGTCAATTTGATCAACGTGTAACCTGGATAAATCACTGCTGGATTTTATTATAGCATTTTACAGCAAATCATTGACCATCTCTTTAAATGGGTAATTCCTGGATACCAAACCCTGGTGTGGTACAGGTTAATCAAATCAACCCCAATGCAACACAAGAACATTTTGCATAAAAAAGATCAATATATCTATTTATAATCTCTCAAATATGTCATAGAGGATGCCTGTGAATCTTACACAACTTTTAATATTTCAATCAAATCTGGTATAAAAGCTTAAGGAATTACAATATCTTTTCTATCATTTTTAAAAGCTAGGACTTTCTTGCTAATTTTGATTTGTAAATATATGATTTGCAGGCAAGGTTACGAGTGCAATGAAACACCCACATTTCGATGTTTGACCCTACTGTAAATGTGTTCAAATTCAACTTAATTCAACTACATTGCTACATTGCAGTTAGTTATTATTATCTCCTCAAGCCTCAAGGACATGTATCTCATCCACCGTCGTAGCTGATTGGAAGTTACAGCAGCCTGTTTATTCCAGTGCTGTCATAGGCAGTACAATACCTCAATCAAACACAGTAAAGCCTTGGACTTTGCTGCAAATGTCCTGTCTTTTGATTGGCTGTTGTTGTTGATCAGGGGTTACATTGCTTTAAAAAAAACATGTCAGCATCCAGGAAGTATTATAAGAGGCTTTATTAGTATGTTATTGAGCATTCCAATTCCATTTTAGGACGCAGAGATAAAGGTGACCTAAACAGGGTTTATGAAATAACGTTTGGTAAAAAAAATTAAAAAAAAAGCTATTTGCTGAACTACTGAGTGAGTAAAGGACAGTCAGGTTTACTGTTTCAGTGAGTTTTATCTGGTTGAGTTGAACCACATTTTTGCTTTGAGGTTTTATTCTTTGCTGTCTCGTGCAGATGGATTGAATCGTAACAGCAGCACAAAATCCACAGGAAGATTCATGTTACTGCACTCTGACCACAGCATTACCTCTGTGGGGTTTGGTACCTGACTTAGTGAAAAAAAAAAAAAAAATGTCTGGCTTATTGCTGAAACCGTGGATGAGTTTGGTGCTTATCTCATGCACAGTGTCTGCCCACATGAATTATTAAGACTGTTGTGGAAATGGCAGCCGCAACTTGAGAACCCCATTGTAAGAAGAATGGAGTATCAGAGGAAAGAAAATAAGAGAGCAGTCATGCTATAGCGTTACTGTGCTTTTGACATGTTTCAAAAATCCCTTGGTGTCTGTTTACTTCATTCCACAATAGATTCCTCCATGCACTTCATCAAAAAGCATTCCAGTTAAATGTCAAAGGATGCTTAGGAAATAGTGACACTATATAGCCACTATGTCACTCTATGAGCTAAATGGTCCTACTGACTGCAATAGAATAGAAGCAATAATATTGTAACAGGCTATGAATTCGATCTGTAATCTGTGTTATGCTTTTATTTCCAACATGAGGTATTTGTTATTTAGATATGTTCAATATGGGTCTCTAATACAGAAATCTTGTTAAATATGTTACATGTAAGAGCCATTGAAGTAACATTAATATTATCATACTGGTATCAGATCAGGTGGGTACTTTCTGAACAAAATGTAACATGTTTTTCGATTTGGAAGCACTTTGGTGCCACCTGGTGATGTATGTGTATTTCTACATAAGTAATCCTTAACAATGTCTAATAATAATAATAATAATAATAATAATAATAATAATAATAATAATAATAATAATAATAATGTCCAAGAAGTTCATTTAAATGTGATGTTAATAAAGACATATTAAATCATTAATTTAAATAATAGTTAAAGGAATATTTTCTATCATCTATATTTTTCTAAATTAGTGTCTAACCTGTTTAATATCCTACTGTGTGTACCGAAGCTCATAGGTGTTTTTTTAAAGCCTGTGCAATGCTAATATTCTTCCTATTTCACTTCCTTTTTTGCGGGAAACTTAGTAAGCATGATAAAATAATAAAACATCAACTGAGAATGAAACAAAATTCACAAAAACTTGACCGCTGCCTCCACTGGACACAAATGAAAGCAATCAGCCGCTGTGTTCATGTTAGCGTGTAAAACTCCCTGGGATTCTTGCTCATGTTCTTAATCTTTATAAGATCTTTTTCAATCAACTAGACATGGTCATTAATAGTACTGGGAACCTCCTTGACAGTTAGTAATCGCCTCACAGGAAATCGAAGGATTCCACTTCATCGAATTCAACTGATTCATAAGCCTACTTAAAATCAGCCCAGAAATCTTAACCCAAACTGTAAGTCATCTCATCTTTTCCACATAGGGAAGTTTTAGCAACTCATTTTAGAAGTCAGTTGTTTACTATGAATAGTATAATCTGCTACTTTCTGTTAATAGTAAGCTTACGATGCTTGAAACTTCTTTTAATATACATTTTAGCATAGTTTAAATGTATTAACTGTTAACAATCGACTTACTAGCATATCAACTAATGTCCTTATTTTATCAAAGGTAACAAGACTGCTGCTGAGCATAGTAAGAGTGCAGTTTATTACAACCTTCAAGTAAGTCTTTTTCCATTGTGAATTAAAATGATGGTTTTCATCCAGTTTCAGTTTTGCCAAATCCAAACTCAATACAGGATTGATTGCATTAACACCAAGAGCATTGCAAATGACTGCAGTATCATCTGCATGCATTCTTTCAGAAAGAGTTATCACCAAGGAACAAAGGACATCTACAGAAATATTGATTATGGTTGCCACCCCATGATGGAAGTCATCTTTATAATTTTTCTAACTCAGTTTTCATCACCTGGAAATATAATTAACAGTAAACTTTTTTTATTAGTATTATTATGAAAAATTTGAAATTAAACAATAAATTAGATGAAAATAATCAATTCACATAATGATCTATTTTTTCCACATGAAACTGCATGAAAAGGATAGGAAGTTGAGACAGAGGACAAATCTCTTTTTTTGTGAAGAGCACACTTCTATTAGTCAAGGGGCCTCATTTAGGAAAGAGCACTAAACATTATGGAGCGCCATAATTGTAATTAGTGTGCAGCACGTTCATGACTTCCGTATTTCCTATTGCAATTGTATTCATTATCGTGTGAATTAGTGGGCATATTATAGCGCACACTGATTTTACTGTGCCACACTATGGTAATCAGAATTAATATGTGATGTATATGGTAATGTTGGGCAGCAGTGTGGAGTAGTGGTTAGGGCTCTGGACTCTTCACCGGAGGGTTGTGGGTTCAATCCCCAGTGGGGGACACTGCTGCTGTACCCTTGAGCAAGGTACTTTACCTAGATTGCTCCAGTAAAAACCCAACTGTATAAATGGGTAATTATATGTAAAAAATAATGTGATATCTTGTAACAATTGTAAGTCGCCCTGGATAAGGGCGTCTGCTAAGAAATAAATAATAATAATAATAATAATAATAATAATAATAATAATAATAATGTTATATGGCATGATAATGTATTTAAATAAGGCACCCTGCTATGAATAATGAGATAATCACCTTAAAGTGAGCGATTACTAGTTTGTTTGGAAACCAGGCTTTAATCACTGATAGGCACACTATTTAAACCTATTTTTCTGCACTGAAATCTATCTGGCACCATGGAGGCATTACCTGCATTAAAGTTTTCATATAGAGCAGTGAAAATGACCTGAAAATAACAGGTTATATTAAGCGTGAATAAACGTGAATGAATGTTATAATTTCTTAGATTTTATTTTATAGTTCATTACATTGGTACTAATAAAAGACATGTTAAATAAAACACTGGACCAAACAAGGTATTATAATTTAAAACAACCTCCTTCACTAGAATTTATAACTCCTCTGCTTGAAAGGTATGTACGATTCTCCAGTGCGGATATATTTTCCCCAGGATTTAAAGATTTTAAAACGAGCTTATGCTGGAGAAATAAATGAGAAAGTCCCAATCTGGTCTGCAGTATCTGTGTTGCAACCCGTCAAACCTGTTTGGGGGCTTAGGGTACAGGGTACAGGGTATAGGGTATAGGGGCTGATCCACATGAAGAAGGACTAATACTGGCAGTGGCACTAATTAGAGTTTTTTTTTACTGTGGTTTGTTTATATATATATTTTGCATTTAATAATGAACAAATCCAAACACAATGAATATATCATTATGTTGTTATAAAAACGCAATTTATAGCGCCATTTTCACAGTAAGATTATCAAAGTACTTGTATGTAATAGGCACTGCTAGAATCCACTGGCCAATGTATTTATGTTATTGATAAAGAGAACTGGCTTCCATGTGCCGGTACCTGTAATATCAAGCCCTCACAGTCTGCATTTCAGTGACAACTGAAATAATAATAATAAAAGAACGTGCCAGCAATGTGAGCAATCAGGCTCCTGCTAAAACAGATCAGACTTATTTTAGGTTGTGCAATCTCACCCGAGTCTGTAGGTCTTTCATTGGTTTACCTGGTTGAAGAGATAACCATAAAGGGAAATGTAGTTCATCTGAACCCGGTCACAGAATATTTAGCCTGGGTTTGATGCTCACATTGCTGCCACATGCTTCTTTTATTATATTATTTCAAAAACTAAAAAGGCTAGCTCCTGTCTGTGTTGCCATGGGGACCAGACTCCTGAAGAGATGAATATAAATTAAATGTTGCCAAACTGTATACAATTCTGTAGATTCTTCCTCCATCACATAACCCCTGTGTTGGCAAAAACACCCAGTCCAGGGTGATTAGTCAGTAGCCCTGATTATGAATACCAGGAAAGCTGAACCATGTCCTGGCTACTATATCAGATAGCACTCAGCCCTACTCCAACAAAGCAAGCTTCAGCTGTTCTTTTTGCAAACAACAAAAGAACTGGGATGATGATCTGCCCTGCTGTTAATGGCCGGCACCGCTGCAAACCGGCTGCCATCACATTTAGGACTGAACTCCAGTACTCCTGGAAACAGCAGTACAGACTTCCCTTTGGGAATAAGGACAAACTCCAGATCATGAACAGAGATCCAATCTGCCTGCCAGCACAGCAGAAGAGAGTCGCACAGGCAGATGTGTCAATGCAAACTGTTTACCAATTTAACAGACTGGGGACCCCATGCAGATTTTAGTGTGTGGAGGTTTAGAAGGGACGGCCTAATTAGTGTTTACACCACAACAGAAATAAATCTAGTATTATATCAGGTTTCTACAGTAAGACGTTTATTAGACAAAAATAAATAAACAGACATGAAGTATAATATACACTTAGCTTGTTATAGTTAATGTTTCTGGGGATAATGTTCAGAAATGATTTATACATGATGTATAAATGGAGTCATTGTGAGCCAGGTAATATGCTTAATTGCCATTCATCTCAAGTGGTTGTGTAGTACCAATACTACGATAGTACAAATAAAATACTCTCCATCAAGTTTTTCAGGTCAACATAAACATTTGCAATAAAGTGTGAATCTATCTCACAAGAAATACTTTGCAACGCACAGTATAAAAGACTTTTCATTAGCTTTACACCTTCATGAAGATCATGGAGGTTTCATCAGGGCTGAGCATGGAGTGTTGGAATGGATGCTATAATGTAATGTCACTGTAATGAGTCAGTTTCTAGCACTGTAAATTGTGCCGTGCAAACCTACACAAACATGTTAGCTTGTTGCATAACACTAGCCCAGGGCATCTGTAAACCTGGACGCTTGGCAGCCACTGGGGCTCTGCCCAATATGCTGGGCTTCACATCCTTCGTATTTTAACAAAAGCATGAAAAAATAAAAACCGAGTGGCTGAAGTGCTCGTGTGCTCGATATTGTATTGAGAGGCAAGGCGCAACCCTCCTCTGGTGCCTTCACTTGTGATGATACAAACTAAAAAAGCCCAGCTTCTTTCAGGAAATGCTTTTGCAAATACTCCCCCTAACCACAAACTTCCCTGTCAAGTGCACATGTTCCTCTCCAGCAGGGGGCACCTCTGTACATTTTTTGAACAAATTAATTTTGGCAGGCCAGCAGCAAACATTTATAGAGTATATCTGCGTAAATTGTTTGCTTGTGCATAAATATATCACTGAATAGACTTTCCACTTATGGGCCACCGTATATATAATTCTTCTTCGTCATTTTACCAGCAAAACAATGTGTACATGGTTTTATGCGTTAAGACGCAGCAGGGAAACAAAGTGTTAACTGGTCATGTTTATGTAGCTTTCTACCACTAGAGGGCACATGCAGCTCACACAACAACGGACTGTATAGAACGCCGCTCCAGGCATTTTGAGTTTTTTTTATAGCTGTCTGAGTCAGTGGTCATTTTAGAAACAGCAAGGCGCTAACTCAGATAAGGAATTTTCATATTCACGTTTTAATCTGTATTTATTACAGACCAATTTAAAAAGTTTTCATATTTAATGAGTGTATGTATGTTTATGATCAATAATGCATTCTACGTAGGCCAAATGTTTGCTTTGAAATACAGTTTTGAAATAGGCCATCTGAAAAGCACATATATGAATGATTTTTATTTTAAAAGTGTGAGCTAAAATTCAATATGGTTAATTATGTTAATGCAGCAGTTGTATGTGAGTGATTTGCTTTATAGCAGGGCTTCTCAAACTCGGTCCTGGGGACCCCCTGTGGCTGCTGGTTTTCATTCCAACCAAGCTCTCAATTACTTAACTAGACCCTTAATTGGACTGATAATTTGCTTAATTAGACCTTTTTACTTGTTTTTCAACTATTGAACAGTTGCATATTTCAAGTTAGCTATAACATTTGATAACTAACTTGAAATGCAACTGTTTAAGAGCTGAAAGCAAGTAAAAATGTCTAATTAAGCAAATTATCAGTTCAATTAAGGGTATTGTTAAGTAACTGAGCGCTCGGTTGGAATGAAAACCAGCAGCCATAGGGGGTCCCCAGGACCGAGTTTGAGAAGCCCTGCTTTATAATGTAAATTGCACGCATTAGGATTGGAAATAATGGAAATTCGTTATCATCAAAAATTCGTTATCATCAAAAACCACCACATATATCGGTGTAAACTGTTGAGACTCAAAATTGTTTGTTATTATTTATTTCTTAGCAGACGCCCTTATCCAGGGCGACTTACAATTGTTACAACATATCACATAATACAGATATCACATTATTTGTTACATACAATTATCCATTTATACAGTTGGATTTTTACTGGAGCAATCTAGGTAAAGTACCTTGCTCAAGGGTACAACAGCAGTGTCCCCCACTGGGGATTGAACCCACAACCCTCCGTTCAAGAGTCCAGAGCCCTAACCACTACTCCACACTGCTGTTAGTTAGTTATTCAAAATGTATCCATTACTAGAAATTCAAACAAATCATCGATCTCCTTATAAACGCTAATAATCACACAGCATGTTTTGAAAAACTTTAATGGATTAAAAACAGCTTAACAGAAAAAGATGCATTCACTCGAAATACAATATTTAACAAAAAGATAAGGCGATTAAACCTGAATAACTATTCCATGTCAATGAAATCCCACACACATCGCGGGGACAATGTTTTTGATTTGCATAATCAAGTGGATTTCTTTCATTCAAGAGACACTAGGTAGGGGTGCCTGTTCCTAGAATTTAACCCATTGCTACAGGTAAACACATACCATCTTTATTACCCTTTACATTTTGTTTACACAAATAGCCTACCTAAAACGTTTGTCATTACATTTCAAGGCAGATGTCACCATTTGTGGGAACAAACCATATTATCGGATTGGCAAAAGGCTGATAAACGACATGTTTAACAAAACAAAATTATACCGACCCTAAAAACCACTTAGTTCAAAATGTGTGTTTGTAACAGTCAACCATTTCGTCTTTACAAGCCCAATGTAGCAGATTAGCATTGATTCAGCATAAACATATTTCATGAAAAATGTACATTTTATACAAGTGTGACTTGGGAGAGCAAAAACCATGATGTACTTAAAAGGCGAATTTTATCCGCAAAGTAAGTGGACAAAGTCAGCTGTTTCGGCATTGGGAGTACAACGGACTCCATACCCGTCCTACATCATCATTATTATTATTATTATTATTATTATTATTATTATTATTATTATTATTATTATTATTATTATTATTATTATTATTATTATTATTATTGTTATTGTTGTTGTTTATGTAGCCTGACTTTGAAACCATTCAAATTTTAAAATGTAAACCTACTTCTGATTTACTGTTTTCTACATTTACCGGATTTGCTGAGTTGATATACAGCTGTTAGTTAACAATCACTAGTTTATTTGTATACTTTATCAGTGGATATGTCTGAAGCCATTTGTATTAAGCAGATCTGTGTTTTTGGATACGCAAGCATTCCATTTGCCTGAGCATTTTGCTTCAATCTTCACACCATTTGTCTTGAACGGGGGTGGAGAGGGTGAAAGTGTGTGGGGGGGGGGGGGGGGGGGGGGGGTGATCAGGTGGATGGTTTATTTACCTAAGACAGGGAATAAATGCCATGGAGATACAAGCATCTCACACACAAACCACAGAAGGTGAGAAACAGGCATTTGGTCATTTAGCTGGGATCTACTGTATAGAGAGTAAAGGCAAGCTTCATTGAAGCAGCAATCATATTTGTTTTAAATTGTCTATAACACATACATTTTTCTTAGGAGTACGAAATCAAACACAATTTAAATAATTTATAAAATGGTTAGAATTTGTCTCTGTAGCCTATTATTTGCAGTGCTGTTTACTCCATTTGTAGCGCACTGTAAAACAGCACAATATTGGACCTACGAAGAAGCTGACTCCGGAACTGAGATCGGAAACCTAGCACAGGATTTAAAGATCGACCCAGCGGACGACCCCCACACAAGTTTTCGCTTCATGCAACAACCCAGCTCTTCTCTGATTCGAATGAGAGAGACTGACGGACTGCTTACCATCGGGGAAAGGATCGACCGGGAGCACATCTGTGGGCAGTCCCCTGAATGTCTGATTACCTTCGACGTGGGCACCTTTTCCAAAGAGAAGTTTCAACTGATTCATGTGGAGGTGGAAGTCAAGGACATTAATGACAACTCGCCGCAATTCCCACACAATGAAAGCTACATCGAGATGTCTGAGAGTGCTGCAGTAGGTACTCGATTTCCATTAGACATTGCTGTTGACCAGGATGTGGGCCCCAACTACATCGAGAACTACTACATCTCGTTTAACAGTCACTTCGACATTGAAGTGCGCAGCAGGGAGGATGGGGTTAAACTTGCTGAGCTTGTGTTGGCTAAAGGACTGGACAGAGAAAAAGAAGATTCTTACACACTTCAGCTGTCAGCTGCAGACGGAGGTAACCCGGCAAAGTCAGGTTCAGTAACTGTGCATATCAAAGTGCTTGACTTTAATGATAACAGCCCAGTGTTTGATCACAGTCTGCTCAAAGTGGAGTTGTATGAAGATGCTCCAGTGGGGTTCCTCCTGTGCAAGTTAAACGCTGTTGACCTCGATGAGGGTATAAATGGAGACATTGTTTACGGCTTTAATGATCAAGTGTCTGCAGAGATCCGACAAGTCTTTCAAATAGACCCCTCTTCGGGACGTTTAAGCCTAAAAGGTCTCGTGGATTACGAGACGAAGAAAAGTTACGAACTGGATATCCAGGCATACGATTTGGGGCTGAACTCTGTCCCAGCTGTTTGTAAAGTTATAGTTGACATTGTAGATGCAAATGACAACGCTCCTGAGATAAGTATTAAACCAATGACATCTATCAGTGCAGGAGTTGCCTATATAACTGAAAGTGCCGCGGAAGACAGCTTTGTCGCTCTGGTCAGCACCTCGGACAGGGATTCGGGTGCAAATGGCTACGTACAGTGCAGCCTCCAAGGACACGAACATTTCAAACTGCAGGAAGCTTACGGGGACAGCTTCATGATTGTCACCACAACAACCCTTGATCGAGAGAAGATTTCAGAATACAACCTCACAGTGATTGCTGAAGACCTGGGGTCTCCTCCATTTAAAACCATTAAACAGTACACCATCAGGATAAGCGATGAAAACGACAACGCGCCTCTTTTCAGCAAGCCGGTTTACGAGGTTTCGGTTCTAGAGAATAATGTTCCGGGCTCGTTCATTACCACCGTGGTGGCCCGAGATCGGGATCTGGGTCAAAATGCTAAAGTCACTTACAAACTTATCGATGCAGAAGTATATGGCGGTGTTCCTCTGTCTACCTTTGTGTCCGTGGACGCAGTCTCAGGGTCGATATATTCTGTAAGATCTTTCAATTACGAATTAATTAAACAAATAGAAATGACAATCCAAGCAAGTGACGAAGGATCTCCACAACTATCAACCACTGCTCTGATCAGGGTAAAAATAGTAGATCAAAATGATAATGTGCCTCTTATTATGCATCCCATTTTACAGAATGGCTTTGCTGATGTAAACTTACCAAATAACGCACCGCCCGGTTACCTCGCTCTCCAGATCAAGGCAAGGGATGCTGACGAAGGGATGAACGCTGAGCTGTCCTACAGAATTTTACAAGACCACCAAATGCTATTCACAATGAACAAACAAACGGGTGACATTGCACTTAAAAATGGACTAACCTATATTGCTGGGGATTCTTTGAAAGTGATCATTGAAGTAAGCGATAACGGAAGGCACACACTTTCATCCACTGCTACTCTTAACTTCATTGTAACTGAGACATCGCCTTCTGATGAACCAATAGTGGTGATTCTACAATCGAGGGACGAGGAGCATCCTCAATGGGATATTTCACTAGTGTTTGTCATTATGCTAGGCGGCAGCTGTGTTTTGGTATTGATGGCAATTGTTGCTGTTGCAATCTCCTGCAAAGACAATAAAACAGGAAGAAACTACGATAACAAGAAAGACTTGAACCACAGAGGGTTTGAAACAAATCCATTTAAAATAAATAGCTCACAAAAAGATGCATCAATATATTCTGGATCAACACTGGTAAATGGCCAAATTGCACGTTCTGAAGATAGAGAAAACTCAAAGTGCCTATCTGCAAATGAGAAGAGGGGACATTTAGAGACCAAGGTAATATTTTATTTAGCCCTATTCACAGGATTTTTTGAGTAAATGTTCAAAATGTTTCTCTACAAAAACGCAGGAGCTTTTTTTGATGTCTTTGTTCAACTGATTTGTTTTACTTCACTCGGTTTTTTATGAAAAAGGGTCACTAATTATTGTGTTTTTACCTTTCAGATTTGTATGCCAAGTTCATCCCTCAATCAAAACCCTTTCCAATCAGTTTCATCGTGGCAAGAACAAACCCGTTTCAAGCTGAGGTAAGTCTTGAAACAATGTTAAATTCTTGTGTTTGAAGTGCAGATTTTAGCACTACAGAAACACTAATATGTGATCATTGTGTTACCCCACTAAGGTGCTGTTTGCAACTTTATCACATAGTCATAAAATGTTCATTGTCCAGTAACACCTGACACATTAAGAAATGCCCAAGAATTTTTTTTAAATGAGAAAAGCTACTTTGTTTATGTAACTAGAGTCAGTTTATTTGACAAAACACCTTTTTCCTGTCCTTCAACAAATAATATGAACAATTCTGGCTTGTGAGGCTGGGTTTTGAAATAATAATATGAAGGGGTGACTAAAGCATTGTATCACATGTGATACAGAAATGGATATAATAATATAAAGGGGTGACTAAAGCATTGTATCATATGTGATACAGAAATGGATATTACCGGGTTCAATTTAAACAACGATTTAGAACATGCTTTAAACATATTCCTGTACTGTTTTAGTGGCATTGCATACACTGATCAGATGAGCGCAAAGGACAGTGGCAAAGGTGACAGCGACTTCAATGACAGTGATTCTGAAACTAGCGGAGACGGGTCGAGGAGAATCCTCACCACATGCACACCACTTCAGAATGGTAGGTGTACTGAATTGTATAGCACCAGAGGATCACGTGGGTGCTTAAAATAAATCTTCCCTTTTCATATAATGTTCACAATTTGATGGACCCTATTCGAAAGGTCATAGAATTTCAATATCTCTCCAACAGAAGAGAATTCAAATTTGTAGCTAAATTAGTAAACTACTAAGCTTACTAAAAGTTTAATTAAACAGCTGTAGTTTACGGTACATAACTGTCATATACGTCGTGTTTTATTTGTTTGTGTATTAATTTATTTATTTATAAAGAAATGTAAATTGTATGTATTGTATTTGTGTTTTTTTTTCTGGTATATTAAGTCCATGCTCTCTTTGTTTTAGATACATTTCACTCTAGAAATGTCAGCGTTCCCAGCCTATGACCAGCACACTGCATACTGCCTGGACCTTCAAGCTGTGGGAACTGTTACAGAGCTGCATACTTACATACACCTATGCATAACCAACTGTGTGCATGGAAAGAAACGCATTATTGTACAAAGGGCTTGACACAGCCCATTCCCAGAACAGGTACATTACAAACCTAGCTTTATCACAACAACCCAGGAGAACTAGCTAGTATTGATGTGCCTCAGCAAGAGAAGACACAGCTTCTAAAACCACCAGCCTTAACTGAGGTTGCCACTACATTTTAGAAGGAAGATGAACTGTATAGAGATGTTGTGTTGTAGGTAACATTGCCACTATATACTTAACTTTTTCAAATATCGTTACAAATGTTGTATATTAAGTTTGTAAATATTTAAATACAACATTAAATGTTGTACGTGTTTAATATACTATTTGAAACACATGATAAAATAATATTTATTGTATATAAAAAAATGTATTATTTGTAATTGGTTTTTTTTTCACACTGTACATTTAAGTCCAAAATAAATCTTTTCTTTTATATGTTTTTTTTTTCTTATTATTAAATGGTTTTATTTAAAAAATAAAATAGATCAGTATAAGTTACACGTGTGTTGGGAAGTTATCTGAAATAAAGTATTTAGTGACCAGTTTTCATACTCTAAAATATCATCAGTATCTTTACATTACAACGTTCACTGTCCCTTGTTAAAAAGGCAACAATGGCTTAGTTCAATATGTTAATTTCTAATAACAAACCTCAAAGGTACAAACATAGAACTGCATTATTCAAACAAAATGATGAACTTTGTCATTCCCTTGATTCACATTTTCAGTAAAGATAAAGTCTCATATTGAAGCTGTGAAGGAGGCTGTGTGGTCCAGTGGTTAAAGAAATGGGCTTATAACCAGGAGGTTCCTGTTCAAATTCCACCTCAGCCACTGACTCATTGTGTGACCCTGAGCAAGTCACTTAACCTCCTTGTGCTCCGTCTTTCGGGTGAGACGTAGTTGTAAGTGACTCTGCAGCTGATGCATAGTTCACACACCCTAGTCTCTGTAAGTCGCCTTGGATAAAGGTGTCTGCTAAATAAATAAACAATCAAATGTCTTTAAATGGTCTTTTCTATTTTACATTTCCCTATGATGACGTTTGCATTATGAGGGATTGTAGGCGCTGCTGCTACATCTGTTTTCGAGGTATCTTTGCCTTGCCTGCAAGCTGCATCTACTTCCTGATTCCGTAAAAAACAGACGTCAACATAACCTTTCAACTTTGCTCGGCTCGTCCTCTGTACTTTAGCAGGTTGTGACATCAGAGTTGAAAAGTCATATTCTCAGCACATTGCATTTTATTTACATGTATCATTAAGTCTGTGTTAATGTGGGTCCACATGTGTGTTGCTAATTGCATTCTCTTTTAATCACCCTCATTGTTTCCCTCCAGTAAACTGATGATAGAATTAGGTCTAATTTATTTAAGAATTCAATTGACACTGCACAATTATTATCAAGGACCTTCTTAGCAAAGTAACAAATGTCTGGCAATGTTAAAGTAGCTACACTGCTAAATACATAATAAACGGTGTCGTGGAATAATGCAGAGAATAAACTACATTATGAAAAGTGTAATAGCCTACTAATGTTAAATAAAATGAAACACATATGCAAATGTTTTTTGGTTTTTTTTATGTTTCTCAATCCCAGATTAGTACTCCGGGTGAAACCAGTTTATCAAATATTTCGTTTATATTTTTTAAAATATATTTATCTTAGGGATGGATCATTTTAATGATCTGGCTAACAAAGCAAGTTGAATTAAACATATTACCTAGTATTGGGGAAATTGAATAAAACATATCAAGCCTAATTGCTTTAACCCAGAACTGTTTGGATGGAAGACCTTTTGTTGCTGTTGTTGTTGTTGTTGTTGTTGTTGAAAGAGATTAAATACATTGTGAGATTTAAAGTCTATTTTATGTTTTCCTTCTCCTTGTCATGGTTTGGCATTATCTCACTTTGACTGCAGATCAAAATCTCTAAATATGCCTGTACCTATTGCATTAGAGATGTTGATTCCTGCAGACAGAGGGGCTCTGTTCTTTTGTTATGATCTAAACAGTTACGAACACCAAACTTACCAGGTCATCCAAACACCCCACTTTCAGCCAGAAGTATGCAATCACTCAACTATGCTGTACAATGCAATCAGGTAGGCACTCCTGCAAGCAGCATGCTGGTCATGAAGGCAAAATTACTGAACCAACAAATGTATCCAGACAAATGTGAGGCAGATTTCAAAGCAAGTATGGGCAATTTTACGAGGAACATTTTAGTTTTAAAAAAGCTATTTTTTAATTCAAGACAAAGGAGGCTAAATGACTGAACAAGCTTCATGTAGTAATTATGTTTAAAATAAAAGAAAAATGAGTGCTATCACCCATATTTTCCTGGATGTTTAAATCTGTGTTTTTGTTAGTCACTCAAGGAGATTTACTGACCCACTTGATAACATTACTACATACTAAAAACAGCATTATACATTTTAGGACAGCAATATTAAATCTGCTATTGTTTAGGTAATTTGTCCATGGCCCATGTAACACATTGTGGAGGGGAAGCAATGTGCCTGGAATTTGATCATAGGGGAAAACATAAGTTTTTTAGTTAGCCCATGTTTTGGGCTGCTTGATATTTTATTGTTATTTTATTTCTTGTAAATATGTGTCATCATTTAAACGGGAGTGTTATCAACACTGCAGATACAAGAAGATATCAACAACTGTATCAGCTGAAGCATTTCTTTATTTTACAGTAGGTTTTCAAAGGTAACAGGGGCACACATGAACATAGGGTTAATTATGCACACAAATGATTTCCATTACACGAGAGTAGATGTTAAAACTTCATGCTGATTTGAACTCGGCTCTCACCAAGATAAGCACCAACTAAGACGTAGCTTTACAGTAAACTAATGTGATCCATATGTGTCTCCATCCATTTGCGCTTCCTTCCATATGATGATGTAGATATCCTTCTGTCTGGTGTTAATGGCTGAAGTGTAATGCTGGCTCCAGGGATCAGCTTATTTTGCCTCCCTGGCGCATCAGCACACACAACGGCTGCGATGCTGGCTCCGGGGATCAACCACAGTGCGGCCTCCCCAGCGCATCAGCATGACAACCGTCTGGATTGAGCTAAGTAGGGTACATCTCTGGGGTCTTCAAATGGGCACCTTCCATCCTCAGTGTTTCGTCGACTAGCCCACGACACCTCAAGAGGACTCGACGGTGATTCTGGCATCCCAGCATCACCCTCCTCCGTCCCCCACTCAACTCAGCCCAGCTTACTTACCTGTACATCAGTGTTTCTTTCTTTCTATTGTGCTTGAGATCCCCAGCCAGAATCTTTCCATCTCAACCACAGCCAGTTGCTGCTCCTCTCTGCTGCTTCAGATAAGGTCTTCACTGTGTGACACAACTCTTGGCCACTGAATCCGGCGTCTCTGAGAAACCGGGTTGTAGAGTGTGCCACAAATCCTCGACAACCCACCTCCACTGGGTAAACCCGGGCTCTCCATCCTCGCTGTTCCGCTTCAGTGGCTAGTTGAGCATACCACAGTTTCTTCCTCTCATACGCCTCATCTACAGCATCCTCCCATGGCACTGTTAACTCTATCAGGTGAACAAGGCGTGCTGATCCAGACCACAAGACAATATCTGGTCGAAGGTTAGTGGTGGCAATCTCAGGTGGAAAAATAAGCCGTTGACCAACATCTGCCAGCATTTTCCAGTCTCTAGCAGCTTCCAGTTGTCCTGGGCGAGGATTGGTTTTAACACCTTTTCTTGGTGGTTGCTCTCCTGGGCGGAGGAATGTTGTCTTTTGTGTGTAATGTTTTGATGGAACAGGTGGCAACTTATTGGTCATGTTACGCTTGTCTTCCAATGCTAAGGCCAAACATCGCAGCACCTGGTCATGGCACCAAGTAAACCGTCCTTGGCTAAGAGCCACCTTACATCCTGTCAAAATGTGCCTTAATGCTGCAGGTGATGAACACAAAGGACATGAGGGATCCTCTCCTACCCAGAGGTTTAGGTTCTGTGGTGATAGGAGAACATCATATGTTGACCTGATGAGGAAACTGATCCTGCTATGTTCCATTGACCATAGGTCTTGCCAGCCAATCTTGTGTTGTTCCACACTCTCCCATCTCATCCATTCTCCCTGCTTGGCCTAATGAGTTATTTAAATATGTTTGTAGACTGTTAATGAAGCCAACACCCATCTGAAACTGTTTCATGATGATGAGGATACTTCATTGAATTCATCAAAGCAGATGAATCACTGTGTTAACATATACGTTTTGACTGTACGTTCAGGGATAGGCATTGTGAATGAAGGTATGAACTAAGTCTATGACCCTTTGGGCAGTTTTACTCAGATCCCAGATTAATCTATATCGTTGTTCAGTGAACATGCTTCCCATTTGTTCTTACAAACTTTTTGGTCATTTAGATTGGCCAATAAATAACATATGCAATTAAAGTTATAAAAATATAAATTGAACATGAATATTTTTTTTAAAAAATTCATTTATTTATAATACATCTTTATAAAAAAAAATATTAAGTTGTCTTCACAAAACTTATAATAGCGGTGAGCACAAAATAAATTATAAAATGAAACGCATGATTACAGATTCTTATATACATGTACCAATCAATATTGTATTTACAGATGTACAGTCTCTTCAAATAAATATGAACACACTTTATACAGGCCTGAAAGCAAAATGCTAACATTAGCATTCTTGTTTTCTGCATGACATTTTTGTATCTTGAAATGTAAAGGACCTCTGTTTTTTTTAAAAAGAAGTGGCAATCTCAGATAATGCAGTGGGTTCTAGAAACTGCTGGATGTCTTGCTGAGGCACAATGTGGGTTGTTTCTCTTGGGTTATGGTGATAGAACTGGGCTGGCAATGTGCCTGTTCTAGGAATGGCCTGTAGCAAGCCTTTGGTTTTGGGAATATTTGTATGGTAACATGATGCTTTCCAGGCAGTCAGCTGGTTATATATGGGTGCATGGGAGTATACAATTGAGAAACCATTGCCATAGGTTGAAGGGTCATTGGTTGGAACCGTGCAGTTTGTTGATTTAGAGTCGGGAAGTCTAATATCTCTTGGGTGAAATGTACCTAAAAAGATAAATAAATATGCATTGTAAATAAACCTGGTTATTTGCACAGAAGATTTTACAAACAGCATCAAATACATTCAGTTAGTTAGATTAGAGGTGGGTGGTATTAGTAAACTATCTCATTGTAGTTTTACTAAGCTGTCTTATACAAGACCAACTAATCTGATAAGAGAATATGGATATCAGAGCAGCTATTGGAGGGAATCGGATGGATTTGCATGATAATAATACACAATGTTGACTGTAAATTACAAATGGTACACAATGGTACACTATTGGCTAAGAAAACTATATCCATCTACATGAAAAACTTGTAATTTAGCATCAAAGTTGAATGAATGTAAACTGTAAAAAAATAAAATAAAATAATATATTTTCATTTTTTGTTTTAAATTACGGTAAAAGTTGTTCAAAATCAGTGTAAAAAAACTTTTTAAAAAATGATATACCTTTAATAATATGGAAATATACACTAGAATTAATCTACAAATACAGCTTTATGAAATCAATATTAAGGTAAATTTACCATAGACACAGTAAACAGTGTAGGTAAGACACACTGTATTATAGTGTAGGTAGCACACTGTATTATAGTGTAGGTAACACACTGTATTATAGTGTAGGTAACACACACTGTATTATAGTGTAGGTAACACACACTGTATTATAGTGTAGGTAACACACTGTATTATAGTGTAGGTAACACACACTGTATTATAGTGTAGGTAACACACTGTATTATAGTGTAGGTAACACACACTGTATTATAGTGTAGGTAACACACACTGTATTATAGTGTAGGTAACACACTGTATTATAGTGTAGGTAACACACACTGTATTATAGTGTAGGTAACACACTGTATTATAGTGTAGGTAACACACACTGTATTATAGTGTAGGTAACACACTGTATTATAGTGTAGGTAACACACTGTATTATAGTGTAGGTAACACACACTGTATTATAGTGTAGGTAACACACACTGTATTATAGTGTAGGTAACACACACTGTATTATAATGTAGGTAACACACACTGTATTATAGTGCACCGAACTTACCATTCTGGACTGCATTGAAAGTGGTCTGGGTTTTGCTCGACCCGTCTCCGCTGGTATCAGAATCACTGTCATGGAAGTCGCTGTCTCCTTTGCCACTGTCCTTTATACTCAACTGATCAGTGTTTGGAATGCCACTAAAACAACAAGACACGTGTAAGGTACTCGCTTGATCAATACAAGAATAATGTAACTTCCTTTTGTCAAGTGATTTGGGATGGGAGAGATTTTCAAAGTTGGCAAAATGCGTATATGGATATATTGCAAGTGACAACATTATAAGAAATGGGCATAAGGGTGGGAATGAATGTGACAGATGTAAATTATTGAAGAATTTACCTGAGATTAAAACTGTACTTTTCATCTCGCCATATGGAAACTGGTTTAAACTGTTTGTGAATGAAAGAGGTACTCGGTATAAACACCTGAAAGATAAATAATAAAAAAAAAAACATTCATGTAGATTTAGAATCGCATTGGCCACCTGCACAACATTTGTCTTCAGTACGTGTTTTAAGCACGAACATGAATTGTGTGTACTTTTTAAGATGGTTATTACTGCATCGTAATGAATATAAATATTACCTTCGTCTCTGAATCTCCTCTGCGCTCCTTCTCATATAGGCATCTTGCGTCTTCTCCAATTTCAGAGTTTCCAACTCGGTCATTTACGATAGTTCTCGATCCAAAATATACCGATGCGTCCTTTTGGGAGCCACTTAATGTCATTGGATTTGTTTCAAAGTCCCTGTGTTTCATGTCTTTCTTGGTGTCGCAGTTTTGTAATATTTGACTGTTTTTGCATGTGATCGCAACAGCAACAATTGTGATGAGTAGCAAAGCACACCCCCCGCCTAGCACAATGATAACTATTAATGAAATACCCCACTCCGGGGACTCTTCGTCACTTGATTGTAGAACAACCACTATCTGTTCGTCAAATGGAGACATTTCAGTTACAATGAAGTTAAAAGTAGCAGTGGATGACAGTGCTGGTCTTCCGTTATCGTTTACTGCAACAATTACTTTTACAGTGTCACCAGAGACATAGGCTAGTCCCATTTTCAGAGATAATTCCCCCGTTTGTTTGTTTAAGGTGAACAACTTTTGCTGATCTTGCAAAATTCTGTAGGACAGTTCAGAGTTCATCCCTTCGTCAGCATCCCTTGCCTTGATCTGGAGTGCAAGGTAACCAGGCGGCGCATTATTGGGCATGCGCACATCAACAGATCCATTTTGTAAAATAGGATACGTAATAAAAGGCGAATTATCATTTTGATCTACTATTTTTACCCTGATCAGAGTAGTGGTTGATAGTTGTGGAGATCCTTCGTCACTTGCTTGGATTGTCATTTCTATTTGTTTAATTAATTCGTAATTGAAAGATCTTACAGAATATATCGACCCTGAGACTGTGTCCACAGACACAAAGGTAGACAGTGGAGCACCGCCATATACTTCTGCATCGATAAGTTTGTAAGTGACTTTAGCATTTTGACCCAGATCCCGATCTCGGGCCACCACGGTGGTAATGAACGAGCCCGGAACATTATTCTCTAGAACCGAAACCTCGTAAACCGGCTTGCTGAAAAGAGGCGCGTTGTCGTTTTCATCGCTTATCCTGATGGTGTACTGTTTAATGGTTTTAAATGGAGGAGACCCCAGGTCTTCAGCAATCACTGTGAGGTTGTATTCTGAAATCTTCTCTCGATCAAGGGTTGTTGTGGTGACAATCATGAAGCTGTCCCCGTAAGCTTCCTGCAGTTTGAAATGTTCGTGTCCTTGGAGGCTGCACTGTACGTAGCCATTTGCACCCGAATCCCTGTCCGAAGTGCTGACCAGAGCGACAAAGCTGTCTTCCGCGGCACTTTCAGTTATATAGGCAACTCCTGCACTGATAGATGTCATTGGTTTAATACTTATCTCAGGAGCGTTGTCATTTACATCTACAATGTCAACTATAACTTTACAAACAGCTGGGACAGAGTTCATCCCCAAATCGTATGCGTGGATATCCAGTTCGTAACTTTTCTTCGTCTCGTAATCCACGAGACCTTTTAGGCTTAAACGTCCCGAAGAGGGGTCTATTTGAAAGACTTGTCGGATCTCTGCAGACACTTGATCATTAAAGCCGTAAACAATGTCTCCATTTATACCCTCATCGAGGTCAACAGCGTTTAACTTGCACAGGAGGAACCCCACTGGAGCATCTTCATACAACTCCACTTTGAGCAGACTGTGATCAAACACTGGGCTGTTATCATTAAAGTCAAGCACTTTGATATGCACAGTTACTGAACCTGACTTTGCCGGGTTACCTCCGTCTGCAGCTGACAGCTGAAGTGTGTAAGAATCATCTTTTTCTCTGTCCAGTCCTTTAGCCAACACAAGCTCAGCAAGTTTAACCCCATCCTCCCTGCTGCGCACTTCAATGTCGAAGTGACTGTTAAACGAGATGTAGTAGTTCTCGATGTAGTTGGGGCCCACATCCTGGTCAACAGCAATGTCTAATGGAAATCGAGTACCTACTGCAGCACTCTCAGACATCTCAATGTAGCTTTCATTGTGTGGGAATTGCGGCGAGTTGTCATTAATGTCCTTGACTTCCACCTCCACATGAATCAGTTGAAACTTCTCTTTGGAAAAGGTGACCACGTCGAAGGTAATCAGACATTCAGGGGACTGCCCACAGATGTGCTCCCTGTCGATCCTTTCCCCGATGGTAAGCAGTCCGTCAGTCTCTCTCATTCGAATCAGAGAAGAGCTGGGTTGTTGCATGAAGCGAAAACTTGTGTGGGGGTCGTCCGCTGGGTCGATCTTCAAATCCTGTGCTAGGTTTCCGATCTCAGTTCCAGCAGCATCCTCTTCGTAGGTAATATATTGTGCTGTTTTACCATTCACTGCTAGTGGGGTAAAAAATATCGTGAGTAGGTAGAAGAGATTAGTTCTATTATAATTCATTGTCATCTTGTGTAGCAGTCCAAAAAACAAATAACTAAATATGTAAAGAATACGCGAAAGCGGTATCAATCCAGCCTATTTGTCTCTATATATAGTGCATCACAGCTTAACCTGCAGCGCCTGTCTCTTTTCAGTGTGTGAAGTGCTTGCCGCTTCCTTAGCTTTATGCCCTGGTTTATGTAAATGATCCAGCAAGCTGACCAATTATCTTTACGTTCTTGCCAAATGGTGTTTGCCTGATTTGACGCAAACTGTTCAACACAAATGGTTAACCTGTCTTTAGATAGATAGATAGATAGATAGATAGATAGATAGATAGATAAAAGTGCGTGTGTATATATTGCAATAGAAAAACTACACCGGCACACACTAAAGAATCAAAGTTTACGCTCCATTCATATACACATTTTACAATTCGTATTCTTTACCCTGTAGGCCCTCATATTTATTCTATACTCTATACTCTGTTGCGTTGGGTTTGTGTTTATTTGCGTATGTGTTATGCTGTTATATAGACGGCTCTGTACAGTATTTTACATGGGGAGACCTGTGTTTTGCCTTAATCCGAGTGAAATAAGGTGAGAAGGTATTAGTAGTTAGACGCTCACAACTGTAATTACCAACCTAAATACATTAAAACCCTATGAAATACTTAACAGATACACAGGTTGTTAGTAGTTTAAGAACAACGGTTTGGCTCTAATTTCAATCCGATGGAAAGATTTTGAAGCTTGGTGTAGACTCACAGTAGATTAACACAGTCATTAAAAGATTTATAAATACAAACTGTGAAGCATCTCCTTCCCAACGTGGTTAATTAATGATCCAAAATATAGCAGTTTATAAATTAGTTTATAAAAAAAAAAACTATCCCTTGCTTGGTAAAAGAGGCGCATTATTAACTCAATTGGCTAGCTGTTAGTTATAGCTCTAGTCCATAGTAGCACCATTTTCTTCCCTAAAAATAATTCACATAAAGAATAGTGTACACACGCGATCCACTAAAAGTGCATTATTAGTTTGTGTTGTATTTAGTGTGTAGTCAATTGAGAAACATTTACAAATGCTGTACAGGTGTACAAGTGGGAATGTTACTGCACTTAACCAGGGTCCTATGTAATTGCGCCAGTACTGTGTTGCAGCAGTACGGAACTGTGCAGGTTTGGAATTGGAATGACTATTCTTTTAAATGAACACCATGGCAGCAGCAGGCATGTATGGATTACAGAGCCTGGGAGTTCTGTATAAGTATGGGGGCTGGAGGATTTAACCATCTGCCACAAGAGCAGCGTGATAGACCAAATCGCATGGTTTTAAAAGCCCTTAATGTGTTAAACAATTAGCTTAAATACTTAGATTAAATACTTAGTCACCAAGAAAGTGATATAGCAGTGGCTGAAAAATGTTCAATAGCCCGAGCGTTATATGACATAATGTAATGCACTTTATAAACCCTCATTCTCAAGACTTGACACAAGCACTGAGATTCTAGACAGTAAATACAGCCACCTATACAGTGTTTAATTCTGTTTGGTTTTACAGTGTAAATTTACTAGGCTGCAATTTATATTTCGGTCCAAAATCCCACAATATGTCGATTGCAAAATCATTCAGCACTACAGAGCCATTTTCAACGTTTAGAAAAATACTTTTATATAACCGTTGGTTTAAGGACCGCTTATTTGACATTTTCATGGGCGCTTTTTTGGAAAACAAATTTGATAAAAAAAAAAATAAAAAACAGTTTCGCTTCAGACACACATTCATAGTGTGGTATTAAAAATAAATAGTGTTTCAAATACTTTTTTTTTCCTTATATCGATTTATAGTTTTCAAAATCTAGTGTTTTCCACAAATATATTATTTAATTCTGGTTAATTCTGACATTGCGCGATATTGTCTCAACAGCATTAACCTCTACTCCAGCCATTTCTACCGTCACGTTCACATATGGAGCAGTGGGTGATCGCAGTAACATTTGGATCGTCCCCTAGGGGAGTTAGGTGTTACCTTTTTAGCAAGTTTGTGCTGACTCTAAATTAACCGCAGCTGAGGCACGCGAAGGAAGGGAGTGCACTTTGTTCTTGCTGGGCGATCTAATTTGTTTTTAAAAGGGGCTTAGGCAGTCTGGAAGAACAGTAATCTTGCAGACAACAACTGGAGACTCGTGAATAAAATAGATAATTCCTCTGTTCGCACTCTTACAAAGCGAATACATTCCAGAGTAGCTCGGAAAATGTCATGGGTAGTGAGAGAGGGAGGAAGAATAGCCACTTCTGTGGAGATAATTGAATGATAATTCCATTGTGATTTAAGAGGCCCTCGTTATTTCTGCCTATTCTTAAAAGTGGTATACAGTTTTTTCAAACCTAGGGTTCCTCTGCTTGAGAAATAAGATAGTTGATAGTGTTCGCATAAAAAAAGTGTCACAACATTCAACTACAGAAAGTTCACCAAAATTCACTAAAAGGCAATAAGATACAGCCTTCATCAAAATGTGAAAGAAAGAAAATACTTCTAATGTAAATGACAGCACCTGTAGAACTCCTCTTTTCCCGCTGGACACTTTATCACTCTTCCTTAATGCGCTTCCTTATCTGCTCCCTATTTTACAGAGTACTGTACTGCAATCTGCCAAAAGTGTTATTCAATCTGTAGTATTTTGCATTTAATCGTATCCTGATGTAACTGTCACTGACACTGTTATCTGCTCCGATATTGATTCGTATTTTGTAATATACTTATACTTACTAGAGCTGAAGTCATTGTATTTTATCTTGCTCTTAATTGTATTAATACTTGTACTGTGATTCTTGAAATGTATTTTTTGTTTAGCACTGTAAGTCGCCTTGGATAAGGGCGTCTGCTAAGAAATAATAATAATAATAATAATAATAATAATAATAATAATAATAATAATAATAATAATAATAATAATAAATGTATATCCAAGTTTATATAAACTAACACAAATATTAGACATTGCCTTTGATTAATTAAATCTACTGATTGTGTCTAACGTAATTTATAGATATTGCACAATAGTAATTCAAAGGCAAATCATTTTAAGAGGGATGCTTTAAATCATGATTGCAAAGTAATGAGAAATCGATCCTGAACAGACCACCACATTTCGTGACACAATAGGTTTGGTTACTCCTGTGTTGTGCACTGATGTGGAATGAATCCGGGTAACTTTGCCTGCAGCCATTGAACGTTCAAGCATGTGTAGAATTTTAAGTGATGTTGGTTTAAATGTTCGATCTACTTTTCTTAAATATTGAATTGTGCCTGGAGAAGGAGTTCTGTTTAGACTGGGTGTACACGTCTATAAAAAGAGCAGAGAAACTAATGGGACCTCATGTGGATTCCGTTCAATAAACATAATACAAACGAGAAAAACTGGTGCAAGTATAAAATGACTGGCCCCTCAAAGTTTTAATTAAGTCTTTACAACAATACATACCCCCAAAATGACTTTTCTAAATATAGGATTACCTTATGTTGGTTCTTGTGTGGATTTTAAACTTAAAATCCTGTTTATAAATGCTATCCAATTATAGGTTTGTTTGTTAGTTTCATGTTTGCGTTGAGCTATGTTTCAAATTGATATTTACTTCAATCATCAAAGTCAGTCATATGAGCAGTAATCAGTCCCGTCCTCCACATGATCTGCTACTAGTGCTTATAGGTTTATTTATAACAGACCTCTATCCCCTACTGAAGTCACCTACAGCTACAGACACAAGTTTTGTATTACCTAGAATTTTAGGATTAAGACATAATTTTTTTTAAAAAAACTATATGAACGTAATTTAGATATTTTATTTAAGATCATGTAATCAAAGAAACTACAAAATGATATCACAAAAGTCTACCGGAAGCCGTAATAGTAGTATAATTTTACATGTTATTTTTGAAATGTGCCATTTTTCAATTTTTGTCAGCAGGTTTCATTCAACTTTATGAGCAAAATTACTTAATTCTAAAGGGTGATGCAAAATGTTTGGCCATATATTGTTAACCTGCTGTCCCACACTGATGGTCTTACCAGTTTTCATTGACCACCAACCCTTTGCTAAACAGACTGTCCCATTTGCACATTTGCAATGATGCAATGATGTCATGCTCCCTTTACATTTGTCTGCATTTCGCCCCATTTGTCATCTACGTGTCCATTTGTATTGTTCTTGTTTTTGCTTTTGTTTGCTTTGTTTTATTGCTCTATTTCCATCTGGAAACTTTCAACATGACATCAGTAAATTAAAACAGTTGCTAAGCATAGTAATAACAAGGTGATTGTCTGTGTATGGAGAAGACTACAGGCTACTGTATAAAGCTGATAAAGAGACTTTATTCATATTACATGTTACTTCGCAATAGTAAACACTTTCCTGTATACACAAACTGAGCAATTTGTGTATAAATGCAGGTTGTGTTTAACTGGATCTGTCCCATTCCTTTTACATTGTACTATCTTCTGTCTGTTTGTAACATGTTTAATAATGCATTTAGAATGCATGGATACACTTTAAAAGACACTACAGTACTTTGCCATAGCAATACAACCCTGCAACAAGACAATTGCCTCTATGGCGAAGTATCCAAGTCTGCACTGGTAATCTGCATTTAATTACCTCGGCAGGCCTTCCAGACAGATAACGTTCTATTAAAGGCTTATACTTGGAAAAGGGTCTGATGATGTTAATGAGGCCGCTGACTGATTCCTGGCAGGTTTTTAACTGTATGTTATCTCTCATCAGTCCGGTATATACCATTTAAATAGCAAGGAATCTTCATTCCTATCATATAAAGTAAAGTGCCTGTCTATTTGAATTATTTCTGGGAATGTTTTGTGTGCTGGCAAGAACATTTGTGTCAGGTTCCTATTCATTAGACCATATTATATTACAATTACAGTTCACTAACAATATTACCCAGTTCGATGCTGCAATGTTTTATATAAGCTGTATTCAACTAAAACTATCATTTGCATTTCAGAAGTAAATTGATGGGACCAGTGCGTTTAATCTATACTGATGTCAGCACATTCTAGCTAGCAACTGAAACTATTTGTCCTCTTATGAAATCGTTGATGTTCATTCCTTAAAACACCCAACAGGGTTCTATTATCGGATCATTGATTTGGAATTCTAGAATCTTGTTCAATGAATCGTTTGAGTGTTCCTGGCTGCAACCTGTTACCTCTCTTAACATATGGTATTCAGCTGAAACCTACCAAATCCATCTCATGGATGCTGTTTCACGCCACGGATCGTCGGGCACAAAGAAATGCCACAGTCTCGTGAATATAGAGAAAGCATTCGCTGATCCGTAATGTGTGTGTTCCCAGGGTTTATTGTTAGACATTTGCCTGGTTTTCATAGAGAAGAGAACCGAATAAAATAGAATTACAAGGTAATAGAATTGGATAACAATGCATAAAAACAGGATCATTTCCATGACCTGAGCGAAAACGAAACATTGCTAAAGGTTAAATCATATCATATATTAAGATATTCCTACTGTTTCTAACACAGACCCTACTGTAGCTCTACGGTATATCCACAGCTAAATCCGAGTATTGCATCTCGGAACATGGGCGGCTTCTATAACTATACAATAGGCCTAATCTTCTAGAACTATTCATGTTTATAGAGCTCATTGTGGTGGTTATGGGAGCCATTAACCCTGGTTCCCAATAAAATTGTCATTTTAATTCACCCCTCGACTTTAATGCAGACTTAGAAGAAGGGTTCCTTGGTTCTTTAACACTTTTTTTTTTTTTTTTTCTGATGCATGTGTATTTTTTAAACCACAAGACAAATTCATTGTTGATGGTGCTTCCTGGTACCTACACTTCCTGTTTTGCAGGTCAGATTAGCTGCAATCAGATAATCTTAGGTACATTCTAGGAAATGATTACGTATTTGATAACTATACGCATCCTGACTAGATCAAATGAAGAAGTAGAATATTATAACGCTAATAAACGTTAAGAACATTTCTTTTAAAGCCTTCGTTATCACTCTATAAGTAATCAATAATGTACTGTATTACAGGGAATTAACATAATGGAACATGGTTCTTTATGGAGCCTAAACAATAAAACAAGACCTTATTTCAGAACAATGTGGGTCTGTAAGCACAGTAGATCAAATGGTCCCATGGGCTATATCTATAATATGGTGTATTATGTTGATGGTTGATTCTTACATTTTTTGTTTGCAGTGATTTTTTTTTTAATCATGTATCTGTGATTGTTGACTGTTTTGGCGTGAACTGGACAGAGAATATCCGGAAGTCCATCGTTCCTCCAGCCAAGAAAGTGTAAACCCACGTGTAAACACGGACTCAATGAAGGATTCGGTTTTATTATCTGTTGGCGGGATTGTTGATATAATTTGTGTATGTAATGCATTGTTTTTTAGTTATTTAGTGCATCCCATGGTGGAGACTAATGGCTGTAGTTACATTGCAGTTCGAGATTAGGCTACTAATAGGGGTTTATGAAACCATCCGGTATACACTGTGAATCAAGTGTTTAAGAATTTAACATGAATCTTGTGCTACAGGTTATAAGCACGTTGTAATATGCATAGGCTATACTTTACTCTGCAATGTTTATTTTGGTAACACGTGCGTTTTGTGTGTGCGGTTTTAACAATAATAACCTCTAAAGTATATATTTTAATATGTTTATAAAATCTGTTTATTTTTTAACATTTGGTTTTACAGGATAGTTATCATTTTTAAAAAATGTTGCTGATATTTCAGATCGACTTATTTAAGGCACACTTTGAAGCATGCAAACATGCGAACTAACTGCACACAACAACATCCCGAATATAAACATGAACTGATGTGATCACCTTATTTATATAAAATATTCCAATGATAATTCAATTAAAATACACACATTTTCGTGATAACAGTATTTTACTTTGATTTACGAAAAAAGTATTTATCTGTGTAAAAAAAAAAAAAAAAACGGGGGGAGGGGATAATTAACCAAAGCCTCGTATTGAATTGCAGTAGTGTGAATTTGTAGTCTTCATATCAGATACAGTGTACAACTAAGCACTCAATACAAGTTTTCAGCAATCGTGTATTCTGGGAGTATTTTTCAAATGAATTATGTTGACAGCCTACTTGTTTGGCACCTTAACAAGGTAATTAAGGGAGCTCTCGACATTGATAAGGCTTTGTGCAATGGCGATAAAAAATATTTAAGTCAGATTAAAGGATTGCCCATCTGTTCTGGTGTTACAGTAAAAACTGCAGGGGTCATATCAAGTCTTTGAACTTCTGTAAACATATTTTATAAGTCAGTGAGTTGAATACGTGTACTATAAAATAACATGCGTAGTTGTTCAGCAAATAAATATTATGCAATTCGGCAGCTCATTTGATACTGTATCTGCCGCATTCTGATGAGGCTTAAATGTGCTGTTGAATGGTTTGCATTGCGTATGAATTGAACAGGCTGAACAATTTACACGAAGACTATCTTTAATTTAAAAACATACCTGCTGTTTGCTGTTTTTGTGTTTTATTAGCTGAAATTAGAACTAAATTATGCCTTTTGAATGATATTGCATGCATCAACAATGCTGTCAACATTTGCTTACTGGAGATTTTAAAATAGCGACGTGGAGGACTGTAATGCATTGTCTTTTGCATTGAGTCGTCAATAAAATGTTCAAGCAACTACCGGGATGTTTCCTAAAATAGATATATAGGCTATAGATATTTATGGTTTGGATTTACACAAATGATGTAGTCGGCTATGCTGCACGCGGGCTACTACTCCCTTTAGGCGATGTAAACTGATTTAGAAATCATGGATATGTTTCAGTCACGACGCTATTCAAGGATAGTTGCTACATGTAGCGGTGACGTTTAATTCACACCATTTGTGGTGTCTGAAGGCGAGATTATCCTTAACTATCGCCTGAGTGTTTACTCCCAAACAAACGGATTAGTGTTTGGAACACATGCGAAGGTGGCAGAAGGGCAGACGCGTAACCCTATTGACACCTTGACTGTGCACAAATCTCTCTGCCTTATCTACAGTACCTCCGGCTGAGTTCAATTTGAAACGCTCACATTATTTCTGGTATATAGCTGATTGAGGAAAGATTGTGTTTAAAACTTCAACAGGTCAACAGGAGTCAACAATCCAGTGCAGTTCTTAATCCAAAAAAAAAAACAATGGTCCTAGCCTTCAAGAAATAAAATGATTATTATTCAAAGCTATTTAAAAAAAAAATTACATTCAACTGTGTATAGCTACTGAATCAGAACACAAACTCGATTACCCTTTTAAGAGGTGTTCTGTTTGTTAAGCCTGTACATATGCAGTCTTTGTGCACGAATATGTAACACAACCTAAACTTGTGGCCCTTTAGGTAAGGCATGCCTGGGAACCTTGTATTTGGAAAGCAGTAGAAGAAGGTCATGTCAAAAAAATGTAAAATATGTTTGTTTTTGTTTTTTTTAACAAATAATGAATGGAAAATACAAATGTGTCAAAATGCAAATGTAGTAAGAGAGCAGTTGATAGTTACCAAGGCCTGAATTAAGTTTATATCAGCTGCCATTTTACTTGATTGGACATCACGCTTTTTATGTGATGTCCAATCAAGTGAAATGGCAGCTGATATAAAAAGAGAATGCAGCACAGGCTTTAGCACTTGTTGGTACACATTCAAACCTGACACATCGCGTCTGATCTTATTCTTGTTGTAGTTTGTAATGTTAATGAGTTAAAAATCACTGGCTAGAATGGTTCCATCCATCATATAATGCCCAACAACATGGATTTCAAAGAAGGAAAATTAATATTAATTAGATACTATCTTTTTTTAACCTGGTTTATAAAGAAATTACAGAGAAAGGATTTGAGTTATGAGACTGTGATATGAGGACCCTAACATGGACCAGAATAATTCCTTTTGAAATAAAGTTTAAAGAAGATCAAAGGATATCATTAGCATACTAATAGAAGCTACAGTATGGGCCAGTGCACAATGCCCCCTCCCATCTTCACATGTGTTAACATGAACACCCTCTGGGGATCCTTCCTTTGAAAGGGCTTTTGGCTGAACTCTTTCAACACTGCAGACCCATTTAGTCCTTGCTAATTTATGATTTTTATAAAAGAAATGGCATCCAAACAAACAAAGAGTGATGGGAGGTCGAACTCCAGGCTGCAGCAGGAATGGGACTGGGAGAACCTGCTGTGAACCCCAGGCTGCAGCAGGAATGGGACTGGGAGAACCCGGAATGAACCCCAGGCTGCAGCAGGAAAGGGACTGGGAGAACCCGCTGTGAACTCCAGGCTGCAGGAGGAATGGGACTGGGAGACCCCGCTGTGAACCCCAGGCTGCAGCAGGAATGGGACTGGGAGACCCCGCTGTGAACCTCATGCTGCAGCAGGAATGGGACTGGGAGAACCCGCTGTGAACCCCAGGCTGCAGCAGGAATGGGACTGGGAGAACCCGCTGTGAACTCCAGGCTGCAGCAGGAATGGGACTGGGAGACCCCGCTGTGAATCCCAGGCTGCAGCAGGAATGGGACTGGGAGACCCCGGAATGAAACCCAGGCTGCAGCAGGAATGGGACTGGGAGAACCCGGAATGAACCCCAGGCTGCAGCAGGAAAGGGACTGGGAGAACCCACTGTGAACCCCAGGCTGCAGCAGGAATGGGACTGGGAGACCCCGCTGTGAACCTCATGCTGCAGCAGGAATGGGACTGGGAGAACCCAGAATGAACCCCAGGCTGCAGCAGGAAAGGGACTGGGAGAACCCGCTGTGAACCCCAGGCTGCAGCAGGAATGGGACTGGGAGAACCCGCTGTGAACTCCAGGCTGCAGCAGGAATGGGACTGGGAGACTCGGTGGCTCACTCGGTGCACCTCAAAGACCTTGTTGGACGCCTTGAAGTATGATGAGTACTGATGCCACCACTGCACATCAAATTGGGCCTTATGAAACAATTTGTCAGAGCTCTGGATAAGGAGTCGGCAGCCTTCAAGTACCTTCAAGACTTCTTCCCTAAGCTGGCTGAGGCAAAGGTCAAAGCCGGTGTCTTCGTCGGACCACAGATAAAGAAGATCCTGGAGTGCAATGAATTCCCCAAGAAGCTCACTAGTAAGGAGAAAGCGGCTTGGAACAGCTTTGTCGCAGTGGTTTGGGGCTTCCTGGGCAATCACAAGGCCGAAAACTATGTGGAGCTGGTTGAGACTCTGGTGAAGAACTACAGCACAATGGGCTGTAGGATGTCCCTCAAAGTCCATATCCTTGATGCTCATCTTGATAAATTCAAGGAGAACATGGGAGCGTACTCGGAGGAGCAAGGTGAGCGCTTCCACCAGGATATACTGGACTTTGAACGCCGCTACCAAGGACAGTATAACGAGAACATGATGGGAGACTACATTTGGGGGCTGATTCGTGAAAGTGATTTACAGTATAATCGTAAATCTCGAAAAACTACTCACTTCTAAATCTTTTGTAGTCATTTTTGTATTACTTTAGTATAAATACAAGTTAATTTGGATTCATATGTTGTTTTTTTCTGACTTTATGTGAACGAAAAGACACAAATTCGCCCGTTTTCTCATTGGAAATAGGTAAATTTCAAAATATCACTGTCCTGGTCACAAAAGCAAAGTTTGTGGGGAATAATAGCCATTTTCTATACTTTTGAGGCATAAGCAATTAGGAAATAACACTTACTACCCAGGAACCAAAAAAAAAAAAAAATTGTTACACGGTGTAATCAAATGCCACTAAACGCAGTGCTTAAGATTGTCAAATACATCCCACATATTCCTTATTACTGCTGAATAACATCACGTTCTGTTTTACTTTTCATCCCATTTGTGGTCTTGTTTATTACTTTTGTAGCTGGACTAACACTTTTTATCCATGTCCTCGGCAAATACCATTACGTTTTAATCACAAGGTGTTTAGAGACGTGACAACTAAAGAGTACTATTTACAGAAACAAAATCAATTCCAGCACTAAAAACTGGAGAATAAAGACGTGTCATAATTAACACCAGGAGGGATTGGTAGGAACCACCAGAGTATTAGGGAACACAAAAACACTAATATATGCATGGCTGCTTAGTTGTGTAGGATTGGTTTCTGGAGTTTATGGACTAATATCACCCAGGCCTTTGATTCCTTTTCTTTTTTTTTTTTTTGGTGTCAAAAGGAGATGATCCCAAGACTACATATTAATTGTGGGTAATTAAGGTCAAGGTAAGGGATAGGCTTAGGCTATTTTAATTATCCTCTTTGAACCCCAAGCTATAACTATATATTTTACTTGGGATCCTAACACAATATAATATGCATAATGGGTTATGGGTCCCACCACTGAATTTGTTTTGGGTTGATTCGTTTTGTAGCACACAGCAAAACTATAGCTTTGTTTTCACAGTTGTGTTTGCAGTTTTGTTTGTATTATTGTATACTATTTTTATGTAAGCCTGCTGAAGGAGCAACACCTACTGAGTGATATCATGCTGTGGTGTTACATGATATTGCACCTGCACTGTTGTGCTGTGAATTAATAAAACCTGGATGCCTGTCTATGTATTTGTAACCAAAATCCATGTCTCTCTCTCTCACTCTGTCACAGCAGACTCACACACCCCCAGTATCAGATCTGCATCTCCTATTGTATCATTTTATTTACACTACGAAACATACATTAGATGCACATGTTTTTTTCATTTTCCATATACTAGGTTGTGTTTCACGATTCAGAACTGTAAATGAAACATACTATTGACAATATCATTCAGGCATGCTTTATTTTATTACAACAGAACAGAAATGATTACATTTTGCATATATGTGTTTTTTCAAATCGGCAGCCGCTTTCAATTTTTAATGCAAGTGATTTAAAAAATGCAACCAATTAACATAAGAAAACAAATTATAATTGTCAACCATTACACCTGTTGATTTACCTAGGATTTGTAGCATGTGAAAAACGGAAAAGGGTTTTCATAAAGTATTGGTGATTCCTTTTTTAAAATTTTATTTAAGGATGCTAAGCATTTTTCTGCTGAGGGGATTGATTCAAAGTGATTATTTTAAACAGCTGCTCATTTATGAGTTGGTATTTTTTGGATAAAAGCTGAGATCATAAGTGATCAGATAGCCATCGTTATAAACATATAACTTATGGTCTGGTGGGTTGTAATTGATACCATGCAAGTATTCCATCACCTTTTTAAACGGAATGCTAATTTTGGTGTCTTGGTTTGTCTTGGTGTCATACATGTAAAATATCTCTTCCTGTCTAGTTGTTATAGTCTTGGTTGCATAGAGAACTCCACAAACAATGAAAGCGTTGCTGGCAGCAGGTTTATACTGTCCTGTCACCCAGGTTTTCTCAACACTAAGTGTTGTTTCATTAAGCTTACTGATCACAATGTTCCCTGTGCTTTCTTCAGTTGCATATATTGCCCACAGACCACTTTCATCCACAGCCAGATCAATATCCTGCCAGGGTGTTCCTGAATAGGAAAACCTGTTATTGAAGGCTGCACCTGGGAGCTCCTTTGTTAACACAATACCATTTGTGTCGATGTCAACTTTACGAATATTTCTTGAATCCCTTAAGTTGTAGTACAAATTATTTTTATACATCACCATGCCACTACCTTGAGCCAAATGACCACTGCCAAGTTGGTAGTCTTTTGGGTTTTTGTACAGCAGTAAATCATCAAAGGACCCATACTGTCTATAATAGTCCATGAATCTCCCATCCCCCAGAGGTGCTTGCCAGTAGAGGTCCTTCTTTGGGGGGACAGGGGCAGGATCTCTTCCCCAGGCACCAGCTTTGTATGGAAATCCTCTCCAGTTCAGCTGAACAACAAATGGCTCGCTAATGTTTGAAACAAGCCCATGGTTGCAGCTTCCTGTGTTGGACAAACATTCATCAAGTTTCTTAAAACTGACAATATATGTCTTTCTAAAAGGTTCACTACTGGCTGTAACTACACATTGAATCACTAATCAAGCTACAGTACACTTACACGTGCATTTTTAAATCAAATTTGGTACATTTTAATTGTATATTAAATATTAAGGCTGGACCTAAGTCTGGGCAGCACTAAAAAGATTTCTAAATTACAAGCATATAAAGTGAAGTGCATTATCCACCATCTCTGACACAGACCTTGAACAAGTTACTGAAATTCGAGACGTTGTTGAATTTATTTTTATTCCTCATGTCTGTTCTGCTCAAAAAATAACTCAGTGCCATCTCAACTCCACCCCCCTGGTGTATTTTTTCAATGGCAAGGTGTACAATATCAAAATTAAAGATGTACTTTCTGTTTCATGTTTTAATTAAATTAATTTAATTTAGGATATTTAATTAAAAAAAATAATAATAATAATAATTTTTGCCCTAAACATGATGTATGCTTTTTTTTTTTTCAAATCCACTGTTTTACCTGGATTATAAATGCCCTGAGGTGTTGCATACATATTATATGAATACTTATTCAATTAAAGTACACCCCCTGCCCTCCACCCCCATTTAGTCTTGTGTGAATGGGACACAGTGGGTGGGGGGGGGGGGGGCATCACCTGGAGATTCTCCATAACAACCTGCACCAGTAGGGCTAACTTCCCCCACCCCCTCTGTACTGCAACAATAGTTTGACATTTTAGTCCTAAAATCATTTTTCTTATGATCTTGAGCAACCTTAAAAGCAAATTCCGAAGCAGTTTTGTGAGTAATTATAATTTGTTGTAATTGAAGAATAAAGTACTAACCATAAACAATCGGGGGTTGAGTAGGATTGGTTTGATTTCTGATCTCCTGGCATCTCTCAAGTCGCTTCTTCAATGCAACAACTTCACGACGAATAGCAAGGACATTGTTTTTGTCAAACTTCTCCAGTTTAGTGATTGCAAGTGTCATATTCTTTAACTGTAAAAACATATTAATTCAATTTATTTTGATTAAAGAAAAATTATAATGGTAATGTATTTAAAATAACATACTTTTGGAAGATTCAATGGCAGAAGCCTGTAACATGACATTATGAGTAAATGCAGACATTAGATATTAACTTGTCAAAATATACCTCAGTAGACAGTTGTTCAATAATGCCATTGCTGTCAGCAACAGTAGCCTTCATCTTATTGGTGAGGGACTCCATCTGTCTAATTTCAAGTTTGAGCAATTCGAAATCTAACTCGGAGTAGGAAACAACATCATTTTCCATGGTCTCCACTCTAAAAGTGAGGTTTTGCATGCGATTTTCATGAATTGATAATTTACTTGCAAATTCCTGTATCTGTGGGGGAAAAAAAAAAACATTTCAGATATTATTAGATTATTATAAAGCATTGAAAATGCTTGATCATTATAGGAGTGAATTTATCCAAACACATATTCCTTATTATTGCTGAATAACATCACATTCTGTTTTACTTTTTATTTGTTTTTGTCAAACACTGCATTAAATGGATGCTTTATATCATTTCCATTTTCCCAAATTGAATGTCTGGCCAGTTTAATATCCTGTTCTGTGTGAGTCTCTGTTGTTGTCTAACTATTCCAGCAGAGCAGTCCTTTCACAGCACATTTACAGCTTGGTTCATGGCACCATCCTTACTTAAATATATATCATCAATAGAATTATTTTATTATGTACCTTTTTTATCTGCATATGTTGGGCAGATTAAAATCTAGTGTTGGGGAACTTACTTTTAAAAATAATTTGAACAAAATTGTAACTAGTTACAGTAATTTATTACTCTGAAAAAAAGTAATAGTTACCGTTACAGTTACAAATAGTTACTTCTCAGGGACAGTTTATATTTTACAGAGATATCATATGTTTTTTATGGGCTGATCAGGCTGCACTTCAAAATATTCTTTGAAGATTCCCTTCTCTGATGTCATTTTCTAGCAAAATTATTTGAAAACTGAAGCGATTTCTAATTTCCACATTATGTGTCAGCTGTAGTCCTTTTTATTTTTATTGTTTTTCACATAATATGTAATCGGTCACCAGCCACACTGTAAAGGATGTGTGTGTCTCAGGTACCCATTAGTTTCCTTTTTTGTAGCACATTTTGTTTCCTGTGTGAAAAAGGAACCATTACAGTTACAAGTTACTGAAAAATGTAATCAGATTACAGTAATGCATTACATGTAATGTGGTACTCCCCAACACTGTTAAAATCTGATACAGAAAGAATAGTTGGTATGACCTTTATGAGTTCCCTCTCCACAGTAGTCGACAGAGAGACTGACAACATTTCAAGTTGTTCAACCCTGTCTACAGGAAATGTAAGGTCCGGATAACTGACTGTGCAGTAGCAGAATCCATTGGGATCCACACTCCCACTGACGTTGCCAGCTACCATCTGAAAGAAAACCAAAAAACAGAGCATTTAGTGTTTTCCTCAAGGTAAATTACATATACATTGTTTATTTATGTTTCCTAAATATCCATGAATGGTAGCAAGCACTTTTATGTAAATGTCCCTCACAAAACTGATTACATTTTTGGTTCTGCAAGCGGCATCCCTGACTTTATAAAGAAAATGGATATGCTTAACAATCCAAAACTGCAAAAAAAAAAAAAAAAACTATAGAAGGAACTAGATAGTGTAATTATCGAGGACTGGTCTCATAAAACTGATGGTTGTCAGATCAAATCAGTGCCCATAGTGGTCTTACACCCTAATTACAGTATTATGGCAAATGTTTTCCATTTTAGGTCAAACCCCTGTATATACTGCATTTTATGTGGTAAAATTATGATTTGTAATGTAAAATATATTTGAGAGAATTGTATGGAACTGAACCAAATCAACCCATAAACAGCACTAAATGTGGAAGGGAGTCCATCCAGTTTTCTTTTCCTGGTCTTCCACACTGTTAATCTGGCAATCCACTGCCTCTCCAGGAGGCTCTTTAATCCCAGCACCCTAACCCAGCCAGTGCTGCCCCTTTTTCTGTTTGGATGTTCAGCCCGTCCAGTGGTCTACTAAACATGCTACAATGCATACTGTTGGAGGAATAGTGTGCTCATCTTCTACAGTAAAAGCTTTATCAGCATAAATGATTAGTGCATGTATAAGATGTCTTGAGTAGATCATAGGTCTCTTGATAGACTACAAAAGTGTGGTATTCTATTAACACAGAAACATATAATGAATAATACATCCTGGAAACAATCTACAAAAGCATACTTACAGCTGCAGTCTCTTGGGTTGTGAGGATGCTGCTCAGCAGCAGGATGTGTAAGCTTGCTGTGAACATCTTCTGTGTGTGTCATTGTGCCAGAGAAAGGAGTGGGCTTATATATCATCTTTCTGGAAACCACACATTCATCATCTTGACAGTGCTGGCAATGATTGATTAAGAAGCTAACCCTGAACTGTGAGGCATTGTTTTCTTACTGCCTAAATGCAGTTAAAAACAATGAAAACATTGTTGCGTAATATTCCCATACTCTTGGCAGATTTTCCCTTTGACTACAATCAGGTCTTAAAAGCAGAAGAGGGTATCATGTGACGCATACTTTGAAGGGAAGGGATCTACAATGCTTGACCTACATAACTTTTTATGGTAAAGGTGTTAAGTTCCCTACAGTTTTAGGTTCCCTCATTTAAAAAAAAAATAAAAAAAAAAAAAAAAAAAAAAAACTGCCATTTACTACAGTATTACACAATAAATACTACAATTTCCATTATTTTATTTTATTTTTTTTGTAAAATGTAGTTAATTGCAGTATACTAGTAAATACTGCAGTAAACCTCTGTAAAACAGAGCTCAACAGCTCATACCTTCTGTTCTGGGATTCCAATGTTATTGTAATATTCAGCAGGATTAGCTATAGTTAATATATGTTATACTGTAGGAAAAAAAGTGATAAAACAGAAAATGGATATGATGTACTTTCAAACAGTATAAAAACATTGCAGCAAACACTGCAGTATACCTCTGTCTACTGTGATATAGTGTTATAATACTGTGATATAGTGTTATAATACTGTAATTGAAGTAAGTCATATTAAGCATTCTAAAACTTTAGAATATCATAACATGCTTGTATTTACTAGATATGTTGTTTACAGTATGTAGAGTAGAATACTGCAGTAAATTATATTATTTACTTATGCAGAAAACAAGTAATTGTATTGGAGAGCACAAGTGATACAGATGATCACAATAATGAGTAATATACGTAACAATAATTACAGTACAGTACTTTACTTTTGTTTTTTTTAGAAAAAGTCACCCATTAACACTCTAATGAAAAGGAATCTCCTGGTAAAACACAGCAAATAAACCTTATAGAGTGAAGCCTCTGGGTATGAGGGGCCGTTCAATTAAAAAATGGCAAACTAAATATGTCATGTAGCAAAAAAGATATAACATATAGCAAAAAGGATATATCATGTAGCAAAATGGATATATCATATAGCTAGAAAAGATATAGCATATGGCATATGGCTATTAAGAATTGTGTAAAGACAAGAGCACAATTTTCTTCATTGAAAATAATTTCTTGTGATATTTGTATTAATCATGGACTTAATACACGTCTTATTTGTATTTGGTTTTTTAATTGTTTTCACCATCTATGAAGAGTCCATTGAAGACATTGAAGATTATTTATTTCCTTTGAAGTCCTGTTTGAGGAGCTTTACACAAATCGAATCTTCAGGAGACCCAAGTCTTATGGAAATATTGCTTCAGAAACTAGAAAGCTATCGTGAAATCGCTGCAGCATTTTTAAGTGCCTGTTTCTTTTCCTTTAATGAAAACAATGGACTGGTTTCCATTTTGGAAGAAATCCTAACCAGCCTCTCTACTGCAGTGGAATTATTAAGAAATAAGATAAACTCCATGTCTGTTAACTCTGATGGCAATGCCTACAGAACCCCAACAATAAGATCTGGATCCTCTGGAAGACCAATGTCAAAAGCATACTAGTGATAATATGAATAATACATCAAACTAAGACCACAGTTAGCAATAATTATAATAATAATTATTCTTATTATTTGAGAGTTATTTTATATTGTATTTGCTCTTAACTGTACTGTGATTCTTGAAACGTGTATATTTTGTAACATCTGTAAGTCGCCCTGGGTAAGGGTGTCTGCTAAGAAATAAATCATAATAATATTGATTATAGTGAGGATCAGGATTTATGAGCATGGTGTCATATAAAGTACTGAATTTTTATAAATTATGCATTATAACAGACATTTTCCTATTATTAGTACTGAATAATATTCACAGTGAAATTACTCGGATCACCTGAACTATTTTTCTCTGTTTAGATTCAAGGTTGCTAGACATCAGATACACCATCTTCGAACTGTTGGCATTTCTTGGACGGCAATTGGAAGATGCCTTGGGATCAGTGTTTCTACGCTGCATCGGAGAAGAAATGAATTTGAAATATGCACTTCACACAAAAGCAGATTTTCTGACATCAGTGACAACAGACTTGACCATGAGCTAACCAACATCTTGCAGCTCACACCAAATGCTGGAGGATGTTATATCCGAGGTAGTCTTGTACAAAGGGGATTAAGGGTTCTGAATGACTTTCTGGTTTGGATCCAGTTGGTCGAGCGATAAGAAGGCAAAGAGCAATCAGAAGAAAAGTCTACCATTGTTATTTTTTTCTGTGATTTTCTTTATTGTTTTTATTCACGCTTGCAATTCAACCGCTGAAATAATCACTCAAAATCCAGTGTCCAATCAACTGTCTCAGTAATTAGGTGATTAAGTGCATATGCTTCAGTCATAGTCACTCAAGCGTGTCATGGTCAAGGGTGAATGATCGAGTGATTAAAAAGAAACCAAAAAAAGTTTATTTTGATGCTCGGTATATATATGAAGTAATTTAAAAAGTCAGTAGGTGGATTTAAGAACATGTCACAAGTCATTTTCTTCAATCAGTGTTAAGTTTATTTTACATTATGCAGGAAGTCAGATTCCAGACACAGAACATGCAGATTCCAAGTTTGTACAGTTTACAGGACATTCAATATCCTGTTGTACAGAGTGTTTCCACTCCCCTGTTCCTGGCACTGAACCAATAGTACAGGGACAATGTTCTGTGGTTGCACCTCTGTCTTAGTACTGTGTGTGTAATGTTTTTGTGTTGTGTACAAAAGATGTGACTAGTGTCATGTGCTGAGGTAGCCTTGAAAATTGCTTGTCAGCATAACATTTTCTCTTCAGATGTTAGCTAGCTATTGTCATGTAATCTTGGATGTTTCTATTTCCTCAGCCACCATCTGTCGTTTGTAAGGGAAGTTGCTGTTAGCTTCCTGTTTTTCTCAAGAATATGCAGCTTGCAGTCAATTATTGCCTGCTTGCAATAAATGACAGGCAAGTAAGCTGCAGGCCCAGAGTCTGTGACTCTAGCCCTTACCAATTGTCAGCCGTGTGTGCAATTTTGGAACTAGCAGTAAGCAATCTCCAATGTTAGTCGCTTTCAGAAAATAACACGATTGTAGCTCTGCCAGTCTGCACGCTTAGCAATCTGCTATGCAATACTTATTTAATGGTTAATTCATGTTCTCCAATGATTATATATATATATATATATATATATATATATATATATATATATATATATATATATGTGTAATTTCCTTTATCGAAATAGAAATTTTAGTTTTATAGCTAAATATTGCATTGTTGCAAAACCGAACGACTGATGGTAGCTAACATTCCAAGCTTTTCACAACCGTAACAAAGCATCATATTGTACTGTATAGAGTAAGTAAATAAATAATAAATACTGGGTCAGTCAGTGATAGAAGGTGAACGAGTATTTAAAACCTACACGTACACTTAGGCTGAGAGACTGTGTGCCAGAGCAGCTATAAATAATCTGATGTGACAGATAGGCATAACAGGGGCGAGGTTGCGTGCTTTAACATCCCAATTCCCGACTTTTGTGATTTTGAATTGCAACCTAACAAAGTTTCTGTTACTGAATATTATATTTATATAACATCACACTTGCATTCTGAGGATTGATTCAATTCAAAGTCTGACACAGTAGAGTTGAGAACATTTTGGAAGTTTAAGAATGTTGCAGCATGTGTTTGCTTCTGGAAACTTTGATACATATCCCTCAATTTTGACCTCAATGTTGAAAACAATGCTTGGTGGTGGCTGAAAACCTAGTGGTGGTTTCTTGTCAGCTCCAGTAATGAAAGACAAAATTTGCTTGAATGACACAGTAGTTAGGTGACTCTTCTAAAATAGAAGAAAACAAGGTTAAAGTACCTGTAGCTGAGAATAGAAAAACTCCACCAATCCATCAGAATCTATCTAGGTTTAAAAATCCTACTAACTATGTGAACTCTAAGTGATTTTATTTTTAAATAAAACAATGCACTAATACACACAGTTTTTAGTAGCAGTTTTACTTCTTATAATGAAAAAAATTAAGTTGAACACCACTCAATTTCTGCGGGTATGCATTTGAGAATCATTCGTTAATTTTGTGAATCCCTCACTATATCATTATCAAATTGAAACTAGGATTTCAGTTAGCTAATGATATAGCCAGGGATTCACAAGTTTTCTTGGTTAGTATTTTCATAAGAAAAAATACAATTAAATTCCACATCCAGGAGGTAATCTCTCCAATAACCAACAGTTCTTTCTTCATCTTTTCTTGTATTGCTGCCTGATATACTCAATGACATCACAAACAGTTGTGATAAGGGTTCAGAAGTCAGGAGTTCTTCCTTCTAGCAGAAAGAATCTTCAAACAGTACAGTATGAGCAATAATGGCATTGATCACTCCAAGGGATTTTAGGCTTTCCTTAAATCTGAATTAACAGTTTGTTAAAAACTTATAACAAGAAAATCAAATAAACATCAGTACGATTAGAATTATTAATTCCATAATGATAATAATTTTGTTGTTGGTTTAGATACATCACTGCATTGTGAAGAGCTCTAATTTTAATTCCGAATAAATATTCAAAATTAAAATTAGTTCTCAATCAGCTATTTTTTTCTAAACCAAATCAGGAGATTCATTGAAGAGTTACATACCTTGCTAGTGAATTCCATGTACGTCCAAACACATACCAATCATAAAATCTTTGGCAATCATGTGTTTTGTCCTCTAAACTTTTAACAGGGTGCAAGTAGCCTGCAGATGTAGGATAGTGTTGCTGCATTCTCCATCTGATAATTCAAAAAAAAAAAAATGCTCATAAATATTTCCAGAACAAGACCTTTATTATATGTCCAACCATAGTACTTTGGAATATTTTTTTTTTTACACATACACAAGTCAAAAACAAACCTCTTATATCAGCAGTATTATTTTGGGATCACTGATGTCTTTAATAGATGGCTTGGTGTGAGGAAGACCATAGGCAAGACAGTCATACAAAGTCTTAGAAATGAAGTTAGGAGCTGGCCCACCATGGACAAAAGAAACAGCAATCACTCTTCCAGCAAGGAAGTATTCATCATTCCTCATTGCTAGCGAGAGCCACAATATCCCAACTGTTTTCCCAGAGATTCGGTTTTGCGCAAAAGAGCCAACTTCCTTTTTTTTTCTTTAAAAGTTGGTATGTTTCACATGTCTTTTGTCAAGGGAAAGTCTGTTTGAAAACAGTGGAGGTACTTATAAGCTTTTGATGCCATGGTAACTATACTCACTTACTGTGTTTGTGATGTCATTTACTACATAGTTGATGATGTAACGATCTGCTATTCCTTTCTATTGAACAATTTTTCTATTGTACAATTTTTGGATAAAGGTGTCTGCCAAATAAACTAATAATAATAAAAATAACAACAATACATTTTTTTGAAAATCCATTTTAAATCCAGTCTATGTTGTTTTAAGTAGCTACAGGATTGATTTGCTTCAAAATAAGACTCCAGTTAAAAGAATAATAGACTGATTCACATTACAACAAGGTAAGCCAATGTTGCAGTTTTCAGACTTGATGGCTCGCTTGAGGATGTGTACCAGTAATCTGAACTACAGGACAATGCCTTTCCAGTAAGTGTACATCTTAGAACAAAGAACAACTGAAAAACTAGGCCATCAGATATCAGGACCATTGTGAATAAGATCTGGCATATAATTTAAGCTATCCATGATTCTAGAGTCAATCTCAAATGAATAGATAACTACAATATACAGTATGCCACATTATCCTTTTAAAGGAATAGTTGTCTCTTGTCAAATTTGTTGAATTGTCGTATTTCAAAAGTGTTTCGTAAATATAGCCCATAGCTTTGTATGACATGCAATGCTAATAAAGACCATTGGATTTTGAGTTGAATTGAATTGAAAGATAATTGTGTTCTCTCCATTCCTTCCTTCCCATCATAAGCGTATTTCATCAAACAGCTGCTGGATAGTTTTATGTGTCCGGACACACCTTAAAAAATATTACTTCTTTCAAGAGTACAAAGTTGACTGAAATAGTAAGGTTTGTTAGTCTGTGTGAACAGCACTCTGTCCTGTAAGGGATATGTGTTATAGCATATGAAAGCTGAGAAATGTTAAGATTACTTGACTGCTTTTTGGAAATTATGAAAGAAAGGAATTGTATTGGCAGATACAGTACAATGCTTTTGTTGATAAAGAGGATTTCTTTGTTTTTTTTTGAGGGGGGGGGGTGGGGGTATATTTTTAAAGAGTGAAAATCTCAGCGATAAAAGCCCCACGTTAGGCTGTATATCTGTCCGTTCAACTGTAATTCAGGAAGTAATTGTAGAGTATATATCTAATGAACCACTTGTCCAATTGTGATACAATCTTGCTAAGGACCATCTTTGGCTCACATTATTGAGTGTATCACAATCTGGGGTATATGGAGTCCCCTTTTTGTCTGCTTGAGTGTCAAACTTGCATTTTTACCTGTAAGGCAGCGGATATTGAGCAAAGTGATCAAGTGATCAAAGTGAATTTGAATTTACGGCATGGAGGTGGACGAATGTCACATTTGTTACATTACCTATAACCCCTTGACAAGCAATGCATGAAATACAGAAATATATTCAAACTTTGTATACATGAAGACCAGTCCCCTATTCAGACACCAGCAATGGAAATCCCTAGCTGTGATAGAAGATCAAGGATACAAAGCATTTTACAGCACCCTCTTGTGTACATTCAGGCTGAATAGATCACTAGGGCCTCTCCTCTCCTCAAAGACAGTTTAATAACATAAGGTAGATACAGAGTCTCGCTGAAGAATGACCTGAGCACACTTCAAATGCATTAGTATTTTAATTCAACCCTGAGCAGGAATATTCATTCTAAGCAGCACAGATCAGGACTCAGGAGAACACCTCACAGTATCAGGTATAAAAGCAAATGCAACTTCTTTAATTGTATAAAACTAGAAATAAATGTAGTTGTTGGAAGGGACAGTTTAATTTTTGTACAGAGTAGTTTCTTTCATGTTTTATACCTTTTTTTATAAATGATTTTATTCCTTATTAACAAGGTGTCTTTTTAAAAAATGTGTCTTTTTGCACTTGCTTAAAAAAGGGCCCACTTTGTTAAAAACGTTGCTGTGTTAATGTGTTGTATACCTTTCCATTCATGTGCAATATTTAATTGTGTGTGCTTTTCTGGGCTATGAACTACACCACGATTGGAAAATAAAAGGAATAATGTTACCTACTGCAGCATGTGAAGATGCAGTATTCCAGAGTGAGTTTCCAGCCTGGAAGTGCAGAAATGAAATTAATAATAATGATACTTACCCAGTGGGCTTACAACCATGATCTTCATCCTCTTTTAGGACTTTCTGGTGCATGCTTTTAAATGTTTATAATTATGTAACAGGGCGGGGGCTGGGCGTGAACCAGCGACCCTGTGCACCTCAAGTGACGTCTCAATCACAATGCAAAAGAGCCAGGACAGGACAGAACCTGCCATGGCAGTGCATCACACAACTTCCAGGTACACTTACACATACTAGAGAAGTAAAAAAAAATGTACAGGAGACAAATGTGTTGGCTGGTGTGTTTCTGTAGTTATTGGAAAGACAAAAACATCGTATCACAAGAGGGCGCTGTGGAAGTGGCCAATGCTTCCATTCAGTTCAGTTATATTGTCAAACTGTCTCCATGTTAGATTAGAATAGATCAACCTGCTACTATCATACATGAAATGTTGATGTGTTATAATTATCCAGTGTATTTAACCCTTAAAGAGATATTGTGCACCACAGGAAACACCCTCCTTAGTACACACTTCCAACGCTTCACACACCTTTGTCAAGGGAAAGTATGTTTACAAACAAACAGTGGAGGTACTTAAATGATTTTGATGCCATGGTAACTGCATTTACTTATTTCTATTTAAATCTATTAATAAATGTGTGATGTCATTTACAACATTGTTAATGATGTAACAATCTACTATTCCTTTCTATTTAAACCTTCAGGCATCATGGTATTAAGTCTATTTATCCATTTATTTTCCTTTATTCTATTGTATTGTACATTATCTAATGTTATTCTTCTAAAACTACAAATTGTTGGTCATTCATGTTATGTTCATTTTTTGTAGTGTTGAAGTATTGGTTCATTTACTTTTCTATTTCTTACGCATTTGATAGGTGATTCTGTATTAATATATGCAATGTTGTATATACAGTATATACTGTATGTATACAGACCACATATATATTTTACTTGCCTGTTAGAACCCAATAGCTGAGTTTATGTTTCTTAGTTTTGAAAGACATCACAAGTCTGCAGTTTGAAACCAGTCAAGCATCATAGAATCCGACCAAAGAGAATCATGCAGGGAAAAGAATGGTTGAAGTGCACTGAGTAAAAGAGTGCCCTATTGTGACAGCAAGACTCTCGGGACACTTGTGATTATGTGAGGGGAGACGAGGTTAATCACGCCCAAATACACCATACAGAGGACTTATTTGTAAAGGTTCTTTGAAGGGAATAAGCCCCTAACTAGAAACAAATCACATCTCGATTCTTTAAGGAAATGTGGAAGGATAACGGGGTCTTTGTGTGAATGGCAGAGGTTCTTAAACCCCACACAAACTGGCTTATTACAAAACTCAGGAATTAATTGTCACATTTGGCAAATCCCCTGTAAAACGTTTCCTCTGTGTTGGTGTGAAAAGGAACTAGATTTTGTATTTCTTCTCAAATTCAAAACAGTCTCAAATTGTGGAGCAAATGATCATCAAGAAGACTTGAGACATCTTTGGGTTAGTCACTTTGAGGGCTACAGGAGCTGAGAAAGCATGGATTTACAGAGCAGACTTGCTTGGTTCCCATCACAAAGTAGGTGGAACAGTTCACCTGAGACTGATGAGCATACATTTGCCCACAGCAGTAGCCACAACACACAAAGTACACTAAACCATACTGAATATGCCTATCGGAGTACAATTGACAGGCTCGTCAAAAGTCACCCCCCTGGTTTTACCAGCGGAGAAGAAAAAATGTACTTGCAGTTTCACATAATGCTGACACTTGTTTTTCAGATCATCAAGTCAGAAAGCATAGAACAATTTTACATCTGAGATAGAGCATACCATCTGTATTTAGCATGGCTATCTGCAGGGAACAAGAATGCAACTTGTAATCATATCATGCATGATGGATCCACTAGGATTATGATCCCTATAAAAGTTTACTACAGTATTCCTTGGCAAAAACATTTCAATACAAATGTGATGTTAATTCAAAGGATATTAATAGGAGCAGGTTTAGTGGTTTCGAGCAGTTCTTGAGCACTAGAGCAATGTGCAGTGTCTGTAACTTTACTTTTCAGGACATAAAGCAAGATAGCTTAGTGTAGTGTTTCCTATTCCCAGTTTAACAGGGCTCTTCTCATTGGAGGAAATCCATTCTTTGCTACTGGAGGGCAGTATAACAGAGTGCAAATAAACCAGAGTGGACTGTACGTAGTTGCAGATAGTTATCCCTCATTAAGCATCATGAGCTTGGTATTCAAACTGAATTTTAAATGAAAACCCATATGGGGCACTACATTTTTAAGCATGTTTGTTTTGTCCAAACTGTAGGGAATGTTTTTTTTTTTGTTTTTTTTTTTATCAGCCTAGGGAGTTGTGTGCAGCCACCAGCTGGCGCACAAAATCACGAGGTACTCATCTGTCTGTACAGCTGATAACATCCTGGATCCCTTCCAGGCTCCCTTTGCTAGAGTCGTGACCTTGCTGACCTGTTCTTTAAAGTGCTGACACTACATTCCGTATACAAAGATCAAGTCAATGCTAGATTGTGGATCATCATAGCGCATTGGGACTGTGAATATCTATCCCTTAAGCCAGCTGGCTTCCTCTATCCACTAGGGTGTTTTTTTCCAGCAGGACTCCTACTTCAGTGAGAGCTATGGCTGTACCCTGTAAATGCACAAACTAAAATACAAGCTCAAGGCACAATGAAGATATTAGGAGGGGGACATCTGGACAGCAGCTTGTTGGTCAATGACATCAATGGGTTCCTCTCCATTCACCTCCAGGCATGCCAGCAAGCATTGGCCTGTGTTTGTATATAGATCTGCTATCAGTATAGCCTTGGTCATTGTTAATATATAGTAGATACAGATATTTAAAAATACTATCATACTATCATTCATTGCATTGTGGAGAGACAGTAAAAGGGAATAAAAGAAACTGCAAAGGTTCATGGCTGTAGCTTTGTTCTCTGGATCCATCTACAGTGGTAATCATTTTGTTCCAGTATGAAGCAAAGAGATGGAAGTTAATTTCACTACAACAAGGCTTGATGTTGATGCTGGTGTGACATTTTGTTTTTGAACTGGTAGCACAGATACTCTTATGTGTTCAAATGTATTGTAGAAGGTAAATATTACAGCTATTGTGGAAGTGTGATCGCAAGAGTACTTCGTTGCTGACTGACAACAACAACAACAACAATCTACAGGTCTTTTGGTTTTGTGAGAATGCTCGAACATGATTGATTGAACATGATTAAAATCAAAGGCGTGCTAATTAGATTCTATCCAGGTTTCTTTCAAAGATGGTGGATCCATACCATTTCCAGAGAGATTTCTGTATTGTTTCCACTGACTTCAATTGTATTGGCAGTCCCATGGAAACTGAGCAGTGTAAACTGAGGCACAGTATGTATTGTACTGGAGGTATAGGTTATTAAGGGTCTACAGCAAAGATAAGCAACCTGGAATCGTGCCGCTTTCTTCTCCATTGCTGGACTTTATTCCAACCAGTTCCTTAAATATGTAGTTGAAGATCCAAGGTTACCGGCCCATGTTCTGCTGAGAAAATAATATGATCCGATCATGGAGGTCTGGGACAGAGCATCAGAGAAGCCCTTCATTTTCCTGATACAGCACTGCTTCTTTACAACTAATGAAAGAACCCTTAAATAACAAAGGAGTTCTTTAAAGAGCACAAAGGAGCCCTTATTCCTCTGAAGCCCCCTATCTTTAAAATGTTAAGAATGTATTTACCCAAGGTAGCTCAGCAGAGATGCCATCCATTCAAACCACTCAACTCTCCAAGAGTTGGGGCAAAAGGGCACGTTTACTAACCTATCGCGCCACCTCTTTTTGGACAAAGGAAAATAAAGCTGTTGTAGCAAACAAATGAATGACTCAGAATGTTAATTACTGTGTGCACCAAAGCAATTCATTTTTCGTTGTGTAACACTCAAAGTCTGTTTCCCTATACAATGGAACATAAGGTTGCCTGACCCACTGACACAGTTAAAACAAAATAACCCAAATCAGGATATTTTTTATTTCACAATATTTTACTGTTGTTCCTGTTCCAATGCTTGAAATAGATTCCTTACCTCTTACTAGTATTAGCAATGTTTATTTCTTTTGGCTCTTTGTTGTGTTTTATTTCAAACACAAGGCTTTTTAAGCTGCTGCTGCTTTGGTACCAAAATACTTCCTTCAATCAGGCCATGTGACCTACTACACAGGAAGTGTTTGGACACCATACCAGGAAGAACCTGTACATTCAAAATGAAAGTAAAAATACATGTAAAGAATGTGTCTTCAACGCAAAAAGTAGAGCCTGTGATCCTGATGCCAATGTTAATAAGTAAGAACATAGATTTTATTGTTTGGATTCGATGGATAGATTAATATTGCCTAGCTTTGTATAGTAACTCTCATACAAATCTTTAAATAGCCAAAAAAGTTCAAGTTCGGTTGCTCAGTGGATAGCACCATGATCCAGTTTAGCAATACCCCATGTCTCCATTCATTCTAACTATGTCTGTTGATTTCTGTATATTCAATTTTTGTGATAATCAACCATTTAGACCATTTTGACCCCAGCTGTAGAGAATCAGTCATGGTATAACTCTAATAGAGATGTTCTTTGTCAGTCCATCAGCCCATATACAGCAATCTCTCTAAGAATATACTTTCAGTAAACTACTTGACACCACCTTGACAAAGTTCCATCTGTCTTTCTTAACCCTTTCTGTTTTCAACACCACCAGCCGAGATTAATACCCTTGGTCTGTTAGATGGCTTACATCAAGAGTTGCAGTATCAACAGCACAATTATTAGCACAGAAATGTAATTTCAAACGCGCTCCTTGCTTGAGAAAATATGCAGGAATCAGTATGAAATGGTTTAACTTGTATACGGTGAGGTTAGTGCCCTTGTATTTAATGCAAATGCCACATACTGTATACTAGTTCGACTACAGTAAACCGTTAATACGTTTTATTTAGTTGCAGTCAAGGGATGTGAAGGGGCGGGGTTACAAACATTGAGACAGGACAATTTATATATACCGAAATACGCACAGAAATGTGTGTCACACTGCTGGTAGGTGACATAGTGGATAAATGGTTCTGAAAAGCTCACCTCCTCCTCAGTCCTTTGCTTTGCTGTCTTAAAGCCTAAACCAAGGATACCAAAAGTCCTGCAAATGTTTCCTGGCGAACCGTTAAAGTTCAGTTTGAAACAATTTATCATAATAGTTAACATTTAAGGAATAAGATACTGTGTGGAAATCCACCCTTTGTCAGTCAAATATGTTTTGCAATTCTAGACAAACAGAATCACCAATAATTGAGTTATTGCATAATCAAGTACCAGAAGACAATACCTTCCTACAAGAGAAGTGGCAATATATGGACACTACAGGAATAATCTGGGGTACCCATTGCAAGATGATAGCTGTTGAGCAGCAGGAACATGCATTCTAGAAACATTAAGAACTGGAATATTGGGGCAGCATTAAACAATGACTGATGCTAACCTCATAGCAGGGAGTAACACAGAATCCATACATAGCAGTGTTCAGTGCAATGCGTGCAGATGTCTCCGTGCCACTATAGGAAAGCACTTGATGTGTCGACCTCCAGCATATGGCAGGGGATAGGGTCAGACAGATAAAATGTTTCAAAGCCCAAACAATGGTTAACAACACGTGAATACAATTCTAACACATTGTAACAGAGTTAGAAATAATGTTGGAAACAGCTTTCAGCTATGAAGAGGAAATCTGTTTTTCAGCTCCACCCCATCCCTTCCAGTTCATTACTGTCATTGTGCACAGAAAGTACTGTTTTTGTACTATCTCTTGGCAATCTGTGCTCCTCTCCTTGCCAGATTTCTAATGACTTTTCAATGATGAATTAGGAGAGTTTGTTGTCTGCTGTCTCTTAAGGATTTTTTTGGCATTTTATCTCTGTCTTCCTCTCAACTCTTCTCTTCTCTGAACACCTTTGTCCCATTCTCGCCTCATCGCTCCCATTGCTCTGGGACTGTGCTTCACCATTCTAACGAGGTCAAAAGATCAACCTGGCGTAAGAAGCGCTCGCAAAACTTAACCAGTTTACATCCCAATAAGATTCATGACAATTTGTAACTGCGATGGTGGTGGACCACCCCAAAGGCACCCTGGATAAATAATTATCTTCATGTTTCATACAAAAGCCTAAACTATAAAGACTGACGCTCTTACCTAGACATTGTATGATACATGCTTTTAAACAATGCATACTTTACAGCATACCCCTCTTCTGTTAACTTGACTTGTTGAGGTGCTATTTTGTAACCACTGTGTGTTGGGCTGTGGAAGGTCAATAAATAATGAATATGTAAAGTGTTGCCTATTGTAAAGTTGTCTGAAAAGTCACATTACAGGCTTCAAGCTGCTTTAAAATAATTATCAATAAAAAATTAAGATTTTTCTTTGGATAACAGGTTGCTACAGCACCTGAACAATCACAAATGTCTCTCAAAAGAAAAATAAAATAATCATCACATTGTCAAGACATATTTGCTTAGTAAGTGCTGCACTAACATTGAACAAGGTGCTTTAAAAATCTTAATGCTGGACCCCCTGTTAAACAGATACATTGAAGTAGTAGAATATGTCGTTCTTTCTACACATTGCTGTTTAAAACAAGCAATTGCAAACCCTAACCCTAACCCTAACCCTAACCCTAACCCTTGAACTGTATATCATTTGCAGTGTTTGCTTATCTCATTGGTCACTCTGCATCTTCTCATTTTCTAATAATATTAAAGAGAGAGGGATTTTTATTTGATTGTATTTATTTTCTTACTGTTAAACAGTCAATTTATTTGGTAAAACTAGATTTAATGTATTGTAAATTTATCATTACTGTGGTCGTTTGTATAATTTATTTAGTCAGATTAACTGCTCGTGTTTAAAACTTTGTTACGAAACTAAGAAACAAATTGAGAGTGCTTAAGAGAGCTTGAGTAGTATCACTTGCTGTTTGGTTCTAGTGTAGTAGGGTTTGTTTACCTTTCAAAAATGCATTCAATTCATTAAATCAAAACACGCTCCTACTGTATGTGTTTAATAGCGCAATCATTTTTTAGTTTTACTCAGTCAAAATTGTTTTTCCTGATCTTGAATCAAAATAGTGACTGATGCTTGACTTCCATAGTATTTTACTTTGTTTAAATAAAGTGCTGCATTTGTTCCAGTAAAGCTTACTAAAACCTAGATAACATACACTTTGACAAAATTGTCTAATTTGTTCTACTGTACCTGTGGAGATGCTAAGAGGCTTACATCATCTAGCCCTTATGGATGATTCCATTTGGAAGCACTAAAAATGACAAATGGGTAGTGATTTCCATAAGGGCTAACAGCATGTAGAAAGTGGTTGTCAGTCATAGGGTTAGGAAAACAAGGATAAGGGAGTTTGGTTTTAATTAGAGGATGTTATGTTAGAGCATATTCATTCACAGCATGCAAAGCATGGTCTATCAAGCAACACCAATACCATACCCAGCTTTCCATATCTGCAAGGCTAAGCAACTGCTAACAAAAATTATATTCACATCCAATTGTTTTTTTTTTTCAATGGGGTTTACAAATTATAGCAGGGAACATATTATGTTCAAACTGGTTCTAAATTCTGGTTCTCACAGCTGCCCTTTTGTGTTCATGGCATACGTAAGACATAAATAAAGAAAAATATCAGTATACAGCATATACCTGCTAATAATCAGCACCCACTGGACTCCACGTGGCAAATCATTGTCCCAGGATGTCAATCTCGCATGTCTGCCTCATAACATGAATGTGTCTGTCAGTGAAGGTAGAACACTGTGTGAAATCCCTGGCATGTCTGGATCTCCAACCCATTCAATACCCCCATGGGATGAGCTTCAGTGGTGGAAATGCCAGACTAAATATTGAAAAAGAAAGCATCTGCTTTTAATGTCTTACAATGAAACCGTATGAAAGACAGCTGAGGAACTGTCTGTGAGAAAAAATAAAGAATACTAAGCATACAGCGTGTTAATCCTCGTTCACTGTCCTAGTGTCACGTTTCGTGGAGAATGCCACATAAAATGGAACAGCTAAACAAAAAAGGTCCATCATCATTAATGCTTTGTGTGTCCTAGGAACCTAAATCTGTATTGTGGTGGTTACACAGATTATTTGTTGAAGGCTATACAATACCATTATTATTATTATTATTATTATTATTATTATTATTATTATTATAAAAGGAAAATGTTTTTGAAAATTATTATCACATCCACCTATGAGCGCCATGTGGAAACGCAATATGTCAGATTCTACATTTAGTGGCTTTTGAAGTTCAAAGGATAAAAAATAATGTATATTGATGTTTGCGCGCCAAAACGTGCTCTTGTTTGCAACACTCTAGCCCGCGACTCCCGGGCCTTGGGCTTTTCTCTTCCTATTCACTGCTGATGGATGGGCAGCGCATTGTATTTGATTCTATGCTTTCTTTTCACTGGAGACAGCCCATTCATTTCGGTCGAATGCGGTGGAAAAAAAGTGTTCTTTTTAAGCGTTTTAGGTACTGACGTGTCACTCAAGTGTTCTGCAGCGCTCTTCTGTCTTATCCATTAAATTGTCCTGTCTCAATGTTTGTAACCCCGCCCCTTCACGTGCCTTGACTGCAACTAAATAAAACGCATTAACGGTTTACTGTAGTCGAACTAGCATGCAGTATGTGGCATCTGCATTAAATATTAAACCGTTTCATACTGATTCCTGCATATTTTCTCAAGCAAGGAGCGCGTTTGAAATTACATTTCTGTGCGTATTTTGGTAGACAGTTTAGGTTAAGTAAAAGGCATGTACAGTGCCTGTTTATGCAATTCCTTTACTGTGAATACTTTAGTGTGGCTCTGGAGCAAAGGGGCATTAAAAAGATAAGAAAACAAAAAAGTAATCATATTATCAAAGTATGGTTACCCTCTGAACATGTTTTGAAAAGAGCAGAGCGGCAGGACAACACAGAAAACCGCAGCTCAATTATCATGACTTAGTTTTTATTATATATATATATATATATATATATATGATTTCTGCGATTTAACTGCATATTAACAGCAGCCTGCATACGCACAAATAAAGAAATACATTGTATCTAACAAATAAAGAAATACATTGTATCTAACAAATTAAGAAGTATATTGTATCTAACAAATAAATACAAACTCCCATTTGCAGAAGAGATTGCACGTTTGCAGTTCTGAACACGTAGGTGGTAAATGTACTCGACAGGAGGCTGCACAGGGATACCATTCATAGAGCATTTACATAATCTGTCTCTTTGTAAAAAAACAGACCATCCTTTAACAACCTACCATTCCTGCATTCGCGCGCTTTGGATGGCATGATTGCTTTTAGCAGAAAGATACAGAGTAATTAGAACATCTCTAACCCCTATAGCGAAGAACCGAAAACAACGAAAGAGTTTACTGGGCCCATCTGCTACATTTTAGCGAGGTTATGATAATTTACATTGTATTACATTGTGTTAGTGTCAATTGAAACGAATGCAGAATTTATAGTAGTCCATTACGTTAACAGGGCCAATGCTTTTCAGGTTCGCAATTGCCACTGCAGGTATATTAAGTAATTTCAATAAGACATTAGCCATGTACTGCAGACAAGCGAATAGGCTACGTATTACAGAATTAACGGCAGGCTGTACTTTGAGCAAAAACAACTCTCTCTACAATAAATAAATAAATAAATAAACACTGAAGTGGAAAACAATGACATAAACTATAAAACAGGCAGCTGCTGGCATTTTGAGTTATTTTCTTTAAATCTGTATATTTTGAAAGGTGATAGCGGAAGTTCAGATGTCAGAACCCACAACACAACACGAGCCTCCTTATACCTTATAACACACACACACACACACACACACACACACACACACACACACAAACACACACACACACACACACACACACACACACACAAACACACACACACACACACACACACACACACACACACACTTTAAATCAAGTGTTTAAGAATGAAGCATATATCTGCGTAACAGATTAGGAACATGTTAACACAAACACATATAAAAAAATAAACTATGTTTTCAATCTCTTATGTTTCAATGTTAAACATTTGGTTTTCAGTGTGTTATTAGATTATGTATAAATGTGTGGGCTAAACAAATGTAACACGCAATACTTATTTGGGGTCTATGTAATTATACAATCAACTTTTTGACAATGCATTACAATTCTTAAAATCATAACACCTAATGGAAATGTGTTTGTGTTTCTATTTGCTTTAAAGTTGTTACAGATTCAGTTCATTGAGTAGTAACATCTCATTAAACAAGATAAAGCAAGTATATGTTGCTGAGCTATTAAAACGTTGAGATCGGTGTGGGAAATAGAATAGATGTGTTTCAACACAGAGCCAAGGAAAGAAGGTAAAATAAGAGTTTGCTGAAGCTAGAGACAGAAGAATATTCTAGAACTGCAGCCTGTTCTGTATTACCACGCTTCTATTTAATTCACAATAGGTAATAATGTTCAGTACTTAAGAGACAATAACACTCTGATTAGAAGGAAAGGCAATCAATAACACCTCAAGGGGGTTCAGTTTGTTATATCTGACTGACTGTCAATCAAGCACAATGATGCGTTGGAAGAATGTTTATTTCTTAAAGTTGGAATTTTTTAAAGGCTTAAGAATAGCGAACGCATTAAGTAGAACTTAATCAAGAAATACAGTATTAGGTCTTGTTGTTATCTGACAATCATTTCTAAAACAGAAAAAAATGCATCATAGCAAATTACACCAGTGATAAATAAGAAATGCTGAAAAGAAATTGTATTTCGGCCCACCAGTCTGACTTGGAGTTTGACTTCAGAATGTGTTTTGCATGGTAATCCTCACATTTGTATGCCTGTCTGTACATATACTGTGAGACTGATTCTGTCAAATGGATCCAAAATATTAGGCAACACTCTGAGCGATTTTCACATATTCAACAACAGCCTGTATAGTTTTCATTTAAAAGAATAGGCCTTCGTCGCGTACTTTTAAAATTATATTTTCTTATTTGGGGCAGATGGTTTAAGATCGACAGGTTACTTTCTTTCTTGACCTCCTGCAGATGTTTATATCGAACGAAAGAGATTTGAACACAAGGGAGAAATTATGTAATACACCGTAACCAAATAATCCATGGGGGGGACCACTAACTGCTTTTTTATTGCCCCTGCTAACGCGTCCCGTCTTTCTTTAAGGCTAAAGAGTTATGTGAGTAATTGAGAGAAAGATGAAAGGCTCAGTGAATTCATGTGGTGGTTTGCTATTGTTATGAATACGGGAATGGAGAATGCGTGGAAGAACGGGGTTCCATTTAATATTGTAACACTGCAACAAACTGGACGTTGATCAATTGTCTCCTTTCAGATGTCCCATCAAGCTATTTTCTTTTCCCTAATGAGGTTGTCATGCACTTGTCTTTATTTAGCTATTAAAAGCCTGTCTGCATCTGCTGATGCGCCCCGGTTCGGGGAGTTTTGCACATCGCCTCTGTTAAGCAATCTGTCTCCTTTTCCTGGCCAAATGTTCATCTGATTTTATAATGTGAAAAATACATTATGAAATGTATAGACGCGTAATTCAGTACCTCCAGCATTGTTTCACACAAGAGGAATGCAAGTTCAGTTGGAACCCGCATGTATGCTTTATTATTTTTTTATTATTATTTTAAGAAAATGGTTACATAGGCCAACAACTGCACGATGAACTGAAGTGTCCATTTTTACGTGCCGATGTTGCATTATAAAAGCAATTCATTAATGCTGTTATTAATGCATGGATAATTGTATATGTGTGCTGCTAACTGCTGTAATAAACCCATTATCCTTGCTAACAATACACTTGAATGTGATCCTCGTACAATGTAGGCCTACTTTGATACATCTGTATCATGCAAAAAAAATGGAAATGTATAATGAGAAAGCAAAATGCATTTATATACAGCATTTATATACAGCTACGGATTTATCCATGGGGAAAGGGGACTTGGAAATGGAATGTGTAAATTGGTCGACTCCACAAGAGGTACGTATAAACTCCATTAGCTAATGAGCCAAAACGAGAGGGATAAAGACTTTGTTATATACGATGCGTCTACTTTGTTTCAGTAAAAGTGACCTCGCTTTTGTTCTCGCTAAATGCAATACAATAGGCGAGCACCACATGGATCTATTACGTGCTAAAGACTACTAAGAGCCTGGGGCTGGGGCTGTTTAACCACTAAATGACAAGAATTATACTCTTCTGCTATACTGAAAGAATACGGGTTATTCATTCATAGTTGAGGACGGGGGGCTGTTGTCTTTGATGTGCAGGCTTAAATGTTTCCAAAAGGGAACATTTGTGTGAAATAAAAATGTCTGGAGCCAGTCAGGATTTAAAGCGCCTTTCACTGCCGCCCAGAGTGAAGGATGGGTATACACCGTTTGTTTCTTCTTCTTTTAAAAGTAATGTATTAACTTTAGGCATTGGGCAATGTTTACAAAGCATTTTACTTCGTGCCAAGTTTGCACCATTTTTGTAAAAGTAAAAACAAACGTCTTATTTTACAGAACTAGCAAGAAATAGGTGCATATATTGTAAGAGCTGTATACCCCCTGAGGTAGATATCTACATCTTCTTAACATCGTTTTATTTTATTAAAACAAATAAAAAGAGGTGTAAGCTGCAATGGGTAGATGTTTGGTAAATGTTACCCATTAACGCATCCGATTTTCTAGAGGCAAAATCACAGTCATACTTTTAGCGGAAAAAAGTCACCAGATAATTACTCTAAGGAGCCGGGACTGTATACCACACGTAAGTTAAGAAATGTGGGTTTATTCTTAGCCCACGAGAGTCAGGCTGTGGTCAAATTATAAATATCACTATTCACTAAAAACACAAACGTTCTCTGACCAATACTTTCATTTGCACAGACCGGTAAATGTTACAAATGCAGGTGGGGTACACGTGCATAGTCGGTTTCATTAATATGAAATCTAGGGTTTCAAACTGAAGAACTTAATAAATACTTAATACTCGTCGTATTTCTAAACGGTTATATCTTTTTTTTTTCTAAAATACACAACTGAATACCTTTACCTAGTGGCCCCGTGTGCTATAATCGATTCCACGCACCATCAGTGCGGTTCAATATTATGTAGGTCCCAGCTTGCAGAGCGTTGGTGTTAAATAATACAGTTCAGTCGTTCAGAGCTTCGGTATTTAACTTCATGAATAATAATGTTTTTTCTTTACCTGCTTTAATCTCGTCTAACTTGCTTTATTAAGAATATGGATAAATGTGTGTTGGTATAATGAAACAGGGGTAGCAAGGTAATTAAATGATGGAGGGGCCCTTTAGCGTTGTGCAAACGTTTAAACATTAGGATGATCCCAGCAGGGGCAGGGGGAGATTTGCTGCACAGACGATGCGCTCAATGTGGTTTACGGAAGCGGGGACACGCGAAGACCTTGCAGATGTACAAGTCACTACCTGAATCCCTGGCGAGGGCACTTTTGTTAGCATTGTTTATTCAGTGTGTAAACCTTTTGTATCACAACAAACCTGTGGTCCGATACAAAGCAACCCAGCCTCGCATTTGCTTTGCAGTTTGCTGCAAGATTTATGTATAAGCAAGATTTGTGTATAATGTACAGCCAAAAGTTTTGTATCACCCTATAAAATTGGCAAATGTTGCTTCATAAAGTGGAATGAAACCTGCTGAATAATGTTACATTAACATACTGAATTACATACCGCTTTGTAGTTTTCCATATCCTACGTAAAATAACTGACAAAGAAAAGTGACATTACAAAATCTAACATGAAATACTGTACTATTTTTGTTTTGTTTACATTATGTTAAATAAAATATTGAAATTATGTTAGCATTTTTAAAACCAGTCAGACCTGTAGGGGCTTATAATGGAAAGAACATTGCAATCTTAACTATATATATATATATATATATATATATATATATATATATATATATATATATATATATATATATATATATATATATATATATATAGTTAGTCTTAATTATATTTAGTCTTAAATTCATTAGCTGGCAGTCTTGTTATTTATATTTTGTTATTTAAGTTCATTTAGGCCTAAGCATATGCACTTCATTTTAAAACAAGCTTAACCCATTCATCACACGAGACCCTTTAGGTTAATTTAAGTATGATATTCTGTAAAGGCGATTAACGTACCGGAGTGCTTTTAAACATTTCAGTAAACTAGTAAATGCAATATCTGCATTATGACCTATGGTATTTGTAAAAACGTTGGTTTTATTCCATTCATATTCTATATTGCACTCGGCTCCATGCGTTTGGGTTGCTTTGGAATGAAATTGATGGTGATACTTTTCACACACGTATTGTAATTCTGAAATGCTTTACTTTTAAAATGCAGTGTTTGATCTCCTGACCCCGCTCGAAGTTTGACTTAAAGGAGGCCAGCAATGAGATCGCTGAGGCGAGCATTAGACAAAAGTTGAAGATATTCAAAAGGGGCGCGGAGGAGTGAAAGAATCAGGCGGTACAAAGCCTCTTAAATCATCATTTGAAAATCATTAGAAATCTGGCGGGGTGGGCAGCACAGATTGCAGGAAAATAACACAAAACCCCCGTCTCTTTGAATAATGCTGGAAATGAACTGAAAGAAAGGGGGGTGCGGTTTGGGACAGATTTCTTGGGTTAAACCAAGCTCGTAAACTTTTTTACCCTTCAACATTGTTTAAAAGTTTTATTCATGATTTGTTAACCGTTTTGTTTTGTAATTAGCTGTATCCTAGTCACCTCGCCCTGCTTAATTTCAGGGTGCCAGATGGCCGTAGCAAGGCTTATTTAGATCCCAAAAGCAGTAGCCTACTTTCTTGGCTGACAACGAGTACACTGCGGAGATTTTATTTTAGAAAAGCATCCATGTGCTTTTATTTAATAATCTATAGTCTATGTTTCCATGACTGTAACGACTAACAATATGATCGATATGTCTGGGGATTGATATTATATGGGAGTAGCCTATATTCTGAGCATACCTAAGCGTGTTCATTTCTATCAGCTGAGAACGCTAAATACATAACTTTAGAATAAAGGCCTAAAAATGTGCAACCTATTTAAAAGTTCATTAAGTACCACGCCTACATTTGGACATTGTCTGTAGGCATTTCTATAACGTTTGATTAAACGTGTGTTATTACTTAAAGTGTTAAAAAAAAAAAACGAACAAAAAAAGGACTGAGGGGACCTACATGGTTTCTACTCGCATTCTTACAAGTCGGGTATTTTTGACGTTCAGTTCCTATTGCTTTTGGGTTAATTGGTTGTAATGGGTCATTCCACAGTAGCCGATATAATTGGCATACTATAGGCCTACTATTCTATACTTCCCATTCCCCAAAGCTGTTTGAAGTTATGAATCATTAACGTTACACTCCAACAACCATAGATTTGGTGAATAAATATACAGTACTGTGAATTTAGGGGAACGTTTTAAGGTCACAACAGATGGCGCTGTTTTCATTTACAATTGACGATACGCAAATGTTACACGGTGGGCCATTTGTTGTTGAGTTGAGTCTGTCTTTGTTCAGGATTCTGACACCTCCTCCTGGTTAGGCTGCATCACACCTTGGCCTGGGAAGTCTACTTTAACACTTAAATGGTCTCGATTTTCTGGTTGGTTAGAGTATAGGGTCGGGGTTCTTCAGGCAGGGTAATAAAAGAGTTATTTAGCTTACAACACTCATCTAAAACCGCACAATTAGTTCATTAGTGTCATAAAACCTTTACCAAATACTCACTTCACACCTGCGGCGTAATTAGCAGATGTATAGACGTGCAATTCAATACAGTAAGAAACTGTATTATAAAGTAGCCTATAACATAAATAAGTTGCTATATTTTTTATATACATAAGTACATCTGTCCGTTAGTGTTAATAAGGTCGTCCGTGTTTCATTTTAATGTTTGTTTTCCATTCTGTTTTAGACTACTGATCAAAGTTAGTGTTGTGGTGAAACTCAATATTGTGTTACCTTTTTCTTTATTGAGTAGGTAATAGGTCAAGATGCACACTTAGGAAACTTTGATTACCTACATATATTGTCCCCGGAATGCACCACCCTATTAAGAACATTCTGAATTATTGTAATTGTTTTCGATTATTTCCCAACATGCTATGTAGTCCTACTGAAACATCCAAAAGTAAACACCGTCAAACAGATTTAGTGAATAACATGTGAAGCTGGCGTTTGAAGCGGTCCAATAGCCCTGCATATAATAACAAACAGCTTCTAAACCGGTCAATTACTTCACCTTTTAAACACCGACATTGCAACGCCCCTTTCTTAGGATCGCATTCCTATTAGAAACACATTACACAATGTAGAATGTCTACTGGACAGATAATCCTGCTATTTGTGAGGTATATCTCGTGCGTTAAGATCTTTTTAAAATGCTAGACAGACTTTGCAACTGAGCTGCCTATTGTAGTGTCTTAAAAACTTCAACATCCACCCATTCTATCACGTGATTTGTGTGTCAATCTTGCCGTCTGCACGCGAGTTCTACAATGCTAGAATTAGACCCAGCCAGGAAAATCCATCTTTTATCCGTGCTGAGTATTTGCATATTGTTTAAATACAAAAAAGACTGCCATTGTGGTCACATTTGTTCTCAGGATAGCCAGGCGGTAGTCAACTAAATTGCTGGTGAGGCGCTCTTTTGAGTGAGCTAATCCCTTTTTTGGTATGATAACGAGGTGCTTTAGGCTTTTGTTAGGGAGATAAGCGATGGCAAAGATGAAAAACACATCGATTCGAGAACCGGTGTGCATTTTAAATCCCGTTTCCATAATCCCGCATGCAGGCTTGAGAACCTGGGACAGCCCCAGCAACTTTAGCGCGCTTAACTCGCGTGCCATCACACCATTCTAGTAATTACTTATTAACACAACATACAGCTAATTAGGAGCACTTCCCTATTTTCGGCACGCTTCTCTTAATCAGTCTAATATCTTACCCCTGGGTAAAATGCTTGAGTAAATATTTGAACTGAGATGCGCGCTTTGGAGCCAGTGACCTTAAGCAAAAAAATCAGGAGCTGCTTAGAGCCTCTATTCTACAAAATCCACAGCTCAAGATGGTTGGAATCATTTTAGGAAATTAAGATCTTTATGTTTACTAACATCGTAAGACAGACAGACAGTCAGACAGACAGACAGACAGACAGACAGACAGACAGACAGACAGTTCCAATACTGGAACATGAATAAGTATTAAGTAAAATGCTCATCCTATAAATACATAAAAAGGACAATGCGTTTATAAATCCTCACAGTTCAGTTGGGTATGGTATGCATTTATATTGTATGATGTAATCTATGGGAGCAGGTGTGCAGTACTATATCTGTTATAAAACAAACACATTGTCCACTAATCTTATTGCTCTACTAGGGTTATCTTTAAAGATCAATGTAATTTATATATATATATATATATATATATATATATATATATATATATATATATATATATATATATATATATAGAACATATGTTGTTCTCTCTCAGTCGCAGGTATTTAAACACCTCTCCAGCATCTCTACAGTTTTGAGGGCAGATGGTTTCATTCCCCGCTGGTTTCTGTCAGGCCTGAGCTTCATAGTGTTGCTTTGTCCTTCTGTTAAGAGGCAAGTGTTGCTTCCCAGAGAGGTCCCGAGGAAACAAAAAGAGAAAGTCCTCTAAATACCCGTGACGGTGCCATCAAGAGGGATCAGTGTGTAAATGTATTTTAATACGAGCTTGCTGTTCTGTACAATTCAGCACCCATCATCGTTTAGTCAAAGAGTTATGGCAATGACTGGGACTGAATGAAAACACACAATGGATACATGTGGCGCTCGCTCATTCCATTCAACTTAGCCACAGTCCTGTGGAAAGTGTTCAAGTCCCTTTCCTTTAGACTGCCACACTGGAATAATACAGACATTGATGCCTCCAGAGATACCCTACCATGCCATTATATCTCTACTGCCATCGAGGGTTTCATAAGCCTTTGCTGTAATGTGACTATTGAAATCCGTCTAAATCTCCTCACGTTTCAGACAAATCTGATTTGAAACGGGCTTTCTTCACCTGCTAGCGGGCAAGGTTAAAGAAAAGCCGTCTTAGCTGCGACATGCATGTTAAAGCTCTCGAACAACACTATCATTTCAATAGCAAATTGGAGCTCTGGTCACACGAGATCACGCGAGTAAAACACATTCGTGCGCACTTATTTAAATAAAAATCCATTTTAAAAATTGATCTAAAATGTTTCATTAAGTGAAACTACATGTATAACCGCTGTTGGATTACAAGACACACAGGGTAATGGGGGTGGTGTAGTGAATCTTAAGTAGGCCCTATAGGAATACCCCATCTAAGATAATAAAACAATGCTTAAAACACTGCAGGTCCTGTTTATTATTTATCCTCTTATGATTATTAACTGGGTACAAGCACAAATAAAACGATACTCTAATATAACTACAGATTTAAGAGCTTCGGAACTGTTAGGCCTATACTTTTGTTCCCTTATCCAAGGTATTTTTTTTTACATATAATACATGTAAAAAAGAAGATAAAAAAGAAGGAATGCTTTGTTTTACATTTTGGTGCCAAGTTCTTTACACATTTAAGGAAGTTCCTAATAGGCTCAGGGTCTCCACAGAAGCCGCACAAGCTCTATTCGAGAGTTTCAAAGAGATTGATTGGTCAGACTCAGTCTCATTTGCATGCGGCTCCCTGGTATAAACCTCGCCGTGCAGCAGCACAGTTGTCTAAAAGGTTTTCAAGAAGTGTACACATTGTAGTTGCGACTTTCATCCCGGCTTTGGAGATCTGGTCACTCCAGAGATACACTCAACTTGACAAGAGCTGTGCTTTAACTGAACAGATAAGAATAGAACAAGTGATTTTAAATAATTTGTTAACCAACCAAAATGGGTTCAAAGAAGCTTCGAGACTTGTTCCCTGTCTCGCGTAAATGGGCGCTCGGGTGCTATTTTTTTAACCTGTTGTTTTTCTTACCAACTATTTCCGAAGCCAAGACCGTGAAATACCAGACCTATGAAGAAGAGAAGCCTGAAACAGTTATCGGACACCTAGCTGAAGACCTGCAGTTAAGTGCAACACAGGGCGGCCTGACCAGTTTTCGAATGATGAAACAATTCAATACATCTTTCATTAAACTGAGAGAAAGTGATGGAGAGCTGACGATTGGAGAGCGGATTGACAGAGAACGCATCTGCAGGCAGTCTCTCAAGTGTCTCATTGCTTTCGACGTTGTAAGCTTTTCCAAGGAGCAGTTCAAACTAATCCATGTTGAGGTGGAAGTAAAAGACATCAACGACAACTCTCCTGAGTTCCCCCATCTGGAAACCTCGCTTGACATTTCGGAGAGTGCAGCGATAGGTACCCGAATTCCATTAGAGGTTGCTGTCGATGAAGACGTAGGCTCAAACTATATTCAGAGCTACCAGATTTTGGTAAACAGTCATTTCACTATCGAGGTCCTGAGCAGAGCAGATGGAGTTAAATATGCCGAGCTGGTTCTATTGAAAGAACTTGACCGGGAAACCCAGTCATCACATGTGCTGGAACTTGTAGCCACAGACGGAGGGAGCCCATCACGATCAGGTACCACCAACATAAATATTAAAGTAAAGGACTTCAATGACAATAGCCCTGTCTTTGATCAGAGCTCATTCTCTGTGGAGCTCAATGAAGACGCTCCAGTTGGGTTTCTCTTACTAGACTTAAACGCAGTGGATGCAGACGAAGGGTTAAATGGTGAAGTTGTTTATGGATTCGGCAATCAAGTAACATCAGAAATCTGCCAGCTGTTTAAAGTGGACCGCAAGTCCGGTCGTTTAACACTCGAACACCCAGTCGACTTCGAGACTAAGAAAACGTATGAACTTGACGTGCAAGCTTACGACTTGGGCCCCAACCCCACCCCTGCAATCTGTAAAATCATTATCCACATCCAAGACGTGAACGACAATGCTCCTGAAATTAGTATTACTCCCATGACATCGATAAGTGCGGGCATAGCCTACATCACAGAAGCTGCGGCGAAGGACAGCTTTGTGGCTCTGATCAGCACCTCGGACAGGGATTCTGGAGTTAACGGCAAGGTGCACTGTACTCTGTATGGACACGATCATTTTAAATTGCAGCAAGCCTATGAAGACAGCTACATGATCGTAACCACCACATCGCTGGACAGAGAAAAGATATCTGAATACAACCTAACTGTAGTTGCTGAAGATTTGGGTTCAGCCCCATTTAGAACCATCAAGCAATACACGATCAGAGTGAGTGACGAAAATGACAACGCGCCTCTTTTTAGTAAAACCGTTTATGAGGTTTCTGTTGTAGAAAACAATTCTCCAGGTGCCTATATCACCACCGTCATAGCAAGGGACCCTGATCTGGGACACAATGGCAAAGTAATGTACAGACTCGTAGACGCTGAGATTATGGGGTCCCCCGTTTCTACCTTTGTATCTGTTGACCCAGCAACAGGTTCTATTTACGCACTAAGAAATCTGAACTATGAAGTCGTGAAACAACTTCAGTTTCGAATCCAGGCAAGTGATGGGGGCTCCCCGCAGCTCCACAGCACTGCCGTCATCAACGTGAAAATCGTAGATCAGAATGATAACGCTCCTTCCATCATACACCCAGTTTTAATAAATGGATCGGCCGAGGTACTGGTACCGAGAGATGCACCGTCAGGTTACCTAATAACTAAGATTAAAGCTAGTGATGCAGACCAAGGTGTCAACTCCGAGCTTACCTACAGAATCGGGACAGAAGAACAGCATGTGGCATTTTCTATCAACAAAGTAACTGGTGAAATCTATTTAAACCGCGAAATAAGCCATGAATATCGGGAAGTAATAAAAATTACCATCACTGTGAGTGACAACGGCAGACCATCGCTCTCCTCGACTGCAACTCTTCACTTCATTATTACAACAACAGCTCCCCATAGTGGTCATGTTGTGGTGGCACAGAGCCCCGAAGACAACAAGCTCTTTCACATGGACATGTCAGTAATCGTCATTATAGTTTTGGCTGGTAGTTGTACTCTGCTTTTACTTGCCATCATCTTAATTGCAACAACATGCAATAGACGCAAGAACGAAAAGGAAACAACCGGCTTCCAATGTGATGTGGACGTGCAGATGGGAAATGGGAGAAACAACTGCGACACGCTCATCTCCAGCCACAGTGGAAGTGCATTCGACAGTCGCCCTTATTGTAGCAAATCATCGTTCTCAAATTCACACACTACTGAGAGTGACATGTGCTCCAGTTGTGAAGATGGGAGAGACACCGCCTGCATGTATGAAGCAGAGAACAGGCTGCCTGTTTCCAATACTGAGGTAAGACACTGCAGAACGGTATGGACAGACTCATCTGATGAAGCGTTAATGCCGGGTTGACAATGTAAACACTTATTTAAGTAGTTCATGTTTTAATATGTGGTTTTCTTAACAGTGTTACTCTGCTCTTCCTGGGTTCGACGAGGAGGTTGTCCGGCCGATTGCGATCTGGAAAGGCAATTCTTTCAGCACCATCTCAGCTCGGGACCCCGAGTTCAGCGGCAAGGACAGCGGGAAGGGAGACAGCGACTTCAATGATAGCGACTCGGACGTGAGCGGAGACGGGCAAAAGAAGGCTGTTGTGCCAGGAAACGTGCACAACGGTAAGGGATTTTTCACAAACCACTAGACACTACCACAAAGTACCTTACATTAAAGTTAAACCAGATGCTAACTGAACCCACTATACAACACATCACCGCAGTACTGCAATGCACTGCTACAGTATACAGCTATGGCCAAAAGATTTGCATCACCGATAGAATGTACTATTGTTGTATAGTTCAGCGCGATGTGTGATGAGCAATGTCATCGACAACATCTGAGAGATGCATTCTCTTTGTTGTATCTTAACATTTTCATTTTTCTCTTGTGAAGGTCTGTGGGTGTGTACAAGCGAATGCAAGATCCTTGGGCACTCAGATAGGTGCTGGAGCCCCTCCGCAATGAGAGCCAGTGCGAACAACTCCTCACATACGTCACAAAGTCTTTCTTCATTGGCCAAGACAGCTTCGCTTCCCCGGGAGACTCTGCAAAGAGAAAATTACTACCAAGCACACTTACCCAAAACAGTGGGATTGCAAAGCGTATACGAGAAAGTCCTACATATAGACTATGACTACGTACTGGTGTCTCCACCACGACCCGTGAGAATCCAAGAAATCAACGAAACCGCTGTGTCTGTATACGCACCAACCATGACAACAAGCCACACTAATAATGTTTAATAATGTTTTTTTGTTTAAAAAAAAAAAAGTTTAATTAATTTATTAATTATTAAAACGTGGAAGTTGCGATATATGCTTAGAGAAAATGCTAAGCACTTTATTTAATTATTAGTTCTGTTTAATGCCAGCGTAAGTCTGTATTGATTGTATTCAGTCACCTGTATGACTTTTGTTAAAACATACTGTGTATATTATACAATATATTGTACATATAGAGAATATATTTTTGTAAGAAAAGATTGAAACCATCAGCTGTCATATCTTCGGTTTTACTATTATGAGAACGTCAAGATATTTCGGGTGCTGATGGGCGGCAGGCTGTTGTAATAGTTGAAAGACTATGGAATCTCACAGGGGCGAACAAACACTGGGACCAGTACAGACGCGCTCAGCCTGACGCATACCGGCCGTGACGCTGATCCCCGAAGCACAGCGCATAACTTCAGCCTTCTTGGACCTCGAAATTGCTTTATCAAGTTGATAACAATGTACTGCTGTGAAAAGAATCCATTCGGTTATGTCATTGTGTGTCTAAATAAATGTTTCAAAGCTGTTTATTTTATGAAAAACTATGATCTGTCTGTTTGTTTACTTTGTGCATTTCTATCCTCTTCGGGTATCTATAGAATGTTTCAGTTTATGTTATTGCTCTCATATCAGTTGTAAAGTTGTGGGTATATTTGACACATTTTAAAATTTGTACACTACCTACCGGTTAACTTTTTTTTTCTTCTTTTTTTTACACGTGTTTTTGGTGAACAGTTCACGTACCTGAAAATCATGACAATAAATATGTGTAAATCTTATCAGATTTGCTGCAGGAAAATGGGCACTTGGGGGGGGGGGTAAAAAAAACTTCACAAGATGTCGCTGTTGATCTGACGTTGAAAATAACTCCGCATTAAGCAGCACCAAAAAGCCTTCTGTTGTTGCCCAGGATAAAAAAAAAACAATACTTGCAATACAGTTTCAATTATATTATAGTATACAGTAGCCTATGTTATGATTATCACAAAGGTTTGTTTATCATACACCTAGTGTAAATTGACCACACGTGTTAATGCAAAACTAAACTAAGTCAGTAAATAACAAACTCCATAAATAGTAAGCAGCTCATCTAACATACATCAGATATCTCAGTGCTGGTCTTTTGTGTATGTTTCATTTAAGACAAAGTAAGACTGAAATGTGCCTTGCTATTGGAATGGTACCACATGCTTTCGTCACAAGCTCTCCTCTCAAAACAGCACATTTAGGCCACATGCACACTCTGTAAGATGCTCTTTCGTCCCGAAAAGAACAGTGGGGACCATGTTTTATTACTGTTTTTAAATATTGTATACCCGCACTGTTCACCAATTGAATAAACCCCATGTGCCTTGTAATGTACTCTACACTTTTGGTTCACCATCCAAGTAGGTTGGATCAGTTCAAATGGGCTACACAGTGTACCACTGCACCACCGCGGCAAATCTAATACATGACAGAAAGCGTCTAAAAGGAAGGCCCCCTCAGAAATCAGGGAGGTTCTTCTGATGAAGGCATTTATTTAACCACTTTTTGTTGTCATTTAGTAAACTGTGAAGTACAAAGATAAGACCAAAGATAAGTGAAGTGGCCGTGGCTAGAACTCATAAAATAAATGAGATCATTATTTTTGTGTTCTGAAGGCCTTCACATTTCTGAATAATTGCATCACAACCATTACCAATGGGGCATACAGAGTCAAGCAGTAAAGGCAAAGTAGTTTTTTAACTACCATGTAAAACCACATGTTTAAGAATTAATCATAAACTTAATGCAGCGTTTATTTTAGTTGTTTGAGAATAATGGGATTCACATATGATGTTTCATTCATATTGATGAACAAAAGTTGTATTATCTAATGCCTGGTCTATCATTCTAACACCACACAGGCAGCTGGGGTACAAGTCCTTGAGACAAACCCACTGTGACGAGGCATTCTCACCCCAAATTCAGAAGCTGGGTTGCCAGAATGACAAAAGCCTTGCTCTGTGTATAAGAATTTCTTAAGTAAAAGGTGAATCCCGCAGTGTCTGACCCAGGGAGGATCTCTAAACAGTGTCTGTGTACTCAGCTGGAGTGAATGAATCGAGCCACATCTTGAGTTGAGTCTGCACTTATGTGTCACAAATCATGCAGTATCCCATGGTCAAATGAGGCGAAAGTGTTTATGTATTTATTTAGGTATTTATTTTTTAATAAAACAAACCTAAATAAATACATAAACACTTTTTTTTAAATAATAATAAAAAAATAAACATAAATTTAATTATAGGGGAAATTAATTGAATAACACATAGGACAACATTCTGATTCAGTATTATTAGTATTATTATTATTATTATTATTATTATTATTATTATTATTATTATTATTAATAATAATAATAATAATAATAATAATAATAATAATAATAATAATAATAATAATAATAATAATAATAATGTATGCAATGCATCCAATTAAGTAGTTATTAGCACAATTATCCAAATATTGTCAGAAATCCAATGTGATAATTTACAAAAATAAACAAATAAAGAAATACACCTCCAGTTAAATAACACGAGGAAGCGGCATCTATTAAATAATGGATTCCCTGCAATGGTATAAGCCACAGGGTTTATAGATTTGTCAGATGTACTTAAGTTAAGACCCAAATAGTTGGTCTACAAATAAATATATTTTGGACCTCTGTGCTTATGACTGCATTGTCCTTTTCAAGCCAGTTGTTTTAAGAGGTTACGAGGTCATTTAAAGCGCGCGTGTTATGTGTATACATTTTCTCTTAATGATTAGCATACGCATGAAATTCGTGCTGCTAGAATCCATAGGCCTGTGTGTTTTTGATAAGTAGGACAGGCTTTCGTTTGCAAAGCTAGTTTTCGCTTTGAACATGGGCAAACAAAGACAGTTTCAGCTTTTAAATATGATCATTCTTCCTCGGGAAAATCATAGCTCAATTGAAGTATGCAAATAGTTCATTGTTATTAAGCTAATATAGCAATGAATCTTCAGAGCAAATCTCATAAACCTAAACGGAGTCCGTTGTTTACCTAGAGCTTTCATACTCACTCTATAAATATCCATTCGTTACAAAAAAGATTAATTAAAAAAAATAGCACGGTTTTCTGTGAATCTTGCCCACTCCCTTAAGCTCACATCGAGTTAGTTTTCTATGATTATGACTGTACAGTACAAACTATGCTGATATAGTTGTAACACAAATACAATACAGAAAGCAAACAACATTGTCAATTGGAAAGTAGTTTTCAGTTGCTAATATAACCTAAGCATAATTTATCCTATTGGGTGAGGCGTCTTTTTTTTTTTTTTTTTGCATAGACATAAGCACTGTTGTCTGCTAATCCTCTTCCAATAAAATACACCAAAAATAAGGTATTTGTCAGGAAATGACGTTGTGGGTAAAATAATGTAAAATGTTTTTCTTTGGTGGGCTGCTACCGTTGACCAGAACACAGGGGTAATATAACACTCGCGTTGGAATTCTGGTCACGTTGCAGCAGCCTGTAGAGTGGAAGGTGCAGCAATCCCACTCACAAGAGCAAAGACAAGCATGGCAGAGAGCTCGGAGAAAGTGCCCATCGCTTTGGCGGGGCCAGAAGATGTGGAACAATGTTTTCCACCAGTAAGTATGGTCAAGATTGTCTTTTATCACACAGACCAGGACATTTAATACCTGGGAGGCAAACTATTGTGTTAAAGATAGTTTTGGAATACCAAAAAATATTGTATTGTACGTAGCTCACCTGTAGGTAAGTCTTGTGTAACGAAAAAGGTAAAGGCGTTATTTTCGTGAGACGTTCACTTAATATCAGTACTGGTTGTTTGATATTTTATAAGCTGTTACATACATCTCAACGTGAACCTTAAATTAAATATACCGGTACACTGGCTTATAAGAATGTATACTGTATGACGATCCACATTGTTATTATTCCCTGTCTTGATTTAGGCATACACTGCAGTGACGGTAAAACCTTCCAGCAACGGTCGGATGCTGAAAATTGGAGCTGTTGTGCTTATTGCTGGGGCGGCTCTGCTTGTGTTCGGAGCGATCGGGGCGTTTTACTTCTGGAAAGTCACCGACAAGCATGTACGAATTTTCACTTTCTATTCGCTCTGGGTTGTTGATAACGAATGACAAACGTTTGCCATTGGATTTTCTTTTAACATTCCTTCATCCAGCGCGATTGAGCGTTTAATAGTTATGGGTGGGTGTTGATAATGAAGTTTGGTGTCAGTGAAAACGTACTTGGCTTGAGAGGGTCTGTTGGCTACCCTGGGACCGAGAGGTGGATTCAGCTCTTTTCAGCTTTCCCAGGCAATTATGACGTTCAGGACTTCTTAAATATAGGAATGCATTAAAAAAAAACACACACACACAAAAACAAAAACTCAAATTAAAATGTTCATCTAGACTATAAAAAATGTATTTGCAAATGATGTGAATACGAGTGAGCCTTTCATAGTTTTATCTTACAAAACTCGAGCCTACCTCCCTTTTATTTAAAACGTAATTCAGTGGATTGAAAGCTGCTGCACTATTTTAAGTCTCTCGTCCAGGTGAGTTTAAAACACAATGAGAATGTGTTTTAAACTCACTTTTTTGTGTGTTCTCAACTCTTTTTTTTTGCAGTTGTTAAATAAAGGCTCGATTTTATTTATTTAACTTAACTGGTATGTACTGGTGTTTTTTTTTTCAAATAGCCTAACTATTATTTCAATTAGCAGTCGTAACTTTTACTTTGAGCTCTGCATTTGGCATTTTGCGATAAAAGGTTAACCACAAAAATAAATAAAAAATAAAAAGTTTGACCTGTACAATAAGCTTTATTGCATTGTACAATGTGTTACCCCTGCCACTACCCGGTGACATTTTTCAGGTTTCTAAAACTTTTTTTCTAATGGCAGCTGTTGATAGTTTTATTTATTTATTTATTTATTTATTTATTTATTTTAAATAAATGACATATCAAAAAGAAATTGAAAGCAAATTGTATTTCACGTGCCCTCCAATACGGTTTTTTAGTAATATGCAACAATTGTGTCAATCATCATTATTTGTATCATGGTGTATTGGAATTGGAGTCTTTACATACACTGCTTGTCAGAAACACATCTTGGATATCACAACTTGTAGTCCAGTGACTACTTGATTGTTATGCCCAACATAGCGCTTCCAAAACATAAACACATGTTGATACCTGTACTGTGTTATTCTTAATCAAGAGTTCTCTTTGATCAAACACACTCCAGTGAATTTAAACCTTTTTGGGGGGAGTGTACCCAACTCCTTAGGTACTTTACAAAACAGAAAGCAGGCTGCTTTGTGTTTGAAAGGAATTAAAGTGCGCCATTCTCCACAGGTGTACAATGTGCATTACAGCATGAGCATCAATGGAAAAGTGGAGGAGGGGTCCTTGGAAATTGATGCCGGAAATAACTTGGAAACGTTCAAAACTGGAAGTGGGAGTGAAGAGGCCGTTGAAGTCCACGACTTCCATATTGTAAGTGGGCACCGCCAGTAATGGCAACCAAAATACACTCAGGAACTTCCGATAAACCGTTTCAAAATCAACCAATTCAATAAAAAAAATAAAAATAAAAAAAATAGATGTGTTTCTTCTGTCACTTGATGAATTCAAATAGCATACACATAGTTGTTATTTTATGATTGTCCACTGGAATTCGTAACACGTTATATGTTATTATTTTAAGGTTGTCAGCATATTGTTAATTACATTTTTGAGCTGATAGTTTAATTGTAGCAGGAAGTGTAAATGCACATCATATTCATCAAACTGATGCTTTAACGTGGTGTGTATTTATTCCAGGGAATCACAGGGATTCGTTTTGCTGGAGGAGAGAAATGCTACATTAAAGCACAAGCTAAAGCTCACATTCCAGATGTTGAGAGTCTTAATAAGGAGTCCGTGTCTTTCGGTCTGGTATGTACTTTATATATCAGGGGTCTCCAGCCCTGCTCCTGGAGAGCCCCTATCCAGCAGGTTTTATGGATGTCATTACATCATCAGTGGCTAAAGATCCGGAACTCCTGTTAATCTTGACTAATTAAGCCAATAATTGGTTCAATTAAGTAACTGAGAGATTGGTTGAAATGAAAACCATAAGTCACAGTAGCTCTCCAGGACCACGGTTAAATTAATGAAAGTCTTCAAAAATACAATGTCTTGCAGGATTGTTGATAATTCATTTACACCATTAAAACACCCAATTGATAGATTCCAATATAAAAGTTAGATGGGACAAACTCAAGCAGGCGTTGTAACCAGTGCATCACCAGACTAAGGTACTTTTTCCTGTAACACTAAAGCTAAGAATACTGTACAGCCTATGTATTATAACAGATGCATTCACAGCAATGTTACTGTATAGTTCCATCATTTTTCAACCAATTTGTGTGGAGTACATCTTTGTTTTAGTAATTCAGTTTTATATCACCATGTTGTGAATCCCTCGTGTACAGCCTGCTACCAGGGGAGTTGATGAGGTGCAGCTGCAGGCTTCTGAGTCACAAAGCCTGCTCTTGTGCCTGGGGCTGTTCATACAGGCCAACCACTTCCCACACCACCCAGATGAAGGAATCTACTCCTATTGGGATAACTGCTAAACATGTGCCAAATATGTGAAGCAGTGCCATGCCCAGCCACCAGCTATTTCCTTTACAGAGGCTGTTAATGGACAAGTTACTAAATAAATGAAGACCAATTCATGCACTTCAGTAATAGTCCTTAAACAAGAGGCACTTTAGGCTTCTTCATTTACGTATTTAAATGATTATTTCATTTACATTACTTTTTACCACTGTGTATTTTTTTATATAAATGGAGTATACACTAAGGTGCTGCCACATTATATTGGTCTTTTGCAGCATGTTTAAATGGAAAAATAAATCCAAGTTTAATTTTCAGTTCTTTGTTTGAAATTGAAACCATCTCAACAATTTAATTAAATATGAGCAATTCTGTTCAGACTCTTTTAAGCAATAGAAAGTCTGATGCATAGAAATATTTTGTTAATCAAATTAATATATATTTTTTTTTTGGTAGGAGGATGAGATTATGCCAGTTAAGTTTGATGAGGAGTCCCTCATTTGGGTGGCTGCAGACCAACCAGTGAAAGACAGCAGCTTTTTGAGCACCAAAATCATGGATCTCTGCAGCGATCTTCCCATTTTCTGGCTCAGGCCAACATATCCCAAAGGTATGGAATAAACACCATGTTTTTTTTGTGGATTTTCAGATCCTACTATTATTCAATGAGTGTGCTGAATCCTATTCCAAAGGAAATTGTGTTTCTGTTGGGTCAGCCTTTTCTTGTGTGCCATCAACTTCCAGAAAATAATTAAAGCATATGTCTAAGGCAGCTGTCTACTCACATGGAAAGGGTTAATACATAACAAGTCCTGGTACTGTATTTATTATAATTAACCTGGGACTTTAGGGGTTGTACTTAACATAGAAAGAGTAGACAATGTCAATGGCCCTTTTCTCATACAAAATCCAGTTCTGAAAATGTGATGGTATGAAGCATATTAGTAAGATCCCAATCATATGTTGGAAACTCTGAAGCACCACTCTTCTCTTCTAGATGGTCAGAGAAAGAAACGAGAAGTACCACGCGCAAGACGGCAGTCAGACGATTATGATGAGAAGGAATTTGAAACCGATGCAGAAGAGGGCAAAGCTGAGAGTGAAACTGAAGGTGACAATGTTACTTCAAAACCAGCCGAGGAAAAACCCGACTTCAATCCAGAAAACCCCTACCATGTAAGTGCAGCCTACTGAACATTTGACAAAGCTACAGGGTTTTAGCTGTCCACTGCTGACCTCCCTTACTAGGCATATATATTTGCAAGGTTTACTTCAAGCACATGGAATATTGGAGATGACTTTTGTATTTGAAGGTAAAACTAATTAAGAAATAAAGTAGTCAAGCATTTCAGCATCATCAGCATACCCAATTTCTTAATGTCAATAGTTGTTTATGTAATATAGTTTAGTATAAGCAAATATCTGAGAAATTACATCTGGCCTCTCACACAAATGCCAAAGGACTGAATAAATGATAGCATTTCGGTCACGCTTACCTCATTTACTCCGTTTATCCCCAAACCCATAACAAGCCTCTTTCAAAGCCTGTCAAATAAGGACAGCAACTGACACGTCAGACTGGAGCAGCTGCAAGTTCATCCACAGCTGCTGAGGTCACTTGGTAAACAGAGGCCTTCCCTTTCTTCATGGAAACAAAACCCTCTAGCCAATGCCATCATGACATGGAAACCCACCAGGTTCTCATCATAACTATAGCCGTGACCACAAGCTCACGTCAGTATAGTGTAACTGAGCCAAGTCACTCAATCTTAGCAATGTAATGTTCTGAGCCACAGCTCCTTCATCCTGATATTATAGACTGACAATGTTGCCGTCTGAATTACTCTCAATTTATTTCATAGCAAATGCTGGAAGGAGAGGGGGGTACCATGACCTTCGATCCTATGCTGGACCACCAAGGAATCTGTTGTGCCGAGTGCAGACGCAGCTACACACACTGCCAGAGGATATGTGAACCCTTGGGTGGCTACTGGCCCTGGCCTTATGATCATCGGGGATGCCGTGTTGCCTGCAGAGTAATTATGCCATGCAGCTGGTGGGTCGGACGCATATTAGGTGTTCTGTAAACTAGAGGTCGACAGTTTTAAAATAAAGAAATTCAGCTAACACAAACCTAAGCAGCCTTTAAAATACTCTGCCAGGCCTGAATTGTATTTTAAACGCATTTTTGGATGTAAATAAATGTAATAAGATTGTAACTATGTATGTGTTAAGCTCATTGCAGATTGCATCACTTTTGCAGACCGTAGCAAGCATGTCTTTTAGTAAATTTGTATTATTTAATGCCCATACGCTAGAATATTAACTCACCTCACATTACTTTATGTTGCGATACATTGCACTGGTCTGATACTGGTTGAAATGTCACACTTAATGTTGCTTTATTTTTTAACAAGCTTTAGTTTGCGGATAAGCTCTCACAGTTGCTACGCTATTCCCTCCTCTCATCCTTTGTAATGTACTTGTTAATAAAACAATACTTTGCTCCTGGTTCTCATTTATATTTTTTTAGTAGTAGGGAAATATAATCTTTCTCTTATGAGCAACCCAGAATTTCTATTGCAGATTTATTCGAGACCCTAATGGGGGTCAGTTTTATTTTGATATAGGAGTCTGTTATATAACTAAACCAAGAGGAAAAACATTCTCCACTATACTGTGGATTACTATACACTAATGAATGTTAAACATGACCAACTGAAACAAAAACCCCACAGACAGCTGTGTCATGATACAACAAAAAAAAGTGGCTCAACTTTAACCAAATCAGACAGCAAAAATATATTTAAAATTAGTTTTATTTATGTCCGCAAAAGGTGATGAAATGAACCTGAATGGTTAAAATCAGAATATGCCAGAATCATACAAATGACAGAGGGGGGGGGGAAGCACTTCTGGAAAACAAAAAAATAATAAAGTTTAGAAATTGGTGTTAAAAACAAAAAACCATGCTCCTTTGCACATCTTTTTTTTTTTTTTTTTAGGAAAGTTGTAAACTACAGAACTTGTATCACATGCCAAAATGAGCAGCCGTGCATTGACAGTGCTTGAACCAAAGATTACATTCTATGAACAATATGAACAAAGAGGTACAGAGCTAAAGATTTGTGTCTGATTAGCAGACTGCTAGAATGGCACTAGAACTTTTTATACTCGGCATCATCTGGAGGGCACACATCTACTTTTCTTTTGCCAACGTCGGTCCAATTGGTGCTCAGAACGGTTCCTCCAGACTCCATCTGAAACAAACCAAACCTATTAAAGAGGGCAATGCTGTATATACGAAACAATATGGCACTGCAATATTACAAATTCTTACAAGAAAATAATTTATATACAAGTTAGCCCATGAAAACAGTGTTGAATGCTAAAATGGTGTACAAAAATACACAGTATACATGCTACAGATGAATCCTGCTCCATTGAAGTGCTTTCTCATTAGAGCTCATCAGAATTCAGTCCCTGCCTGCTTCCCGTTGCATGTTCACAGGGAAGCACGACAATGGTCCTTGATTTCTCCTGCTCCGACTTGTAGGGCACTTATGATGGTCCTTTCAAATGTACATAAATGTTTGCTTCTACCTAACTTAAGACTAACCAACTAGAAACTGAAATAGGACATATTCTACATAGTCACATGTGTGGGCCTTTGGACAACACTGCCAAGTTTGCTTCACAGCTTCAAATAGTCCACGTCTGTGCGTAACACACAACCCAATGTTACTCAGCTCATAAAAAGAATGAACTGAACCATCACTGGTAACATCCAAGATGCTGGTGAATTACATGCAAGAGACCACCCAACCGTTTTGAAACAAACAGAATAATTCAGCTCAGAGAATCCGCAATGATGGATGATTGCAATTACAGATGATTTAATGAACTGTTATGGGCGCTCAGGGCCCATGAAAGATAAATTTGGCAGGAGGCCTCGTCCCTGGGTGCGAGGCTGGCTGGAAAATCATGAACAGTTACATGCTTTCCAGTGCAGCAGATAGGAAGAGGCTATGGGCCACCCCTCAAAAAGACGAGGCCGCCAAAACATGAATGAAAAATAATAATAAATGATTAACGCACCACACATTGGCCACAGTTGCGGAAAAGCAACCAAGTTTACAATTTCAAACAACTTCCACCTCTTTTTTTGTATAATCGCTTTAATAAGTTCAATGCACTTTACTTACAAATGACTTGTTCATGGCACGTTTGACTTCATCAGTGCCGTCCGAGTATATCTGCTGAAACAGTTTGTTAAGAGCTGCATCTCCTTCTGGCTTCTCATTCTTCTCCTCCTCTTTAATATCTTCAACTAGTTTGTCCCAGTTTCTTGTGTGGAGTGAAGAGGAAGGATACTTGTCTATACAAAGAAACAGTAATAGTACACCATCCAAGGTGATCAATATTTAACTCTAGATTAAATCTAGTATTCCAAGTTATTAAGGCCGATACCATACCAATTTTCCAACATTTGAGTTTCTGGCCATATTGCATGAAGTCTGTTTTCATGAATAAGGTTTGATATTCATGCATCTGTTCTAGACTGCTGTGTTGTCTTTCAATGACTGATAATCTATATATAACACGGCACTGACCTGGAGTGAAGTGTTTCACATCTGCCACAGCTTCTCCCACAAGCTTCTCCCATCTGATAGCTTCAGCCTTCTTCATTTTAATCTCAATCTATTAACAAGGGCATTGAAACAGGGTTAGTTGACTTAAATATCCCAGGTTTAATTGAGCATTTTGGTAACATTAAATCTCCCATTAAGGACTATGTACATAAATGAATGATGAATATAAAAATCATATTTTGGGGCTTGTGTTAGTAAAACCCTTTCATCTGGTAACGAGTCTCCAGTCAACCGGCTATATGAACATCAGCATAATCGGGCTTTGAAGAGGAACCAAAAACAGCGGTTCAAGGATGTAGATAAAACTGGACAGCAAGCCAGGGTACTGAAGTGGTTAAACTCTTGCATATTAACACAGAAAAGGCTTAGGAGGTGCAAAATATTTCAGACTGTAACTCAGTCTTCTGGGATCAGAGACTCTAGCTTGGACTATAGCCAAAACACACATGCAAGTGGCTGGGGGGAGGGAGGTTCTAGAAATACGTATGTGCAATCTGCAAATGTTACTTTTAATGTAATAGAAAGGGTCTAGTTTGTGATGAAATAAAGTTAATACAATATATTGTAAGGGGGGAGGGGAGTGAGTGTTCATCTGCAACTTAAACATAACTTCAAAATCAAATAGAGAAATGCTCCAGATATGGTCTTCATCACTGTGCTCAGCCACAGATCCACAACACTTACTGTCAGCTCTATAACTCAAAACAGTCTATGCTTTTTATGCTTCAATACACCTTGTGATGATGTTTGTATTAAAATCATGAGGAGAACGTTCCGTTTGGAATTCCTAGCTTGAATAGTGAAATGTTTTAGTCTTGAAGCCAGTCTAACCTGGAGAACCCTTTGGCCCTCGGAACAAGCAGAGCTTTGTAAAGGCTGACCCTGTGCTCCCGACAGCCAACTGCTGAAGCGCGCTACTGTGCTGAGACGACACAGCTTACATACACTGCAATCTGCCTGGGCAGCTGCAGGGAAACCAAATCATGCATAAGAAATCAACCAATTACAGTTATGGATTTGTCAAAACTCCTCTACATCTCATCCTGCAAGTAGAACATACAGTACAATTCAGTAAGGAATAAGATCTTTGTCTTGTCATTTATCAAGTTAGATTGTTTGCTGCACACAGTCCTGAGTTTCAGAAGTCCCTTTGTTTTAAAATATGTTTTTAAATAACCAAGTTCCATGGTTATGAGCAATCAGGACCCTTGTACAGGAGAGCGATTTACTTAACAGGGACAACATTGTTCACACACTGAGCTCCTGACCATTTTAAGAATATACTTCATTGAGGGTTTTTTCTGGGTAGAATGATTTCAGGAATAATGTACTCTTTGCATCGAGTTGCTGTTCTTGTGCCCAACAAAGTTTGGGGGTCAGATGAGAGATAATGGTTTCAGAGTTGCCACATAGCAGCAGTGTTTTGGGGTTCAATTTAAAGTTCTACAGTGAACCACACTGATTCTGTTTCTGCTTACGAACTAAAACTAAATGCAACTGATGACATATAAAAGCACTGAGCATGTGCTTTCATGCTCAGTGCTTTTATAAAAGTAGGTAACAGACTTAACCTTTGGCTAATGCAGATTGCATGTAAATTTCATTAAAAAAAAGACTTGGAAAGTAGTTTTTGTATTCAGAAGTTTAACACCAAGCATTAACTTAACCCTTTGAGGTCCATTGTCGGACTGGGTCCGACATTGCAATTATTCCTCACAGGTCCTTTGTCGGACTGGATCCGACATCATTATAGCAACGCAATAAACGGGTGTTTAGTCGTTTTTTCTCCGGAAAAAGCCGAGAAAACCATTCAATTGCCGAGTGGGAGCGACAGGAGCCGAGACAAGTCGGGAAAAAAAAAAAAAAGGCATATCTCATGATTAGTCATACATGGTATCAGGTATCAGATAACGGGGCGTTCATAGTAAACAAGCTGGCTGAGTGCGTCAGAGCACAGAGACTATCATGGACATTTGCAGAGCTTTTTTCAGATGTTATAGTAATAAAATAATGACTTGGATCGCATTATTGAGGAGTTTGGTGATAAAACGAGTGATCCGGAGATGATCGATCGGTATGTACGACTATTATTATTATTATTATTTATTTCTTACATAGGTGAACGCTATAGCAAACGAAAGGGTGGGGCGGGGCTGGAGATGCCTAGTGAGTGCTTTGTTGATATGCAAGGCCATTTAAACCCGTTTGACTGTGAAAAAAAATACTTTTAAACAGCGCGTATAAAATTAACTGCGCGTGTGAAAATTAATTAGACCTGGCGTGCCTGACGCGCAGTTAATAAATGGACTGCAAAGGGTTAATGTGATGTGTATTGTATAGGCCAAGTTTTCTGCTTTTGTTTTGATAATAAAACGCATAGCTATGACAATTAGCAGCTTAGCAGAGCAGCCCCATACTTCATGCTGAGTTTCCACCAAAGACACAAATGAAAGGAATTACCTCTATACTGTGTCAAATTCAGCCAGGTCCCACTTATGTGCCACTCAAACTATAAATTGCTCCACAACAATGAGAAGAAAACAGTGTATGCATGTGCATACCGGTACATAAAATCCATCTTACCTTTGATGCAACAATTTTAAATGTGCACTGTGAGGGAACAATGGGGTGCAGAAGATTGATGTTCAGATTAAAGTCATCTTCAGATGCTAGTTTCACAGCTGCATTCAACTAAAGAAAAAAATTAACTGCTGTTATTTATTTACTGTAGTTTCCTTCAAGATCTCAACATTTCAATATTCTTTACCAGAACATGGTTGGATGTTCAGCAATATCAGACCTTTACATTTTTGATTTTCAGTTCATTTCGTGTCACTTTTAAAACAGCGCTTTCCTTCACTGCTGTGAATAAAATTCGGCCTATATGTTAATTTGCAACCAAACAGAAACATGTACGCTGGTGTTAAAACAAGTCATATGCACCAGTAGTAAGTTGTTTTAACCAAAAGTGTATCATCTAAATACAAAAATGTTTGAAATAAATCAAGTACAAACTCCAACTATAAAAAAAAAAAAAATAGATCAGGGGGTAGTAACAGCAACAGGACAGCCTCTGCTGTAGTTTCCATTGTCACACTGCAAGCTTTTTAGTAGGAAACTTTAAACAATCAAGAAAAATTCTGCCACACAATAACACTGGCAATATTTGTATGCTAGTGGCAGCTTGTAAAGTACCTTGATCCTTGTACAAGTCTAATGAGGCAGCTTTCAGCCAAGGATTAAGGCAGCCGCAGGGGTGTGCACTATCCTCACAAAAGCCTCATTATCTGCCTCAGCAAAGATCACACATCAGCTGTCACAGGGAGTCGGAACTAACCCAAAAGGAACCAAGCCAAAACATTCATATAAAGTCTATCACAGCCATATGGGCTACGTTTGAAGCCAGCCCGGACTGGGAAGCCCCAAAGACTTCCCAGTCTTGTTAATAAAATGAATATTTGATCTCATTACCACCTGATGTGCACCACTGGTTTTACTGACTGGAGTTTTAATTAGTTTATAGAACAGATCAAACGCTGGTTTAGCTTTGATTTTTGGGTATGAGCATCACCATAATCTGCTTGATATGTTTCTTTGACTAATCTGACTTCTGTCACAAACACTACTTAGCCGAGCTAAGATCTACGAAAAAAAAACTGGTTCAAATACATTTGCGAGGAAACACCTAACCAGCTGAGGAGTATTTTGTATTGCGCTTGATAAATTGTCTGTTTATCGAGATGCAAGACACTATTGGATATCAGCATTTAGACCACTTGATATGTGTCAGTATTGGAAACAAGTTTTTAAAAAACTAAAACCTTACCTTTTTATCTTCAAATTGTACTTTTACAGCATCCTTCTGTGCATTCCTGATCATAATTGTGACAATAACTTGAGACTCTGTCTGGTACCAATCGTATCTGATAATGAAAAACACAGGACTGTTTCTCAATAAAGATGAAGCATCTCTCCCTGCTGGTCCGTTTCAAGATGTGTTTCCTCCGTCAAGGTGCTCTGGTCTATTTCAGGTACAAGTAGCACTTTTTCAGCCTCAGGTTTGTCAGATGTTTGTCGGGACTGCTCCATACAGGTACACTAGTGGCAATGTAAATTCCTGTGCTCTTATGCAATATTAAGCTGTGTTAAGTACATAGGGTGCAATTATTATTATTTTTATATAATGTGGTATATTTACCCATTTATTTCATATCTCATTTATATATGCATTTTGAACATTCATTTTTATGTTCCAACACAATATTCTTTTTCCCATAATATTTCATCAACTATCTAGTCTAAACAGACAAAACACCTATTCAGCTCTTGGGAACGGATGCAGCTTGGCAAAACACATTGTGCTTTACTTGTGTTGATCAACAAGAACTGCTAGGTCTACATGTGTCAGCAAGCATGCTACAAAATGTACGCATTTATAAATCTAAACTTACTTTATTTTTTGCGATGCTGTCTTCTGTGTTGTCTAAATCCAATGTCCATTTGAGTTGGGTAATAATACAGAAAAATAGAAATGTGAATGTTAACATTGTCACATTGTATTTGCAAGGTACAGGTTACATTTTAGCATCTAATATAATTATGAATCCATTCATCTCCACTGAAGCACGTCAAGAATTTTCATACTTATGGTACAACAGCACCACCTTATGGAAGTAAGTGTGTGTGTCTGGCATGTTTGTATGTCCAGAGGAGATACTGTCAAAACATACTCCAAATGTAGAAATACAGCCAAATAAACATAAAGGTCAGTCATATAAAGATGTCATACCTACAAAAGGGGCCAAGTTATATACAAAAAAGGGTCACCCTGTCGAGACGTAATGTTAAACATGACAACGGGGGGGGGCGCTCCTATAGCCTGGAGTTTGCTGGTTCGATTCCAGGCTATTCCACTGCCGACCGTGAATGGGAGCTCCCAGGGGGCAGTGCACAATTGGCCGAGTGCCGGGGGGTGGGGGCTTAGGTCGACTAGGGTGTCCTCGGCTCACCGCGCACCAGCGACCCCTGTAGACTGGCCGAGCACCTGCAGGCTCGCCTGTTAGCTGCCCAGAGCTGCGTTGTCCTCAGACGCTGTAGCTCTGGGTTGGCTGCATGGCGGGCCTGCAGAGTGAAAAGAAGCGGTCAGCTGATGGCACATGCTTCGGGGGACAGCGTGTGTTCATCTTTGCCGCTCCCGAGTCAGCGCAGGGGTGGTAGCGGTGAGCTGAGCCTAAGAATATACTTCGTTGAGGGTTTTTTCTGGGTAGAATGATTTCAGGAATAATGTACTCTTTGCCTGAGCATTTCAAATTGGGAGAAAAAAATGGGGTAAAATCAATTGGCGATTACTAAATAAAAAAACATGACAATTGGGGCAAACTACTTTGACTCCTAGTGTATGTATAATCAGTCATCTCTGTATTTGCATTGTACTTACCATCTCAGATGTCACCTCATGCTTTCCCACTGTTGACAAATAAATAAATAAATAAATCAAACTCCTTTATAAAAATCAAGGGTAGACCAGCAGGTCAGGTTTACCTCCATGTTCTACAATTTCAGTCTGGCTTTAAAACCTTGTAAAATAATAAAGCCAGCAAGACACGAAGTACTGTGTATTCAAAGTAAAAATTATACCGTGTATTACAAGTAAAAATTAGTTTTGAAAAGGATATTCTTTAAACATATCATTAAAGGAGAAGCTAAGAGGATGAAGGCAAAGCAGTATTTACATAGGGGCGTTATGGAACGCCAGTACAACCACCAACACCAATGTCAGACAAGTAGTTTTTCTGGGCTTGCTGATAATTGTATGTCGAATATAGAAGCTATCAGTGTAGTAAGTAACAATATATATTGTTTGTTTGTTTTTAGCTCAAAGAGCCAACTTCCCAACATTTCGGTACGTTTAACACACCTTTGTCAAGGGAAAGTGTGTTCGAAAAAAACATTGGGGGTATTTATAGGCATATATATATATATATATATATATATATAATGTATTTATAGGCATATATATATATATATATATATATATATATATATATACACACACACATACAGCTCTGGAAAAAATTAAGAGACCACTGCAAAATTATCAGTTTCTCTGGCTTTACTATTTATAGGTATGTGTTTGGGTAAAATGAACATTTTTGTTTTATTCTATAAACTACTGACAACATTTCTCCCAAATTCCAAATAAAAATATTGTCATTTAGAGCATTTATTTGCAGAAAATGACAACTGGTCAAAATAACAAAAAAGATGCAGTGTTGTCAGACCTCGAATAATGCAAAGAAAATAAGTTCATATTCATTTTTCAACAACACAATACTAATGTTTTAACTTAGTAAGAGTTCAGAAATCAATATTTGGTGGAATAACCCTGATTTTCAAGCACAGCTTTCATGCGTCTTGGCATGCTCTCCACCAGTCTTTCACATTGATGTTGGGTGACTTTATGCCACTCCTGGCGCAAAAATTCAAGCAGCTCGGCTTTGTTTGATGGCTTGTGACCAACCATCTTCCTCTTGATCACATTCCAGAGGTTTTCAATGGGGTTCAGGTCTGGAGATTGGGCTGGCCATGACCAGGATCTGGTGGTCCTCCATCCACACCTTGATTGACCTGGCTGTGTGGCATGGAGCATTGTCCTGCTGGAAAAACCAATCCTCAGAGTTGGGGAACATTGTCAGAGCAGAAGGAAGCAAGTTTTCTTCCAGGACAACCTTGTACTTGTGTTTCTGGGAGTCCCATCTGTGCGAGTTATATATCAGTCATTCCATGACGAATCATCCAACACCAGGGCAGCAGTGTGGAGTAGTGGTTAGGGCTCTGGACTTTTGACCGGAGGGTCGTGGGTTCAATCCCCAGTGGGGGACACAGCTGCTGTACCCTTAAGCAAGGTTCTTTACCTAGATTGCTCCAGTAAAAACCCAACTGTATAAATGGGTAATTGTATGTAAAAATAATGTGATATCTTGTAACAATTGTAAGTCGCCCTGGATAAGGGCGTCTGCTAAGAAATAAATAAATAATAACATATATTGGATTTATAAACCTATCAATGTCTGAAAGAAACCACTGTTATGGAAACACTTACAATCCATGTTTTCTTCACATCTTTTGATCCAAACATTGAAGCTGCCCTCTGAACCTAGGAACAATAAACACAGGACAAGGTTAGCGTGGTGAAACCCATCTTACACTTCCCATAAGAGCTAAAGGGCATTCTCTCTGTTCCAATCTCGAATGTACCAGACACTTACCGTCCATCTTCTGTCCTTCCTCAAAGGCTTCTCGAGAAGACTGGTAATTTTTCAAATGGTACTCAGCAATTCTAAAACAAAAAGGTTACAGGTTTAACCACTGTCAACCTATCGAACCACACTTGACAAAAGAATAGCAGTCACCCAAGAATACCCGTCATCTTGGATTGAGTCCAGTACATTCACAGATTAAATACTAGCGATCTTTTACTCTGTGAAGAAATTGCTTACAATACAGCAGCAGCTAGAACACACAATACCAGAGTGACCATCATCATATTTTAAAATCCTGCTTCTAACCATTTGGGTCTTTGTTTTCTTTACTTAAGACAACATTCTTGTAGCACTAGCAGATATACAAGTCTGGTATATTTGGTGGTAGCAGTATTGTGTGAATAGATATCAAGAGCGATACCAGTTGACAAGCACTTCAACACAATGGTAAAGCAAAGGCACTTGAGTGCCAGCGCTGGGACATACATACCCTAATCTCAGAAACGCTGTGGCACAGTTTGGTTTAAACTCCAGGGCTTTCTTTGCATCTGTAACAGCATCTATAGAACAATGACGTGAGTCTGGGTGTAAGCACTTTGAAACAGAAGAGCTTATTCTGTTGGTCTGCTTCTACAAAGTTGTCATGGTTACGACGGGGGCATTTTTTTGTTTCTCCCCAAACTAAAAACTAGAAATGTTTTGGTTCGTCTTGTGAACAAAATCAAAGCATCGGAGGGACATTTCTTTAAGGGCAATGGCATCTTTAAGGGCAATAGTTTTCACACTAGAACTGAACTCAAAAGCCACAGAATGACTACAAACACCACACATACAGTATAATGGAAGGTAAAAACAAAATGCATCTGAAGCTATTTACTATTTACTAAGTATGCTCACACTGGTGTGTTCTGGGTGTATAATAAACATGCGGGCTATACTTACTGCTGTAGTTCTTTAGTAAAATATGAGCATAAGCTCTCTGACAGTACCACTCTGCACCAATTTTCTGCTCCAATGCCCTGCTAAGATCCTGAGGAAAGATCAGTAAAAGCATTCATTTCTCAGACTTTTTATAAAATCATATTGAAGTGTATTTGAGACAACAGAAGCTCTAGTAGCAGCAACAAGATTTCTTACAATACATTAAGTTTTGTAAATAGCATTGTCCCCCCCCCCCCCCCCCCCCAATAGCTAATGTTGTGCAAAAAGCTTAATTGTCAATTCGATTTTTTTTATTGAAAAATAACAGAACACGAGCGAGAAACGCTGCTTAAAATAAAGGTTGAAATAACGTTAACCCAGCCTGTGATTTTGAGGAACACGCCTTAGTTTTCAAGCACTTCAGTACTGGCCATTGACATTTGGAAGCAGTAATTTTCCCAGCTCCCCAGCCCCCCCCCGCCCCAAAAAAGAGATGCTATTGAAAATCACTCCTCGTTCACTACGATCCATTAAAAATGACTGTAGCACAGTAATTAAAAAGAAATTAAAAATATTAAATTTCATTAACACTGTACAGTAGTACTGTACAATATTCTAAATTATGCTAAAAATAGAAGACAAGATATTTAAGTGTATTTGTTAATACTTTCTAGTAATGTACCATCATCAAGCGATCTTGTTCCAGAAATTAAAGTGCAGTACCACGCCTCCTCCAACAAGCGATTTAACGAAGCTGTCATCTTATCAGATTCTAACTATACACGTCTACTATGTATATCAAGTAACCTCTGTAAAATCATCCAGTAGCTATTCAAACACAATAGTGAGAATACAAGAATAAATCAAATAGCATGACATGTTTATTTTGTACCTCTAAAGCTTTCTTAGGATCCTCGTCTATGACGCTGTCGGGGAAGCTTCTGAAAAGAAAATAATTTAATTATAAATTATACCGTGTACTCAATTTGCATGAAACGCATGAATTTACTTTTGTTCTTTATATATATATATATATATAAAATTTTATTTTATTTGATAGCGTCCACTTACGGTTCATTTGCCATGACTGTCTGTTTTCTATGTTTTCCTCTACCGTTTAGAAAGTTCTGGATGGGGATTCTGGGATTGAAACGAGAAACTGCGACGAAGAGTTTCACCCACCAAAGACGAAAACAGCAGAACCGGAAGGACTGAGAACACAGGTTTGTACTGACCTCTAGTGGCTTGGAGTTTTATTACACCACTTGCAGAAACTCAATACAGACTGTTGTTTTCATAAGAAAACATTTAGAGTAAATTTGACATAGTTTTTTTTTTTTTTTCTATTTTGTGTTTTTATATTTGTAACCCCCCAGACAACAGGAAGCCGCAGTTTAAACCTTCTTAGCTGCCTCCCCATTGTGCACTGTTCTGGTGAGCTTCCCCGATCTGCAATAATGTCTTTCGACACCAGAGGTCTCCTCACTCACATATTGACAAAATACACAGTCTGCTAAAGAGTGAGACCTGTCTCCTGTTTAATAACTCTGGGTTTCAAGTTTAAATGTACACGAGTTTCCATTTCATTCCCAGGCAGCGGCTGCTGCAGCACAGACCGCACTGGCAGATCTACTTGACTGCAGGTTGTAGAGGCAGTGCATAATAGTCCTTTTTAAATCAGTCTGAACTAAATCAGTGTCAGCCCATAAGCTAACACAATGAATCTGACAACTGCAGACTAGATGTCTCAGCAAATCAAAGGCTGATCTAAACTTCTAAACCTCTGTGCCGCTTACCTTGAGGTTACTGTTTCAAATAAATAACCCAGGTGATTCATTACGAGCACGCATTTCCTTCTTTCTAGGGGTTTATGCTTTATGAATATTACATGCCCACAATGTACACGTACAGTATGCAAGTCTTAGGCTGAGGGAACAAGAAGCCTCTTTGTGGCATGGCACTTGGTTTCAAGAGACTAGGTTTCAGGCAACTGCATGTCACACCATGGGAGACGAAGGGTTAGATACAGCAGTGTTGTTTAAACTAGGTCTCCTGGTCTACTGGGACCAGATTTCAAGCCACTGATCCTGAAAAAGTATGCGCTGTGGGTAGAGTCTTGCAGGGTGCTTCTGTGAGACTGACCCCCTGCCGGTAAACAGCCAGCCACAGTAGGCACAATGTCATGGCAAACCAAACATTAACTAAATACGTCATATAAAGGTAACAGCTTCCAGACTAAAAGTCCCTGTTTAAAGAAAGGGCAAAGGTAACTTTTCAAGAAGTAAAGCAAGTATGGCAGTAACATACACCCCCACCACGGCTGCCAATTCAAGGACAGAGCTATCATGTCAAGCCACTCATTTTTTAGGACCTTTTATAGCCTCAAATTTAGCAGTCCCCCACTACTAAAAGGCATGGACAATGCATTTTAATGGATTATTCCTAAATCTCACTTGGATATTCAGTCCTTGCCTCCCCATAACCCCACCTGTGCCCTTACCATTACATAGTTGACCTGTGTTCATCATTTTGCTACAATGTTCTTGGATTCTTTTCCTTCTCTTCATACAGCCTTTTGTAAGTATGGACAATTGTTATTACTGTACAGTACATCAACCAATAGGAGCTTTTGCTAACTGCTCTAACACTGTCAAAATGTACTCTCACTTACAAGAGCTTCACTCCATTTCTGGTCTTCATTCATACATAATACTGAGGATTCCCCCCTCCCCACCATGGACCCAAAACACACCAAAAGCAAAATGCACATCAAAATTTAAAATTTTATTTCCATAAATACAAAACCACTCGCATATAAAATGTTTAGAAACATTGTTATACATATTCGTAGTCTTACAGCACCTGTATAAAAACGCAGCTCACAAAATTAATTAGAAATTTGTATCCATTACCAGTCAAATTTAATGTACAATATTTACATTACTGGATATGTCAAAAAGAGTAGTTTTATAGGCTGTGCTTGTACACCACTGCATCCAAAAAACGTATCTTAAAAAAGGCCACAAAGAATCACATATTATAAATAAAGCTGGAAAGGTGCAGTAAAACTCAAATTCAGCTTTTTTTTGTATTGCAGCTAAATGAACGTACAGCACTTTGCAGATTCCTTCATTTTTTTCATTGAATTTCAAATTACATCTGGAAGGTTTTGTGAGATTAGGTTCAGGTTTCATTTAATAAAGTTGAGCCCTTCCCTCTCTGGAAAGCAAGACTCAAAAAAGGAGGCTGTATTCTATTAGTGTAGCTGGATTTTGTTAAAACCTCTCATGGGTAGGGAGGGCTCAGGTCGGCAGGGTAATCCTCGGTTCACTACTGGTCTGCTGTGGAGCCATTCAGATCTGTGTTGTCCTCCGGCACTATAGGTCTGATGGCTTCGCTGTGGACCTGCAGTGCAAAAAAAGCCAACTTGACAGGGCATGTTTCGGAGGACACGCGTGTCTGCCGCCGTTTCGCAAAGTCGGCGTGGGGGTTGCAGCGGTGGACCGAAATCAATCTATACAATTGGTGATTCCAAATTGGGAAACAAATGGGGTAAAAAATCCATTGGCGACAACTAAATAAAAAAGAAAAAGAAAAGCACCCCTCTCCTTCATGCTGTACCTTCAGGCACACAAAGAGTTGGACAAAGACACACAGCACCACAGATACCTTTACCAGTTTCAGTAAAGCAGGACAGTGTGAAATGTTAACTTGAGTTCTAACTAGAAAGGAACTCTTTCCAGAAGAAAACCACTGGAGGGGAGGACTGCTCTGACTGTGTTTTCTTTAATAAAAGTACACCACAGTAAACTGTACAATGCTTATACAATCCATGTATTGTTTGTGTATGGTTTTTTTCTGTTTAAGAAATGAAAAGTTCAGTTTAACAGTGATAGATAGAGCAATGGAAATGCTACAGAAGTGAATTAAGGGAAGAGAAACTGATTTGCACCTTTGTAGTTTTTTTCCATTGCAGGTTGGTTTACTTCAAGTCTCTCCGAAGCATGAAAGGGTTAAGCGTTTCCTTTTTTTGCTACTTGTTTGACCATTTCCATCTACCATACTGTATTTACAAACACGAAACCAGTGACAAAGCAGTCCTTTCAGATGTCTTCCGCCTGATCATTTGTAGCCTCGGATTCCATCCACATGTCATTGATCACCACTACACTGAAGTGCGGCTGTGATTTGATGTCAGTGCGCTGGCTGCTCTCCATATCCTCCCACTGTTGCATCTGAGGCAGGCTGTGTTTGGTTTCGGGTGCTTTGGTTACCGAGGCGATCACCGTGCCGGGCGGATGGGACACCAGCTGCTGGCCGCCCGTTGAGAATGTCACCACAGGGGCGGCGGCACCGACTGTCGGGGAAGAAGGCACAGAAGCAGTCCTGTTACTGCTCACAAGCACTCGCTGACCAGGGACTGTGCTCAGGGTGCCTGGAGATGTGGGAGCTGCCACCTGAGGGGAGGGAATGGTTTGCAGGAAGAAGGTGGGAGGCGAAGCCCCAGACGGGTCACTGCTGGCTAGGACTGTTGTGAGCGGGAGGGTCTGCAGTGTTACAGTGCCCACTGGCTGCACTCCTGCTGACACTACCACTGGAACCGGAGGCGGGCTGCTCACGCTGCTGCCAACAAAACAGAGACGGGGATGCATTATTTGAGGCACAGAAAGACAAAAGTTTGATTGTTCTCACCGATCAATAATGCCTGCATTTAATGATAAACCTCTAACCTACACAGCTTGTATAAAATAGCATTTCACAAGTAATGGCCACGCACAATTTCAAACGTTTCTCAAGATGTAGCCTTCAACAGCTTGCGTACTGTACCTAATAAACCTTGCGCCATGTCACTGAAACATTCGGCGTGTAGTGTTTCTATAACCCTGCATAGTGAATCAGTATAATGTCAATGAAATTCTGATAATATGGCGAAGACTGTAACATTGTGAAATGACTGCAACAAAAGGGTTGCATTTTGCCAGAGGACTGAAAATAAAAGTTCAAGCTCTACCTCTCTGTAGGTGCAGTGGTTGACACGGAAGACCACTCATCCATCGACACATACCTGACTGTCTGGCCACAATCTGCTGCGGTTAAAACAGTCGGCCCCTCCTGGGCACTCTGAAAATGCTCCATGAGTTGGACTGTCCTGAAAACAGACCCATGCTGTCCTGGTTTCAATGACTGGATGCTCTGCAAAGTTCTCAACATTTCTGCAGACACTACCGGCAAATGTTGCTGCTGTATGAGCTCCACCTGCCGGACTGGCCTGATTGCCTTTGTGTCCACTGCAGACTCCAGCACACCGGGGGCAGGCAGTGCAGCTGCTCCTCGCCTTGCTCTGTGTGCAGAGGCCCTCTGCTTTGTGGCTGGACTTCTGCTGCTGAGCGATTTCTTGGTGGAGAGGGGTAATGCCCGATCATTGCATGATGACATGTCTGCCTCTGGTATGTCTACGGATTCTGTGCTGGAGGACGGATCCACGTCATCAACGTACACAATGTTTTTTGGCATCTCCTTAAACTGGTAGACCAATCTCTGTCCTTCTACCTTAGATAGTATACCTCGCTGGTAATAGTACCTGCAGAAAATCAGACATGTTGTTAACATCATTGTTAAAATCTCTGGATCTCTCTTAATCACAGGTCAAGGAGGCGCCATAGAAATTCTACTCGCTGTGGACGTACCTGCTAAATGATGCATGAGAATGTACAGTTTAGAAGTAAAAAGAATACGTATTTTGTCTGTTTAACAATATACAGAACTTCCATTTCTATTTACATATTTATATTGTTTAGTACAGCATGTTATATTTAAATGTTCTCTTTATTAGTTATATCTTATGAAAATATGAAAATGTTTTGACTGTTGGCACAATAGATGTATGCGACTAATAATAACCTGTTGTTATAACAATATGAAAACATTTGCATGTGTTACTATTATTGACTCACAAAATCCAGGTAGTCTTAAATATAAAAAAACAACCCATTCAATTTGTTTTGATATTTGTTACCAAACCATTCCACTGCCACTCTCAAGTACTGTTTTCAGAGAAAATGCACAGCAACATGATGCTCAGACCCTCAACCACATAGTTTGATTTTCTTCTGCTTCCAAATTGTCATTTTCTATAAGAAGATTGCGTCAATAGGACCTGACAAAACAGAGTGCAGGGCAATCCCCAGCGGACAGTTTAAGAGTTCTGAAGAATCATGCAGAACAGAGGCTCATTCTCTCCACGTGGGAGGGTTGTTAGTGTCGATGGGGCGAATTTACCACTCCAAGGGAAACAAGTGAAGAAACAGCTGCTTGGACTTATGTGGATTGGTGTTCTCCACAGTCTTAGAAAAGCAGCAATCATCACAAATCCAAGCAGCTGCTTCTTCAGTTTGAGCTGTAAATTAGCCCAATCCGCACCAATGACCCTCACGTGACTGTCAGTACCCTGATTTCTGTGGAAAGCAAAATCTGAATATTCAGCTCAATCCAGCACGAATGCAGAAATACAGGGGCAGCAAGAGTAAGTAGTGCGAATATTATGGGATGCACTGTTCAGGTCATCATGCCTCTTACCTGAGAGCTCTGCCCATTGTCTCATAATTCATGTCTGGCTTATTTTTGTGTCTTCCCCACAAACGTGCTACAGCCTTGGAGTCGACCAGTTTAAAGATGCCCTTGTCCCTTTGTGTCCACTTTATATATCTTGGGCACGTGGATCTGTCCTGCAGTAAGGCTATTAGGAACTCCCAAAGATATAACGTATTGCCTAAAAAAAAAAATGTATCCACTTCAGATTCAGCCAGGTGGAGCTCAATAAGACTTATCTGTGGCACTGTCAATCTACATTCGAAAAGAGAAAGTTACCCTGGCTAACTCTTCAAACAAGCCTTCAGCTGCCCTAACTCTATTGCTGTGTCACACTAGATCAATTCTGTTCAGAAATCTTCAAATATCTTCATTATTTGAATTGCTACATTTTAAAACTCCAATTTACAACCTGCCACCCCACCCCCCCCCCCCCCACAGATGCTACTCATTTAATGTGCATTGCCATGGACTCATTTAGTACGTACCTTTGCCATCTTTCTCTTTCTTTCTTATTAAGATATTGGGTGTGATAGGCGAATCAGGTCGCGGCGGTTTGGGTTTTCTGCCTATAGTACACAAAACAGCATCATTAATACTTTCATTCTATTTTTTCTCAGTGTATTAATTCATATAAATGTTTGTGCATCAATACAGCCAAGTACATAACAATGCCTATCATTACAAAGATTGACTTGTGAGCAGGTAAATGTGTACAACACTGAGAACACTATTAACATTTATTGCATTTTTATAGCACTTTTTATACAAAAGTATTGCAAAGCACAATACATTTGTATAGCATGTCACACGTACAACTGCCACAATCAGACAATTTAAATAACAGATAATACACAAAATAAAAAAGCAGCAATTTTAAAGTTGCATTAAAACCCACTAAGATAAGAAAGCCATTTTATAAAACTGTACCGGTCCCAGCCTCCCTGACAAACGAAGGCAGAGCATTGTATAGTTCCGGAGCTCTACAGGAAAAAGCCCTGCCTTCCGTGCTGTGCAGTCACTACATGTGACATCCCTTAATAAAAGCAGCTTACTCTGCAAGGACTGTCCAAACCTTGTTGTGCAGTAGCAACGCAGGACCTTAAAGTCTTAATGTTTAGAGCCAAGACGTGCTACCATCACTGGCAGTAAAACAGGGAAGAAACAGGCTCTCACTTATGGGCAAGGTGCTGCATTCAACATGGGTTCTCTTGACTACACTAATAAGTAACCCTTTTTAAAACACGGTGTGTGAAGTAGCTAAATAAACCGGATTCCAGGTCCTGGACGTATGGATTTCAAAAGGCATCCCTGCACAGTCAGTGAAAACATACACATTTCAAACTAGCTCTGTTTGCAAAACAAAGCTGAGCCACAACTGTTGCTGCCTGCTCTGGCCCTCCCTCCAGTAATGTTGACTCAAACTTGGGGTGACGCGGGGGGGACAATGGCAGAGGAAGGCACAGCACACTGCTGGTTTAATGGACTCTTACCTTTCTTCTTCTTGGGCTCTTGTGGCGTTTGCCCAGCTGCTGATTCGCTCAGGGAGTGCCGACCCTGTTGAACTTCCACTACCTCAGGAATTCCATCAGCCGTTACCGATACACTTGTAACTGGAGTCGAGATTACCTCACCCATCGACGGCACCAACACATGAGCTGAGGAAAACAAACCACACAGCAGTAAGAACTTGCTCTTCTGACCTTCCCACCGGAAAAAACAACCAAAGGCTTTACACTGTGTTGGGATCTTTGCATCGGTACTTTAAAAGAATTAAAAAATGTCAGTGTACCTCACGTGTCAAAAATGAAACCCTTGGAGGTCAGACTGATGTCTTTCTCTAACATAACATCATGGTTTCCATGTGCAGTCTGTGACACTGTTTGAAATACCTGCAGTGTAACTGGTCCTAAGCTGTACAATCCTGTTGGAAGCGTGGGCAGGCCTGGACCTTCGCACTAACCTGTGCGACCACAAAGGAGAACTTTTTGTTTTTGTTATAAAGCCCAAAAGGGATGAATTTAGTTTAAGATTGTTAAACTCTGTGCCACAAAAACGTGCTAAAAGCACAAGTCGGAACTTTATATTTGTGTTTTCTTCCAATTTTGTTGCTCCCTTGGCTGGTCTTGTTAGCGAGATTTCTGAATTTCATAAACTACTCATGCGACCTAGACTCTATTTCTATTAATTGTCTAGTTTGAAGAAAGCTGAGTCTGGCTCTATCAAACAGATCCCTCTGTTCCCATCACAACAGCTTGTGTTAAGATGTGTAAAGCATTTGGTGAGATGCTATAAAAAAAAATAAACATTTAAAAATCTTAGGGGGTGCAGTTTGGCCAACATGGCTCAGAGGCATTTTTCAGCATATCTGAATAGAGGTTTCTCTTTTAAATATTATAGAAGAAAGAAAAAAAATAGGGGCAAACTACCAGTAAAAGTATTACATCCCACAAATACATCCTACTAGTTGTCCCTAATGCTTTGATCAGGTAAAACAAGATAACATTTATAAATGACTATGAAAATCAAACACACTGACAATTACAATGCCATTCTGCGCAGCGTATGAATCAGCTTCATGCGCTGAAAAGACCAGAAGCTTTAACCACTTTGTGTAATCTGAGGCACTCACTGATGCGCTTGTCATCCAGAAAGCAGCCCGGGGAGTCCATGTTGAGCAGGGCCTCAGCCGCCTCAATAGTTTCCATTGTTTCATCTTCATTCTGACAGGAAGCTTCAACTGCAGAGTGAAAAGAACACAGAGCAGGCCTTGTAAGAAATCCCCACGCATCAGTACAGCATGAAGAGCAGCCTGAGGTCAGGAAATGAAACTGCAGTTCAGAGAATGCAGAAAAACAGCTCTTGTGAATTCATGTAACAACGTGTCAAAATGTGACTGAAATTGTTTTGCATCAACCTGTTGTCCCCTGTTCAGTTTTAGTAGATGGCTGTCAATGATACTGCAGCGATAACGGTGGCTTACAGCCACCAACAACACAGGCCTTGCAAAACAGCAACAAGCTAGAATTACACAGTTTTGCAACCACAATACGTTCTAACTCTGGGGGCCTTGATGCAAGAAGGTTCAAAGGTAGTCGTGAGGAGATGTACTCAATTAAATTCTGCTTGACACACAAGTGTAAATATAACAGAAATAATCAAGACGTGTCTAAGTTTACTGCTTTTCTTATAATATTTTTCTTCATGAATATGCACAGCTATATTTGCACAAGCATAACTATTGCATGCATCTGGCTTTCTTGGTTTGACATCAGCACCTTGTACACATTGTTTAGAATGGTTTCCTGTATAAAACAAAATGATTAATACAGATCTACTCCCAAACCAAAAGGATAAACACCAAGCTTAATACTTCCAGTTTAAAAAAAAATAAATACATACATGACTTCCTGTGAACTGATCATTATTTTTAATTAAGAACAGCTGCAACTCCATATGTGTTTTTAAGCAATCTTCTCAACCTTCAAATGACAACATGAAGCAAAATAAAACAGTAGTATACTGTGCTCTAGAAAAATATGAGAGGATGTCTTCTTGACTGCTCCTTTACAGAACCAGAAATTCACCTGCTTGAAGTTCACGCTATAGCCTGCTGGTCATGTACACATTTAACACTTAAACATGAATACTACACACAATTGCGTGTAGAGCAGCCAGCCCCCTGCCTGCGCACACACACACAGATGAGTTATTTTGAATGCTAACACTACACTGTGTGCTAACTTTGGTAACGGTTCTGTTGACACCGGTGGAGTACATACACGGAGATGAGCTGCCAGTGACGCAGAGGAGGAATGCTGAACACGATCCTTCCTCTAGACTCAAGAGAAAAGCCAGTCATTTAATTTAGATTATATTCCCTGTTCAATCCTACACCATCCACGGGGTTCTGTTTACCTTAATTAAACCTGAATGCCTTTTTCCATGCTAGCCTTTTCAAAAACGTGTATTGGTTTAATGGTAAAACACAAATACAATATATTATCAAAAACTATACCTCCTGTCCAGTACCGTATGCTAAACTAACTGTACTGCAATACCACCGTGTTAATAATTAATACCAAATAACTAGGTCTAATCCGCACAGCTACAGCAGATGTTACAATAATAAAGTTTAAACGTGCGTAATAATAATAATAATAATAATAATAATAATAATAATAATAATAATAATAATAGCAATTATTATTATTATTATTATTATTATTATAAACAGCAGCGTTAAAAACATTTTAAACAAAATAATGTACTGACATTAGAAGAACGTCAACACCATATGGATGTAAGTGACTGCCTATTTTCAATTTAATCTATTTTGCAGTACTGTACATAACATAGGCCTACTATTTTTTAGTTGTGGTTTGCATATATAGTGAATCAAGTTCCAGATTTAAATTACTGCAATTCCAAATTGCGGCTCTACATTTTTTTCAAATATGTATAATAATATTTGTCTCCCGACCGTTTAACATATTCTTATTGACACAAACACAACTGAAAAAAGAAAAAGAAAAAACTGAAATCAATACTTTTTGTAGCTCTATTCCTAACAGTATTAGAATGCCCTTGTCAAGAAGATCACTATTCGGGTGATGTTTGTTACGATACTGCCTTTATTAAATCAGAAATTACACAGCGCTTCCTATTCGTTTCACCCACTGACCGACAGGGATACGACTTGTTTTTGTTCAAGTAAACCAAACTTCGGGGAACACAAAGAATAGACCCTACTGGTGTATTTTTATGTTTCCAGAAGCACTTTACTAAGTATCTATTTCGCTGGACTGCTTCAATTGAACTTCCTGGTTGCGGTGATTTAATTCTTCCTCCTACTCCCTCTCTCAGTATGCATATATAACGGTACATCAACAGTTTGGAAATGCATCTGGCATCCATAATACATGTTATTATGACACCTAACCACAATAAAATTACCTGCTTTTATTAACAGATCCAACTGGTTTCTTCCCTGGCACAGAGCAGTCGCCATTTTTTCGAACACTTAGATTACTGAAATAGCATTCCTCCAGTTATAAAAAGAAGAAATCCGGGACTCTATTTTTGTACTCCAGCTCAGGGGTGGCGGTGCTTCCCGCACGATTTCTAAATTTTGTACAAACACATTGTGCACTTTTTTTTTTTTGTTTTCATTAAACGCAATTGTATTCTTTTTAGAAATAAAGCTCGGCGTAATTAGACCACACATGAAAACAGTTGAAATGGACGATGTCAATGTTTTGCTACACTTCCTGGATAAAGGTCGGTCCATGTGCAAAAAGCCAAAGCAAACTTGCTTCCTGAAGAGGCGGGGTACGGAATTCTGAATTCTCCACGGGGAAGCGGGAACGCCTCTTCGGTGTGTTTGACCAATGACAGCAGCTTGTGCTTCACTTCCACACACAGAACATGCTTTGGTGTTGTGGGTGTGATACCGTGTGGTTCGTGTCCATGGTGTCACGGAAGTCTTGTCACAGTGCCAGTTTTTAATTTTGACATAAGTAGGTGTGTCATAACGTCAAAACTGAGCCTTATGCAGCTGGGTTTCCCAAGGACCACACATTTTTGTGGCGGTACTATATAGTGTCATATCGTTAAGCGTCCTTAGCACCCGAAGAAGAGGGCTTTACCGTCTGGTAGGCCTACCTCGTGTCATTAACATAACGAGAAGTGCTTCACCAGAGGTAAAGTGTTCTTACGGGCTATATTGCTATTACTAAATTGATACGTTTAAAAGAAAATAGTAACATTTTAAGTTTTTGTGTTTTTAGTGATTTTATGGAGCACTTGTTTTTGTTGCCAATGAACACACACGTTTTCCTAAGTATTCCAGATGTTTCTCATTCAGCATGTAAGGGTCAAAGTGTTTCTTTGAAATGTGATATTGCGTTAATATTGAGAATATACAAAATGTTTCCTTTCCTAGTGCAATTAATCCCATGTGACTGCAACAACCTAGGGTTTCAACAGTGAGCACATTTTATACTTGGTAAATAGCAACGTTCTACAATCATGGGTAGGGTTGGAAAGGTCTGTCAGATATATTCAAGAAAACATCCAGATGACTAAACAGTAGTAGGCCACATGTACACTTCAATTCTTAATCTGGCTAAATGCCAATATTTTTTAATGGATTAACATTAAACTTTACCAACTGTAGTCATGATTTTGCACAAAGATAAATAATTAACAAATCAATTTTCATGGTTGACTGTTGATCGCTACATTCAGTTTAGCAAACTTTCGTCTTATTTTCTTCTTTTTTTACACCACATTACAGGCCATTTTATTTCTCTTTCTGTTTCCGTATCTGTACTTTCTGTTTCAGGTTAATGAAAGAAATCATGAATTGGTTTGCATGGTATTTTGCACTTTGCTTGGCTTTACCCTTGCCTTTATTTTGTACTGATCCGACTGATGATGGTAGTGTGCTACGTCCTTGTCCTTTCCGTACATTAAATATTTTTTAGTCTTTGGTTTCCTGATCTCGGATTGTATAATTCAGACAGCATTCATGATTAAAGGTAAAGTTTAGTTTTATTTCACACTGGAAAACCTGGAAAGAAAAATAGGTTAGCCATCAAGCCTTCAACCTAGTGCTCGCTGTTAAGATATTATCATTCTTTAAGAACATGTGAAACGTTGATGGCTAGCCCTATTTTTGCTTAGCGATTCTCAGCCTGCAGTAACCCTAACTTCGTTGATACAGCTATGCTGTGTTTATTGTACAGAGCGGTAGCTCTACAGTGCAGACCTGTGTGTGTGCTGCTCTCTTGTTCTATTATCTGTTCCTCTGCTACATCCAGGGAGCTGTCCTGGATCATCTGATTGGAGTCCTCCACACAGGCAATGCTGGAGTAGTCCTGCAGATGGTCTGCGTTGGGGACCTGTTCCACGATCACAGCTGGAAAAACTGAGGGATCATCAATCTGGAATGAGAAAGAGGTTTTTACAAAAGAGTGGTAAGTACTGTAAACTAGACCCCCCCCACACACACACACACACACACTATCGGAAAGATCTGAGCTCTGTAACTACTCAGATAAAAGCTCTCACCCCATCATATTCTAGTGGCAGGTTATTTTTAATTTTAGCTTTTTAAGTTTTCTTTTTTTATGTACGTTAGTCCAAGAGCAGTGATAATGGTGGCTTCTTTTTTCACTAATTACAGTATTATTTATCAGTTGAAGTAGGAATACAATCATTTTCAAAGATTCATGAGTCTGGGAGGTGTCGAGTAATAAAGATAACTAGGCGAGATTCGTTGTTGTTACAGGCAAGTTAATTTACCAATATAAAATATGCTTTACCAATATGCCTAATACACGAGTTTGTAGCATTTCATTGCAATTTTTTTGTATTCCTTTGTATAAATGGCTCTTATATACGTATCTTTGAAAGTGCAGCTTTATTTGATGTTTTATTTATTCCCCAATTTGGGCTGCGTCTTAAATTTGAAGGAATACGGTATCATGCAGGTGTTTGAAATGTTTATACAGGGCTGTATGCATATAAAGGTAGCAAAGAAATTAAACTGTGCAAAGTTCATTGTTGTAATTACAAATGTTGTTGTGGAGAAGATCAACTGTAGGCCCCTCAAAAATACTAATGTTGCTAACAAAGCGTGTAGAAAATCAAAATTTAAAAATGCAAAAAAAAAAAAAGACTGCTCCAGCCAAGGTCTTTGTTCTAGCAGTGTGGAGTAGTGGTTAGGGCTCTGGACTCTTGACCAGAGGTTGTGGGTTCAATCCCCAGTGGGGGACACTGCTGTTGTACCCTTGAGCAAGGTACTTTACCTAGATTGCTCCAGTAATAACCAAACTGTATAAATGGGTAATTGTAATTGTATGTAAAAATAATGTGATATCTGTAAAAAAATGTGAAGTAATGTATAATGTGATATGTTGTAACAATTGTAAGTCACCCTGGATAAGGGCGTCTGCTAAGAAATAAATAATAATAATAATAATATTATACAATTTAACACATGAAATATTTTTCAAGGCTCTGTATTGCTTAATGTATGAATGACGCTGAATAAACCTGTAGAGAAATGCCCCTTGAGGACAAGAGACGGTCATTTCTTGGTAAAACTATAAGAGAGTCAAGTAGACAAACGGTTTGGTAATTGCCTTCTTCCGAGTACACAGTAATAGCAGCCACACACTTTTTTTTTGTTGTTGCTCTTATGCAGACAGTGTTAAGAAGATGACATCAGATTGAGCAACCCTCTCGTGAATCTCTTCTCCACCACCTACCTCTCGCACATCTTCCATGCAGTTGCTGGCATACTCGAACACAAGCTCACTCTGATGAACCACTGCAGCCATAGTGATGCATTCCCCTGGGTTCAAAACCACATAACAAGCTGCCTTGAAACGCCCGGCTTCAGCTCAAAGCTTGGATATGTTTTCCAATCGGACAACACGCTTGCAGGCAATCCTTTTGTGCAGCTGTAGTGAGTGCTGCAAAGGCTCAGCAAAATGTAGTTAGAAAAAAACCCCTAAGCAGACAGGACAACGTGGTGTGTAATCCGAAGCAACAAAAATTCGATAAGACAAGGAAAAGCCTTTCGAAGTACAGTATCTTCAGTTCAGACAGACCAGATCAAAACACTGTCGAGCTTAGTTCTGCAAAGAAAAGAAAAAAAAAACAAGAAAAGTTTTAGTTAATTATCCTTTGGATCTCAATTAAATAACTACACAATGTCAAGTTGCACACTAGCACTGCAGCAAAAGCAGTCATACATAGCAGTTACAGTCTGGGTTCAAAGTGCAAGTGATTTCCCCTACCATGTGAGCTGCTATTCATCTCAGCCAAAGCATTTGAATTGCATGTTTATTTTGCCAGTCAAATTAGGCCCCTTTGTCTGGGGAGTGTGTTCTAACAATACCATCAACTGCCCAAAAGCTTTGTTCTGGAAAACAGCGTGTGCTGATTTCTGGCCGTGGTTCCCAAGTCTGTTGAGGATTTCGCTGTACTTTATGGTTGTTCCCTTATCTGTACTTGAGGCTGAAAAGCTGCAGGAAGGAAGCTTGAATGACCACGTCACGGCAAACAAGAACATGCAAACAAGCAGCTGCACGCCCCCTCTGCAGCAACAGTGTGTTCATTTGAAGTGGATGATAAAACCAACATTCGCTGTGTTATCATTTTTGTGCTACTTTGATACTTTGAGTTGAGTCCTTGGTATGCCTTTGTATAGCAAACCTACCTTAAACCTTTTTGAACAAAAAGTGGTGCAAACTGTTTACTGGAGTTGATAAATCCAGTATGTTTAGAATTTGAAATATAGACAGTAGTGCTATATACACCCTTGTTTAACATCTGGCACATAATTATACTGTCAGACTTGTCACCTCAGCAGTTGATGTCGGCATAATAAATAATTATTACTGGATTAGTTTCAGCCTTTTGTAATATAAGATTATTTTGCAACTTAATTGCATTTATACAAAAATATACTTAAAGTAATTTATATAAAAAGCTATGACTGCTGCATACTGTATATGTGCAGTGTGAAATCGACTTCAAACCTTAAACACAGTCTTTTGTATATTCAGTCATCCCGCAGAAAACCGTCAGGTTATACGCAGATGTTTCCTCAGACTTGAGAACAACAATCACATGTTACAGTTACATAACCCAAAGTAAAGAGCTTGATATCTGAGAAGTATGTGAAGCGGTGTGTCTGAATACACCCCTTCTGTAGAGGCAGGTACATTACAAAACCTGCCGTGCCCGCTTGTGAACGCTTAACAAACAAAATGAACTCACGTCTGCAGTAATCATGTCAGTGACAGCACGCAGTGCTGGTACAGACTCAGCTGCCCTTACTGGTGTCCTGACACTACCCAATTCTCAGAGAGAGAGAGAGAGAGAGAGAGAGAGAAGGAGGTAAGTTGCACTTACTCCTCCAGACTGGAAAATCCAGTTCAGTCACATGGTTTCCTGCTCCACCATTCTTGCCTTGGTATCGAATTACACACAGCAAGCACAATGACAGCACCTTGTCATCTAGCCACACAGATCACATACCTGTAGCAGCCGCCACTCTCCGGCTCACAATCACTTTATTAACCCAGGGGAGACCACTTACTGTGTGTTCCTGGCTGAGGCAACGTTTGGTTTTGTAAAGCACAAGGCATTAAACTGAAACAAACATACAATTACAAAATATGAAGAACGAGGAAGGGATATTCCAATTGTTGTGAATTAGGGATTGTTTTAATTTATCAGCATTTGACTATTCTGTAAATATGATATACTAGCTGAAGTACCCGCCGTTGCCCAGGGAAATTCAATATTTCATGCATGACAAATTGTGGAATGGTATCCTTATGGTTTCCTATAAGTTACCGATCTTGGGTGTCACACAATGTGCTCGGACCCCTTTTTTTAACTTTATTTTTTTATGGTTTTTGCCATTTTTTTTTTTTTTTTAATTTTTGTTCTTTCTATTTTTATTTTTTTTGGATAAGTGGTTCTCCAGATAGGTGCAGGGTGCATGTGTACGACCTGTGCAGGGTGCATGTGTACGACCTGTGCAGGGTGCATGTGTACGACCTGTGCAGGGTGGATGTGTACGACCTGTGCAGGGTGCATGTGTACGACCTGTGCAGGGTGCATTTGTATGACCTGTGCAGGGTGCGTGTGTCCTCCACTATAACCCCTTCTCAGGGGACTTCATCCTGGGTGGGGATAATAATTGAACTTTGTGTTTGTCATAACAAATGTCACCTGGGTAAATCTTGTCCCTGCCCACTACTTTCTAACTCTTCTGGTAACTGTTACCAAGGTGACCTGGAGTGGATTTGACTTCTCAACCCAGATAAAATGAAAAGTACTTAGCAATAACAGCAACCTACTGAATGCGTACAATAGCGCTGCTGATGGACTCTGGATTTATATTTTAAATGTATCTTTCTACAAACACTCCTGTCACTAAATAAAAGCATCTCCCACTGCTAAATCTGCATTAAAACACAAATCTGATACTATGAAGTCATGCAAAGAGACAATTCCTGCGGCATCCCAAAATCGTACTTCCACATCCAAACTGTGAACTGCCCTGTATGCCAAAACCCATTAGGGCTGCAAACCTTTTCAAGTTTAAGATTTAACTCTCCCAATATGTGTATTGTCTCAAATAACAGATAATACAGAAATCTAAAGGCATCAAGTCAAGGAAAGAGATGATTCCTGCGGCATCCCAACTCTTACTGTAAATATATGTGAACGTTTGTACTAGCACTATGGTTTTATAGCAGTGAAATACGGTTTCCACACTGAGGCACTTGGCATGTATTTTAAAGACCCCTCTGCTGCTGCTGCGATTCTGTGCGTTGTGTTTTATCAAACAGGAAGCATGGTGTAGTTAAATAGAGAAACACTTCCTGCCTCACATCTGCAGGCCCATCTGTGAGAAGTTATTTTTACTTGTTTCCTTCTGCTCAGTCTAAATGAACTTGTTTTTTGTACTTGAGGGGTATTCAGGCTGACAGCTTCTTAACATTTTATGTTGCAGTATGACATAATCAAGAACACATTGAGCATGCTAGTAACATGAACAAGATAGTTACATCCCATATGAAAAAATACTTCATTTTTAACTATTTTACCAGTACAAGAGAATATGGCATGTTGTTATTTAGGTAGATTAATCACATCCTTTATTACTTAGGTGCACAGTATACATTTGACATCATTCCATGTGTGTATAGCTCATACACTGCCATATTAAATTTGCACCTCATGTTGCAATGATACCCAAACATGCATTTACTTTGCTTCACTGCGGTGAGCTGAGCTGTGTTTTCTCCAGTACTTACCTGTGCTTTCACTCTTTCCCCTACGGCTGCTCGTTGAGGCCATCGGGGAAAGATAAAACTATTCGTCGTTAAGTGGAGATCACGAGATCACTTCTCTCAGGATCTTGAGAAAACGGAAGTCATTCGTTCCGTTTTCCTGAGATAGATAAGTCATGTCAGGAAAACGGAAGTAATCCCTTTCGTTTTCTCGATCCTGTGATCACAAGATAGTTGTGTTCCCCCCCCCCGGTGGTCTCAACGAGCCACCGTCTTTCCCTATGCGTGCCACTGTAAACTTTTCTAATGGTTAGTACATGCTAAGGGTATAGTATAAGTACTGTGCACCATGTGTATTGTATATACACTATGCAGACACACGTTGTACTTCCAGTTTAGTTCCTTACATGCAGTCACATGTGTAACAGCCTCACTATACCACACACATTAGGAGCTTTAACAGACTTGCAAGTTTCTTTCTCCGACATACTGATAAACAGCATTTTGTGAGCAGTGGTACTTCATAAAATATTGTTTTTTTCTTGAGCAAACAGTACACGTTCATGCACAAGGTAAGACATTTTTACAAGTCAGTGTACAAACGCTCTGTCAGATTCAGCAGTGTTGTAAGTTCAGAATAAGATGTTCTGATGGCCCTTTTGACAGGACATTGTTTGCCATGTGCAGTTCCTGTAATTACAGTTTAGAAAGCTATCAGGCAGCACTAGTCACAGTACTATAAAAAATAAAGTATAATCTGTTTGTACTATAAAAGGTATGCAGTTAATCTATGCACATCACCACAGCATACCAGTGAAACCCACAAGACAGAAAGGGCGTCTCTTCATTTGTGAAACTGTCAAATTCAGAACACAATTTTGACCATGTATCAGTCAGCGTTCTGTTCTGTGATTCTTACCAGCGAGTGCTTACATTTCTATAGCTGTAGCTCCTAGCTGGCAGGACACTCGGCAGCAGTTGCACTTATTTATCTGCTTTATAGAAACAACTGACTTATTTTCCATAGGCATGCAAGACTAACAATATTCAGATTCTTACCGGTCGAGGAGTGCACTTTGTGCAGTGACAGCTGCTGTTAATTGGTGTGTGAGTGACAGTAACTGGAAGTGCAAAGGTTACCTGTTCAGAAATATCCTTTCTCAGTTGGAGGGAGTCACTGAAATGTGGTATGCTATTATAACTCAGAGCAATGTATTTTAAGCTCTAACGATGCGTCTTTTTGTAAATGTTTGAACTGTTCTGAAGAATATATTAGTTCTCATTTTGTGTGTCTTTTCACCCAGATGTAGGCAGATCTGTCGTGGGCAGTTTTGGGTGCAGATGCTGCAACACTTTGGGCCCATTATCAACCTTTTTTTCAAAATTCTATGCGGATCCTGTAGCTAGCACACTGCTCTGGTTTATTGTATATAGTGCACAGTGGATCCTGTAGCTAGCACACTGCTCTGGTTTACTGTATATAGTGCACAGTGGATCCTGTAGCTAGCACACTGCTCTGGTTTATTGTATATAGTGCACAGTGGATCCTGTAGCTACGGTATGCTGTTCTCTGTTGACTTTGCATGTGGCAGTGTGGTTTCTATCGCCTTCATCTCAGTGCTGTTGACATCACACATAAATTGTCAGAGTAGGCATACTGCTTTCAAACATACACCATGTGTGTCGCAATACTTGTTGAAGAGTAATGTACAAGGGTCAGACAAAAACATGTAGGGCCACCCAGACGGCAATGTAACAGGAGGTTTAAATTGTTCTGAGGGATACGTGATCATTCTTCAATAAATACCCTCTCTAATGACTTCATTAAACAGTGGTATTCATAAGAATGGCCCATCACTGTTATGCAAGTAGCATCAATAATTTGGGCAATTAATATATGCAAAGCATCTTCCAAACCAGCTCCAATTCTAAACAAGATTTGCAGCAGGGAGATGCAGCTTTTATATATAATGTGTGTCCCATGTGCAGAGAGAATTAAAGCTGTGTGATGGACAGGTCACGTACATACAAGCTCATAATAAGATGCTAGGTACACCTTTAGAAGAACCTTCTAGTCAGCTGTATTTAAAAAAAAACACTATAATATGGCAATACAGCATAATTGGAGCAGTAGGTTGAATCTTCATTTAAAATGGAGAATAGTCTGCATTCTCACAAAAACCATTTTAGCAACCTGCAGTATTTGCTTTGTCGCTGGCTAGAATAATTTCATGAGCTTCCTGCAGTTTTGTTTTTAAATAAACAGGTCACATGTTTGCACAAAGAATATATACATGTTTGTAAAGTTCCCCTGGTTAAAGGAGAACATCCAGGGGGTGTTCCCATTCATGGGAATATTTAAATATGCAAATTGTAAACTGACAAAGTACAGTATTTCAAAATATTCCTGCATCTGCTGTATGAGCTGTTTTTAAATCAATTCCACCTGAATACATTCAGCAGTTTCCTTTGCTTGAATTCCTGTGTTCATAAGCTAATACAGGTATATTGTAATACAGACACTCCCAGTGTGACAGCATCTTCAAATGCCCTTTTCCTGTTACATATCTAGTACTAGCACTTGTGTTTTCAAGTGGAGTAGCCCTGGTTTCAATTACAAGTGTAAATGTGCAATGTGTAAGTAATTACAACTACAATGGAACTGGAATTGTAGTTGAACTTTGAACCTTGGCACACCTGTGTAATTTGAATTATACTATGTAATTGATCGATTTCAGTTCAGTAGCACATTTATTTGTCAGACGATGATTATTCTTGTATTATCAAACACTTTTAGTGACCCCGTTTGTTTGAAAAAGTATGCTTCTGTATTTGTACCTGTAATTATTGCTTGGTTGTTTAAAATAAATAGAGTAACCATGTTAATGTTTGTAGTTGTTCATGTTACTTTTTAGTGTAATTGTAGTTATAATTGTAATTACTGCAGCATCATTTTAATTGTAATTGAACACAAATAGCATTGTAATTGTGATTGCAATTTCAGTAATCAATTCTGCTGTCATTGTAATTGTAACTGTAATTGTAATTGAACACAAATAGCATTGTAATTGTAATTGCAATTTCAGTAATCAATTCTGCTGTCATTTTAATTGTAACTGTAATTGTAATTGACCGCATGTGTGAAATGGAGTGTATAAAACGCTTTGGGGTCTGCACCAGTGGCCCTGAATCCAGTGGTAATTATCAGACCTCTTGTGTCCTGGAGGCTGAGAACATCAATAACAGAACCTTCCCTTCTTACTTATCTGCTTCAAGCACCACGCCGTGCATTTTTCTATTGTTAACTTCCATCTCGGTCCCCTCTGGGGTTTTCTCTTAACACTGGACAACAACCTTGACAGTGATATACAATTTCCTATGTAGTTTACACTTCATTTCCCTTCTCAGGTTACTCTGAGGTTATAGCTTCAAGCCTTCAAGTAGAGACTAGCATTTTCTCGCATTGCATGTTCTCTTCTTTTCTAATTAAATACTGTTATAAAAATGAAAACATGATAAGCCTGAAACTGAATCCAGATTTGCGGCCCCGTCATTCCATTTTCAACTTGTTTTGAATTAAGTTAATATTCCCCCAAGTCTACTCGTGTTCTGTTCCAGTAATGTGACGATAAAGTGCATTTTGGCATGTGATTATGCATAGCACACATCCACAAAAACTACGTGAACTACATGCAGCACTATGCAAGTAATGTACAAAGTGGGGGAGGATCAAATATTCTTACAGTAAACCAAAAAAAATGTAGAAAGCACTTACCTTGCCTTCTGTGTCTTATCTGGGTCCCAGAGCTACAGTTGTGATACAGTGTTGTTTTGTGTGTGCTGAATAAAATGGCTACTGTAGACTGGGGAAGTGGTTGTTTTATGTTATGACTCATACGTATGTGAACCAAGGACTGAGGCACACCCATGCTGCCTTAGATTCTGCACAGATTATGCAGGTGATCAGAAAGCGAGTAACAGAGAGAGCTGAGAGAACATTAGCTTTTGGCCCCACCTTGTATGGAGAGGAAAGGGGAGGCAATTCTACACCAAACAACATGGACTACAGGCACGGTATAGCCCAGGGGACAATAATGAAGTAAACAAGGAGCTAATCCTGTGCTGCAGAGGTTAACACACATTTACACTCTCCACCCCACACGCTGCCTGAGAGTCCAGGCTGCTGTAGGAGAGAGAAAACAAAGTAAAAATGCAAGCGTTTTCAAGAGAATGTAGTACAGTACATCTAAACCTATAGAGAACAATCCATTTAGTTTATAAAGTAACAGGAATCCTTGAACAACTGTGCCTGTGGGCCTACTGATAACAGAAGTGCATGGTTTCCATTCATTTATATCCCCCTTGGGGGACATAGTGGAGCATCTAGAGAACTGCTTGTCCAATTATGACTAAGTATACCAAGAACTATATACAGACGTGCTCAAATTTGTTGGTACCCCTCCACAAAAAACGAAGAATGCACAATTTTCTCTGAAATAACTTGAAACTGACAAAAGTAATTGGCATCCACCATTGTTTATTCCATATTTAACAGAAATCAGACTTTGCTTTTGATTTTTTATTCAACATAATATTGTAAATAATAAAACAAATGAAAATGCCATGGACAAAAATGATGGGACCCCTAACCTAATATTTTGTTGCACAACCTTTAGAGGCAATCACTGCAATCAAACGTTTTCTGTAGCTCTCAATGAGACTTCTGCACCTGTTAACAGGTAGTTTGGCCCACTCTTCCTGAGCAAACTGCTCCAGCTGTCTCAGGTTTGATGGGTGCCTTCTCCAGACTGCAAGTTTCAGCTCTTTCCATAGATGTTCGATAGGATTCAGATCAGGACTCATAGAAGGCCACTTCAGAATAGTCCAATGTTTTGTTCTTATCCATTCTTGGGTGCTTTTAGCTGTGTGTTTTGGCTCATTATTCTGTTGGAGGACCCATGACCTGCGACTGAGACAGAGCTTTCTGACACTGGGTAGTACGTTTCGCTCCAGAATGCCTTGATAGTCTTGAGATTTCATTGTGCCCTGCACAGATTCAAGGCACCCTGTGCCAGGCGCAGCAAAGCAGCCCCAAAACATAACCAAGCCTCCTCCATGTTTCACTGTAGGTATGGTGTTCTTTTCTTTGAAAGCTTCATTTTTTCGTCTGTGAACATAGAGCTGATGTGACTTGCCAAAAAGCTTCAGTTTTGACTCATCTGTCCAAAGGACATTCTCCCAGAAGGATTGTGGCTTGTCAATATGCATTTTAGCAAATTCAGGTCTGGCTTTTTTTATGTTTTTCTGTCAAAAGTGGAGTCCTCCTGGGTCTTCTTCCATGGAGCCCACTTTCGCTCAAAAAGCGACGGATGGTGCGATCAGAAATTGACGTACCTTCACCTTGGAGTTCAGCTTGTATCTCTTTGGCAGTTATCCTTGGTTCTTTTTCTACCATTCGCACTATCCTTCTGTTCAATCTGGGGTCGATTTTCCTCTTGCGGCCGCGCCCAGGGAGGTTGGCTACAGTTCCATGGACCTTAAACTTCTTAATAATATTTGCAACTGTTGTCACAGGAACATCAAGCTGCTTGGAGATGGTCTTGTAGCCTTTACCTTTACCATGCTTGTCTATTATTTTCTTTCTGATCTCCTCTCTCCTTTGCTTTCTCTGGTCCATGTTCAGTGTGGTGCACACAATGATACCAAACAGCACAGCGACTACTTTTCTCCATTTAAATAGGCTGAATGACTGATTACAAGATTGGAGACATGTGTGATACTAATTAAAGAAACTAATTAGTTTGAAATATCACTATAATCCAATTATTTATTTTCTTTTCTAAGGGGTACCAACAAATGTGTCCAGGCCATTTTAGAATATCTTTGTAGAATAAGCAATAATTCATCTCTTTTCACAGCTTCTTTGCTTTATTCTATGACATACCAAAGGCATGCAAGTATACATGATAAAATAGCTTTTAATTGCATCACTTTTCAGGAGGAATTAAGCATTATTTCAATGAGCTGTAAGGGTACCAACAAATTTGAGCACGTCTGTATATATACACTACCGGTCAAAAGTTTTAGAACACCCCCATTTTTCCAGTTTTTATTGAAATTTAAGCAGTTCAAGTCCAGTGAATAACCTGAAATGGTACCAAAAAAAAGTTTAGGTTACCAAAAACTGAAAAATAATGTACATTTCAGGGAACAAGTAATGGGTTAACAACTTACAGCTGTTCTGCAGCAATGGAAGTAAATTAAGCCTTGAAAGTTTATGCTAACAATTCCTACAGGTGTCCCAACTTTTGTTGATTACTTACAAACCCTCTGTCTGTATAAAAGCAGTGTTGGAACAGACTGTGTTACTACACCCTCTTAAGCATTATTTGGACAGTATTGTACTGCAGGAAGTAGTATATTGCTCTCATAATGGCGAGAAAAAGGCAATTAACAAAGGAAGACAGACAGACCATTATAACCCTTAAAAGTGTAGATCTTTCCTTTAGAGAAATTGCAAAGAAAGCCAAGGTGTCAGTGAGTACAGTTTCCTACACCATCAAAAGGCACTTGGAAACTGGAGGAAACTCTGACAGGAAAAGGTCTGGCAGACCCAAAGCCACAACAGAATCAGAAGACAAGTTTCTGAGAGTCAAAAGCTTGCGTGATAGGTGGCTCACAGGACAACAGCTTCAAGCACAGCTTAACACTTGTCGAAGTAAGCAAGTATCAGTTTCAACTGTGAAGAGAAGACTTCGAGCTGCAGGTTTGACAGGTCGAGTGGCAGTAAGAAAGCCATTGCTAAGATGGCAAAATAAGAAAAAGAGGCTTGCCTGGGCCATGAAGCACCGCCAGTGGACTACTGAAGACTGGAAGAAGGTCTTATGGACCGATGAATCAAAATTTGAAATCTTCGGTTCATCACGCAGGGTTTTTGTACGCCGTCGAGTAGGCGAAAGGATGGTTCCTCGGTGTGTGACACCAACTGTCAAACATGGAGGAGAAAGCATGATGGTCTGGGGCTCTTTTGCTGGATCCAGAGTCGGCGACTTGCACAGAGTGAGTGGCACCCTGAACCAAAACTGCTACCACAGCATTTTGCAGCGCCATGCAATACCCTCTGGTATACGCCTAGTTGGTCAGGGGTTCATCCTACAGCAAGATAATGACCCAAAACATACCTCCAGGCTACGTCAGAACTACCTTAGAAGAAAAGAACAAGACGGTAGGCTTCAAATCATGGAATGGCCAGCACAGTCTCCAGACTTAAACCCCATCGAGCTGGTTTGGGATGAACTGGACAGAAGGGTGAAAGCAAAGCAACCTACAAGTGCAACACATTTGTGGGAACTTCTGCAACAGTGTTGGGAAGAACTTTCCGAACAATATTTGATTTCCATTGTAGAAAGAATGCCACGAGTGTGTTCGGCTGTTATATCTGCAAAAGGTGGCTACTTTGATGAGTCAAAAATTTAGATTAAATTTTGTTAAACAAAACGATTCCATGATTTCTTTTTTATCTCCAATTGTTTATTTGTTCTATGCTTTAATTTCAGAGTACATTGAGACATTAAACTGCGTAAATTTCAATAAAAACTGGAAAAATGGAGGTGTTCTAAAACTTTTGACCGGTAGTGTATATATATATATATATATATATATATATATATATATATATATATATATATATATATATATATATATAATGTATGTCATTTTAGAGTTCTGCGTGTAATGTATCTTCTCGAGAACTGCTTGTACGACTTGCTAAGGATATTCTCCAGAACAAGTTCTTGACTATCATAATCTAGGGTTATATGGAGGCTGTCTATCTGTCAGCCTAAGTCTCCATGTCTGGCTCACGTTTGTAAAACGTGTGAATGGTGGATTGATCACGTCAATCAAACGGTGAAAGATTGATGCCTAAACTGGCCTGTAAGATTTCTCTGTGTTGTTCAGTCTGGAATCCAGTAAGTCAAATAAACAAACTGAAGAGTTTTATTTCAGATCATGGTTTGGTTTGCGCAAATCCTGATGGCTACAACATTTTGCAGACCCACAGGAGATATTTTTGTCAAAATTTATTTTATTTTGAACAGTTATTTTCAGAACTAATCATTAGTTATTGATTGCTGTATACTGTCCCAGGCTATGCTCCACGATCCACAGTAATAATAATATTATAAAATATGTAGGTGCCCTAAAGGGAGTGACAGTAATCGCTTAAAACATTTTAGCACATGTGTAGGATGATATAGTCATTCAAAATTATATTTTGAATTTAGTTTTTGTCTACATTTAAAAATATATATAGTTTACATATTGACCCTACGATGTTCTGTTTTAAATATTTATTATTATTATTTATTTATACAAATGTTGACGCAGCCATGACAGAAACATACTAACACCTATATTTTCTTTCTCCATAGATAGTTAACATATTAGCAATGCAAGACACATGCAACTTGTCTAATTACCATGTTAGGAAATTTTACTTTTTTAGGGCTGTAAAGTGGCACAGAAATTGTAATTTTTCATTTTTTTCCCCATTTAATCTGCAATATCTCAATCAGTTAAGTAGATATGCACAAACAAATTATATCATTGAAAAGTTCAGATTGTGCTGAAAAAAACAATATGTATTTTCTGTTCAGTTGATCTCTGTGAAATTTCAAATGTGCTTAAATGATAATGCACTGAGGGGGCGCAATTATTTTTTTTTTTTTAAGATAACTGGATAAGATGGTTAAGATAAGATAGCATTCAGAACTGGGCAGACACATGGCAAATTACATTTAATAGAGAAAAGTGTAAGGTACTGCACGCAGACAATAAAAATGTGCATTATAAATATCATGGGAGATACTGAAATTGAAGAAGGAATCTATGAAAAAGACCTAGGAGTTTATGTTGACTCAGAAATGTCTTCATCTAGACAATGTGGGGAAGCTATAAAAAAGGCCAACAAGATGCTCGGATGTATTGTGAAAAGTGTTGAATTTAAATCAAGGGAAGTAATGTTAAAACTTTACAATGCATTAGTAAGACCTCACCTAGAATATTGTGTTCAGTTCTGGTCACCTTGTTACAAAAAGGATATTGCTGCTCTAGAAAGAGTGCAGTGCAGAGCGACCAGAATTATCCCGGGTTTAAAAGGCATGTCGTATGCAGACAGGCTAAAATAATTGAATCTATTCAGTCTTTAACAAAGAAGACTACGCAGTGATCTGATTCAAGCATTCAAAATTCTAAAAGGTATTGGCAATGACCCAGGGGACTTTTTCGACCTGAAAAAAGAAACAAGGACCAGGGGTCACAAATGGAGATTAGATAAAGGGGCATTCAGAACAGAAAATAGGAGGCACTTTTTTACACAGAGAATTGTGAGGGTCTGGAATCAACTCTCCAGTAATGTTGTTGAAGCTGACACCCTGGGATCCTTCAAGAAGCTGCTTGATGAGATTCTGGGATCAATAAGCTACTAACAATCAAATGAGCAAGATGGGCTGAATGGCCTCCTCTCGTTTGTAAACTTTCTTATGTTCTTAAATGTACATTTATTATTATTATTATTATTATTATTATTATTATTATTCATAATAATAAATACACTTTAATTATTATGATACAAAGCAAACAAAAAGAAAGTCACTTCCCATACCGGGAGTCGAACCCGGGCCGCCTGGGTGAAAACCAGGAATCCTAACCGCTAGACCATATGGGAGTCTATGATCAAAAAACGTACAAATGTACGTGTATGCATGTTAGTCTCATTTTTAAGTTAACAATTGTAATTAATTTAAAGAAACTACATTAAATAGACTCAATATATAACGATAATTAACTACAACCCGCATAACAGGTTAATTGTAATTTGCTGGAGACGGGAAAGCCGTCTACTGTACTATTTTGTCCCTTGGTATGTTCCGTACTACGGATACAGCGTGATGGAGGAGTGTGAGGTATGACACAGGCCCGGTTTTTGGGATGGAACCGCATAACAGTCTCGCGTTTTGATTGGTCCATGTCTGTCACATGAATACGTCGTCACACGAGTGGAAAAGCGTGAGGGATTTTTAACATTGTGATCCGATAGAGAGAGTGATCTGCTTTCCACAACCTTACCATTAAAATATAATGTGGTATTACACTGTACTGATATAACAAACTATGAGGAATTACTTTATATGAATTATCATGTTATGCACGAATGTAAGAATTGGCTTTCTGTGGTGGTGTACTTTTTTCTTTCAAGTAGCATATATCTATAATCGTTTTTGCGATATATTTTAATATAAAACATATACGCTATTGCAGTTTTGTTACAGGATACATTAGTTTATCTCTAATGTAATCACAGTTTTACATATAGACTGCCCCTGTTTTCATTTACGTCCCAAATTCTGGGCCGCTTTGCTTTTCAGATAATGTCCCAAATTCTGGGCCGCTTTGGTTTTTAGATAACGTCCCAAATTCTGGGCCGCGTTGGTTTTTAGATAACGTCCCAAATTCTGGGCAGCCTTGGTTTTTAGATAACATCCCAAATTCTGGGCCGCTTTGCATTTCCGAATTCAGCCCAGTTTTGGGGAATCAGTGACAGCCGAGTTTCTAAGTCATGCATGCAGTTTACCATAAACTGGATCGTGAATTCATTTGAGAGTAACCCTTGGTACATTAATCAAAGTTCATGTATTTTTTACTCTCCCCAGAAATCTTTTTTTTTTTTTTTTTTTTAATGAAAAAAACAGAAATGTAAATGTTAAAAAACGTATTTCTTATTACATGAAGAAACTACATTGCACTGAAATATATACATGAAAATTAATTTAAGCAGTCGTTTACCTTTATTAAATGCTAATATTAAAACACATTTTTGGGAAGGAACATGGTATTCCGAAAAAAGGACATCTCGTTTTCTTATGTAACGTCCATCAATATATTGTAGTGTTTCAGGTTCTTTTTGGACAGAAATGAGACTGCAACTGTGAGTAGATGAAGGCCGTTTATTTTGACAATAATTAAATAATCACAAAATAAAATCATAAAGTGAGGGAAAGGAGACTGGGAGTCGAAAGTGAAAATAAATGATTGTAGTAATTTTTCTTTTACCCTACCCTTCCCAGTCTTTTCCCCGCCCCGCTTGTGCGCAAAACCTGAACTCCAATTCCCCTCCACACACGTGTACCACCATGCAACCGTGGCACGCACACACCACCATGCAACCCCTGCACGCATACACCCACCATGCAACCCCTGCACGCACACACCACCATGCAACCCCTGCACGCACACACCACCATAGCAATTCTTTGCAAAATATATTTTCGGGTATTCAGCCCCATTCATGTCTATGGCAGTGTTATAAAACACATTTTCAGGCATATCTCTCGAACCCGAGCACGTAGAACCACCATTCAAAGTGATATAGACTCAGGGGAGCACCCCAAACCACCCCCTAAAAAGGTGTGGTGGTTCACCCAAAAACTCATGTCATGACGAAAAAATTCACTTTGCCAAGCCGTCTTGGCATTTGAACCATGAAAATGGTGACTCCTTGTGCGGGGCCCCATGGGGCCCCAACGCAAAAAAAAAATCAAGTTCCTAACCCCCACAGAACCCGAGATACACCCTGTCAAAAATGTCCAAAAACTACCCTTTTCGGGGTCATATCTCCATGACCCCGGGGCCTAGAAACCGGGTTGAACTTCCTAGGGTCATGTCTGGGGGCCCTCTTTCACAGGGAGCCACCCGTTTTCAAATGCTACATTTTCAACAAATTTTCACATTTTCAGCATGATGGCATGTCAAGGTTGCATTTCCAATAGCTTTTGAGCTCTAGGTTGGCAAAAAAAGTCTAAACTGGTGTCCTTTCTAGCTGGGGACACGTCACTTGGAGGGATCGACAGGGGCCCCGAGGTGGACCTCCATACCGATTTTCAAGTCTTGGGGACCCCCGGAACCCGAGATACAGCACCCTGAAAAATGTCTATGGGAAATCCCATTATAAAACCCCTTTGGGGCAACGCCCACCATCTGGCGGTGGGGTGGCGTTTGAACCCGTGGCTGATGTCTTTCTTTAGCTAAGACTCTTGTGCACGCAAAGAATGTCCTTCTGAGTTTGTTGGCCCAGGGGTCGTGGAGATACGGGTACGATAAGAGACCACCCCCTTCCCTATGGCAAATCCCATTATAAAAACACCATCGGGGTAAGGCTCAGCTAATGGCGGTCGTGGGTCTTACGAACTCGAAGGAACCCATTTTCTTTAGCTAAGATTGTTGTGCATCTAAAAAGAGTACAGAAGCACCAATTTAAGTCCATTCCAAGTGTTTTGTGATCACAGTATCAGCCTGAGTGTATCAGAGCACAGTTTTGCACCAAAAGAGAGGGGAGGCGAGAAAAAGCACTATATACTCTATTCTTTAAGATATCACTTTGCAGTGCAAATTTGAGGAACGCAACCACTTAGCAACTTGCAAATTGGTACTGCAATTTAAAGGCCTGTAGTATCAGACTGGTAGTGCCTAACTGATTCAAGTGTTTTTGGAATGATTCTTGCAAAGACTGATTTATAAGAATAAAGAGAGATTGACAAACAGCATTTTGCTTTATATACAGAAACGGGCTACAAGAGGGTGTCAAACAAGCTGTGAATGTCCCAGGAGGCTACAGAGTACCTCTGAGTATGAATCCAGATGCTCGCAGTACCTGTTCTTAGATGTCCGAAACCACTGTATCGCTGTATAACTGTATACCCTATAAATATCACTTTTTATTGTGTATTTGAAGAACACAACCAATTACAAACTTCATTTGAATTGCTGTGCTATCAGAATATCAGTGTATAACTTTGCTGGGTATTGCAGTGTATGCTGGGTATCAAAAGGCCTTCAAACTTTTACAAAAGGCCGTCAAATTATTCTCCATTTTATTGTAACTGAGGTACCGTTCAGTTGAGCGAAAATTGTAAAGGGGTACTCGAGCTGAAACCTCCAGATAGAAGGGGTACAGTTTCAAAAAAAGGTTGAAAACCCCTGACCTACAGTATAAATGATCAGGAATAGATAAGGGAAATGCTGACTAATACAATACAATAGGATTTATTTGAAGTTGTTGAAGGGCACTGGTCTCTTAAACCCAGAAGTTCTGATAAACCCCTATGCCTCACTATATATTGATGGACATTACATAAGCAAATGAGATGACCTTTTTTTTTTGTATACCATGTTCCTAAATGTTTTCTGAGGAGAGTAAAAAATACATTAACTTTGATTCATGTACTCTTAAATGAATTAACGGTCCAGTTTATGGTAAACTGTGCATGCATGACTTAGTAACTCGGCTGTCAGCTAAGCAGAATATCTCAAAAACTGGCCTGAATTCGAAAATGCAGAATTCGGAACGTTATCTGAAAACCAGAGCAGCCCAGAAATTGGGATGTTATCAAAGCGGCCCAGAATTTGGGACGTTATCTAAAAACCAAAGCGGCCCAGAATTTGGGACGTTATCTAAAAACCAAAGCGGCCCAGAATTTGGGATGTTATCTGCAAATCAAATCGGCCCAGAATTTGGGACATTATCTGAAAAGTAAAGCGGCCCAGAATTTGGGACGTAAATGAAAACAGGGGCAGTCTATATGTAAAACTGTGATTACATTAGAGATAAACTAATGTATCCTGTAACAAAACTGCAATAGCGTATATGTTTTATATTAAAATATATCGCAAAAACGATTATAGATATATGCTACTTGAAAGAAAAAAGTACACCACCACAGAAAGCCAATTCTTACATTCGTGCATAACATGATAATTTATATAAAGTAATTCCTCATAGTTTGTAATATCAGTACAGTGTAATACCACATTATATTTTAATGGTAAGGTTGTGGAAAGCAAATCGCTCTCTCTATCTGATCACAATGTTAAAAATGCCTGCACGCTTTTCCACTCGTGTGACGACGTATTCATGTGACAGACATGGACCAATCAAAACGCGAGACTGTTATGCGGTTCCATCCCAAAAACCGGGCCTGTGTCATACCTCAGGAGTGTGGTTGAACTGTGAAAGAAATTTTACTAGTTAGTGTTTATAAACGGCTTGAAAACTTTGGAAATCCCGTGAATCTGCATAAACCTCCCTGGTGAAAATGTAAGTACATTGGACCGTTAGGGTCGCCTAATCTCTGGTTTTTCTAGTAAGCTTGGTTCGCTTTGGGTTGGTTAACTAAGTCAGTCTTATGAGCAGTAGTCTAGTAGTAATACTGTATGTTGTTATCTTGCATTTACAAATGCACATTTGACAATGTTTACTTATATGTAGTGTCATTGTTTCAACTGAATATCACCCAAACGTGAATACGCTAAATGTAACTACAGTTGCATCGCATACATTGTGATTGATCTGTTGACCATACGCAAAATCAATGGATTGAACATTTCGGACTGCGGTTTCATAACTAGTATCAATATGACCAGCTGGAGAATGTGATTCAAGGACATGTGGAAGCCCTTTCAGATAGGATAATGACTGAATTAAGTTTTATAAACTGTTTATAGCTGGATAGTTCTATCATCATTAAACCTCATGCTGTACTTTTCTGTCGTATTGCTCCTTGCGCAAATACTTTCTGAGCTAATTTACCTGTAGCACTACCCTAGAACGAAAATCACAGGAACCGGCATTGAAGAGAGAAATAGCATGCAGTGTATTGGAGAAGCGATTACTTGCACGTTCAGTCAAAATGTGTACTTTTTATTATTATTATTATTATTATTATTATTATTATTATTATTATTATTATTATTATTTTTTGTTGTTTTTAGTGTCAAAGTTAAATATGTCTCAATATTCATGTAACGTTTTATACGTAACCTGATGCCAACTTAATGAAAACAATACATTGTTGGGTAATGCTACAGTTGTCCTGGTTGTCTGTACTTTTATGATTAAACCGACACCTCATTACTGCTGTTTTACAGGACAGACTACTGGAAATCACAGCCAAAGAAATTCTGCCAATACTGCAAGTGCTGGATAGCAGACAACAAGCCTGTAAGAATGTCCATGGTATTAACTGACCCTTGTAGACAATGCAAAGTGAAGTATGCAGTGTCAGTGAAATCAGGATGTGGATTGTCTTCGTTTTTTTTTTTTCTTCTTAAGGGTACCATTACCAGACCAGTATGCAGAACATGTTATATGTGGCTCTTCACGTTGCTTTGTTTGTACAGTTTATAAATATATTCATGTTTTATATTGTTGTTGTTTTTAAAGAGTATTGAATTTCACGAACGAGGCAAGAACCACAAGGAGAATGTTCACGCCAAGATCAGTGAGGTATGTTTAATCTTTGTTCTTTCAAGTCCTTTCTTTTATTTCTGGTGTAAACGGGGACCAGGGTGATCTGTTTGTTCTGGTATTCTGTCTACGTTATGCAGTGAATTCGACTATAGTGAGAAGATCTGCAACTTGTTTTTTTGTACTAGTCAGCACTGGTAGAATCTGGGACACTTCCAATGTGTCTGCTAACCTAAGGAGCAGGTTCAATTGTACAGATAGTTGTCATAATTCAAATACATGGGTTAGCTTATCACTGAACCTCTCTTGCCCTACAAGATATTTCAAAGCTAGGGTGTAACCATGGTATTCAAGACTGACAAGTGCCAAATCTTAATGTGTAGAACTCATAACCCTATCGTTCAGTATGCCAAAGGGAATAACTACACCCAGACAATCTCATAACCCTATCGTTCAATATGCCAAAGGGAATAACTACACACAATCTCATAACCGCATCGTTCAATATGCCAAAGGGAATAACTACACACAATCTCATAACCCTATCGTTCAATATGCCAAAGGGAATAACTACACACACACAATCTCATAACCCTATCGTTCAATATGCCAAAGGGAATAACTACACACACACAATCTCATAACCCTATCGTTCAATATGCCAAAGGGAATAACTACACCCACACAATCTCATAACCCTATCGTTCAATATGCCAAAGGGAATAACTACACACAATCTCATAACCCTATCGTTCAATATGCCAAAGGGAATAACTACACACAATCTCATAACCCTATCGTTCAATATGCCAAAGGGAATAACTACACACAATCTCATAACCCTATCGTTCAATATGCCAAAGGGAATAACTACACACAATCTCATAACCCTATCGTTCAATATGCCAAAGGGAATAACTACACCCACACAATCTCATAACCCTATCGTTCAATATGCCAAAGGGAATAACTACACACACACAATCTCATAACCCTATCGTTCAATATGCCAAAGGGAATAACTACACACACACAATCTCATAACCCTATCGTTCAATATGCCAAAGGGAATAACTACACACAATCTCATAACCCTATCGTTCAATATGCCAAAGGGAATAACTACACACAATCTCATAACCCTATCGTTCAATATGCCAAAGGGAATAACTTCACACACACAATCTCATAACCCTATCGTTCTATATGCCAAAGGGAATAACTACACCCACACAATCTCATAACCCTATCGTTCAATATGCCAAAGGGAATAACTACACACAATCTCATAACCCTATCGTTCAATATGCCAAAGGGAATAACTACACCCACACAATCTCATAACCCTATCGTTCAGTATGCCAAAGGGAATAACTACACACAATCTCATAACCCTATCGTTCAATATGCCAAAGGGAATAACTACACACAATCTCATAACCCTATCGTTCAATATGCCAAAGGGAATAACTACACACAATCTCATAACCCTATCGTTCAATATGCCAAAGGGAATAACTACACACACACAATCTCATAACCGCATCGTTCAATATGCCAAAGGGAATAACTACACCCACACAATCTCATAACCCTATCGTTCAGTATGCCAAAGGGAATAACTACACACAATCTCATAACCCTATCGTTCAATATGCCAAAGGGAATAACTACACACAATCTCATAACCCTATCGTTCAATATGCCAAAGGGAATAACTACACACAATCTCATAACCCTATCGTTCAATATGCCAAAGGGAATAACTACACACAATCTCATAACCCTATCGTTCAATATGCCAAAGGGAATAACTACACCCACACAATCTCATAACCCTATCGTTCAATATGCCAAAGGGAATAACTACACACAATCTCATAACCCTATCGTTCAGTATGCCAAAGGGAATAACTACACCCACACAATCTCATAACCCTATCGTTCAATATGCCAAAGGGAATAACTACACACAATCTCATAACCCTATCGTTCAATATGCCAAAGGGAATAACTACACACAATCTCATAACCCTATCGTTCAATATGCCAAAGGGAATAACTACACCCACACAATCTCATAACCCTATCGTTCAATATGCCAAAGGGAATAACTACACACACACAATCTCATAACCCTATCATTCAATATGCCAAAGGGAATAACTACACACAATCTCATAACCCTATCGTTCAATATGCCAAAGGGAATAACTACACCCACACAATCTCATAACCCTATCGTTCTATATGCCAAAGGGAATAACTGCACACAATCTCATAACCCTATCGTTCAATATGCCAAAGGGAATAACTACACCCACACAATCTCATAACCCTATCGTTCTATATGCCAAAGGGAATAACTGCACACAATCTCATAACCCTATCGTTCAATATGCCAAAGGGAATAACTACACACAATCTCATCTCATAACCCTATCGTTCAATATGCCAAAGGGAATAACTTCACCCACACAATCTCATAACCCTATCGTTCTATATGCCAAAGGGAATAACTGCACACAATCTCATAACCCTATCGTTCAATATGCCAAAGGGAATAACTACACACAATCTCATCTCATAACCCTATCGTTCAATATGCCAAAGGGAATAACTTCACCCACACAATCTCATAACCCTATCGTTCAATATGCCAAAGGGAATAACTACACACAATCTCATAACCCTATCATTCAATATGCCAAAGGGAATAACTACACCCACACAATCTCATAACCCTATCGTTCAATATGCCAAAGGGAATAACTACACCCACACAATCTCATAACCCTATCGTTCAATATGCCAAAGGGAATAACTTCACACAATCTCATAACCCTATCGTTCAATATGCCAAAGGGAATAACTACACACAATCTCATAACCCTATCATTCAATATGCCAAAGGGAATAACTACACCCACACAATCTCATAACCCTATCGTTCAATATGCCAAAGGGAATAACTACACACAATCTCATAACCCTATCGTTCAATATGCCAAAGGGAATAACTACACACAATCTCATAACCCTATCATTCAATATGCCAAAGGGAATAACTACACCCACACAATCTCATAACCCTATCGTTCAATATGCCAAAGGGAATAACTACACACAATCTCATAACCCTATCGTTCAATATGCCAAAGGGAATAACTACACACAATCTCATAACCCTATCGTTCAGTATGCCAAAGGGAATAACTACACACAATCTCATAACCCTATCGTTCAATATGCCAAAGGGAATAACTACACACAATCTCATAACCGCATCGTTCAATATGCCAAAGGGAATAACTACACACAATCTCATAACCCTATCGTTCAATATGCCAAAGGGAATAACTACACACACACAATCTCATAACCCTATCGTTCAATATGCCAAAGGGAATAACTACACACACACAATCTCATAACCCTATCGTTCAATATGCCAAAGGGAATAACTACACACAATCTCATCTCATAACCCTATCGTTCAATATGCCAAAGGGAATAACTACACACAATCTCATAACCCTATCGTTCAATATGCCAAAGGGAATAACTACACACACACAATCTCATAACCCTATCGTTCAATATGCCAAAGGGAATAACTACACACAATCTCATAACCCTATCGTTCAATATGCCAAAGGGAATAACTACACACACACACAATCTCATAACCGCATCGTTCAATATGCCAAAGGGAATAACTACACACAATCTCATAACCCTATCGTTCAATATGCCAAAGGGAATAACTACACACAATCTCATAACCCTATCGTTCAATATGCCAAAGGGAATAACTACACCCACACAATCTCATAACCCTATCGTTCAATATGCCAAAGGGAATAACTACACACACACAATCTCATAACCCTATCGTTCAATATGCCAAAGGGAATAACTACACCCACACAATCTCATAACCCTATCGTTCAATATGCCAAAGGGAATAACTACACACACACAATCTCATAAACCTATCGTTCAATATGCCAAAGGGAATAACTACACCCACACAATCTCATAACCCTATCGTTCAATATGCCAAAGGGAATAACTACACACAATCTCATAACCGCATCGTTCAATATGCCAAAGGGAATAACTACACACAATCTCATAACCCTATTGTTCAATATGCCAAAGGGAATAACTACACACACACAATCTCATAACCCTATCGTTCAATATGCCAAAGGGAATAACTACACACAATCTCATCTCATAACCCTATCATTCAATATGCCAAAGGGAATAACTACACACACACAATCACATAACCCTATCGTTCAATATGCCAAAGGGAATAACTACACACACACAATCTCATAACCACATCGTTCAATATGCCAAAGGGAATAACTACACCCACACAATCTCATAACCCTATCGTTCAATATGCCAAAGGGAATAACTACACACAATCTCATAACCCTATCGTTCAATATGCCAAAGGGAATAACTACACACAATCTCATAACCACATCGTTCAATATGCCAAAGGGAATAACTACACACACACAATCTCATAACCCTATCGTTCAATATGCCAAAGGGAATAACTACACACAATCTCATAACCCTATCGTTCAATATGCCAAAGGGAATAACTACACACACACAATCTCATAACCCTATCGTTCAATATGCCAAAGGGAATAACTACACCCACACAATCTCATAACCCTATCGTTCAATATGCCAAAGGGAATAACTACACCCACACAATCTCATAACCCTATCGTTCAATATGCCAAAGGGAATAACTACACACAATCTCATAACCCTATCGTTCAATATGCCAAAGGGAATAACTTCACACAATCTCATAACCCTATCGTTCAATATGCCAAAGGGAATAACTACACACACACAATCTCATAACCCTATCGTTCAATATGCCAAAGGGAATAACTACACCCACACAATCTCATAACCCTATCGTTCAATATGCCAAAGGGAATAACTACACACAATCTCATCTCATAACCGCATCGTTCAAGATTCCAGTTTTAAACATACTTTGCATTAAACGTTTTGAAACTTTGCATAGAGAATATAAAATTCCAAACACTTATTAATGCAGGCCATGTCCTATTTATTCAGGGTGCTGGTACCTGTTGTTGGCTGAGCTTTCGATGGCACTGGGAAATAGATTTGATTTTAATGAAACAATACCCAGCCATTAAGTGCTGTTCTACATGCTGTCTCATAAAAGTTTACCACAGTTTTTGCAGTTTTCCCATGATTCTGCTATGCATTTACCATGGTTTGCTATGTTTTTTTAAAATATGATTTACCATACCTCTCTGTTCTTTACAATGCTTGCCTATGCTTTACCATGCTTTCACTGTGCTTTATTACACTTTGCTACACTTTCACTGTGGGAAACTTTTCTAAGGGGTGGATTCAGGTCATTGTGATCTACGTTTCATGGAACTGAGTGACACCTGTAATATAAATTCTGTTTATATAACTAAAACTTTACCTCATCCAGAACAACAAAGCCATCATCGATTGGAATGTAACGCATCCACAATTTCAACAAACAAAAATAATTTGGTCAAACATTTATGCTACTGCATCGATATTTATGAAAAACATCCATATATATAATTTAAATAACAAAAAAGCCAAATCTAAATGATGGAAAGGAAACATTGTAATTCAAACACATTAAACATGGCTCAGTGTGTAATTAATGTACAGAAGTATTGCTGTGGCAGTCAGTTTGGCTCAGTATGCCTGGTAACTCTCAGTTTATTATTATTATTTTTTTTTTACCTTATGTAAAAACTGGCCTTACTGTAGATGGCACTGTTGTACAAAAGGACCACTTTATTTACCCTATATCCAGAATTAAAAGTTATCACACTTGATTTTTGTTATGGGGTCTTGTACTTCAGAAGAGATAAGGTGACGAGTTTGTAAATACGCCCGTTTGTATAAATAAGCAGGCACTCGCTCTCACACACACACACACACACTTCATGCACATGACATTCTCACCTGTGTGTGCAGATTAAGAAGAAGAGCATTGACAAAGCTAAGCAGGAGGAGCGCATGTCAAAAGAGTTTGCAGCGATGGAGGAGGCAGCTCTGAAAGCTTATCAGGAAGATCTTAAGAGATTAGGCGTTGATTCAGGTAAATGCACTCGGATTACAATGTCTTATTATTAAATTAAAGGACACGGGTAGTTGTGAAAAACTTTACCTTGTATTGAAATTATATTGTGATGGGTTGATTTCACTTAAAAAAAAAAAAAAAAAAACTCTGATAATACAGATGGCTCAAATTGTGTATTTACAGCATGAAGAACACTTATTTAAAACATTTAGTATCATTGATCCTTTTTGTGAAGTTTCTTGTGTTGTTTTTTTTTAACCTTTTAAAATACGTTGGATGTTACTACCCTTGTAATTGTAAGTGATTTTGCAAACGTATGCAACTACCATGATACTGAAGTCTATTCAATAGATATTAACAGCAGGATACTGTCACATTTTAAAACATTATTTAATATCCAGCCCTGTCTGGTTATTTACATCAAAATAGAATACAAAAATATACTCAAGAAACTACTTTTGGTCCTTGTGGTAAACACACTTTAATGATCTGAATGTAGATGAACCACTGTTCAGATCTGTTGAATTTACCCCGTTATCTTTTACATCTACGTATAAAAACAGTTTATTCAACCAGTAAGTAATAGTACCTAAAGGTGTTACAGAACACCCCCCCCAGTGTTAACAAGAAACACATTCCTTTACCTGGTCCTGTTTTTCAAGACTTTTTAATTTTAATTTTTTAGTTTTAAATGTATTCTAAAGGCTGGCTGGTTGGTTTGCTCTTTCTTGCAGTCGTCACAATGTAACACAAAGAACTCAATGTATAAAAAACGGTTGTATCTTCAGAAACAGGACCATTCACCCAATTTATAAATATTTCCATGGGAATTTCAGCTGTTCGTCATCCACTTTACCCTAGCACTTTCTGTTGTGGATGAATTTCTTTTCATTGTAAATTCTATTTTAGCTTCATCCACGCCAGCATCCACAGCAATTCCAAGACAAAAGGCAAGAAAGAAAGTTTCAGCAGCAGTTAGTGAGGGAGCAGGCGTCTGGGTGGAGGGAGTCACTGATGATGGCCACACGTACTACTACAACACAGCAACTGGAGGTAGGCTGCCCTGTTTAACTAGATGTGGATTCAATATTGATTATGCCCAGTGGACTTACAATTCTATGACTGGATTTGCATTTACTTGATCCTATTTTTGAGAAAAAACACTGGTATGTTTCTACAACTCTAGAACCAAACAACAACTGTCATATAATTGAAGATCTTAAGCAGAATTTTTTTGTTTGTCATTTGGTGACATTAATATGGAATGTTCTCCATTTAGAAAACAGGATTTAAAATGAAGAGTGCAGAAATCACTTTGAAAAATATGCTTTATAGTGATTGCAAAGTCTTTTTACAAAGTAGAACGCGATCAAAACGCATTGCTGCTGCTGCATTAGCCGACGTGTCAAACTGTAATATAGAACTTATTGTTTCTCTCAATTGTAGAATCACGGTGGGACAAGCCTGATGGGTTTCAGGAAAGATCTTCTAGAGAAACTGAAGAGGTGACCCAATGATTCCCTGCTGTACAGCACCTTGCATGTGTATGAAGCAGAGAGGTGACCCAATGATTCCCTGCTGTACAGCACCTTGCATGTGTATGAAGCAGAGGGGTGACCCGATGATTCCCTGCTGTACAGCACCTTGCATGTGTATGAAGCAGAGAGGTGACCCAATGATTCCCTGCTGTACAGCACCTTGCATGCGTATGAAGCAGAGAGGTGACCCAATGATTCCCTGCTGTACAGCACCTTGCATGTGTATGAAGCAGAGAGGTGACCCAATGATTCCCTGCTGTACAGCACCTTGCATGCGTATGAAGCAGAGAGGTGACCCAATGATTCCCTGCTGTACAGCACCTTGCATGTGTATGAAGCAGAGAGGTGACCCAATGATTCCCTGCTGTACAGCACCTTGCATGTGTATGAAGCAGAGAGGTGACCCAATGATTCCCTGCTGTACAGCACCTTGCATGTGTATGAAGCAGAGAGGTGACCCAATGATTCCCTGCTGTACAGCACCTTGCATGTGTATGAAGCAGAGGGGTGACCCAATGATTCCCTGCTGTACAGCACCTTGCATGTGTATGAAGCAGAGAGGTGACCCAATGATTCCCTGCTGTACAGCACCTTGCATGTGTATGAAGCAGAGAGGTGACCCAATGATTCCCTGCTGTACAGCACCTTGCATGTGTATGAAGCAGAGAGGTGACCCAATGATTCCCTGCTGTACAGCACCTTGCATGTGTATGAAGCAGAGAGGTGACCCAATGATTCCCTGCTGTACAGCACCTTGCATGTGTATGAAGCAGAGAGGTAACCCAATGATTCCCTGCTGTACAGCACCTTGCATGTGTATGAAGCAGAGAGGTGACCCAATGATTCCCTGCTGTACAGCACCTTGCATGTGTATGAAGCAGAGAGGTAACCCAATGATTCCCTGCTGTACAGCACCTTGCATGTGTATGATGAAGCAGAGGGTTTTTTGCATTTTTTTTATCCAGGGTGAATGTTCATGTTTTTGTTGTTAGTGCAGGAGAACGGGAAATAGGAAACTGTACAAGCAAAAGGTACAGTTCAGAACCTCAGACAGCGAGTCAAAGGTACAGTTCAGAACCTCAGACAGTGAGTCAAAGGTACAGTTCAGAACCTCAGACAGTGAGTCAAAGGTACAGTTCAGAACCTCAGTCAGTGAGTCAAAGGTACAGTTCAGAACCTCAGACAGTGAGTCAAAGGTACAGTTCAGAACCTCAGACAGTGAGTCAAAGGTACAGTTCAGAACCTCAGTCAGTGAGTCAAAGGTACAGTTCAGAACCTCAGTCAGTGAGTCAAAGGTACAGTTCAGAACCTCAGTCAGTGAGTCAAAGGTACAGTTCAGAACCTCAGACAGCGAGTCAAAGGTACAGTTCAGAACCTTAGACAGTGAGTCAAAGGTACAGTTCAGAACCTCAGACAGTGAGTCAAAGGTACAGTTCAGAACCTCAGACAGTGAGTCAAAGGTACAGTTCAGAACCTCAGACAGTGAGTCAAAGGTACAGTTCAGAACCTCAGACAGTGAGTCATAACGCAGATAGCACCACTGTGTGATATACAGCTGTGGCCAAAAGTTTTGCATTACATAGAATTTTATGATTGAGACATAATTAAAAACATCATATAATCAAGGAAACTACAAAATGATATCACAAAAGTCTACCGGAAGCCATAATATTACAGTATTTCATGTTAGATTTCGAAATGTTATGGAGTATATGGAAAACTACAAAGCGGTTTGTAATTCAATATGTTAATATAACATTATTCAGCAGGTTTCATTTGACTTTAATGAAGCAAAATGAGTTCATTCTATAGGTTGATGCAAAACCTGTGGCCATAGCTGTAGATACAGTAGGTATGGCGTAGAAAGAGTGATTATTTGTAAATTCTTTAAAAAATAAGCAATGTGAAAAATATATTGCCCGGTTTTATTAATGATCTAAATCACTCTTTTGGTGGTTAATAAATATCCATTAATGAAGATGATATTCTCTCTTTAGAAATCAGCAAGCAGCCCCTGGGTTGAAGCTTTCACTGCAGAGGGTTACACCTACTATTACAACACAGTAACAGGAGGTAGGTACCAGACAGCTGAACCGGGTTCAGGAAGGAAATAATAAATCACTTTGGGAATTCGATGTATGAACCCAAAGCTCTTTGGTGTAATTACAACAGCAGGTTGTTGTTTATCTGTACATGGCTGTTAATATTTCATGTAGGAACTTTGCAGTCCTGCCACATTTGAACATTCTGTATTTCAAAACATCTGGAGTTCGATCTGATCGCTGGTAACAATCAAAATCCAAGAATGTTAGTTTTATTGCCAATTCCTTAATCAATGTAACCACACCTCCATCATGAAGTGAAGTGTTCAGGTACAAATATCAACTAATAAACAAAACACTAGCCAGGTAGTAATCGGTATGGAGGCTGGGATTAAATGAGACACTCTTACATAGCCTGTTTGTGTCCTATTAGTTTAACAGACTTAATCTAAACATTCCAGAAGTATTGTGATTCACAGTTTGACAAGTTATTAGATTCTCTCGTCATTTAAATGCAGAAGTATTCTAATCCCTTTGTTTTTCACAGTCTCGAAATGGGAGAATCCTGAGGACTCTGTCACTCCGCCTGGTGTAGCCCAGGATGAAGGCAGTGGGGACAGTGCAGAGAGTGTGGAGCCTCCCTCCCTGGAGCCAGACTCTGAATCAGCAGAGCACAGCACTGATGAGGGGGGCGGGGCAGAGCCTGCAGCTCAGAAGACTGAGGAGGGGGTTGGGGCAGAGCCTGCAGCTCAGAACACTGAGGAGGGGGGCGGGGCAGAGCCTGCAGCTCAGAACACTGAGGAGGGGGGCGGGGCAGAGCCTGCAGCGCTGGGAGAAGCGCAGAAGCACAAGATCAGCTTCAGAGTAAGCAGCTTCATGGTTCAGTGTCGAAGTAGAATTTCTGTTTGGAAATGCAGACACTGAAAGGCAGTATTGACCTGACAATACAAAAGTATTACATTGCTGACCTATTTTTGATGAATATGCCAAACCTGTATGTACAGCTATGGCAAAAAAAGTTTTGCATCACCTACAATTTTAGGATTGAGACATTTAAAAAACCAAAAAAAAACTATATGAACTTAATCTTATTTAACATCATGTAATCAAAGAAACTACAAAATGATATTGCAGAAGTCTACCAAAAGCCATAATAGTAGTACAGTATTTCACATTAGATTCTGAAATATGAAATTTTCAGAATCTAATGTGAAATACTGTACTACTATTTTTTCGTTAAGTCTATGGGAAACTACAAAGCGGTGTGCAATTCAATATGTTAACATAACATTCAGAAGTCTTCGTTCGACTTCATGAAGCACAGTGTTAATTCTGTAGGGTGCGGCAAAACGTTTGCCCATTGCTGTAGTTCCTGATGAGGATGTTATAGAAGTTATTCTTTACAATGAATATTCAGTTTTATTTTTCATTTTAAGGTTTTGTGTTCCTCATGCGAGAGCAGTTCTCTTCACGTGTTGCTCGTTGTGAACGTGGTGAGGAGGATTCATGTGGGTTGCCACAGATTCATGACACATTATACAATCAGCTGGGTAGTTTTCAGGCTAAAACAAATATTATTACCAAAGATGTCACTGCTGGCTGCGCTCTTAATACAATAATGCTAGGTCCGATTGTATTGCTTCTCATATAATGAATGTATTGCTTATCACATCATTTGTGACACAGTCCTGTGAGTGATTGTGTAATACGCAATCTGTGCATACCTTCTATTCATTTTAGTGGAAAAGTCCGGCTGAAGAGAAAAGCAATCTCTCTGAGGAGAACAGCAAATCGGAGGACGAGGAGGAACCCAAGGAAGAGACCTCCTCCCCTGACGCAGAGGAGGAGAGCAAGGCCAAGAGAAAGCAGAAGAGCAATCCATACGGAGTCTGGGAACAAATCCAGGAGGAGGAGGAAGACCCATAGTGAGTTAACTGACTGCGATGGCATATCCTGCAGTGTACCGACCAGCATGCCAGTGTGAGGTCTGCTAATGTGTGTGTAGCGGGGCTTGGTGACTGGTTACAGCGCAGTGATACAGTATCCTCTTTAGGCAGTACAGCAGTCATTTCCCTTAACAGCCTTTCTCTCTGTTCCCCACAGTAAGCAAGTGGACATGCAGCTGCCTCAAGTGGAATCCTATCCAACAGGGCCCGACATTCCTCAGGAGCCCAAAGTGAAGTTTAAAGAGAGAACCATCACCTCCCTGGGAGACGAGACCGGGGAAGCAGTGGTCTTCAAAAAGAGAAAGCTCGAAAACGGCAAATCTAGAAACCTCAGGCAGCGACGAACGGATGAGTAGTCTCCTTTCATCAAACCAGAGACTTGAGCAGGAAGGTCGCCAACAGTTTTAACTGCATTGAGAGAAGCTTTCTGTTTTAAGAAAAAAAAAAGGGGTGCATGTCAGCTTGAGCAGTAAACAGCTGGTCTGCTGTATGAGTTCCTTCCATTTCCATGGGATCTGTAAATATAAATGGGTATTTGCTTAATTAGATGGTTTTATGATGCGATGCTTGAAGGCTTCAACCGAAGAATCTTATTTTTATTTAGTTTTGAAAAGAAAATATCCACAGGTTTAGTCTTTTTTTTTTTTCTTGTTGATATGCTTCACTTGCTTACTTGACACAATCAAGTGAAACTACCCACTATATAAATGTTCACTGTCTGGAAGAAAAAAATAAATCTTTCTCTACTGGACATTCTCTTCAGTATTTTTCGATCGTTTTTTTCAGATTTTAGGATTGTGTGATGTTTATGGAGTCAAAATGTAAATGTTATATGCATCTGTGAAATAATTTGATACAGGCACCAAATGTATGAATTCACAGCTGCAAAATTATTAAAAAATCTGTTCTATGTTTTTGTTTAAGTGCATTTTTATATTAAGAGGATCTGTACACTGAAGATATGTTTGAACACAGCCTTCCATTCTTCTGTTCTGTCACAATACTGCACAAGTCCTGCAGTGTCCACCTTGACCTTCTCATGAGAAGTTAGTACAAGGTCATATTTTGACAAATTAATCTATAAAAGCATATACTGTAGGTTGCAAAATATGAGAAAATAATATTTGATTTATTAGGATTTCAAAAGCCCCAGCAAAACTCAAAAAAAAAATATTTAACTACCAAAAATAACCATAAAAATTACATTGAAACAACAAAAGGAAGGAAAGCCATCCCCATTTCTTTGATTTAACCCACTTGTATCTGCTTTGCTGTGTGGCCACAAAATACTAAAAGTGCTGATGTGTTATATCCTTTCCATTCTATGATGACGCCTCAACATTGCTATAATTAGCAAGATAATAAAGGTTTGGGCATTGTTCACTTTTAAATATGTTTTTAACCCTCCCCTCAGACTGAAGGTTTTCTAGAATGAAGTCGGCTCTCGGAACACAAGAGAACGACCGTACTGCTTTTGTATAGTGTAAATAATGTAGGTGGATGGATAAATAAATAAGAAACATGTTGAAAACAAGAATGATCCAGCATATATGCAGTCTGTTAAGACAGCTTCAGATTACTGTTTAGAAATTAGAAAAATAAGTAATTTATACACAAAACATAAAAAAGAGAAACAAGATGCCATCATTTGACAGTAAACTATTTTTTTATTGGAACTTCTTGGTATGACAATTAAAACATTACACAGAGCTCAGTGGTAGGAAGTTGTAGTTTCTTAAGTGTCCACAGCAGCTAAGGTGTTAGTTCATGCATCCCTCTTCTTGTCTGGAAAGTACCACGAAAAATGCAATGTCAAGGTATTATCTGGACCTGGACATTGTTGCACAGTGATTATATGTATATGTACTGTCCACAGATAACAGCCAGCTAAAATGGTTCATATGACTAGTCTGATTCTGCCTAAAGGATAGACACAATTCATTAACCAGCAGCACAGCTTGACACTAGGTTCTCCTGAGCCAGATCATTACATCAGATAAAATCTTAAAAGAGTGCTACAGAACACCACTTTAAAATATGACATTTAAAAGGATGTACTGTCTGAATCTCTGACTCACCTTGTCCATGTTTGGTCTTGGGTCTACTCTGGATCTCTGCTACTCTATCAGTATATCTGGCATGGTCGGAGTGAAGCAAATTAGTCACCTATTAATCAATAAAGCGGGGCGGGTGAAGTGAGGATTAGGAGAGAATTACTATCTTACTGTGAAAGAAATGCAACCTTTTTCAGGGAAGGACAATTTTATCAAATGGGGTTGTGCAGGTCTATCCAGCCTGTTAAGTCTTTTGAAATGACACATTTATAAGAGTTTTAACCACTACTGACCTTTACTGCATTTGAACCAGAAAAATAAGAGGCTTTATATGTCAAAGCCATCGAAGCCCTTGGAGCAAAACTAGGGTCTGTGATACAATAGCTGAGTATTCTCAATAGTCAGTTACTTACGTAAAATATACCTCCAGCAAAGGACAAACCAACGAATGAGATATAGAATAGATTGCTCCATGCAGGGCTGCTGGAGTCAGCTTTGGAGGAGAGAGTCCGGGGGTTTAAAAGCAAAGCTGAAAGGTAAAGATAAATGTCACATAGAGCTAGTTCAACACATTGTAGTTAACAGGAGCATGCGTTCCACAATATACGTATGGTGCTTTGTCCCCAGTAGTCTCAAACTCACTAACAAAATGTATTAGCAGGGGACCTATGCGTGTTTGTTTTCAGTCAATGCACACAAATACAGTTCATAATATATATATATATATATATATATATATATATATATATATATATATTAGTTAAATGATGTAATTGATATTAAATGACAAATATGACCTACATGCATAGAATTGTTAGCCTCTAGATAGACCATATCATTACAAATATTTACCCTATACAGCTATCCACACATTTACAATGATCTACTGAATATTTCCACGTTAAAGATATTTTAAAACACATTTTAAAGAAGACTCCACTGTCTATTCTAGTCTAGTCTCTTACAGGGTTTTTTTTACTTGCATCCTTCCAGAAGTTGAGTAAAATCTCAGCAAATGTCATTTTCCTTGAAGCTATCATATGCCTATATTAATTTTCAGCCAATCCAAAAAAAAAAGCCAGGCTTTAGTAAGGTGCAGCACTATATAGCTATGATCTTGTAATAGATAAATCAAACCTGTCAGTATCAGCAATTATTTCTATTCCTGGCAACAGTTGCTATGGAAACATTTCCCAGGAACTGTTGTAGTCAGGTTTCCACTTCAGCTTTAAGGAAACCAGTAGATTTTAAATTCTAAAAAAAGATTCTAAAAAGAAGTATTACAAAAAATACACAGAACTACTGAACAGCACAGGCTCATTTTTTCATTCAATAATCTTGTGAACTGTCCAGACAGCTGCTTGTTGTAAACAGCATTGATTGGCATTTTAATGAAGTTCCCAAGCGTGATACTCCTGGTACACAAGCAATGTGAAACTGGGGTTTATGTTCGTGTCATTTAGAGCTACAGACTTCTTCTGTTATGTGTTATGTGGTCTGTGTACTGCATTTAAATGTAAATGCAGCTGTTTGGCACTTTCTGGCTGTGGTGGTTACACTCAGATTATACAACTTATATAAAAAAGGTTTTTTCCTGGCATCTGCAGTATTGTGATGCTGACAGCGTAACCTCATTTGCATACTCTTTGTCTGGTTTGTTAAATACTACCGGCGCTTGTAAGCACCAAAGCCCATTGTTGGCTTGGTAAAAGAAAGCCTTAGCTGTAATGTGAAAGAGGTTACACCTAAACTGACTCGGGCCCATAGTCATACAGATAGAGAGGTGGAGTGCTCTTACACACAGCACACCAAAGACAAGATACCAAGCCAGAATCCCATGTGTTCTGTGGATATCGAAGATCCCGCAGCAGTTGTCATTGAAGAGGAAGAGATTAACTCCAGTGTCTCAGCTAAATGCCCTGCTTAACAAGCTTCATGTCCCCACAGGGCCTTGTCAGAAACCTTGTATCATTTTCTTTTGAGAGTTGGAAAATGGATAAATACGGCCTTGCATAAAACTGGGCCAACTTCTGCTGCAGCCTGGATCTTAATGCACCCCTCTGTGTGTTATATTGAAATGTACTGGGGTTATTATAAGCACAAGCATTTAAAACAAGAGTCAGTTTGACCGAGAGTGTCATTGGGTGCTCCGTGTTATTCAACAGAACACTCTTATTTCAAATAGTTCCACAGCAACCGCGTGTTATAAAAGCTTCAAGTACCTCTGACCTCACAGCCACACACTTCAATAGGAACACACTGCTGGTGCCACCTTGTTTAACAGCATGCTAGAACAAGGTCAGTTTGTGTCACACCTGCTCAGCTTTAAAGCCCAAGAAAAAAAGAGATTGTACGCAGGATACATTATGACTTTCAGACAGAGTACGTTTCCCTGCCCCAGAACCAGAGCAATTGTACACCCTCACAGCTTTTTAATGTGTAGTCTTCATATTTCGTTTGTTATGCACATCCCACAGCAAAATGAATGTGAGGACGGCTACAACAAGATACCTGATTCACTTGGAAGAGATCGGACAAGGCACTGTTTACTACATGAATTCAGTTTCTAGGGAGCTGTATGCCTCTAAATGCTACCCATGCATGACAGGGTATGTAAAAGTAGCTTGCAACTTTAATGAATGTTCTTAATTGTTAACAGAGCGTATATTTGTTGTAGTTACAGCATGGTGACAGTGAGTTTATATAACGGCAGCTTTCCTTTCGCATTTCTTCCAGTATTCTGCACAGCTGCGCTTGCCGAGTTGCTCCTCATCTGTGAGTATGCCAACATCTCAATATGCTTTTGCTAGTTGATTATAGCTGACTGCAGCTCCTGGTTTAGGGGTTGAAATTCGACCTAGCTGTGATCATTATATACAGCCCCAGGGAATCCCTTGCAGGGATCACAATGACCAACCCCTTAGAGCAGTGGTTTTCAACCTGTGGTACGCGTGCCAGTACTGGTGCGTGAGAGGCTTTCAACTGGTACTCGCTCGTAACAGCATCGTAATGTATCAATCTGTTTGTACCACTGAATCACAGAGAAATGTGATGAGAGGTATTTGTTGTGAACTTTCAAAGTTACTGATGTGGAACCAACACAGCCACTCTGTGTTGTTGATTGTGGTGAACTCCTCGTCAAATAATTAGATGATGCCGTCACATTTTCAGTGAGAAAACCGGTTATAACAGGGTAGGTCTCTGTTTTACAGCAGCTGTTTAAGATTGCACATGGTTACTGGTACACCTGGTGGTCTCTGCTGGAAACAGGTTGAAAACCACTGCCTTAGACTACAATCAGATTTAACAAAATTATCATCCATGATAATAAATCATTATTATCAAGCCTCTCTTCAAGTGCAATATTACATGGCTAAATCTGATGCATCGAGAACTATAAGATACATTGTGGGGGGGCATTTTTGAAATAAGCATTAGTGTATTGCAAACCCAGCTCAGGACTGACACTATATAATACACTCCCTGCACCAGAGATGAGGCCTGTATGAGATCATATTCCAGCATACACAGTATCTTTATACAGATGATCTATTGTTCTAGGATTTAAATAAGTGTAAATTAGTACCAGATTTGCAGTTCTACATTAACTTTTTTTTTTTTTTTTCCAACAGCAAATCCAGAAACAGGAATAATTTGGAGAATTGATTTGAAATGCCAAACAAAGCACAAGAGGTAGGTAAGCCATTATAAACAGTAAAACTATATTCTGGATACATTTACTCCACAAAATTTAAAAAACCAACAACAGCTGGGAGTTACATTTTATATTGTGGTTAGAGCTCTGAACAGGGGCTCAGCATTGCTTGGGTTCAAGACAGGAGGGATGCTGTTGTTAAGGTACTTCAGTATAATTAAATAAATAGAGCTTACTGACTAAACTCCTCAAAATATGGTTATTGCATATAGAAACCAACATTATGTTTATAAAAAAAAGATGTATTTCAAACACGTGTGTCATTTTTGTACCATAGGATGCTGTCATTAATCTCAAATCTATACAAGACATTGCGAAGCAGCTGGGGTTTGAATGGACCATCATTGCTTATGAGCTGGGTCTCACCAGGGCAGAAGTGAGACAGTTCCATGCTGCTGCACATGAGAAGAAAGCCCAGGCTCAGAAGATGCTGGAATGCTGGTAGCGTGCTGCTGAATCACTCATTCTTTACCACTGGACACAAACACTGACAGCTCCCATTGTGTGTTTCTTTACTTAACCTTTGACATCAATCTCTTAGTTTACCTGTAAAATGTTCCTGCAAAATGTAGGACCTTCTGGAAAAAGACTGTACACATATCATAATGAATAAGTGAAAGTATCTCAGTGAACATCATGACTGAAACAAAGATACAACAGAAGGGTTTGCAGTCGTACATAAAAACAAATTCTTGTTATATATATATATATATATTTTATATATATATATATATATATATATATATATATATATATATATATATATATATATATATATATATAACCTCACGTTATCTCAGTAAAGAGAACACAAGAGTACTTGTTTTGAATACTGAAATGTACTTTAAAATTGTTAAGCTGCCAAACTGGAAAAAAAAGAAATAGTGTGGTCCATTTTAAATGCAGATTTAGAAGGCTTTTAATATTTAACATATTGTACATGCTGTACTTCATTTTGTGTTGGGTGTATATTCAGTTATTTTAAACTACAGTATTCCCTTCACTTGCACCAGTATTAGTGAATGCTGTTTTTTGTTTTTTGTTGCTGATACAACGAGAACATGTGTGTAGCCTGCTGATAGCATGTGCCACGCCTTACTCCCTGGCAACCGCCTACTGGAAATAGTTTAGTTTCATTTTACTTTTCAACTCCCCACCCAGGTATGAGAGATCGTGGAACAAACTGAACAAAACCAAACTTCTGCAGGATGCTCTGGAGCGGGCCGGCCGGAAGGACCTGGCTGATAAACTGCGATGCCTGCACTGGGGCCACCAGAAACTCAGCAACAGAGTAGAGCTCCCCTCAGCATTCCCCTTCCTCATCACTGTGCACAAAACCATCAACAACAGGGACGGGCTCAAGAAGATCAATGAGCTGAGCCGCAGGTACACTTAGACCATCAGCACACCTACCCTGGCCATTTGTAGTGTCCCAGTGTGTCAGCTGTCACAACATGCTACCGCTTTGCCTCAGATCAATGGATTAGACCCCTTTGTCTTTAATAAGAAGCGCACAGTTTCTAACAGTTATTGATGTTAACAAGTAAAAAAAAAAAAAAAAAGTCAATGATTTACCACTGGAGAAAATGTTTGAAAGTAGCAAAGCTAATAGGGGCAATTTTTTTTTTTTTTTAATCTAATAGAACCGCTCACAAAAACACCACACAATTTACCGTAATTCTACAGGTTGTATTGGAGAGAAAAAAAACTATTATTTTACTTAAACTGCTAAGGTTGTCCTTTCAGAGCAATATAAAGAAGGGTCTATTGGCAATGCGAGAAAGCACACAGTTCTGTGCTTCACTGATAAGGAATGACTTACTTAATTAGCTAATAACATAATTCATATACACAACAGATGCTTTTGAAAATTCAAGAAATGTAAATAATGTGCTAATAACACTGCATTGTTGAAATAATAAATAACGTATTTAGTGTCCCTGTCCTTTTCTATGTAGGTTTGCACTTATAACAATACTGGTGCTGGTGGTGGCTAATTAGGGGGCACTCCTCGTGCCCCACCATGGTGTTGAAAGACGCTGTGCAGTCTGAGGTGCCTCCTTTCCTTTGGGATTGCAAGTTAACCCAAAGTTCTGTTTAAACTCGGAATGTTGAAAGAGTTATTTTGGCGCCACCTGGTGGTTAAATATATTATTATTATTTTATTATTATTATTTATTTCTTAGCAGACGCCCTTATCCAGCGCGACTTGCAATTGTTACAAGATATCACATTATTTTTAAACATTAAACATATAAACATTACAATTGCACAATTAATAATTATAAGGTGTTAATACTGTACTTCTCTTAACCCTTTGTCGTTTTTTTCTGATATTGTTATACTGTAGTGTCAACTTAATTGTTGGTTAGCCAATAGCCATTAAATTCATTAAAGGGCTAAAGGGAAAGTTAGATCCAAGAGCTTATTTTTGTTGGACTTCAGTGTGACAGCTAAGCCTGTGTTTTCTGTTTAATGGCATGTGCTTTACATACATTCGCAGCCCACAAAAGCAGGGCCCGGTCGACTCTGGATCAAAGCCAAACAAGCTGATTCCCATATCTGTAGAATTCACCAGGTTACCAAAGCAACGATAAAACATGTGAGGCCAGAAACCAGCATGAAAAACAAGCAAGACTCAGTGAACAACGGGCTAGCCACCGTACACACGTCTGACTTGCACGCCTTTGCTAATTTAATTACACACAAGTGCAGAGCTGTAATCAGGAACAGTGGCTGCAGGACTACCTACAAAATGTGATTAAACGTGAGCTCTTTCTCTGTTGTTTCCCATTTAAGTAAATCAAGAACAACACCCTACTAACATATTTTAAACAAGCATTAAATAAACTGCTTCAAATCGTTCTTTCACCCATCAAGAGTTGGCAGTGATGTCATTTCAATATTCCTATTTAATACAAAGTGTGGCTGTGTTTGAGAGGTACAAAGAGGTGTACATGAGGCAGCTACATAACTTTGTAGTGCTATAACCTGGGCATGTAAAGGGCCCTACTCAAAAAAATGAAAGCAGCAAAGATGAAATATGGCATAAGTAACACCATGAACACACAGTGAAACTAACGTGTTAATCCAGGGAGAGCTTTCCATCTTTTTCAGTCCCGGTCGTCCCACCCTCCCTGTGGGCGGCACTGCCTATGGGCACTTTGATTGGGTGTCCCTGATATTATGCACATAATAAAATGAATATACTGTATCTGTTCATTTCAGGGTGTAAAGTCCTCCCTTGAAATACTCACAGTGTTAATTATGTTTTGGACAAAATGCATTTGGAATGCTGCTCCTTTACTTTCTGGGTACATTTTCATACATTCTCCATACAATTTGACTTCACTGTGGAAAATGCAGGCCTGGGTGTTTGGTGGTTAATTGCACATAATTACATCTTTGAAGCCGGTTTCATGTTTTTTTTTTTTTTGGGGGGGGGGGGGGCGGTGGGGGGTCACAGGTCAAGGAATACTGTGTGGTCCAGTGGTTAAAGAAAAGGGCTTGTAACCAGGAGGTCCCCAGTTCAAATCCCACCTCAGCCACTGACTCACTGTGTGACCCTGAGCAAGTCACTTAACCTCCTTGTGCTCCCTCTTTCAGGTGAGACGTAATTGTAAGTGACTCTGCAGCTGATGCACAGTTCACACACCCTAGTCTCTGTAAGTCTCCTTGGATAAAGGCGTCTGCTAAATAAACAAATAATAATAATAATGTCTACTGCAGGATTACAGGATTACTATAATTCCCAGCTATGATCATTATTACACAAATCAGATCGTAAGATTGGGATAAGGACTGGGGGCTTGTCAACGACAGACATTAAAATCAAGATGATGACTACCATCAACCTCGTCAAAAGTAATGAAAAACAGAATGCAAGAAAATATCTACAGTACCTGAGAAATGACTCAACCGTTTTGATGACATTCAGTAAATCACTTGAATATCGTTCTAGTGGTTAGAGCAAGAAGAATTTCTTGTGTAAATCACACACAGGAGTGAACTATTTTCATACACTGTGTAAACGTGTACCAGTCGTATTTTGTAGTCTGATGCTCTTGTATAGAAAATATTTGGATCTACCTCCCTCTGGCCCACTAAAGAAATAACTGGGAGGAATCAGACATGTGTCATGAACAGTTTATTAACTGAGAGCACAAAATGGCTTGTACTTTTTAGTCACAAAATTCTTGTAAGCCATATCAAAATATTAGGGGCTTTTATCAAACTGCTGTGAGTTGTAGCAAAGTAACAATTTCAAAGCAAGTAGGCTATTCTGAAGCATTTCCTTCCATACAAAACTATAAAAAAATCTCCCGCCCCCCTCCCCCTCCCCCTCCTCCCTGATGTAGATGTTGTTAAATATTAAAGGCTGATACACATTCCCCTTGGTTTAAGTCCATTACCATCACACCTACTCCTTCTGAGTCACACAAAGAGCTGTGTGAACAAAGCACCTGACACCTCTTTTCCATTTGGTATCTAAATCCAGTTGAACCAGGTGGCACTTGTCCATGTGCTGTTGTCTGTCAGCTAGTTTCATTCTTCTTGTTAGCAGCTAGGACCTCATGCTAAGCCGCACGAGTGTTCTGTACTGAATCAGGACATTTTTTGTCCGTCCCCCCGTGCCAAAAATAAAATAAACAAAAAGCAGTTAAGATGCCTCTCAGAGTGCATGCTACCACATTGAGGTCTGGGTGCTAATCAAGTCACATCTTTAAGCTTTCTGCACTGGTAATGGCTGGTTTCAAGGTTTTAAAATCTCAAGGGCCAAGCAATAATAAAAATGAAACCCAATAAACAAATGTAAAAGTATGAAATACAAACCCCCCACTACATTACTTGTATTTGTAACTTACTGATGCACACCTGTCAAACAAATATTATATGAATCTAAATACAGTGTATATGGGGATGCTGAGAGTGCTACCAGTTTTCATCCTCTGAAAACGAGCTGGAGCTGCCCGACTCAGAGTCGGCGTCACTCAGTCCTTCAAAGTCCCAGTCCGCACTGGACCCGCTGCGATCATCATCCTCCTCTGTGACAAAGTTCTGCCCCGACTCCAGACGCGTGGGGTAAATACGTGCTGTAAAACAGATGAACCCGTAAGAAAAGGCATAGTGCAGTAATCCAAGCATGGTCCCCATGTTAATCCACTGGTCGCTGGTGGGATCATACTCATGAATGGTGACCCTGTTTTTATTCCGGTGAGGGAGGGTGGTTGTGATGAGCATCAGCTTGTTGCCATGCCTGACGATCTGGTAGTTGCTGGTGTTGCCATCGACTGGAATGTCCCCAATCCGTCTCCATTCTCCCCGGGCTGGGCTGTACACTTTCATGACAGGGATGTCACAGATACAGAAAATCTGCTCCTGGAACACACAGGCTTCCTGAAACTCCGGCCGCTTCAGGGAGGCACAGTTGAGCCACTGGTTCCTTTCGGGCTCCAAGCAAAGCATCCTTTTGTTGCTGACAACATACAGGTGATCGTTCACTGTTACAATTTCAATTTTACCCAAGGAATGAGGCAGGGGAGCCACAAGCCTCCACTGATTCCTCTGAATATTATAACACTCCACCTCTTTTAACCTGGCACTCGTCAATGGATCGCGACCACCCAGGATGTAGATGTTCCCGTTGAGGTACCCAATGTCCATATCCGTCCTGTCCAGCAGTCTTTGTTCCAGCTCTGTCCAGTTGTTTTGCACTGCATTATAAATCCAGAGACGCCTAGAATGCTGCGAGGCCAAATACAGGTCATTTTCAGGTGAAACACAAACAGCAAAGGTGTCAATGGCCAAGTTAGTCAAAGGGGAGACCATGGTAAAGATTTCTCCCGCATAGGGGTCGTAACATAGAAAAGGTTCCTTAGGCGGTCCAAAGAATATGATCATTTCTTTGGCACTCATCCCGATCCTCTTTGCAGGGTTTTCCGAACTTGCAGTGACCTCACTGCATGTGGCTCCAGTGACTCCCTCCAGGATTTCCAGGCACTGTTTCTTTATGAAGGGTTTAGACTTCAGCCCCTCTATGTACACCTTCTCTTTCTCAGTAAAGTGGTGCCATCGTATACACTTCAGCACCTCTAATGCGTTCCCCACCTTTTCTGTCAAGTTTGCCTCTATCCACTGGATGGCTACCGAGCACACTTTCCTCTCGCTGTCCACATCCAGTGTATCCAACGCGAGGATTTCCTTCACTTGGCTCAAGCTCAGCTCACAAAGCTCCCTGCCTTTCTTACAGAAGTGCTGGAAGTTCCGGGCAATGAACGCCCGAGCCTTCTCCTTCAGATCATGATTGTCAAACGCGTCTGCAAACTTCAAGATCCCTGCACAGTTTGAAAGGTCAAGCCTCCTGGCCATGAAGTTGGAGCACGCTTGCCTTACGTATTCCAGCTGGAGCATGTTAGCTGATGCATAGAGTCTCTGGACATTTCCCTCGCTGATCGTTACCTTGCCCGTGTAACAGTAATCAATGATGAGGGACATCGACTCTGCGTCCACGTCGTGAATAGTCACTTTCTTTTGCTTGCTTTCATACAGTCCGCCGGTAAACATGCTTTTGAAATAAGGGCTGGCTGCTGCCAGGACGTTCCGGTTGCAGGAAAACAGCTTCCCCGTCCCGTTAGCGCTGACGCTGCTGCTGTTCCCCGGTAAGGCGTGCTGATACAGCTCCGAGGACTCCACTTCAATCGTCACGTCCACGAGCAGTTTACAATCATAGAAAAGCTTCAGTTCCCGGAGTAAACTGCGAGCGTGATTCGTGTCCTCTAACTCCTCCGGGCCAGTGAAATAACTGGAAACAGAGGCCATCTTTTGTATGTGTAAAAAAACGCCGGTGTCTCGGCAGTGTTATTTAATCGCAATACGTATTACTGATGTGCAGAGGGTTACAATTCAAGAATCCCTCCGGTGAACTACTGGCAAGCGTTTTTGATCACAAATAAAAAAAATGATATCTGGATCTGACGGTGATTGCGCTAGTGTTTGACCGTCAGGCGCATACTGTATTCCGACTGTAATGTGTAGCTACAATCCACTTTTGCACTTTAGACACGGTCTAATTTCTATTAGTTATTTCCCAAACGTTTATAAACATTCTCCTGTGTATCGTTAAAGTAACACATGTCAGTCTCCAAATGTAATTCCTTTTTTTTTTTTTTTTTTAACTCATAATACACTGACGTTTTCAACATAGTCACCTGCCTCTCTCTGCAGTGCCAAAGCTCCACAATCACATTTATTACTTCGCAAAGCGAGCGCGCGCACCCTAGCTTGTTGTTCTCCGCTCTGTACGGGTGCCCGATCTGGTCATACTGTCAGATTGTGATTGGCTGTGCTGTTGAGTGACGCGCCATGGAGTTTGGTTGACAGAATTTGCCCCACGTGGTTTGTTGTGTCAAATACACCGAGGAAAACCATAAAATACCAAATTACACATAACTACACACACATATATATTGCCTTTTATTTATTTTTTTTGCCAACGTGGTTTTTTTTGTTTATAGATAACATTGTACATTACTTATTTAATAATAATAATAATAATAATAATAATAATAATAATAATAATAATAATAATAATAATAATAATAATAATAATAATAAAAACAAGTTTGCAATTTCCAGAGACAATACATTTACAGTCGGTAAAATCTTTCTTTATACCCGTATTTATGTAGCTCTTATATACTTTGCGTTCATGTCTGGAGTATCAAATTGTTGTTAAAAATGACAGGTAGCCTGGTACAATACTCTCATAAAACAGAAGGATTAGTCCGCCCCCAGGGGGCGTTTATTGTTCAGTTATCAGTTTACGTAAAGCCCACTAAAACACCTATCATGCCGTACTATGAAGTTAAGATCCAAGGAAAGAATTTAAAACATCAACGTACAGTCAGTTGACAAAACAAAGTGTTTTTCTTTGTTTTTTGTGTTAACGTTACACATCAGTGCACATGGCTCTGATAAACAGACAGAGCACCACTTGACTGACAGGCTCGCAACCAATCCGTGCGCTCTGCTTTGTGATGGCGTATTATCGGAGATGTAAACTCACACGCCCATATTCAAGGGTGCGGTTATAAAACGTTTAAGAAAAACAGGGTGTTGCTTTTTTTCTAAAATAAAATTATATAATGTACTTACTGAAATGATTGCCATTTTCAAGGCATTTATAAAAATGTATTTTTTAAAAACCTCCAAGAGCGTTCTATCATGTTATTACCACTGTTTTACACCTCCTGTAAAGCTTAACTCATTTAGTAACAGATCATTTTTCAAACCCCAATGATAATTGCAGCTTTTAATTTCACTTTAAAAAAAATTGTTTCTTGATATTGTTTTATTGCGTATCTAATGTGTCTGGCTAATATCGAACCCTCTCACAGTAAACAAAACACAATCTACAATCTGAAATCACCATCTTAATAAACTACCATATGTTTACTGAGATATTGTGCAATTCAGAAAGGAGACAGCCACAAAAGATTTGAATTGAACGATTCTTTGTCTCATTTGACATATGACCATGCCCATGATGAAACGTAATATACTTTGGCCCATGGTCTTGTCCACTGGAGCTCGATAGCCGCCCCTATACGTGGGCTGGACTACGATGTAATGACTATTGATTGATGACAGCTCATGCCAGGGGGCAGGACAAGTGGCACTCTGGGCCACCTTCCGCCAGGACAAGGCACGCTGCAGGGTGAGGAGGACCAAACAAAGAAACGACATGGCGGCGTAGACGAGAGGGCTATTTAAAGCAACAATTTGATTACTGGAGATTTGAGGGTGACTTCTCCTTTCAGAAACACAACACAGTTTCCAATAAAACAAAGTGTAATTGTCAACAGTTCTCTGTGAAACAAAAACCTGCAGCTGTGCTCCGACTGTGCTGCCTAAACCTGGGCATGCGCACACCATATTTACACAGGGGTAGCGTAAAACCAAATGGAAACAACTTCAACAAGCAAGGGGCTTTCTGTTGATTTCCACCGAGATATCACACAATACCTTGCTTGATCTGTCCAGGCTTCCCACGGTGACCCCCGCACCTCATTGACACTTTTATGGCAGATCTCTTGACCGGAGGGTTGTGGGTTTAATCCCAGGTGGAGGATGTAAAAATAATGTGATACCTTGTAACAATTGTAAGTCGCCCTGGATAAGGGTGTCTGCTAAGAAATAAATAATAATAATAATAATAATACAGCTATACCCTGGAATCATAGTTACAAGACCATGCTATTTGTGTTCCTTCTTATAACGAGTATGGAAGTGCTAGTGGAATGGCATTATAGGGCAAATGGGAGTCACTGCAATGCTGCATTACAACTGATCCCACATTATAAAGGGCTGCCTTCCAAAGGGGAACGTTGTATTTGCATTGTCTGGTTGTAGATACACTGGTACAGTAGTTGCCTGGTGGTGTCAATAGGCACCGACAGTTGGATGTCACATTCCGTGGTAACTTTCTCAGTTACTGCTGTTTTCTACCAGTTCAAGAAGAGCCTCCGTTTCTGCTGACTTCAGTAGCTCACTGATCAACCCCTCCAGCAGTTCTCCACCACTCAGAAACTCCTGCCAGAAACACAGACGCTGTTATTGTTATTAATATTATTATTTCCTTGCTGATTCTTATTCCCCATTTCCCAAACCCTCCTAATGTATTTTTTGCTGGAAGTTGAGACAAGATCCCAAACTCCAAATTCTCCTTCAGCTCCTGCAAGGTGTTTCTTGTGCACTTTTACATGTCTGCAATGCTGTTGCGTATGCTGGTGAACAAGCAGTTATTGAGATCTGACTCCAGTTGAAGCACCTGAAGTTTCCGGGCACTTTGCCTCTGCTCCGTCTCTTTTTCTATGAGCTGTTGGTAAATTCTCGCTCTCAGCATCCTCATTGCAGTTTCCCTGTTTTGCAGCTGTGAGCATTCCTGCTGACACTCAACTGTTATTCCTGTTAAATGAAAAGAAATACACAGCCACAACTAATAAAACATTGTATGTGTTAGACAAGGAGACAATGGACAGCTTCATCATTATGATCACATACCCTTGCTTTGAAATCAGTATAAAAAAACTATATATATATATATATTGTGATAAATATGCAAGAGTAAGTAGTAATGCAACATAGAAAGGTGAGGTTCTATAGTTGCATTACTACAGGGCAATTTATCACAAAGCATATTTTGATACGTCTTTAAATTACCCCACAGAGTAGCTGCCGTAGGGCTCCACTTCTGGGTTGGCTAAAGGGGTTAATTAATAGCAGCTGGAAGGGGGGGGGAAGCATTATATAAGGTGGCGAATAGCGAGGTATGGGACTGAACAGCAACAGGGCAGTCTGTGCAGGAGAGAGAGCGTTATTCTTTGTGTGTAGAAACAAGTGTTTAAAAAGTATGCAATGTGACCAGGAGCGTGGGTTTCGTTTGCAATAAAGCATCAGACCAGGAATAAACGGAATACTGTGGAGGATACCAGCGAAACAAACTATGGACACGGGAAGACAACTACGGTGCAGCAAGGTAGTTGAAACAAACTTTTAATATTCTAAACGGGAGTATGGTTGGGATTTTAGAAGGAGATCTGTGTCGTATATTTTTACGCTGGGAGCTGTGAGTGAAGACAGCAGCCAAAGATTGTTTTATTCCTGCGGTAACACGAGCGTGGAGTGTGTTGACATTGTTTTTAAAAGCGTGTTCACTGAACTTGGAGTGCATGGTTCAGGAGATAACCTGCTTGTAAAATAACGCTGGCACCGGAGAGAAGTAGCGCTTTGCGCAAATCGTGCTTGTTTTAAGGACTGTGTACTATTCAAAAGGATCATCAGGACACGCGGTGATGAGAAATCCCTGCAGTATATAACTGTGTTGGAACCACAAGTAATGGACTGTTTGATAGAGAGTCAACACAGTTAATTTCAAGACTTTTATTTTCAGTTGTTGGCTGGAACAAGTACGTGGTATTTTGAGTTGGCTCTGTTGGGGAAAACGAGCCTTGTTCTTTTCTTCACTTGTACTTTATAAACGCTGGGATTACTTCATCCTCCTTGCCCGGGACTTGCCTGCTGGGGGCACCCTTGTTCGTCGGTGAAACCTGGAAGCAGAAAGAAAGTTTGTGTACAGCCCTGAGCACGGATAATACAATTGCAAAGATTAGAAAGGAAAACTTACCTGGGAGTCCTCCTGGTGGCAAGTGGTGAAATTGCAGGCCAGGAGACTTGCAAGTGACTGAACTCTTAACACCCCAGAGTGTGTGAGGCGGTGTTTTGTGTTTGGGTTGGGTGGGGGCTAGCCTTGCCCAACTGTTAAGACTAGGGACCTGAAGCAGTTAAGACTAAGGCCCGGTGAGTGGGCTAGGTTTTTATTTTCTGGCAACCCTTTTGAAAGTTTTTTTTTTTTTTTTTTTTAACTGTAAATAAACTCTCACTTAGACTTCATTTCCTGCCTCTTGTCTGGTCTTTCGTCGGGTTACCACCCCAAAACAGAGCTCCAAGCTCACATAATATATATATCTGCTATAGACCTGCACTGTGTAGGTTTTATTACTCTGGTAGAGTATACCCACTGATGATTCAGTTTAAGCACAACTTAGGTACAACTTAGGAGTGGGTGCTCCTTTACTAAAATGTGACATATCAATTCTGTCTAGTAGAGAAAATGCACTTTCAAGAGAACTTGCCTGTGGGAATATGAACCAGTCGAACAGCGCTGTCTGTTGTGTTAGCACTTTGTCCACCAGCTCCCTTCGATCTGACTGTATCAATCCTCAAATCCTTGGGCTCTATAATAACATCTACCAGAGAGAGGGATGAACAGACTGTCACCGTGGTCTGCAGACTGAAAGTGATGCAAGTATATTGATTTTCTACAGGGAAGTAATGAAACATGCAGCTTCCTTGTGTACCTTGCTAAGAATAGAGCAAGTTGCTGAAACATTTCCACCAAAAGATGTGCAAATAGCAACTGGTGAAACAAACATTTTGACCCAACAGTACTGCACTAGTGTTTCTTACTGAGACTGTATTTAAAAATGCGAGGAGAGGAAGGGACATAAATTGGAGGACATTGATAAATCCACGCTACACTGCATGAACTGCAGCTGATTGTTTAGAATACAGTTTTATTTAAAGGATACATCCACATTTTATATATATATATATATATATATATATATATATATATATGTCGCCTGAAAGAAAAAAACGGACCTGCGTGGTTCACACTAACCTCCTGTTGTTCTCCCAGCAGCCACCTCCACAATAACATCGCTAGCATCATGCTTGTCACTAGGCACCAGACTCTGAAGCAGCTAAGCAGAAAAAAGCAGATTAAAAAAGCAGATTAATAAAAGTGCAGAGTTCAGTGCTGCTGGCTGTCACTTTGTCTTTCAAAACTCTGTATTGTACACTGCATTCATTTAAGAACCACATCCAGCTACAGGGTTACATTACAACAGTGCAAACACTGACAGGAGGAGTATCCAAATCTTACTGGTACGATAATGCACCTTCAATTTCACAAGATGCAAAAAAGTGGGACTAGGTTGTACAGCAGGTTAATGGATTAGTCCTTAACCTCTGGAGACTTCGATTTGAATCTGGCTAAGGCCCTGGTCCCAGAGAGCAGACTGTGGGTCAATGGAGGGAAACTCACAGTGCCTCAGCATGTGATATCCTGGGACATGACATCAGTTTCCAGTGCTGCTAATCCTGAGTTGTTCCTGTCCTAATTCTGCCTTGTCATTACTACTGTCTGCTATAGAGTTGCACTACTAAAAAACAATACATTTTTGAAAAAAATAAACACTAGAAAAATGTATGATGCACTGTTTCTCAGTCACACTGTGAATATATAGTATAAATAAAACAAAACCTTTTTTTTTTTTTGGACAGTGTTTTTTGCTGAGCCTTACTTTTATTTGCAGTGCTTCAATGAGTTTTCTGATGCCCTTCTGTTCTTCTTTAGCAAGCTCCAACATCTGTGTGTCTTCTCCTGCCTCTGCACCTGCATTTCAATCATTTTAACACACAAAACAAAAGCTAGATTAACGATATTAATGTTGTTTTACTCCTTGTGGTCTCACAGTACATTTTCAATACAAAACACAAATTCAACAGGTTTCACATTGTTGAAATTCTGTTGTGTAATGTCCAGCTTGACATAGGGACCTAACAGTACTCCAGAAACAGCATTTATGGCTGTATCTCAGAAGATTTGGGGGTTTAAGGGGTTTTATTTCTATATTTTTATTTTAGTAAATTAATTGACTTTGTTAAAACATTGTTGAACAGTTCCAGCACTCTACATTTGTGCAAGGCTGTCAGTACTTTACTCTTGGGACTGTAGTCAGTGGCTTACTGATAAAAGGGGCTACCTTAAGTTTGAGGGTGACTTTGCATTGCTGGCAATAGGAGCCACACTGAGACTATAAAACAAAACCGACCTAATAATGAGGTAACTGAAAAAAAACAACTGCAATACTTGCTTTCAATAATAGCCTGCACATCCTTCAGTCTTTCACCGCACGCTGAGGTTGCTGAAATACTGTTGCCATGGGTGACAGTTCGATCTGCCTTCTGCTCTTGGTCCTGCGTTCACTTTCAGTGTGTGCCCTGTTATTCAGTCTCTGGGTAACCTGTCGGTATTCTTCAATCATCTTCTCTAAATATCTTTGAACAGATTCTTGTTGTAACAGTTCCTTGGAGAAATGATGGTAGTGTCTTCTTGTCAGCTGTTGTGTGTATAAACCAGCAGGTCCACGTGGAGCCAGTTCCAGTGCTGATAATAACGATGCGTTAGTGCGCGCTGTCTGGACCCGTGTGCAGCACCTGCCATTGCCAGAAGAAAGCGCTGTTTGCTGAGTTGACTTCCGATGAAACAGATGCAGTTCTTCATCTTGGCCTGTTTATTCACCCACCTGAAAAATAAAACAATACTATATTGTAATACTTAGGATTCCATACATGGATTCAATAAAATACAACCAGAGAACAATATGTTTCAAATTACATTTTTTAACAAATTAATTTCAGAATTAATTTCTCTTATTTCTCTTATTACAAGTTTGTAATAAAAGGATATGTGTCATGTTATATTTTAGGCAAGCTGCAAAAAAAAGGGGCGTATTTGTAAAACACCTTAACTGGTGAGAAAAGCCGAACTGGTGCGGTATATGCTTTTCCATGTGAAATAGGAGTATCTATTGACTATTGACTTCAATAGTCAAAACAGTTGTCAAATCAGTTTCTGTTTATAGTTCTTCTGTTGATCACAATGGAGGTGTTGCAAAAAAAAAAAAAAAAAAAAAAAAACCACACAATTCTGAAGCGTTTAAAAGACGCTTACATCGAGTCCCTCGTTACTGAGCTGTTTATTAAGTCTAATGGAATACACACCTTATCCTCCTAACAGCAACACACACTCACCCCAAATAAATACAAATAACTTTTCAAACGCACTAACAATGGTCATGATCAGAGACCTGCTTGGGCCACTAATCTTAAATCGCAAATCAATGTAATTCAGATAAAGCTAAATTAACTAACATTATACTGTTTTAAACGTTCCCATATAACTCGGTTTAGTTTACTGTGCCTCCAGTAAACATGGTAAATGTTGTTTCTTGACCCGAAATAATGCAGTCATAGCAGCCGCTCATGAAATGCGTTATGGGATTTGTAAGGGGGGGGGGGGGGGGTTATAGATCAGTGGGTGACATACATTAACGCTTAGGGTACAAAAGTGTCCCACAAATAAAAATGGTCAGCTTCCTCGTGTTAAGTCTCTCTCAAATGTATTTTAAGATGAAACCGTTTGAACAGCCGCTCAGTTCCTTGTGTACCTAAAGGGGTAATACAAAAAAAAGGGCGCTCATAAAATGAATTGCTGTACGTTTCTGTTCTAACTTTAAATATACACGGTTTTACTCTAATATTTAATATATGTGTTAATTAGCAAGCTTTGTCACCAGATATACTTGAACATTTTAATTTTAACATTATATACTTGATATATTAATTTAAAGCTTAAAGAATACACCAAAATACATTTAATACTTAAATTTAATTAATCAAGTTAACTTGACACTTATTTAACAAGCTATTTGAAGTAAATTTGTACTTTAATTTTGGCGTAATTTTATAGTGTTAGTTATAGTACTTTTGGCATCAGAAAAAAATCATACAAATATGTAAATGAACACACATGTTTTTTTTTCTATTATAGCTTCGGTTTTAGTGTGTACTGGCCCAGCATTGGCTCAGCTATGGTGGCTGTATTCTGCTGTACCCGAATTGGGCCAGTGCGGGTTTTGCATGGGCTGAACATGCCCATGGTGCCCATGTTTTGCCCAATACGTACATGCTTGCTGGGTTAGTAAGAAAGTAAACTGATCAGGCAATGATCAGCAGCCTAACTTTATGTCAAACTGTGTCAGACGAAACTGCAAGTTAAAAAATGAAACACATCTTTACATAACCTCAAAAAAAAAGGTATGGAGGCAAATTAATTATATTAGTGTTATCGATAAGGACAGAAAGTTAACAGTGTACTCGTTTTTAGCATTTGCGAGGTGGTCATTTCTTGTACCATGCCGTCTGTCCCTCTGTCGCACAAAGAAAGTAACCTCTTTAAGAGAATTCTGCTAAGTTTATACAAAAGCAGAACTCGGAATAATTATGAGTAATAATCTACAGACTGACACAATAAAACGAGCTTGTGTACATGTTTCACGCATGTCTTGATGTACCGTACGATCTGGTTCAAGAAAAATTAGATAACATGGCAAAAAAAAAGTTACTTGGTGAAATGCATCCGGATTTATTTTTTCTGTCAAAGTTTTACTGAACAAAATCTTAAATGGCATAAAATAACATTTGGGGTGGCTGTCATCAAAATATTATCAATAGCCAAAATGACTACCTATATCAGAGGTGTCACAAGTAATTAGTTTTCTACTAAATAAAATCGAGCTTGAAACTAAAATATTACATTCTTTTATGAAACTTGAACTTGAAGCAGAAAAAAAAAAACACCTACCTGACAGGACATAAAGTGGGTTTCCTTCATGTCTATTATTATTATTCTTTAAAATACCATTTTGCAGCTAACGGGTTCGTACAAAGTTTTATTTAAACAACAAGTTTGTAGACCTAGAACAGTGTCCGCGATTTTGTATGCTATTGCTGCACAAAACCCTGTATGCCTGCGTGAATATGTTGCAATACAGTCTGTTAACCTGAAATGTAACATGGAAGGTACAGTGTGTCAAAACGCCACTGAAAATTGAACTGTCGTATCTTAAGTGTCATAAAGAACGTCTGGTGTGGTTATCTAAGTATCTAAACGTTATTATACTATGTCTGTGCACTGCAATATGTTTCTGAATTGTATTTGTGAGTCAGTGTTACTCTGAAGCTCGTGCTTCACTGCCTTAGTGGCTGCTAAAAATAAGTCTTGTGCACTTAGCGCAGAGGTGACGTTACTCTAGTGTGTCACAAGTGCTTGTGCAATACGCGTTATTAAGGGTTTTTTTTTTTTTTTTGAAAGAAAGAAATACGAGGATTTTAATTCTGGCTGGCAAGTTGAAGTCCCAGATAAAGTTGGTTTCATTCAAAAGTATGTTTAACACCACCTTCCCATTTCTGCTGGCTAAATAATTGTTTCTTTTTTTTCTTCCTAGAAATGTTATGAACAAAAGCAGTACAAAAATGGCCTCAAGTTTTGCAAGACGATCCTTTCCAATGCAATGTTTGCAGAGTATGGAGGTACATTGTTAGGGTGCAGATAAAAAAGCAACGATTGACTTCATTCATCATTTATACTGTTGTTACTTAACATCTGTTCAACCTGATCTACCTTGTTCTTTGAGAAACAATTCTTTTAAATCATCAAAAAAATGATTTTACATAGTCCTACAGACAGAAATGCGCCAGAGAGATGCGCCTGCACTGTTATATGTTTGATCGTTATAACACTGCCCAATGGACCTATTTTAATGGGTTAATAATCACAGATTTAAAGAATGCATTTTCTTACCTTTCACTTGGTGGTCTGTTCAGGTGTCACCCCACTGTAGAAGGATTCCTTTCACAGCAGGTGCTGTAGCCTTCTTCAACAGAAGAATGGCAGAGGAAGAAAGTGGTTCTGATAATGACAGTATGTTAACCCTTTAATGGAAAACCCCATCCCATTATTAGAAACAATACTGTGAAGGTATTTCTCTGTGTTTTATTTGCAGAGACCTTTGCATATGAAAGGGCTGGCACTAAATTGTTTAGGAAAGAAAGAGGAAGCGTTTGAATTTGTCAGGAAAGGACTGCGCAGTGACTTGAAAAGCCATGTCTGTATCCTTTGCTATGATGCTTTTTTTTTTAAGATTCTAAACTAAAACTTGTGTTGTTTAAATTCTTATCTCAAGTTTTTGTATTTGTACAGATTGATACAGTTTAAGATTGCGAGTGTGTTTAGTCTCCTGTTCAGTAGCTGTGTCCCTGGCTTAGACGCCACCTGCTGGGAGGGTTTCATCCACTTTAGTCACTTTGCTGTTCTTGTATGAAAAATGGCTTCAACTATATTAAATTATTATTATTTATTTCTTAGCAGACGCCATTATCCAGGGCGACTTACAATCGTAAGCAAATACATTTCAAGTGTTACAGTACAAGTAATAATACAATAAGAGCAAGATAAATACAATGACTTTGGTTCAAGCAAGTACAAGTGTGACAAAATACAATTCAATAATACAGCAGATAACAGTGACAGTGATAGTTACATCAGGATATGATTAACTACAAAATACTACAGATTAAACACTTGGCAGATTGCAGTACTCTGAAGTACAGGATTAAATGCAGTAAAATAAGGGGCAGATAAGAGCAAATAAAGCACATTTAAGGAAGGGTGATAGTGTCCCAGGGGAAAAACAGAGTTCTACAGGTGCTGTCTGAAGAGGTGAGTCTTAAGGAGGTGCCGGAATGTGGTCAGGGACTAGGCGGTCCTGACATCTGTAGGAAGGTCATTCCACCACTGCGGAGCGAGTGGAATGAAAAGAAGGTTTAGTGTTACAGTTTTGCTTGTGCATCAATGAAATCTAATAAAAACTCTCCATAAGCAAAAAAAACAAAACGTTTTTGCCTTATATTTTTATACACCATGAAATAAGGTTACATTTATATGATCTTCTTGTACCGCTGCTTTCTCCCCAATGTGAATGCTTCTGCAATCCATGTATCCATGACTCCCTGAAGGGTGAAGGAGCTGTTAAGTCTCCATGCTCATCTAATCCGAAGGTGACAGTTATGTAATGGTTGAGGTCGTGACCTCAGGCGGTTTTGAACCCACACTTCCCGATGACAATGGAAGTGCGTCATCCTTTTATTCCTTAACTATTCATGTGTTTAGGTTTGCACGTTTACGGACTTCTCCTGAGATCTGATAAAAAGTACGATGAGGCCATTAAATGTTATCGCAATGCTCTTAAACTGGATAAAGACAACCTGCAGATCTTGATGGATCTGTCACTGCTGCAGATACAAATGAGAGACCTGGAGGGATACAGAGTAAGCCATGACCTAGTAAAAAAAAAAAAAAAAAAAAAAGGTAGTCTAAAAGCTTGTTCCCCATCCTTCTTTGGAATATTATTATTATTATTATTATTATTATTTATTTCTTAGCTGACGCCCTTATCCAGGGCGACTTACAGTTGTTACAAGATATCACATTATTTGTACATACAATTACCCATTATACAGTTGGGTTTTTACTGGAGCAATCTAGGTAAAGTAACTTGCTCAAGGGTACAGCAGCAGTGTCCCCACCGGGGATTGAACCCATGACCCTCCGGTCAAGAGTCCAGAGCCCTAACCACTACTCCACACTACTGTCACAACTGTCAAGTCATTACACGGTTTTGCTATTGATTATTTATTTTATTGTTTTCAAAAATATTGAAAATAAAATCTGAAAAACAAAAAAATTCAACAGCAAAATAAAAAGTTGTGGGACTTGTGAGAATGTTGAGGTTTTTATTTTTATATAAGCCTTGTTTGTGTACCCTTTAAATTCCACATTTAACTTATGTATATTTGTTCTGTATTAATATTATTTATACATTTTAATATATTAAATGCATTTTTATGTGTCTATTCAAAATAAGTAATTTAGAGCAATATTTGTGATGAGTATAACTGCTGCTGAGGCCGTAGATCCAACTCAGAGGGTGAGGCACTAGGAGGTGAGCCAGTGGCTTAGCTGGGGTCTCCTGTCCCTGGCTTCGATTATTATTATTTATTTCTTCGCAGACACCCTTATCCAGGACGACTTACAATTGTTACAACATATCACATTATACATTATTTCACATTTTTACAGATATCACATTATTTTTACATACAATTACCCATTTATACAGTTGGGTTATTACTGGAGCAATCTAGGTAAAGTACCTTGCTCAAGGGTACAACAGCAGTGTCCCCCACTGGGGATTGAACCCACAACCCTCCGGTCAAGAGTCCAGAGCCCTAACCACTACTCCACACTGCTGCCCTTTACACTGATTACACTGTCTGTGTGCAAAGCATGGTGAAAGGAACCTTCACTATTTTACAATTTCTTCTTAGCTGCCTGGTATGTGCCCTGTGTGCAGTGAGGCAGGTAATCATTGCTAATTATTTAATCAGCTCTAGTGGGATCTAGGGGAAGAGAAGGGGGTTCTGTCTCTGAAGGCTACAGTGATCACTCCTCCTGATGTGGCAGGTTGTTTAACTTAAAGGTGTAGTCATTTCAAATAGATATTACCCTTCATTATCTCCACTTTCTTCTGGACTACCCTGCCCAACGTTTCATTTCTAGTAAGTTATTATTATTATTATTTGTTTATTTAGCAGACGCCTTTATCCAAGGTGACTTACAGAGACTCGGGTGTGTGAACTATGCATCATCTGCAGAGTCACTTACAGTTACGTCTCACCCGAAAGACGGAGCACAAGGAGGTTAAGTGACTTGCTCAGGGTCACACAATGAGGCAGTGGCTGAGGTGGGATTTGAATCGGGGACCTCCCGGTTACAAGCCCTTTTCTTTAACCACTGGACCACACAGCCTCCCTTAAGTTTAACTATAAAAAAAAAAAAGGTACAAACCCTGAAGGTACAAAACTGCAAATGCTTTTAAAGGAAAGCTGGGCTAAACAGAAATCCTCCAAGTAATACACGTTGCATAGGATATAATTCGCTCCTTCTGTAGTGAAAAAAATAAAGATCGGTTTGTCAAAATTCACGAAGAAACGCCATCAAAGCTGTTGTATTTTATTTATTTTTTATGAATTTTAGTGCTTGGTAAAGGTGAAGAATTATCAGCACTGGAGATTGAAGGTTTCTATTCACCGGCCAGGTACAGCACAGCAGCCAGGCACTGTCACTCCCCCACGTCCTCGGCTCCAGCTACTGTATGTGCCTCAACCCTGATCTGGAGGGAGCACCCTCTACTGGGGTGAGAGGGTAATTCAGTCTCCATGCTTATTCACTGAGGCCTCTGATTAGGAGCGACGTCAATTCTGCTAATCTACAGCCTAATTGCAGCGTTGCAGCACTATATATTGACCATTCCACACGTAGATCTGTTAGAATTGTCTGTCACTTTAGCATTAGGCAATCCTTGATCCCAGTTGTTGAAGGAAACGAGGTACCAGCTCCTGCAGTTACGACCCACACAACGTGCTTCCTGGATTGGATATGCGATCGCCTACCACTTACTGAAGGACTGTGACACAGCCTTGAGACTACTGGAAGAATTTAGGAAAACTCAACAGGTGAGCTGAGAGTTCAAATCTTTATTTAAAATGCTTGGTATTTGTGACATTGTAGTTTTTGTTGTGACTAAAACAATTGAATGGACTGTTCTGAGTCTTAACATTCTGTATAGCCACCTCTGTATTGGCATGGAAGAGAATCTATTGCCTTATTTCATTTTACTTGTAGGTTCCTCCCAATAAAATAGACTACGAGAGCAGTGAGTTGCTGCTCTACCAGAATGAAGTCATGCGAGAAGCCAGTTTGTTTCAAGAGGCTTTAGAGCACATAGAGACGTATGAGAAACAGATGTGTGACAAACTTAAGGTAGAAGAAATCAAAGGTAAAAAACAAACAAAACCACAGCATGATTTCAATGAGTAATTGAAGGTCATCATATTATGCCCTTGTAGTGTTGTTTTGATTTGCTCTTAATGAGCAACCTCAGAGCCGAGGATACCACAGCACTGCATGCATCAGTGTCCCCTCATCCATGTGCCTCCTGCACTTGTGTTTTGACCTGTGTCGAGACTGCATACATTGCTAAGTTCTGGTCTGTTTCATTGTAGTTGCCCGTGATGTGTGTGGATAAACAGAACCCAGTTCTATTCAGGTGGAGATGCTCGCACCAAGACTGGTGAGTGGTGTAGACACACCAATGCATTCCAGTCACTTCCAAATGATTCGCTCACTTCCAGTGTAGAACCGTCTTTATTGTTTGAACAGTACCAGTGGCGGGCCGACTAATCCGATGAACAGGAATGCCGACACTGCTGTTGTTAAGAGCGCTAGCTTGTTGCCGTTTTGCCACTTGGGGTGAAAAAATCTGGGATCCGATGGGATCCGGCACACATTAACCCCCTGTTTACAGGGAATTAAGCCAAAGTGTAGCATACCAGAGTTTGAATCACTTTAATCTAAAATGAGTTAAGCACGGCCTGTGTGAAATGAGTTTCAGTAGTCATGGCACAAAATCATCACACAACATAATCCCAAGTCTGTCAGAACTACCCTGAGTATACAGTATTATATAATTAATCAGGAGCCAGGGTTTGAGCAGTCAGGTCCATGTTAACTAAAACAGCTGCATGAACAACCCCTGAAATCAAACCTCCAAAGTCCAGCACCAGGTGAGACTTATTCATGCTGTGATGAGCAGCGCTTGATTGCATACATTCCTGTCTCTTAAACAATTAAGTAATGCATGTAAACATGGGAAGTTCTGACACCCAGGCATGGGCACAGGACTATTGGGTGTTTCTGTACTGAACAAAAGTACCTTGACAGATTAGAGCCACAAGTGTAACTATAAAAAAAATCAGGATGTTTTGAAACAGTTACGCTTGCATTATTCAACTGTCAGAGAGCAAGTAAACATGCTGTAAATTGTGCAGAATGGTTTGCCCTGCGCCATTGAAGTAAACAAACAGCAAGCTGTTTACAGTGTAAATTATGTAATCTTCCTCTGTTTTACTTTGTAACAGGGGACATGTTGTTAAAGCTGGGAAGGCTGGAAGACGCTGCCAGTGTGTATCAGGGGCTGATTGATCGTAATGCAGAAAACTGCTCATACTATGAAGGCTTGGAAAAGGCTCTCCAGCCCTGTAGGTGACACACATGTTTCAGTGGTTTGTTGCTTTTTGACATGGTCCCCAGGAGAGTGTTTCAGTTTCCTGTTTCTTTCTAACCCTTTAATTGCATTGTGTTATCAGGCACTGTGGAGAAGAGGCTTCAGATTTATGAAGATGTAGGAAAGAGGCATCCCAGAGCTGTCTTTCCAAAGAGGCTACCATTGAACTTTGTATCAGGTAAAGCCACAGGCTTAAGTCGGATTGTTGGGGGTTTATGTGCAAATGCAACTGATGTAAAGGAAACAGCCCTGAAGAGTTTTAAATGTATTTGTATCATTAAAACAGATTTGATGAACAGGATGTTTTGTCTTCAACTTTGGTACACATATGCCTTCTATGGTTCTCTCGTTGATTATTGGTACTGACCAAGGGAAATGTACTTGTTTATGGCCAGATTTGCGTTACCCATACGCAGTAATGTAGAGACTGTTAATGATGCAGTCTTCATTCATTAAAGTCATTGCATTCAGGTAGTAGCGCTTGCTATGAATTGACCTGTTAGTGAATAGAATCCCATACCTGTAGTAACACACAGAGACTTGGGGTTTTGGTGAAGCTGAGCGCGTGATCGCGCTCATTATTTAATAATTAACAGACAGAACAGAAAATAAAAAGGTTGTAACACAAAACAGGACATGGCACTTCACGCCAAAATAAGAGACAAACAAAACGATAAAGCAGTAAACGAACAGACAAACAAACACGGTGAGTGAAATAATACTACTTCTTCTTCTTATTATTATCTTGGTTTCTTTTCCTTTCTCCTCTCCACACCCGTTCTCCACTCACCGAACACACAACAACCGAGTGAGTGAAAACATGCTGCTTTTATGCAGTTGTACCGAGTCTCGATTGCTAGTCAATCATTCAATTGGAATCTCGGTACAACTGCACGTGAATTAATTAAAGTGCACTCCCGTGACCACACATTACATTTTAACCAGCACGTGAAGTGATTTGTGCCATCCTCGTGCCTAAATACAAATCTACATTTTTAAATACTCGTGCTGCACACACCCATTTATATCCCGTGTACCAACTACAATACACCAACATTAACACACAACACGTAACATATAAACATAAACTACACACAAGGGCGTGGCCACATTGCCACACCTTCACACTATGACACGCGTTGTGTAGGGGTAAATGGTTCCTTTATATCTGTTCAACATCGAGTTTGTTTCAATCGTCTGTGTTGTTTCTAAAGTCTCCAATATATTGCTGTTTGCAATTTGTAGTTTCCGATCACAGCAACCTCCCTGAAACTGTGAACAAAGTGCTGTCGCAAGAAATGAAGAAAATATTTGCCAACAAGAGTTTGGAGAGCTTCAATAATGAACTGTTGAAGAGCAGATGCAACTCAATCACACATCTGCTGTCAGGTGAGATTCAATCAATAGTTAAAACAATGCAAATCCTCCAGAATTTCCATAGAGCAAGCAGAATACTGACAAGCATGTGCATGGAGGAGGTAGGAGCCCATTGGAATGGAACTAACTAGTAAAGGGTAAGAAAGCTTACATGACCATTTCTTCAAGGGCATGCACATTCCATCTGCTAATTGTAGGTTTACAGCCTTCTTAAAGGTTATGAATTGGTTAATGAATGATATTTTTACACTACCTTTTCTTGTCTGGAGTTCTGCTGTGCAACAATGAATTAGTTCCTGGTCAAGAAAACATTTACATTTTAGGTGCAAAGATGATGTATTTCCTGGACAATTCAAAACAAGAGAAAGCAATCACGATAGCCACAAGACTGGACGGTGACTTGACAGACAGAAATGTAAAGGTAAAACTGGTCATACATGTTCATTATTCAACTGCTCATAATTGCGTTAGACATTGGAAATACACATTTTCTTTGTTATGGACATTTCTCAGGCAATTCCTAATACCAAGTAAGTATGTCAGTAGCATTGTGTGATGAAAAAAATAAAGACTATGAGATCAGTATGTACAGGACAGTATAGAATAATAGATGACAGTTTAATGACAAAATAGCCAGTGGAATTTAAGACCCTAAGGTAAGCAAATTAATAACTGAGAGAGTTGTTTTATTGATTAAGTTTGATGTTGGGGGAAGTTAACCCATTATGGCATTAATTCTACACAGCTGCTTCGACAGTTTTTCAAAAACTCCTCTCACAGAGACCACTTGAGGTTTTGGCTTCAGGATAATGCAAACACTGCCGGGAACTTGATATTGAAGTTATGTTGGCGTTTCTGCTGTCGAGAGAGAGAGAAACCACTTTACCATGTTGAGTTTTAACATGAGGTTGTTTAAAGAATGTTGTTTTTTCAAAGCCTGTTATTCAGAATAAAATATCGTTTGATATTCACTTCTCTAGACAGTTGCTTGTTCCTCATTTTACTTCATAAAACCCACTGTAATGGCACTAGAGCAATTACAATAAATCAATAAAAACATGTTTACACAAGCAGACTAACTAACCGAAAGGGCTCTGTATTCAGAAGCTTCATAAGTTACTTTTGTGACTCCACAATCCAATATTTTCATGCCTTTCTTTTTAAGGCTTAAGGGTCCTCTTCACAGAACTTGAAGGTCTGTTTCAGGGAATATGTTGTTCCAATGAGCCGGTGGGTGCTTTGTTTTGCAGACTTGTACTGAAGTCCTTGAAGCACTGCTTGCTGGGAGTTTTGGAAGCTGCAATGCTCAGACTGAGGAGTACAGGACAAAGTGCCATCACCTCTTTCCTCTCGCTTCCATCTTCATGTCATCTTCTAATGAGACTGACCAAAGCACTGCAGCAATGAACAATGCATACAGTACCCATGGTGTACTATCCAATGAAATATAACATACCCAGGAATAGCAGTGGAATGGGGATGTCCTTGATCTGCATCCTGCTGAATATAGTTCAGATTTAAAAGTAAAATAATGGGCTGATGTTATTTCATTATTTTTAAAGACTTTATCATTTTTTTTAATGATGAATTACAAGTTCAAGTATTAGTACTACTGTATTGGGTTTGTTTTGTTCTCCACATGAGGTTTAAACTGTTATAAAAAGGGTTATCCGTAACTCGCTCAATCACAAAATATATAGAAGTTCTGTACTAACAGAAACTCTTAAACATGTTCAGACATTTTTATCAATGTCTTCGTGTTATATTGAAGACTGTTTTTACTAAGTTTCTTTTTAAATCCTTCAGTGTGAAGATAGTTAGCTTACAAACCTCATGTTTATATTAGTACAATTCAAATAATTACCTTCAAATCCCATGAGTACATTTAGTGCATATGTAAGGACCGTAACGTGATATAAACATTGAATGAGTCCTTAGGGTGCAAAAAAGTGGTCATTACTTGGAATTTGAAATATATAGATTTTGTTATGAAATCTAAAGCTGTGCTGTTTGTGGTTTTTTTTTTCCAGCCGCAAACTTTTTTTTTAATCCAATACTCCTCTTGAAAAATAACCATTTTGATTGTGTGCACGAGATTGCTTGATGCCTCTTTGTATAATAAATGCAAGATGTAAAAAGACTGTTTGCTGTTAGAAATACATAAAGCTGTCGTGTGTGTGTGTGTTTTTACTTTAACAATGGAGTTGTGAATATCTTACAAGTTACAAACATCAAGCAAAAAAAAGATCAAAGCTAGCCTTAAACTTGAAGAGATGCTGCAGTTTTAAACTGACAGTCAGTAGAGTTTGCAGTGCACTGTTTTGGGTGTCTTCTAACTTGCCTTTTGCACTATTATAGAATGGCATTCCCTCTCTTAAGACAGACAGACAGACAAACAAAAACAAACTACTCGAGCATGATTTTATTTGAAACCTTTCTCAATGCTGCTACACACAAAAAAAAATACATTAATGTAACTGTTCAGTGGAAGGAAACCTATGTTTACATTTTTATGAATAAGCACAGATCTCTCAGCTGTTCCAAATGTTGGAATGCCATTATTCTTGTGTCTAGACAGATCAAGACAAACGTTGCATTGCAACTATAGTCTTACAATCTGTGACATCGAGGCAGCAAAACACAGTGAACTGAAACAAGCTAGGCACACTGGGGACAAGCAGTAATCCTGGGCCTGCCTTTAGGTAAGGCAGCAAGGGCTTTCAACCCCGACATATATACGCCACCTTGGCAATCACTTCCCTCTGCTTTTCATGGAACAGCAATGTGCTTCGACGAGTTGGCTGGCTTTAGTACAGTGAGTAGTGACTGGAGCAAAACCATCAGCAGCATCACTCCCAGACATAGTGAGCTGAAGACAGGCTGCTGCTGGGTTAGTCGGGTTACATGGTGTAAAGAGTCACCCCCGGGTGCAGTCATGCCATATGAAACGTCATGCTATATGAATCGTCATGCCCTATGAATCGTCATGCCATATGAAACGTCATACTATATGAAACGTCATGCTATATGAAACGTCATGCTATATGAATCGTCATGCCATATGAAACGTCATGCTATATGAAACGTCATGCTATATGAAACGTCATGCCATATGAAACGTCATGCCATATGAAACGTCATGCCATATGAAACGTCATGCTATATGAATCGTCATGCCATATGAAACGTCATGCTATATGAAACGTCATGCTATATGAAACGTCATGCTATATGAATCGTCATGCCATATGAAACGTCATGCTATATGAAACGTCATACTATATGAAACGTCATGCCATATGAAACGTCATGCTATATGAAACGTCATGCTATATGAATCGTCATGCCATATGAAACGTCATGCCATATGAAACGTCATGCTATATGAAACGTCATACTATATGAAACGTCATGCCATATGAATCGTCATACTATATGAAACGTCATGCCATATGAAACGTCATGCTATATGAAAGCTTTTGTTCTTGCTATTATTTCTTGCAGCAGTAGGTTGAACCCACCACTCTAAATGTCATACCATCTGTATATACCATGGACCTAGAAACACAGCAAACTTAGCATGTGGATTATTGAAATCAATTTTGAGAAAAGTGTGTTTAGATCATGCACCTTTTTATGATTATGAAATTGAATGATTGCATACGGTGTAAAATGTTTATTATTATTATCAATGTTCGTTATTATTATTTGTAGCTTTTTATTGTATTTTTTTTTTTAAAACATAAGCATCATGCAAAAGCATTATGTTAGCCTTGTAGTACTTGATGAAGTCTTTTCAATGTTCATGCTTAATCGTTTTGGTCTATTGATTTTTTTATGACTATCTGTAATTGCAGCAAACACGGAGCCTGGAAAATCACACTCTGCTTTCCAGGCTGCAAAATGTTTTTCATCTTTTTCTCGCGGTGTTTTCTGGGATTTGCTCTCTCGCTACAATGGCTCATAATGACAACAGAAATGTGTACGGCTCTCCAGCAAGATACCATACACGGGTCAGCACACAACTGCATCCCGAATATGACTGCTTGCAAACGCGAATATTTAAAATAATTGTTATTGGTGACTCAAACGTGGGAAAAACCTGCTTGAGTTATCGGTTTTGTGGTGGGAAATTCCTACAAAATCCAGAAGCCACTATCGGGGTGGATTTTCGGGAACGGACTGTGGAAATAGATGGAGAGAAGATCAAGGTAAATTGAATTGTAGACTAGTCCCGTTATTGATGAAAATGAAGTGTCCGTCTAATAGAAAATGTCAGAGGCACGTATTTTGTTTTTGACACAGAAGGCAAGAGAGAACATGACGCTATTTGCATTACATCAGAAACCTACTGGCCTGGTCCTCATCATACAGCACAACATAACGATGACCTGATGCAAGGATGCTGTAGTCATTCAAAATATGTAGCATAAATACAAATTAAATAATCTACAAAGCCATTCCCAAGTCTATACTGAAGTTAGACTTGCTACCTGGAATTTAAATACAGTAGTGTTGAGTTTTCGGTTAATATCAGATGTGTAACACAGTGTTTTTGTAGAGGAGTATACATCTGTGTAAAGAGAGTCATTACAGTCATGATTGCGTATAGATTGTATTGTATCTCGGTAATATTGATTGTATTGGATGTGTACTGTACGGTTTTACGTGTGTACGTTACTACATTAATGTGCACAAAACGTACTTTTTGTTTTGTTATGCGCCACAGTTACTAACTGTTACTGAAGCCCCGTTTATGTAAAACCAAACAGTGCAGTTACATTAAATATCAGTGCTCTGTTTTCTAACAGTGCATGTGGATGACTGTACAGGACTTATCCTTATTGAATCAATATAGCACTTGATATTGTACATCTCATGCCACATAACAAATAATGATTCTGTCTTGTTGAACAACAACAGTACTACTACGACTACTAATACTAATACAAAATATAAATGAGCACAAAGCAGTAGTGCTTTCTGATCCATTTCTGTTCTTCTCTCAGATACAGATATGGGACACTGCCGGGCAGGAAAGATTCCGCAAAAGCATGGTGGAACACTACTACAGGAATGTTCACGCCATCGTCTTCGTGTATGACATCACAAAGCTCTCTACCTTTGAGAGCTTGCCAGACTGGATTGAGGAATGTGCCAGACATTCCGTCTCTCCTTCCGTGCCACGGATCATGGTTGGCAACAAGTGTGACCTAACGGACACATGTCAGATCTCTACTTCCTGTGCCCAGAGGCTGGCAGATAACTACAACCTGCCCTTGTTTGAGACTTCTGCAAAGGACCCCTCTGAAAAAGAGCACGTTGATGCCATTTTTATGACCCTGGCTTACAAGCTGAAGAACCACAAACCCTTAAGACTGAAACAGCTACCTCGGGAGAGCAGTATGGTACATCTTTCTCAGGAAGAAGATGCCCAGAACCCTTGTCTGTGCTAAGGTTTTCATTTCCTGCACACTTGTGATAGCATTGTCATGCACTGTGTTTTGACTCGAGGGTCAATCCAGTCTCAGAATCCAGTGCCGACTCATGTTCTTGCCCTGCTATACAATGACATTCAATCCAGAGATTCACATTGTTTCTATTGCAGATGTGTGTAAAGGGCATAGTCTTAGACCTGGAGATTTGAAACCTCTGGCTTTCTCTTCTATTGGCAAGAGGAGGTTTGAGTTCTGTGCTGCTACAGAAAATTCAAGATAATCAGTCAGTCAGTCTTAAGATATCAGTACCTTACATCTTATGTTGTTACAATCATTTTAAAAGCATGTTATTATTTATTTAAATGATGTAGTATATTCTGTATGCTAAGTTAGTGGTATTGTTTTGAAGGGGGGGGGGGGGGGGGGGTGATCTAAGTTTTTACTAAGGATCATTTTCACATTAGGCAAATGTCCTGCAGGATTCAGGTACATGTATGTATTTGTTTAATAAATTGAACTGTACAGTATATGGATATGTGTATTGAAGGAAAGCATACAGAGATGTGTGGCATACATCAGAATCAAAAGGATTATATTGCAATATTTGGTTTAATAATGAACTGTTTTTGGACCAGGTACAAAACCATGACCTTTCAACAGTAATTCAGTACACCTGAAATGCAAGGATTGATATGATCAGGATGTTTCCATCCTCACATCTGGGTATCGGTTATTATAGAAAGCATGGTTCTAGTAAGAATATACATATTGAAAGCATGCCAGAGACTGTAGAGACCAGACATGAGATCTTTACAACATAGTATCAGAGTTAATACCATACAGAGACTGTAGAGACCAGACATGAGACCTTTAGAACATAGTGTCAGAGTTAATACCATACAGACTGTAGAGACCAGACATGAGACCTTTAGAACATAGTGTCAGAGTTAATACCACACAGAGACTGTAGAGACCAGACATGAGACCTTTAGAACATAGTGTCAGAGTTAATACCATACAGAGACTGCCCTGGTCTGTAGAGACCAGACATGAGACCTTTAGAACATAGTGTCAGAGTTAATACCACACAGAGACTGTAGAGACCAGACATGAGACCTTTAGAACATAGTGTCAGAGTTAATACCACACAGAGACTGTAGAGACCAGACATGAGACCTTTAGAACATAGTGTCAGAGTTAATACCACACAGAGACTGTAGAGACCAGACATGAGACCTTTAGAACATAGTGTCAGAGTTAATACCACACAGAGACTGTAGAGACCAGACATGAGACCTTTAGAACATAGTGTCAGAGTTAATACCACACAGAGACTGTAGAGACCAGACATGAGATCTTTAGAACATAGTGTCAGAGTTAATACCATACAGAGACTGTAGAGACCAGAAATGAGACCTTTAGAACATAGTATTAGATAATCTTGACAGACAAAGCAAAAGCAAATGAACACATAGTTGCAACGTGCTGGAATAGAAGGATGTTCTCCCGAATATGCAAACCATGGAGTGTCCTTTCACTAGTGTCTTCAAGTACTAAACCACAGTGACAGAGACCAGCCCAATACAAGCAATACCAAGCATGTTGTCCTTTCACTGTCCTGCACTGCTTACAGCTTTACTATAGATAGATAGATAGATAAATAGATAGATAGATAGATGAATGAATTAGCACTGCACGCACAATTATCTCACTATGGTATACTCAGTATTGTGTATACTGAGTACACTACATGTAAACCAATTAAGCAAATGATTTTAGATGTTTAGTTTCAACTATGAATAAAGTTTGTAGGGGAGAAACGTTTGGGTACTGCCATGAAAATGACATTTTTTTCACTTTATTCCTATTCTTATTCTTGTTAAGTAAGCAAAACAAACACACATGATGAGTTTATGATATTGACTGCTGTAGCTGACCCATTTATATACATTTGATATGCTCTTTTTATTGTTCAAGTTCTCCACCCCCACTAAAGGGCGGTTTATGTAATGCGATTTACAGAGAATTAAAGACCGGCAGGCAGTATAGTATAACCGATTAGCTGTCTGTTTACAAGAAAAAAACAGAGAAAAACGTGTGTCTATCCGAATGCTTCCCACTAGAATATCTTGCAATGTAAACACTGGCATGGCAAGAGTAAACTATCCATAACACACATGTTCAAATACAGCGGGCATGTGAACTGAGAGCAGGACTCAGTCTCTCCATTTCAAGGTGCTGCTTTTGGCACTCGCTAGAAACCCTGCGTGTGAAAATGTAACGCGGCAGTTACAAAAATAAACAGAAACGTGCAGCTGTAAACACATTTCTTGTTCTTTCCATCTGCTATGCTGATTGGTAAACATTCAAGGTATTAAACAAGGTGTTACTTTCGCCACTGTTGCAGATACAGCGTGCTTGTGCAGGTTTGTTTTGGGAGCAGTCTAGAGGGTACCGTAACTGTCCACCCCTGCCGTGGCAGCTCAAGGACTACTAGTGGCTTTTATCTCAAACATATATACAGTATATATATATATATATATATATATATATATATATATATATATATATATATATATATATATACTGTATATCACATTCTCTATTGGTGGAAAGATTCATTTTGTCAGGTAACGTTATTACTGTATTAGGTACAGTGGCTGGTGTTAAGCGTAACAGTTACAATCCACTCTGCGACACCCTGCACTTCCTTAAAGACCCGCTAGAGGGCTTTGCACACTGTGTGCTTTATGTGTGCACATAAATTCATGTTGCTTTGCGCAGCAAGATGTTCCAACGTGCCTACATTTAAGGCATTTTAAGAATGCATTTCGATGTCTTAAAAAACATGACCTATGTTATACTTGAAGTTGAATGTGTTAAGGATGTCTTCTGTTATATACTGTGATATGCTGAAGGTTGTCATCATCTCTTGAACGCTTCACGCAGTCGGTGTTTAATAAAATACTGTCTGGGCTGTCGCCGGGAGATGTAAAGTACAGCAGACCTGCCCAACATCTGAAATTGTGAACATGCAGCCTGGATCACGAGGCAGCTGACAGGACTGCTTGTAAACAAAGCTGGGTGCATTTCATTACACTCCTCGCCCTGGAAGACTTGAAGAGCAGCTATTTCAACCATTCAAGCTCAAATAAAGTGAGCGGTGTGACATGCACACCTGCTATTGGCTGTATGGAGCACTCAGATTAAAAAAAATACCGGCCGATATATTCAGCAATGTATTTACAAACAGATTTAACACATCGTAACCCTATGCATGATACATGTATGTTTACAATATGAAAAAAAAGCCGTCTTTGCCACCGGTGTGTAAGTCATCTTCATTTGTGTAATAAATGGTCTTGTAACATACTAAATCTGTAATAGATGTATTGATTTATACTATATATATATATATATATATATATATATATATATATATATATATATATATATATATATATATATATATATATATAATGGTCAGTATAAGAAGTCGGTAAATTACAGTTAACTATAAAATAGAAGTATACCTTAAGTTCACACTCATTGCTCGTATTGGTGACGCTTTAACTATTTATAACGAATGAAGTTTACGTCATAGTTATCCCACAGAACAAATATCTATATGTAAAATATATCGATTTGGAATATTGTTTCTGAATTGAAAAAAAAATGGCCAGCTATACTATATACATTTTCAAATAAACTATCGTCCCCTGAATAGAATGTTATAGGCCTACAGGTTATATGTGCAAAGAATATTAATTTATTTCAGAAAACCTGTATGATAAAATTAATTTAAAAAAAAGACACTCACTACATATACCGAACACTGGTACTGTGTACAGTGTCATCATTTCTCTATGGGGTTAGGGTTATTTAAACTCTGTACGTCAATGTTTGATAGATTGACACTAATTCCATTATGTGAGGGCTCTACTTCTTGTTTGTACATCGCACAGCAAATCCTAAAAAGGGATAAAGAACTTCGGTGCCTCTTTACTCATAAATCAGTCGTTACTTATACGGTAGGAAAGGGAAAGGGGATCAGTGAACAGCTTCACTCTGTATTGCTCAATAATTTTCCGCTAAACTATGACACTGGGACTTTATGACCTATACATTAATAGCAACGTGTAACGTCATGCATTTCATTCGGACTACGAATAGGGCACACAGCACCAATCTGTAATGCACGCCGCTGCTCAAAGAAGTCGTGTTCGGAGCTGTTGAGGATTCCAGCCTTGAGCTGGGAAAGAGTGGCCTAATTGAGCCCGCTTGAGGAAAGCAAACCACCTTCTTTAGCCTGGAAGCAGGCACACGCAGTGTATAAAGTGTCTTTGGCGTGTTGAGAAATATGAAGAAAATGTATAAACACATTTCATTGGCAGGACGAGATGTAAGCTTTCCAAGAGTTCAGTTTGGAGTAAGCATACAACCTTTGACCAATTAAGAACCTTTTTTTTTTTTTTTGAAAAAAATCAGAACACAAGCTGTATTTATGTAATTTGATACATTACGTTTAGACTTAACTTTTGTGGTTAACAAAATTATCGTAAGGTGTCATAACAATATAGTTAAAGAGGATATTTATCTGAAAATGACCAATATTAACTAACCACTAACTGATTCAAAGTATATAACCTCCTGCTCTTGATTTAGGGGACGAAGTAAACCTGATAAAGCAGTTAGGTTGCCTGGAAAGATCTTATCTAATGTTATGCTATCTAATGTTATATTATCTAATATCTAATGTTATATTTAGAAAGCAGGGTTCAATTATTGCGCTGAGGCTCTCGCTCGTATTAACAGGACATCTAGATAAAGAAATGTGTGTCAATTGTTTTAGTTTCCCAGCTATTTAAATGACATTACCAAGATGATTCGTAACTGGCTGATCAGTTATATGTTACTTTTTGCCCGTAAGTAACCCCCTGAACCTTAATCACTTTCCAACGCAATCTTGTTGCCCCAGCCCGCGCCCCCGCCCTTGACTGAGCGACGTCAACGCCCCCTTCAGCGATACAAAGAGGTCCGTATAAGAGCCCGGCGCGCACGATCACAGCAGTGTGGATTGTTCTGGATAACAGATAAGCGCAGAGGAAAGAACCTGCAGGCAGAGACCTTTGGAACTATTGTGTTCTGCATTCGGTGGAAACGCGTGTTTATTGAGTACTTGTTGGATACTGCATAAGAAGAGCGAAACAGGGTCGAAATGAAATCTCCCAAAGTGAACGCGCAGAAGAAATGTAAGTTACATTAGTTGTATGCATCGCTTGGAATTTGGTTGTGGATAGATGCACGGATGTTGACTACTTGTCTGATTTTGTCACTGGTTGGTGCTGGTCACAGTAGGAGTATTAAATCTTTCTTTCAGAATATAATATTTGTACATGTTGGCTGTGGGAGTGTGACTGGTCTTTTGTTTTGTGCAGCTTAGTATTATTAATATTATTATTATTATTATTATTATTATTATTATTATGGTATTAAAATAAATGAATGATTCGTGCTATGAAAATTGTGAAGACTTGGTTGTGTGCCAGTTGACAACAATACGGATGATGTGTATCCAGTTTAACCACGTTGCTGTATTGCTGTACTGTTAAATAGCAAATTACTACAGAAATATTTGACTTCATCACTTTAGTTTTCTAAGGCTGAAATGAAGCGATACCATTTGCAACATTTGTCAATATTTTTTTTCTGCAGTATTACTGTAACTTTAGTTAGGACAGAAGCTGCACTGCAAAATAACCAGTAACCAATATTTTACAGCTAGGTTAAAAGTACCGCATTACTGGTTTGTTGTGGTAAATTATCAATGAAATCTGCGCGCACTTGTGCATGAAGTAGTGTACTTATTCAACGTATTCGGTGAAAAGCACTAGCGTGTAACACGAATGAAATTGTATTGTGGTTGTTCCAGCACATTTTCCGGAGGATGACGACGACTTGAGCGCCGTTCTTTGCGAGTTCGATGCAGTTATTGAAGATTTCTCATCCCCTGTACACAAGAGGCACTTCAGATACGATGAACATTTAAAAACCATGAAGAGAAGGAGTAGCGCCAGCGTCAGTGACAGCGGCATCAGCGATTCAGAGAGTAAGTCACTGTGGTTATAGCAGGAGAAACACCACTGAAGAGATTGTTTCATTGAGTTATAAACAGTATTAACTACTCCAATCCAAGCACCCCCTCGCTTATACTTTCATAATGGGTGAGGGGCTGGATGTCAAAATGAGAGACCATCATGGTTAACCATTGCCAGGCCATGCTTGGTACTCAATGGCACAAGTGCCAGACCGTGTTCAACAACACACACTGGTGACACTGAGGAGTTTCATGGTCACAGTGGTAGCAACGTTTACCAGAAGTCTGGAAAGTGGTAATCTAAGGTCTTTTAACAGGAGTTACAGGTACAGTAAACAGGGGACACACAGACAAAGCACAGACCAAAGCATAAAGATGTAGGTTCAAGCTATTGTTTGACTGTTCAGTGGAAGTCAGTCAGAGTACGATGGCATTGCCTTCAGTACAGTTCCACGGGACACTATCCAGAGAGGAAACCGTTTCTATTTTCACATGAGATTAAGAAATACTCCAGTGGTTTGAAACTTTGGTGCTGGTTAGTGTAATAGAAAGCACATCATTGGGGTTGTTTACATCCACCAGTGGCAGCTTTAGGAGCAGAAAACTTCCCACTTTGAAATCTGCTTGCCACCGCCATGCAGAGTATCTCTGAGGCAATCAGGCATGCCCCAGTGTAGGCTTTGACAGCTTCAACGTGTAAGAAAACAAAAGCATTATACTGCTAACATTTTATATGAAACGCATGCATTTTTCAGGGTAGCAACCTCTCAAAATATTTCAAACACATGAGCACTACATGCTAAATACAGGTACAGTAGCTGTCCCGCATCTGTTTTTAAAACACCACGATAGGTACTGTATAGAAAAAAACAAGCTTAACCATAATTATTGTGAAAAATTGTATTTATTAAATGTACTTTTAAAGTAATAATATTTAGTTTCTTTCCAAATGTTTCAGCGTGCAAATAATGTGGTTGCGTTTAGCTGCCTTATAAAAATGAACTCAGTCTCTAATCCCGTGCAGCTTTGTATTCACTTGTGTTGAAGGTCTCAACCATCCATGAGAGGTCGTGTTTATGATGATTTGGGCAGTTGTTTCCCACCCTGAAATAGGAGACTGCAATGCAAACCACAGATTAGACTGTGTTTACCAAACCAAGACACACCCATCTCTAGTCTAAGCCCTTTAGTTTTCAGCCATCGTACTGCCCGCAGGAACGGGATAATCTCAGGGCGGTTTTTATTGTACTGTCAGCATGCACATAATATGCATACATTTTACTGGACTGCAGTTGAAGTTGTGAAAAACAAGAGCAACATACAGAGTCGGTACAAAGGGATGGAAGAGTACAACAAACAAGATTGTGTCCCCTTGCATGTTCCAATTATTCTTAACAAATGAGTCACATTTGCAGATGACACAGAGCTTGGGGAAGTAGCTATCACAGTTTTTGAAGGAAATCCAAAGGTATTTACACTGCATACAGAACTTTCATAAGAAAAGTTTGGGAACGAGAAAAGGTCAGTCTCCCCGACTGGGGGGGATCTAATTTAAAAACACAGAATCTAGTCATTTTTAATGTTCCCAGTGTTTTAGATCCCTACGTTTCTAATGACATTTTATGTTGATAAAAGTAAAGTGTTGAATGACGGTCGCAGACATGTAGGGATCAAACAGCAAGTCGTGGGCGGTCAGGGGTGCAAATCGTTTTGAAAATCGGTGCTGAACTGATGCTGATGATCAAACCCTGCCCTAATCAACCCCCTCTCAGAACATCCCGCAGAACCCAAACCTTCTCTCCTGTGTATGTGGATGAGTGTGGGTGGGTCATGTGTGTAGTCCAGACCCAAAGAGAAACTATCATAATCTACAGTTGCTAGGAATACAAACAAAAATAAATAAGTTAAACATGTCTACTGTGCCATAACTCCAAATGTGCCCCCCCTGCTGGAACTGAAACAGAACACAGCAGCAAAGAGAAAGATTCTGGGGCGTTGTAGAAAACACACTGCCTGCTGAGTGCACCCAGGCAGTGTGGGGGGTGCCGAGTGCACCCAGGCAGTGTGGGGGGTGCCGAGTGCACCCAGGCAGTGTGGGGGGTGCCGAGTGCACCCAGGCAGTGTGGGGTTATAATGGATGCTGCCATTTTAATAACCACACAGAAATGGTTCTGTAATTTGTGATACAATGTTGACAGCAAAAGGTTGTTGTATGCCGTGGTAAGGAAAGAACATGTCATTATTAGAGTATGCACTGATTACACAGCTGCAGCACTGGCATAGATTAAAAAGTATTCTGGAAAACACAGAACTTGTTTCCAAAGTGTGTGTGTGTGTGTTTGGCTTTTGGAATTCAAAGCTGCTTCTAGAAATCTTGTCCATCTCGCGTTTGGGAATCCCAGATTAATGCACAAAGCTTCTTACTTTCTCTAATCATTGTCTCTACATTGACACCTTTTAGATGTTAAGAACATGCTAGCTTTCTGTTGTGTGCTTTCCAACAGGTGCAGACTCCCTTTATAGAAACAGCTTCAGCTTCAGTGATGAAAAGCTGAACTCCTCGACTGTGTTTCCACCCACGCTGGCCTCCTCATCCTCCTCCTCCGCATCCCCCAGAGGTACATATTAAACTAGCATGATCAGCATTTACTGTACAAATGCAATCACAGTGTCTAATCTGTTGCTTATTACCTTTTGGTGGTTTGCCATGGTTGTCCGTGCTTGGCCAGGTCTTTACTATGCTCCGCTGGTCTTATAAAGATGCCATTAATTTTAAGAAACAAACATCCTCTTATATGGCTGCTTGTTGCACATCGATGATTATTATTGACACATTAATAGAATCGCACCCTGAGCGTTCGACTTTACTAAAGGGGATTAAAGAAGCATTTTTAGAACGGTTTTCAGATGGGACAAATTTTAATAACATAAATCATTTAAAATGAATGATTTTGTTTCCATGCAGCTTATAAAGATGTACAAGTTAATGTGGGGTGACAAAATGAATGCAACCTTTCTACAACATTTGCACATGCTGCTTTAATATGCCCCTGATGATCGCATGTCATTATGTTTCAGTGTTTGAACTGTGTGTGACAGTCGGTACTTGCAATAGGAAGGTCTGTTAGGAAATGGGAAGTAATAACTGCTTTCTAATGTGCTTTCAGCAAAGCTTGGAGACACAAAAGAACTAGAAGACTTTATTGCCGATCTTGACAGAACGTTAGCAGGTAAGTGACAGGCACTGTCCACAGACTCGTTCACTGCATTCTGCCACTGAAGTCACACTGTGGGACTGTTTCGCTTGTCTCTGGTGTCCGGGGAAGTATTATACACTCATTCTTAACTCTCCTGTTGGCCTTTGTTCTCTTTTACCTCATGTGTAAGACACACACACACACCCTTACCCCTGAGTTGTCAACATTTTTCTGATCCCTTCAGCAGAAGCTTTGCAGATTGATCGTTGTTCTTGGGTCTGGACAGTCTGCTATGTCAACAGAGGGTTATTTTTTATTTTCTCCCAATTTGGAATGGCCAATTTATTTTTTAGGCCCAGCTCACCGCTACCACTCCTGCGCTGACTCGGGAGGGCGAAGACGAACACACACTGTCCTCCGAAGCGTGTGCCGTCAGCCAACTGCTTTTTTTCACAGTGCGGACTCACCATGCAGCCACCCAAGAGCTACAGCGTCGGAGGACAACGCAGCTCTCAGGCAGCTTGCAGGCAAGCCCGCAGGTGCCCGGCCAGACTACAGGGGTCGCTGGTGCGCGGTGAGCCGAGGACACCCTGCCCAACCTAAACCTCCCTCCCCCAGGCGATGCTCGGCCAGTTGTGCACCGCCCCCTGGGAGCTCCCATCCACGGTCGGCTGTGGAATAGCCTGGACTCAAACTGGCGATGTCCAAGCTATAGGGCGCATCCTGCACGCGGAGTGCTTTTACAGGATATGCCACTCAGGAGCCCAGTGATTTTTATTTATTTATTTATTTATTTATTTATTTATTTATTTATTTATTTTTAAAAACGTTACAAATACTGTTAAATGTCCCTCTCATGATGACAGCGGTTCAGCGAGCTGGCCTGGGCCTAGTTGTTTTCATTCCTCTGACCCTTCAGTGCTCACCCCTGCATGAACTAAGGAATCTTTTTGGCGGCTGCCTTGTTGGTCACATGCTGGTGTATACTGTATATGGCCGGTCAATGAGATGTTAATAAAATGTAATACCCTCTAAGTATAGCATTGACACCTTGGGAACCGAACTGCATGCTGATCGTGTTGCATTTCTCACATTTGTTCACAGATATGTGAAGGGAAGATGGTCGGCACCAGTTCACGGAATGAAAAGGGGAGTGGGGAGGAGGAGGCACAGAATCCAAGAGGGACAAGGGTGGAAATACAGGCTGTTTGGACTTGAGGATATGCATGTGTTGCACGCATGCTTATCTAATGCTTTCGTTCTGTGAATATGAAAAGTAGTGCTGTGTGTGATATTAAAGACTCTGCAACATGTATTTTACAGCTGACGCGACCTACAAGTTCTAATGGGGCTGTGCTATAGTTTTACTGAAAACTTGGAGCTTAAATATAATTTAAATAGCTTTTTATAGAAATATATTTGTAATTTTTTAGAGTCGGTAATTTTATTAATTTAGTTTTCTTTTTTTTTTTTCATTGAAATATATTTTTGTATCTTGAATAAATCTTGATTCAGATTCTAATACCATGGTATCTAAAGCTTTAATTAGTATTGTTTTCATTTATTGTTGAACAGGCTTTTAAATACTGTAAACTGGATTCGATAAGCTTACATTTGTTATGACTGAGCAATCACAATAATATTAATCCTCTGTAAAATTCACGTTTAAATTAAGAATGCTAAGTAAACATATAATATTTATATTGTATTTTATATTTATACATATACTGTATAGAAAGTTTGGCACCTATCCTATAATAGCTCCTTAGTGGAGTTTCTTCATATCCACACCTGTTGGGCAGTAGCAGCTGAGACGTCCCTGCTCCTAGCTCAGCAGGATGGCGTGCGCTGGTCTCCAGTGCAGGGTGACGGCTCAGCTGAGACGTCCCTGCTCCTAGCTCAGCAGGACGGCGTGCGCTGGTCTCCAGTGCAGGGTGACGGCTCAGCTGAGACGTCCCTGCTCCTAGCTCAGCAGGACGGCGTGCGCTGGTCTCCAGTGCAGGGTGACGGCTCAGCTGAGACATCCCTGCTCCTAGCTCAGCAGGACAGTGTGTGCTAAAATGAGTGGTGTTATTATTATTATTATTATTTATTTTTTAGCAGACGCCCTTATCCAGGGCGACTTACAATTGTCACAAGATATCACATTATTTTTTACATACAATTACCCATTTATACAGTTGGGTTTTTACTGGAGCTATCTAGGTAAAGTACCTTGCTCAAGGGTACAGCAGCAGTGTACCCTACCAGGGATTGAACCCACAACCCTCCGGTCAAGAGTCCAGAGCCTAACCACTACTCCACACTGCTGCCCCGGTGTTAGAAGTGGGAGTTCCCTTCCACCCCCTCTCTACCCTTTATCATTATACCTCTCCTCTTTGTTGCTGGGATGCAACAATTATCAAATAAAAAGTTTGCCAAAAAAAACAATCTATTTTATACATGGTTTACAGCTTCTCAGTTTCTAGTGTGACATAATGGCTGGAATAGGCTTGTTAAACCCGAAGTGGTTTTCTCTTCTTTACTTCCCTAGTAGCCTGTGTCTTACACGTTATTGCTCCTTCAGTGTACTGCAGTTGGTTACTTTGAAGAGGGAAGTACAAGCAGTGTTTTGAAATCTGATCCCCTGAAGGGTTAAACTCAGATAGTTGGCTCTGGCTCCTGATGAAACAGGTGGGTGTGAAGGAGTGTTTTATTGAGGACACATTGATGCCTGTAAAGATGCCATTACTTCAAGTCTCTCCTGCTGACCTTTATGGGTCCTGTGGAATGCTCCTGTACATAGTGCAGCATTTACAGCAGCACATTACGCATGACCTGTCAATATAGAGGCTGCCCATCACATGAGACGGCTCTGAATGCTTCAACAGGAAAGCAAATAAACACTTTCTCGATACACTGGCAAGGTTATTTCTTTCTTAACTGAAATGTTCTTTCACTGAGAGTAACCTTTTGTACAGCGAAACCTTGTTTCGGGGAGTTCAGGGAACTTTGCTGCAGTGAATGCTGGGAGATGGAGATCAGAGCTGGTGCCTGTCTACCATCTAATCCAACCTAACTTGTTGGCTTTTTAGTATAGTTATGTATTGTTCCTATTGTTAATGGTATTTAAATAAGTTATTTTACTGCCTCTTTGAAAGTGTCTGTATTACATTTCATTAGTCTCCATCAACACCTCATTAACACTTTTTAACCTGTTTACCTGATCAATCTTGTCAACGACCGCCACTTTGGTAAACATTTGGGGACATTGACAGTAATGAGCCATTGAAACACCTGAAATGATGTTGGGTCAAAATGGGTTGGAGTTAATGCCATGGATGGCATGTTTTTGACTTATTTCACTTATTTGACTTGCATTCAGAGACATTCAATAAGATTTAAGACCACAGATATATTTACAATCCCCCGCCACCTTTGAACTGTGGCAGCTTGAGATTAGAAATACAGTAAACAAAAGCCAGAAACATTTAAAGCCTGAGGGTATTTTCTAAACATGCCTGGTGGGAACTCCTTGAAGCCGTATTGCTTCTAGTTGCACAGTTAAGTTTACAACTACTGTATGTTCCTACTCTTCATTAGGCTGGTGCCATTAATAGGATCATCCATTTTGGTGTGAAATGCTTGGAGAGGACTTGAAAGCTAGTTAAAATCAGGCAAGGTCATTTTCATAGTCACAACAAACACCATAGCTGGAACCTATAACCTTTGAAATAATTTGACTGCAGGGTAAAGCTTGAGGCAGACTGAATACCATGCACTGGTTTCTTTTTAGTTTAAGAACAATCCCACTTAAAATGCAACCTCATTTTCCAAGAAAGTCCAAACTGTAGTGGCACCCAGTTGTACATGTGGCTGGGATTAACACACAAGGAAGTGAATTGCCCAAGGTTACATAAACAATGCAGCAGCGCAGCTGGGATTTAAACCAAGGATCCTTTGGCTGCTTTGCTCTATCCGTTCGACCACACTGACTCTGTCATTGATAACAAGGGGTAATCGTTGACACGACTCCCACTTACTGCTGTTTTGTTTCACTTGTCATAACATTGAGGAAGTTCCCTTTTCCATGCATCCCGAGGGAACTTTTACACTGGTCAGAACAATCCCGCGCTACACCAGGACTCCAAAGCCCAATGAAGTTTGTTATTCATTAGTACAGCCATCAAAAGTGCTGGGAGTAACGTTCCCCAGTGCAACTCTGTTCAACATCTCTGAGATGTGTTGAAGGGTCTGATAAGGAGAATAACACTTTCCCCCCAGTGCAACCCTGTTCAACGTCTCTGAGACATGTTGAAGGGTCTGATGAAGAGAATAATGTATGTATTTGATAAGATACTGTAAGTTTAACATCACTCTATATCACCCTATAGAATTGACTCATTTTACTTCATAAATTCGAATGAAACCTGTTGAATAATGTTACATAATATATTGGATTACATACTGCTTTGTAGTTTTCCATATAACAAAAAACAGCCAATTGAAAAATGTGACATTTAAAATCTAACTAAAAATTGATATTTTGAAATACTGTAATACTATTATGGATTCCGGTAGACTTTTGCAATATCATTTGATAGTTTCTTTGATTGCATGATGTTAAATAAAAATATCTAAATGACGTTCATATATATATATATATATATATATATATATATATATATATATATATATATATATATATATATATATATTTATTATGTCTCAATCGTAAAATTCTAGGTGATGCAAAACATTTGGGCATAGATGTATGTAATTAGCAATACATTCCTCCTGAAGGCAATTGTTTACAGTTTGTATATAAAACTTTTCTTAATCACTTCTCTTAAGTTTAATGCTCAAGTTAAAGCACCTATACAGTTGGTGTCAGTCACTGGACAATTTCTGCTGCATGGTGATGGCGCTAATAATGTAATCCTGCAGCCCATCATTCCTCTGTGGTTAATGCCTTTTCCATTAGTGACTTTCAAGCACCCTGGCCTGTATTTTGGCAATTTTATCAGACCCATTCTTATTGATCACTGAAGGTGCGCAGCTCAGCTGTAGCTTCTGTGCATCGCTGACTGGCAGGAATCTACCCGAGATGCCCCAGGTGAACACAGGATCATTAAAGGCACTTTGTGTTCCACCTCGTCATTACTTGCACTGTACATCTACTAGTAAAGGTTAACCCCTCCCTGTGAGATCTGGGTGTAAAAGTCGACCATACTGTGATGATCAGACCTGCCTGGCTGGGGGGTTATCGAGTTCATCCTGGTGTGAAAGGGGGAGGGGTCACCAAAGAGGAGGGCGGAGTTATTAGTGCTAATTACAGAAATAAAAGTGTTAAAGGCGAGACTGGAGTACAGTAATCGCAATGATAGTTGTGCTGTGAAAATATCTGCTTCACTTTAATTTTGAATATAACCCTCGTCAGCAGGCGCTGTCTGTCTCTGCAGCCCCAGTTCTTTCTCATACAGAAGGCTCTTGACCCCAGGTCCTGACAGCAGCTTTTGTCACTGTGTCACTCCTGGCCTCAGTGGAACCCTAATGGCTCTCTTTCCATCCCTGGATTTCCTGTGCTGCCCTTTAAAGACCACTAGGAAAGAAGAACACTTACTGCAGGGCCCAATTCACTTTGAATGAACTCCAGTGCAAGGTTTCCAGCAGTTATGTAGCAAGAAATAACAAGAAATAATGCTGTACTGTCTATTGTATAGGAGCTTTTAATTTATTATGTTTTGTAACATTAATATTTTGCTCTGGAATAAATCCTTAGTAACTGCTGAAATGTGGACCAGTTTGTGTCAGGGCTTGGCTGTGTCATTAATCATTTGTGTTGTACTGAACCTGGCAAAAATACTTCAGCTGATAACAAATACAAACAATAAATACATGCTCTTTAGGCTGTAACGGGTTTGATTTCTTTTGTCATCGAATTCTGAAAACGGAAGATTAGTAAATCAGTATACTAATACTTTATCGTGGGTGGGATGGCCTGAACTGCAATGGCACGTCTCCTACTAATATGAAAGTCAATTAAAATGGGATTTGAATTTCACCACTGTTTTCTTTGGCTATGACCTTCAATCTTCAAATCTTGACTGTAATCAAATGTAATAAGGCAAAGTTAATTTAATGCAGTCCTATAGCTCTACTGGTGCACATTCTTGATTATTAATTATTAACCTATTATTCATTTGAAATCAATTGCTACTGTTTAGTGATGTCTCCCAGGGTGCTCTTGAAATTCTCCAGGTTTTTCCGGTGACATTTTTTTATTGGATTTTTTTAAATTGCGTGACATCAACAGCACACAGTGTCTACTCTGTGCTTAACAAGTTATTGGGCTAGTGACATAAACACAGCTATTCCTGGTAAACAGCAGTTCTCAAGCACAGTCACACAAATGGGTGCTTGTTAGCTGATTAATTATAACAGAAACCTCTGGTACACTCAGGGAATAATTAACATGTTCAGAGCCACGCACAGTCAGTACAGACAAAAAAAGAGCCTGTTTTGTTATTAACTGGGTATAAGAAGAAACTTGACATGATGATTCAATAAAGTTTCCACTAAATTAAATACATTTATGACTTGGATATGCTTTCACAAATAATAAAACCCAGCATTATATACTTGCACGCAGGTTATTACAGACTGCTAACCTTCCAGCGAGCTTGTGAATTTTCCAGTCATTGACCAATTAGGTATAAATCCTTTTCACACTCACCTGCAACAATACCCTTATAGATTGATCCAGATGGGGATTCAATTGGAAGCAGAATAGACTTGCAAATCCATGAGACTAGATCAATGCCAACAGCCCAGTGCATTCATGATCAATGTCACTTCCGTCTGACAGCCTGCTTAGAGCCCATGCACACAGAGGTTTGTTGGTACAAGATTCATTCCCAGTGGTTGGGGTCCATAGGTCTTCATTTTCAAGCAACCATCACAGCTGGCAACAAGTGGATGGGCTGAGTGAGAAACAGCAGCAGCTGCCAGGGCTGAGGAGGCGCGCTGGGCTGGAAGTGTGGGAAAGAGGCTTGTGCCATAATGTGTACCTTCTCTGTGGAGAGCTAATGAATCCAAAAACGACATCTGTTACAATGGAAGTCTTTACTGTGCCCACACTGGACTTCTCACATCTCAAAATGTAAGCAGAGATAGGAAGTTCATCCAGAACTATTAGAAACTTGCTGAAATGTTTCTCATGGAACTTATTAGGGTTAGCGCTCGTTAGCTACAGTAGGTAAGGAGGTGCTATACAAGGGCTAATTCTTTACATATTTAAAGGTAGACCTTTGAAAACAAGCAGGTGTAGGCAGGTTTATTCAGCTGTTATAGTTGAATACTCATTTCCTGTCATTAACCAACCAGCTGCTTCCCCTGTTGACTGACATGCTTTCAGCCAGTAACATGCTTTGACCCAGAAGACACTGCTGAGGTGAGATGACATAGAACGTACAAGTGTAAATTAAAGTCCATGCTTGCTATAACATGCGTTTCTTTAAACAGACATCTTAGACCTATGCAGCTAATAGAAGTTCAAAACTGGTAACTTTTGTTAGCTAAAATCACTTTAAGTGTGTGTATTTAGTGGAATGACAAAGCACAGGCTCACTTACTTGAAGTGCAATTTGACTGCAGTCGACCAATTCATTGCACTCCCAGCAGAAAGAAAAGAAGTAGATTGAAGTTTTGAAATCTTCCAGGAAATCAGCCAATGCTACCACTCTCACTCTCACTCACTCTTTCTATTCAAACATACTTTAGAAGTTCAAAGAGCCCTATGCTTGCACAATACAGTATTTACCAAGATAAAACTGCCTTCTTTAAGAATGACTTCTTAACACAGTAACAACCAAGAGCTTAACAGTGCCGTGCGTGGGTGTGGCCAAATGATGTCTTTGAAGAAACCGAAGCCCTTGTAAAACTCAAGGTTATGTTGTATTATGATTCTACGTGGTTTTCACTTTGAAGTATGCTGTATAGCGTGAGGGTCTGAAACAGTAGGTGTGGGCCTGGCTGGGATAGTCCCTTAAGTTGTAGAGAAAATATGTATGTCCCATACTTTTATTAACAATAAATATTAATATTAATGCACATTTCAGACTTCAGTGTTTACAGCTGTATACCATGCTAAAAGCACAGCCAAGTGTAGTAAAGCAAAGTGAAGTACGTACAGAGATATATGGTAAAGCCTGTTGCATGCATCGTATAACATGCTGAATACAGAAGCATGTCTTTAATGTAAAGGTCTGCAATCATCTTCCCCTGTACATATTGGTGACCTGTTTTTGTTCACTATTTTGTACACTGTAGATGATACCCGTCCCTGAATCACTTTTATCATTGAAATGCATTCATGCAGGATCGCTTTGACAGTACAGTACTCTCCTAGGATCAACAAATGGGACTTGAAATGGGACTGGAAACCCACGTTTCTGCTCTGATTTAACTGCAGAACAATTTTGCTTATATAACAGTTTATGCAACTAATCCATTCTGCTCAAAAATACAATGAAGCGTTTCCTGGGTTGATTTGTGCTGGATTTTGCAGTTGCTCCAGCACGCTGTACATAAAGGCATGTTTTGTTTGGATTTGAAGCAAATGGTGACGAGGTACTAGAAGATGAAATACTGGATGTTTGTTACGATTTACAGCGGCGATGGCTCATAGACTTTATTACATCTTGTTCCATTACACTCCGCTGTTACGTCTCTGTGTATCTTTAGTACATTCTTTTATATTGGATCCATCTGTGCAGTCATAGGAAAGCCAATCTTGTTTTTGCAATTCTTCAAAAACAGTTTTAACCTCCTGGCCACTACATCCCTCTGTGAGCCAAACAGACATGTCCCAGTTCCCACTTGCAGCAGTAGAAGGTTATATGATCTGATAACTATGAAATAGCTCAGTATGCAATTAAAAGGGGGGGGGGGCTCTTTTTCAGAACATTCATTTAGATAAACAAAGGTCATTCATTTTTAAAAAGCTTCATTGCACTTTATTTTAAATACCATCGTCAATAACCTGATACAAATAACTCAGAGCGATTACAGTGCGATAGATAAAACGTAAAGCAACACTTACCAATTCACAAATAACTCACCTACTTTACATACTGCTGTCTTCAGAAGGTCGTAATCTCAACACTCTAATCTATTCGACAGTGAAAATAATATAACCTACATACCACATGCTGAGAGCGGCTAGTGCAGAAAGACTGCTCTGCGTAATTAGGATTTATTTTATCATCGGGGGTGTCTCATAGAGGTGAATGACTCTTCAACTCCCCCACGTTTACATGCTAGTCAAGTGGATTTGCTTTGACAATGTTCCCAGTCATTGGTAAAGGTGCTTGTCAACACTGTATCATTATTGCAAACCAGCCATAAACTGTAATAACAGCAGCGAACAAGACTGTACAAGTCATAGTGATTTCTCTGCCCTGATGCTGTCCACACCAGCCAGGGATTATAAAAGATTTAGGATACATCAGCCAGGCTTGTTTGAGAGTTGCTTAAGATAATCGCTGCTTTGCAGCGTGTTTAATCAAATGTTGTGCTGTTGCTTCATGAGATCTGCCAACAATCTCAGTATGTACATGTTTACAAAAAAACACTATTTCTTAAAGGGAACGTACACAGTGTACCGCACTGGGGATTGAACACACGACCGTAGGGTTGTGGGTTCAATCCCCAGTGGGGGACACTGCTGCTGCTGTACCCTTGAGCAAGGTACTTTACCTAGATTGCTCCAGTAAAAACCCAACTGTATAAATGGGTAATTGTATGTAAAAATAATGTGATATCTTGTAACAATTGTAAGTCGCCCTGGATAAAGGCGTCTGCTAAGAAATAAATAATAATACAAGCAGCCGGTACTCTGAGAGCAGAGCCCCACCTATATCCAACATGGGTTTAGGATGTGCTGTGGAACGGGAGGTGTGATGTAATTCAATAAGATGCTAGGGTTGGAACCTGTGCAATTTGGAGATATGGTCACAGTTTATGGATTGAATTCAATAATTGGTATACAGCACCACTCTCTGGGATGTGTTCACTGTATACAGCACCACTCTATGGGATGTGTTCACTGTATAAGATTCAATGAACTTGCAACAAATCGGAGGACATAGACCACCAAACACCTGCATGAGGAGTGATGAGGAGCAGCAGGTGCTGTTCCATGTCACCATATGCCTGTATATAGATACTGATAGTCCAGAACAAGCAGCAACGTTGCTCACCAAGTCACAAATCAGGGCTCAGAAGAATGTGATTAACATAAGGTGTCACAAAACACACTCACACAACACTGTCGAATGTGTTTTGTTGCCCAAAGGCACAGGATGGGCAGGCTTACAATGAAAAGTGATGTCATGATCATGTATTTGTATTGCCTATTTAAGGTTTTTATTACTGTAGCGTATGGCATAGAGTTAAAAAAAAGAACCCATTTACCCTTCAATTTAGTTTCCTGTCTTTGCTCAGTGGGGTAAAATCTAAACCCAACTGCCCTATAACAGTATATTAAATTCCAGTAGTTATTTTTAATAACTACCCCCTTTATTATGACTAAATAATGTACAAATAAAGTAAACATATGCTGATAATAAAATGGCAGCAGTAGGTAAATAAATAAATCATTAAAATAGACTCCAAAGTGTAATTCAGTTGTTGATAATCCATTCAAATTTCCAGCAGCAGTGGTTTCTAAGTAAGCCTACATTTACAGCAACAGCATTAAATGTGCTCCATTGTAATGCTCTTCAGGGGGTTATAAATCCAGAGAGGTGTCGAGGTGAGAGCATAAACAGGAATTGAGTTACAGAGGATCGTGAGGGAGGGACTCAACTGCCTTCAATTGAGTCAAATTGATCCCCACGTGGGTCTGGACAGATGACACATCAGCTCTCCATTACCTCCTCCGAGAGACTGGCAGAGAAGGGCCAGTCTTACACGAGGCTACAATAGAGCTGTTACTGTTATAAAACAAGTAACAAACGAAAGACTCAAAAGGGTTTCTACCTCTGTTTGTTACGAGTTATAAACTGTACCATTACCACTTCCATATTTCTTTCACTGGGTATAATCTGCGATCCAGCTGTGCTGTGTGGTTATTTAGCCCAACGGAAGACTCTTAAGGTCATATTTATCAAGATCTTTACACCAAGAAATAGAGCAAATTACCTTACATTGGTACAAATAACCACACAGTACAACTGGATTGCATATTATACCCACTGTAACACAGAGATCACAGTTTAGCATGCAGTTCTAATAATGGTATCTTGGGGTTACAGTCATTTAGCAGTTACAGCATAGTTATAATGCAGTTAGAAAGACGTAACTACACTAGACACTCTTGTCGAACTGATGATAGTGTTAGAAATCTATTTACTGCAGGCTATCACAAATCTCCACACTGATGGAAAACATATGAGTTATATATTTGTGTGAGTGTGTATCTGGCAGTAAAGGGTTAATGTGGTCAGTCTGAATAAGTGAATAACTGATTGCAAATTTGGTCTGACCTCGTGAGTATATACACCTTGCCAGATTCACACTGAAATGCTCAGTGCTTGGCAGAACTCTGGAGCAGAAGGGTGTATGAACAGAATCTCCCTGCAGTGTCACTGGGAAGGTACTTTGGGATTAGCATTCAGTAAATTTGTATAGGAAACAGAGTTCATGTTCCTCTTGTGGGACCCACATTAGGTGGATAGCACATTGTTTTGTGCTATTTTTGCTTTTTGTTTATATAATATGCACTTCAGAGTATGAAGCTCACTTGTTTTCTGTAATCTTGTGTTCCAGCCCACGCTTGATCTGTTACAGTTCCCAACACAGTTGATAAATAATTAAAAAGTCATGTACATCAAATCTACAAAGGAGGCTTAACAATGCAGCCATGTATAAATAGTTTCTGCAATAAAAGATTTGCCTATGCATGGCAAAAAATACTCTTTTTAAATAAGCATTGCTAAAAATAAACTAGATTTTAAAAGCCTTTTATATCGCTTAAGCGTAAAAAAATGTGTTTAGGTAAATGCTGTTTACTTTGCTATCAACATTGCTACTGCTTGCCAAGAAAAAAGTTTTTTTGAACTCTTCCTTTTCTTAGCAATTTGATCTGATAGGATGCCTTTTGTTTGACACTTCAGTATCATCTGAGGCTGTGTCTGGAGCATGTTGCTATGGTGACTGTAGTTGCTACAGTGTGTGACATTAAGCCAATCAAAGTCAGAACAGGGCAGTGAAGAAGTATTTTTTTGTCTCCCAAACAAACTTTATCAACAGTGCAGACAAGAGCATTTAAAAGATAAACATTGATGATCGTACCCTATATTTTAATCAGCACCTTTAAACTCTTTGAAAGCAGGATTTCAACAGTAATGCAAAAGGGTTTTTTTTTCTATTGAAGATAAACAATTTATAAGGGAGATCATCTTTAAAATGACTGTTGACAAATGTCTTTAGCAAATGCTCTCTCTCTTTTTTTAATCAGTCACATTTAGGTGACTCCTTTACCAAGTTTTCTCTCTGGTTAATCTAATTAAAGTCTGCTCCCCCTCCAGAAGCACTGAATGAATGAATGCTTCAGTATTGGGAGCAATTTTCCATTCTGTTAGGCCTGTACAAGAAGCATACGAAGAAGACTATTTAGTTAATCTTGTCTGGGGGAATATTAGTTCATTCAGATGCTTCAAGCAATCAATCTTTACTGTACGTAACACGGACGAATAAACCTAGAAGGTTTAAATAGAACAGGGAAAAACTATTAAAAACTAAGTAGATACATGTTTAGGCTAGTGCCTTCTCCATTGTTTTACTTCACCACTTCTAGATTAATCTTACAATTCTCATTGAGTGTTTTGAACGCTATCCTGCTGTTTTCTAGTCAGTTGAGTTTGCTTCTGAGTGAGATACACTTCAACACAAGGACATAGGAGGCCACAAACTAGGAAAACTGCATCGGTGGAAGATCTGCAACTTGTGTGAGTGTGAATCAAGCTTGCAGTGGGGACGCACATATCAAAGGTTTTGGTAATTACACCAGATCTACAAATAGACCCACAAAATGTTGACCAAAAATATTCTAGTGACTTGCTACCAAAGCCCACAATGCATTGCTCTTGCACAGGTGCTCCAGTCGAGTGCTGAAGGTTTCTGTGATCTGGGCAACTGCAGCAAGTCTGTTGCTTGTCACAATACATTGCAAAGTGTGAAGACTTGAACCCCATGACCCGCTTGCACCCGCTTGAGTGTGCTGGTTTTGTGAACGCACCAGTCCAGGAACGGCCAGGAGTCTTGGTAAAGACGCTGATCAATGGTGCTGGTTTTGTGAACGCACCAGTCCAGGAACGGCCAGGAGTCTTGGCTGAGATGCTGATCAATGGTGCTGGTTTTGTGAACGCACCAGTCCAGGAGCGGCCAGGAGTCTTGGTAGAGATGCTGATCAATGCAGCCACTGAGTTAACAGACGAGTAGGCTGGATTGCCCGCCACTCACGTCCCTAACAGTGATACTTGTGATGCTGTTGAATATTTGCAGAGATCTCTCATCACCTATATTCTCTTCGGTCACAACATTTTTGTGTGAACCCTATGGAGTTCGAGAAGTTGCCCTACCAAAACTTAAAAAAATAAAACATTATGAATAATAAAATAGATAGTTAGGAAACTCAACTTGGTACAATTTTAAAATAGACCTGGACTGGAATGGACCACGAGGGCCAGATTTCAGTACCAATGCACTACATACTTGCAAACATGCTTTTACATTCTCATTCTCAAACAAACAGAGTTGGCATAACCATAACAAAACCAGCTATTTGTCAGGATAAATAATGTATTATTTTAGCAGTGCAGTGAGCAGATAAACAGCTTTCTTCTTGTTTATAATTGGGTTGTCTCAGTTTCAAGGAGATTTTCTGAAGGAAATGACATCAGTCCTAGTCATGGGAGGGTGAGAACATTGCATCCTATTAAAAGTGTGTCTGTGGTGAGGTTTAAGGCAATTCAAGTAGAACGGAATAGCAGCTGTGGATTAACTTGCTCTCGTATTCTTCATTCCAAATGGGCCTGAGATTTGTTCTGGGGTCGGCACGAACACCCCCCTTAACATGATGCCTCCTACTTCAGGATAAGGAGCATTACATGTCGTCTGTATCGAGGATTTTACTAGAGTAATAATGAATGCACAATGTTTTATCCAAGCTGATGCAGAGCTGGAATCAATCTATAAAAATATTGGGTAACACTTTACATCAAGTGTCTCTAATTACTGTGTTTACATAGTAGTTACTTTGTAAATAAATACTTACACATCATTACAATGTTATTATGTATAGTTACAATGTACTCTTAATGTGTCAATCTTTTTTTTTTTTTTTTTTACAGATTTAAACTTTGTTTACTGAACTTTGCTGATGTTGGCAAAGAACGCCATTGTACCTCAAATAAAAAAGTCTGTACCTGGATGCTACAGATTGTTGTTTGCTAACTGGAATATACAGAGTATAATTATCCACTTGAACACAATAAAACCAGCTCCCCTTGTGTGGCTATGGTATTTGAAGACCCCAATGAGAGCGAGACCTGAGGGTTTACAATGCTCTTGTAAGGGACACAAGCTGTGTTTCTTGCCTTGTGCTGCGATATGCTTTATGTAAAGTTACACTTATCTGGTTGTTACTGAGCACTGCTTGCCTATAAAGAAGAAAATGAAAGAATTTCAATGTCAAGACATTCACAAAAAAGCCCAGAATAGATCATACACACAGGGGCATGTGTTGGACCTGCTCAATCTAGCAATATATCCAGTGTGTATAACAAACAGTACAGTGGCGCCCACAGAGTATTCAAATGATATATGGCAATCAGTGTGGGAGCAAACTAATATCCTGGTGAAATTCTGCATATTTAGGGTTCAAATTGTGAAGTTTAGTTAACAATGTTTATTAATGCTTAATTGCATATTAACACAGAAATATGCAGATATTGTTTATTTATTATTCAATGTACATTGATAATTTAATAATGATTTTATTTCTACCTTGTGATTTGACATGTTGATTAAATTAATTCAAGAAAACCATATAAGAGAAAGTTACATGTTATTCCCATCCCACTCATACTATTCAACTCATTTGACAAGTTCAGGTGGCTAAGTGGACTGGCACAGAATATGAACTTGTTTATCACTAGGCCCCAGTTCACTTCCAGACCAGGGGCTTTATTTCATATTAAAAAAGCCTGTTCTTAGTAGACAGGTGACCACACGGGGAGAAAGGTTTTAATTAAACATGAACACATTTTTATTTAGAGCGTTTAGACCTAATTCCCTTTCCCTTTTTCCCACCTGCAGCCTTGAGGCAGGAAATTAAAATTCAGTAACACTGCCCATCCAGGTACTGAACAAAACATTTGCCTCATTTTATAAGAACCCCTACTGTGATAACCCCCTTATCTTGTGTTTGAGTGTTTCAAGTTATGGATGAAGCTCTTAAAATGAGCACCCCTGGGCATGTTTACATCAATGGAGCTACTGAATCCAATACTCAGAGGAGCTGATTTTCGGGTGCCCATTGGTCCATTAATAACAGCTAAATGAGCTGCCCATGGTCTTAATCCCTGTCTAGGACATATAGGTCTATATGTCAGGCACATGTCAGATACAGTTCAGAGTTCAAAACCCTTTCTTCTGACCCCAGGGGTAGTCCTGCCTTGTGGTGGAGAACTCTAATTATGAGCTGTCTATACTGATAGATTCGGTTTGTCAAGCAGGTGGTCTATTAGTCATTCCATGGTCTGTATCTTCCACTGCTTCTAGATGCAGGTGAGGGGATAAACAATGAAAGGAAAAGAACATAAAAAAAAAACAATTCAAAGATGGTACAGTTTCCTTTTTAAAAGTTGCGTATAGTAAAAGCTTAGCAAAGTACAATGAAGCATAGTGAAAACATGGTAAAGCGTAGGAAAGCATCGTAAAGCACAGAGGGGCATGGTTTACAAAAAAAAAAAAAAAAACATGGCAAACACGGTAAACTGGTAAAGGCATATTATACCATGGGAAAAGCTTGGGAAAACTACAAATGACTTTGCAAATGTACTGTGGGAATACATAAGAGATACTGCACGGTTTATGCAGTGTAAATATTGCACCACTATACATCGTTCCAGTAAACGCTGGTGTCCATCATCCGCAGTACAAATATTTCTAGTAAATCTATACATCTCAGAAAGTAACACTGGAGTGAGAGATGGGGGAGCTCCCCATTTCCTCCAGCCTTGCCACTCAAACCCTCGAAGCCAAGTAGCTGATTGTCAGGCATGCAGCTGAGCCCAGCTGCTGAGAAGCTGAGAGTTGAACTGCAATGTGATTGGAACTATTTCACCCCCGGACTGCCAGTTCAATTACAGCCCAGGGCAGCATAGTCAATGGAAGCCAGTTCCATCTGTTCCATTTTTAGGGAGGGGAGGGGAGGGGAGGGGAGGGGAAGGGGGGGGGGGGGGTCAGCATGAAATTGTTCCTTCTAAAATCTGCTCAGTTTCAAGTAGTGAAATATGTGAGGCTGGTTTACAAAATATTGTACTGATTCATGACACTTTTCAAGTACTTTTTGATTGGTAGCACTGATGCTCTCCGAGGGAGTGAGGTGACAGTTCAGCCTCCATGCCCATCAAGTTCTTGGCCCATTAGGGCCAACATTGTCATGTCAACTTTTGTGATGAGACGCATGTCTACAAATGCTTTATTAAGCTAAGAGGTTCACTAAAACAGGAATTACATTTCTACTATAACCCTGTGCTTTGCAGTTTTATAATTGGGTAAAACTCATGAGTCCAGCCCAATCACAATACAGTTTCCAGGTGCATATGTAAGGATGCATCTTTCTCATGCTTCCATTTACTGCCAATCATAATAGTGTCTACATCACCGCAAGCAGACAGGAATCAAAGCTGGAAGTGGTGGCCATGGAACCTGCCACATGATCAATTTGAACTGCTTTTAAAATTAATAAAATAAACGCAGGTCACATCAACTTGAAGTGCTGGAATGTTGAACAGAAGGTTGAGACATACTTTACGTTTGACTGACTCTAAAACTCAGATTCCCCACTACACTGTGCCACACTTGCCCTTGCTGGATTCAATAAGCGTTATTGTCTGTAGATTCTTTACTTCAGAGCAGCAGGCTAGTCTGTTTGTAACCGGACTAAAACCCCTACAACTCGTTTGTCTTTAGGGCCCCAACGAACACCAGATAAATATGGTAAGAGTGACCTAGTAGTGGAAGATTGCCAATCCAGTGAGCCACTTCGCTCCTGACAACAGCTTCTTATTCATTCATTAGTTTATTTATTCATTCACAGATACCGTGAGGTGTGATTACTGCTATGGAATTTACTCTTCAATTTCTCATGAGAGTCTATTCTCTTCTGTGGTTACTCAGCTCTCTTATTGGCTGTGAGTTCATGAGCCTGGTAATTCAGTGGCGACCTGCATGCAGTAATGTTTTCCAAAATTATATATAGTATTTTATGATTACTGATGTGTGTAATTCAAAACTACAAAAACAGCTGAAGAAGCAAATGTTTAACTACCATTGGTGTTTGGCACCCATGTCTCTACATAGACACGAGTATGATTAGAATGACTGTTTATACAGTATCTAACCATTCCGGATCGGAAATGATGACAAACCTTATGAAAATCACAAGAATATATCACCTCCAGTCACTCCGTGTTTAATTGTACCACGTTAAGTTTTTTTTTCAAAGTTTTAACAGGGCAACTTCTCGAACTCCATAGAGTTCACAGAAACTGTTGTAAAATTCTCTGTCTGGAATGGTGGCACGTGACCTTCCTCCCTTATTTCTTTTAATCACTAATTTCTCTTCTTTTATTTCTGTTAGTTTATTAGGTTCCCCTTTTTTAAATTTAAGAAAAAGATATATTTAAAAAATAGAGAAGTTGTGTATGGTACCGTCACTGTAGTTCTACATCTTTTGTACCATCCTACTTACTGACAAAACAATAATTAGTCCTGCACTCAGAACACAGAGGAAAAGCATCAACATGACCATTGAGTGAACATTCGAAATGGCACGAATTCTTTTTTCAAGTCTGGTTTGGGTGCTATATATATTCAAATAGCATAGGCACACACTGCATTTTAGTGTGTATTTTTAACTTTAGTAGCAGGCTGGGACAGTTTTATTAGTCCATTTGGTGCCTGTGAAGTGAAATTGAATCAGCCTACTTTATAATTGGCACTGAGACATTTCCCAATAAATCCAGTGGAGATGTTAAAACAACAGTTACTAGCTGACATACTGAGTCGCCATGGAAACAGAACACTTGAAGCATCCAGCTCTGGATATGAATCCAGTTAAAAGGCTTGGTATTAAAGTGAATTATTATAATGAGGGTATTACTGGTTCTACCATTGTACCCCCGTCAATGAAGTAATGCATTCTAGGCGTGGGTGTTGTTCCTAACTATGAAACCAAACCATGAAAGTGCCATTGTTTCTTTTTATTACTTTCACATATAATCAGTTGTATTTAAGATGGATTACAGTGTTTAATACTTGACAGTGGTATTAAAGTTAATTTCCACAAAACTGCTTTTTCAATCAGCAAGGCACGCTTGTCCCCAAGACATTTCTGAGTTGTTGTTAGCGGTAACTTTTTATTAATATTCTATAGTTCAATATTTAACAATTGTTTACGGTCTCAATGCTAAAATCTAAAGTGTAGTAGAATTTGAACAGCTGTACTGAAAGGTAAAGTCCTTGTGACGCAGTGGCACGAGGTCTTATTCAAGCCAGCTAACATTTGTGTTTTTAAACACATCCAAAACTGGTAATTCATATGAAACAGTGGCTGGGATTCTAGAAAGTTTCCAATGGGAGTTTGTCTTTCTTTTTTGTAATCAAAATCATGGAACCAAGAAAGCTTTTGGATTAGGAAGAAAATATTCTAGACAGTACATTTCATTTTGAATTGTTTAATTAGAAATTAAAAGGGGCTTGACTTACAATAAATACTCAATGGATTGTCAATTGAAATATGAATACACTAGCTAGGGGTGCACTCTTATTTTTGATTCAGGAATGTGCCCATATATTTATTTCCATTTACCAGCAGTATTATGTAATCAGTGCTTGACACATGCACCTGTGTTTAAACACTGTTGTCACTTTTCCCACGGCTGATCATGAGTTAGTAACCACCCACATCACAGCTGAGACATACAGTGTGTGTAGGAGCCACAGTACTCTGTGGAACCCTCACAGCCCAGGGGGGCAGCAGGGAGTCCAGCAGAAAACAGTCAACCGTGAACAGCTGGGTGTTTGCAAAGTAGGCACAAGATGGGTCCCGAAGAATACATTCACATTCCTGTGTCACTGTGTGTGCCAAGAGCTGCCTGACTTCAACCAGACTGAAGAAGATGAGGCCCATTCATTGTGACAGAGGATGAAACCCCTGAGAACAAACTCCAACATGCAGTCACAGATAATGTGCCTGTATAGTACCTGGACAGCGCACAATGAGGGGGAAATCAGAGCTAATTAACACGTGCATCTCTGGGACAGACAGGCTGTGGGAAGATACTCTTTACAGAAATGAGAGTGCTTTATTATTAAACCCCTAGATTGAAGCGTGCAACCCAATTGGCTAATGCAGGGTCACATGACCAGCCATCGCATCACTGATTTCTCTGGGTGAATAATTTTAATAAATAAGATAATAAATTAGTACATTTTCCTCTTTAAGCCTGAATTCCATTCAATATGTATATACTGTGTTACCATTTAGAAAAAAACGGCATTTGTATGTCATACAGTTTTTGTCAGACGAATAGAAAGAAATATTATTCAAAATGATCTCTCTGTAATCCAGTCAATCCCAGTTTTTCTCTAGTGAGGAGTTTTCAGTGAAAGGGACAAGGCACAAGTTTCAACTGGCTCTAATAAAGTCGCAAAGTGAGCAAATTACTCCAGCGAATATTTTACACATGTGTAGTTTAAGTAGCTGGATATTGTCTTGGCAGCAAAATGTACTTCGCTAAAGGATTAAAGCACCCTACCATTATTAAAACCACATAATTGCTAAGCAGGGTTTTAGTGGAAATATTTGCATGGAAATGTTTTCATTACACAAGGGCTTTCCTGCAATACAAAAATCTATTATTATTCTCAGGCAAATCACCAAATGCATATACTAATCGGAGCTGTAGATTTCTTACCTAGTCAACACCTTCTTTTCTTTTTATCTGTGCTTCAATAAAGTTTGTACACAGGTACTCATCACAAGACGTTTGACCTCGGTTATCTAGTTTGTGAATGGGGTTACCCAGGCAATGTCTGTGGCCGTCCTCCATGATACCTCCCTGTGTGCAGAAACAAGCTCCTGTAACACTGCATCCTGCCCTGTGGCTGTGTGATTGAACAAAAGCCTGCAACAGTGATTTATGACTACATGCTTCAAGCTAGGAATAATGCAAACACTGTCTTGATTCTTCACAGCCTAAGTGGTGGTCCGTTTAGGGAGACATATCTGAGAGATTGTGCTGCTCACCCATACATACCACAGGTATGATGTAACCAAGAGGCACGGCTATGAGCAAGAGAGCCTGGGGCATGTCAGCGTGTGGGAATGCATGCTAGCGTCTAGCGTCCAGAGTCATTGCACTTTCTACATACTGTCTGTATTGTTGTGTTTAACACTTTAAACCGTCCAGTTTAGAAAGGACTGCTCCCAAAGGTACTCATTCACTGTGTGACCTTGGGTACGTGTAAGGAGCTGCTCAGAAGTCTCTCAGATTTCCCCTTCACCTGGGTCAGTGACAATTACACCTCTAAATTGGAATTTGAGAATTGGGAAAATCATGTGTTTTAATTTGAACCCCTCCGAGGCAATGGAAAACACACTATAATCCTTGCTCAATTATTAGCCCAAGAACTTTTCTGTCAAGAACTAAATGGGCCAATAATCACATCAGCCCAGGGGGGAAAATCAAACGTTTAAGAAGCTTTAAAACTGAGGCTGGTATCACAGAAAAGTTAAAGGATAAAACTACAGTAACTTCTCAGAAACTTCAATTCAGAACAAGGCATCGCTGTATTCTGTGTGCAATAAATTCCATTTTGATTGTAAACTCTCTTATTCTCTGTCTGACTGGCAGACCTTTCTGTGACCAACTGACCTGGTGCAATGGTAATTATCACATCTCCAAGCAGCTCAGCTGCTGGTGATGTCAGTCTCCTACTGTTACAGCCACGCAGTCCATGAGTCAGGGAATACTTGCAGCCCTAGCCTTGTAAGTTATGTCTCTCTTGAAAATGATGCACTGTATCTCTGTGAGTTGAACCTGGTTCGTAACATTTTGACTTCTAGAAGTCTACTTCCTAAGCTTTTTGGGGTTCTAGAAAAGGGGTAGCAATTCCAGATCAATTGGCTTTAAAACTGGGAGACTTGCTGTGATTCTAGAGGCGGGACTACAGTGCTTCCCAATCATCTAATTCATCAGAGTTTTTAAATTCAGTGCTTACTTTTTCCAAAATGTCTGGAGTTTCTTTCTCCTTCTTCTTCGCAGCTGTATCTCCCTGTAGGGGGTTGATGGGTCCTGTACCACCCACCCTTGGATGCCCTCTGACTGCTCAAAAGTGGACGGCTCTCGCTGGCCATCAGACGAGATCCTGGGCCACAGTGTTGTAATAATATTTATCTGAGTTGTTGCCTCGTTCATTGAATAACATACACTGCTAAACCAGCCATGTAGACTCTGTGCTCAGTCTTCATGGCAGGTTCCTGAAGATGGCCTTGTGTTCTTCATGCAGAACATGAAACAGAAAGGCTATTGGTAAGAAAACAACAACTCCCAGTTTGCTTTATTCACGTGGGTGAACGGCTCTGATGGTCTGTGCATGTCTGTGATGTTCATCATTATTCAGCGGTGTACAGCTCTGATGGTCTGTGCGTGTCTGTGATGTTCTTCATTACTCAGTGGTGTACGGCTCTGATGGTCTGTGTGTGTCTGTGATGTTCTTCATTACTCAGTGGTGTACGGCTCTGATGGTCTGTGCGTGTCTGTGATGTTCTTCATTACTCAGTGGTGTACAGCTCTGATGGTCTGTGTGTGTCTGTGATGTTCTTCATTACTCAGTGGTGTACGGCTCTGATGGTCTGTGCGTGTCTGTGATGTTCTTCATTACTCAGTGGTGTACAGCTCTGATGGTCTGTGCGTGTCTGTGATGTTCTTCATTACTCAGTGGTGTACGGCTCTGATGGTCTGTGTGTGTCTGTGATGTTCTTCATTACTCAGTGGTGTACGGCTCTGATGGTCTGTGTGTGTCCGTGATGTTCTTCATTACTCAGTGGTGTACAGCTCTGATGGTCTGTGCGTGTCTGTGATGTTCTTCATTACTCAGTGGTGTACAGCTCTGATGGTCTGTGTGTGTCTGTGATGTTCTTCATTACTCAGTGGTGTACGGCTCTGATGGTCTGTGTGTGTCTGTGATGTTCTTCATTACTCAGTGGTGTACAGCCCTGATGGTCTGTGTGTGTCCGTGATGTTCTTCATTACTCAGTGGTGTACAGCTCTGATGGTCTGTGATGTTCTTTATTACTCAGTGGTGTACAGCCCTGATGGTCTGTGTGTGTCTGTGATGTTCTTCATTACTCAGTGGTGTACAGCTCTGATGGTCTGTGATGTTCTTCATTACTCAGTGGTGTATGGCTCTGATGGTCTGTGTGTGTCTGTGATGTTCTTCATTACTCAGTGGTGTACAGCTCTGATGGTCTGTGATGTTCTTCATTACTCAGTGGTATACGGCTCTGATGGTCTGTGTGTGTCTGTGATGTTCTTCATTACTCAGTGGTGTACGGCTGTGATGGTCTGTGATGTTCTTCATTACTCAGTGGTGTACAGCTCTGATGGTCTGTGTGTGTCTGTGATGTTCTTCATTACTCAGTGGTGTACGGCTCTGATGGTCTGTGCGTGTCTGTGATGTTCTTCATTACTCAGTGGTGTACAGCTCTGATGGTCTGTGTGTGTCTGTGATGTTCTTCATTACTCAGTGGTGTACGGCTCTGATGGTCTGTGTGTGTCTGTGATGTTCTTCATTACTCAGTGGTGTATGGCTCTGATGGTCTGTGTGTGTCTGTGATGTTCTTCATTACTCAGTGGTGTACGGCTCTGATGGTCTGTGATGTTCTCCATTACTCAGTGGTGTGTCTGTGATGTTCTTCATTACTCAGTGATGCACATGCACAAACTCATTTGTCATGCAGAATCACAAAGGGCTCACACTGGCCAATGTTTGCCCCACAGGTTATAGTTGTATGATTAGTGAGACATTTCACGCTAACTCACTGTTTATGTCACTTTAGCTGCTGTTGTTAAATATTAGTTTTACTTTTTACTGTGCAGGAAGGGTTGTAACTGCTGTCACAATGCATAAATGTCTGTTTAAATGATGTATTTTATACTCCTGTTTATTCAATGCTAGGAATGGATCCAACTCACAACCTTCTAATGAAAAGGTTATTGAGCTAACCATGCACGCTGATTGGTGAACATGGTATTTTATTCTATGCCATACTCTATCATAATAAGATGTACTGGTATGTAAAGGCTATGGAGACAGCAACGAGAGGTGTTATTGAAGCAGTGAAGGATGTCACGTCAGTCCAGTCCAGAAAAAGAAGCAGTCCTTGAATGAGAGGAAAACACAAAGCTGAAGAGCCGAACAAACACACACTGAACAGCAGTTACTCCCGACCAGAAAGGTTCATTGTCAGCATGGGGCACCTCATTTTAGATCCTCATCTTACTCAAGTTCTGAAAAAAAGCTCTTTTTAGCAAGTGCTGTTTCTGCGCTCCACATCCTTTAGGCTTTAACATGATTTCCTTGGATGGGCTTCATGGCAAATCTTGTGTTGCTTCACCATACAATTCAGCATTTACAGAATGAAACAGTGAATTAAGTGGTAGGACAGTGCCTAAACTGTGTAATTCAATACATATGTGAAAATAATTACCCACAGCTGTGACCCCTACTGTAAATACATGTAAAAAAAAAACTGAGCCCTACAAAATCTCCTTTAACCAGCTGTGTATCTGTTCTGGTGTTTCTGTTCCCTATTATTGCACCCCATGTGCTGCCTGTGTATTGAGCACATCACTGAGCAGTTTCACGTAACAATCGATTCAGCATGCACTGTACAAAGTGTAATAAACTGAGTAGTATTCACGTGGCTGTGACGTATGATACACCCTCAATTACACGCTGCACATCCTGTGTATAGCACGCAGCAATGCTTCCAAATGGTATAAAAGGGTGGGTGTTATTTTTATAAAATGATGTTATTGCATGTCAAATGCTCGTTCCCCTTGAGGTGGTTAAAGTATTTTGGTAATAACCTAAACCCACATTCTGTCATGTGCTACAAACACTTATTTCATACCATTTAATGCACAAAAAAAAATTAAAACTGGGTAAAATTCTTAATACAAAAAATAAAAGATAAGCCATTCTCTGTTTCCAGTATATCAAATTCCAAAAAATGTTGTCTTACTGTACAAAAAGTCTTGTTGCAACCCCCCTTTAGGGAGTTTTGGACTCTGGCACAACAGCCATTTCAAATTAAAATGTCCATTATTTTCCTCGGCTCATATTCTGTGAATGTTACCATGCAAACTCATATGCATCAACTACATTCTGCTTGCCAGGATTCAGGGGGTATGAGCCTCAACTGGGACAAATGGTATGTCAAATAATATGAATAATAATAAAAATGAAACCTGATGCAAGCAAGATGTTCATTTAAGCCAGCTTGCCAGCAGCAAGCCTTTCCAAGTATGAGACATTCACATTTTGTCTCATACAGGTAAGACCATATTTTGCCACACTTTGTCACATTGAGAGCCATGGAATACTGCAGTAAGGTGTCAAATGTAATTTCTTTGTTGCTATAATGAGGAACTTTAAGTGTGGTCCCGGGATTTCTCTTTCCAATAGGAATGACTGGCACCTATCAATAATGATTTTAAAAAGCTACAACTTTAAATCAAAAGATTTAAAAAAGTCTTTGATTCACTGCAAACGACACCACACAAGGACACTGCTGGTTCTCCAACAGAAAACACATTTCATTATCATGAGATCACACTCTTCTTCTAAAATCATGATCTCTGTGTGCTTAATACCCCTAAATCATGATCTCTGTGCGCTTAATACCCCAAAATCATGATCTCTGTGTGCTTAATACCCCTAAATCATGATCTCTGTGTGCTTAATACCCCTAAATCATGATCTCTGTGTGCTTAATACCCCTAAATCATGATCTGTGTGCGCTTAATACCCCAAAATCATGATCTCTGTGCGCTTAATACCCCTAAATCATGATCTGTGTACGCTTAATACCCCTAAATCATGATCTGTGTGCGCTTAATACCCCTAAATCATGATCTGTGTGTGCTTAATACCCCTAAATCATGATATGTGTGCGCTTAATACTCCTAAATCATGATCTCTATGTGCTTAATACCCCTAAATCAGAGAGGCTTGTCATTGACCCAGCTGCTCTACACTGGAATTGGACTGAGATTTATTGAGGCAGATGCTGACATCTAATTATAGGTCTGCTCCATTATTTTCACGAGAAAGACTGCATTTCGGGGGCTGGTTTCATTAGGGTAATGCCAGCCCTACCGCTGTTCAAAGGAATGGGAAGTTCAATGATTTTTTAATAACGGCCAACACTTGTTTACCAAACACACTACAAACAATTTACTGTGCTATTCAAGTACTGTACCGAAATACATTACAACCACAAACCAATAACAATGCATGCATGTGCTTCGTGTTTGTTAACTAATGCAACCTGTATACAGTTTGGATTGGATTCCTCCCTTGCTTCAGGCACACCATTTGAGGCCAACTCTTTAAAGCACTTTCTGATGTGTTATCTGATGCAGGTTTCTAAACTGAGCGCCGGATTCCTAAAGGGGTCAAATGGAAACTGTCCTATTATCTGTCCGGAACCACCACCAATTTGAAAAGGAAGAGCACTGTTATGTTATTTATATAGATGGGCCATGGAAAACATCCAGAGAGTGCTGTGGTCTTTAGCAAGCATGTGCAATCCGGTAGGGAATGTCGGGATCACTGTCCCAGGATTCCTATCTACCCCCCCTCCCCCCGCCCGTGCCTACTATACAGGGTCAAAGGGTACAGCAGGAGGAAGTTCACAAAAAGAGCAGCCTATTGAGAATGAGGATTCTTGGAAGACGTTAAAAAAAACACAAAAAAACACAAACAAACAGGGATTAGTTTCAAGCAGACAATGTATTTGCGTCCGTTGCTCAGTTTTGAAACACAGACGACATTGATCATCTACTTTAGATCTAACTGAACATCTAAGCGTTGATAGTGGTTTACTGCTCACTGTCTGAATCTCTGCATTCTTCATTCAAGCATTCCCTTAGTTTACTCTAAACTAAGCTAATACGTATTTGCATTATTTATTTCCTTTTTTTTTTAACTTATTTACTTGTTTTAAATCTGGGTTTATTTAACAAGGTATCTTGCAAGCAGGAAATGAAACTAAAATACATATGTGATAACAGCGTGGATATTAATACCAGCAGCCTTAGTCCATTGAAGAAGTCCCTTATTTTAAATGAGTAGGGAAGTATTCATTTCTGGTACAATCACATGGATAAGGGCTCCCTCACAGTACTCAGGCTCTTGACTGTTCACTCCTGCCCTTGGTTGGATGGCAGCTGGGCCCCTTTGGAAAAGCAGCAGCCCTTAGGCACTTGACAACATGGTGGACGTGAAGATTTGCTGCAGGATTTGTGGGATCTGTTTGGTATCCATTGCGACAAAAGATCGCCCCGCCGGTAGTGTCCTCTGAAGCCTGGGGGTGGAAAAGGACATTAACATTGCAAATGATGTAGCCAGCGGCTGGTTGAAAAAAAAAAAAACCCCTTTAAGCTCTTTTAAGAAGGGAAGTTTTTACTTTTGAACAGCCTGTACAATGCATGTCATTCATGGGGCCGTGATTGTGTGACGGTGGCCCTTGGGAAAACAGCAGGGCCTGAAAGCAGTTTGTCACTGAGACCCTTTCAGACACACAATGGCTTTGTCTCTATAGGACTGAATTCATTATTGTCAATGGCTCCACTACGTGAAAGAACCATGGTGTCCATGACAAAGCAGGAGTGGATAGAACATCAGACTGCTCAACATACAACCTGTGAAACAACACGGATCATTTCATTTCTTTTACTTTAATCATTTTCATGCATATTTAGCAGTGTCAACAGGCACTTGTACTGATAACGGGGTTATATTCCAGATCTTTCCTGTATCCAGAATAGAAGGAGTCAATATGCAAGACAATGAAACAATTCAAATACAAATTCCACAGATAACTCTTCAAATTCCACAGATCAATCTACAAATTCAACAGATACATATTCAAATTCTGCAGATAAATATTCAAATTCCATAGATAAATCTACAAATTCCACAGATAAATATTCAAATTCCACAGATCAATATTCAAATTCCACAGATAAATTTGCACTGCGCTGAATACATTTGTAAGCGTAAAGGTAACGTTATTACCTTTACATTCATAGTGTTAAACTGATTATCTTCTCCGCAGATACTCCACGATGACCACTATAGTCCCTATGTGGGTGCTTCATCATATTTACCATCTAGTCTGAGGACTCTGTGAATGGCTTGAAAATACAACCAATGCTTTATTTGTGCAATACAACATTGTGAACATGTCCCATTGTGTTTGAGCTTGTGTAATATTTCTACAGTGAGTAGAAAGCACAACTCCAACAAAGATGAATTGCTTACCTGACAGCCTGATCTCCCAGGGAGCCGATGAATACAGCAAAGGCATTCACTTGTGGGTTGCAGGTCAGCGCCTGTGCGAAGCGGTCAGGGCTGATGCCGTACCTCTCCAGGTTGGCATCACTCAGAACTATAACAAAGTACTCATCCGCCTCCTCTCTGGCAATCTCCTTCACTGCATGCTCGGTGCTTTCCAGGGTGTAGTCCCCACTCATGCAGAACTGAGAGTGGGCATGCATCGTCTAAAGACAAACGGAAACAGACAATCAAACCATCCATCCATCTGGTATTCGGACATATTCAGTGCTCATTATAAATCAAGATATTGTTAAGCCCAGTTGACAGTGTATGTTGTTTTGGCGAATCCATCCCCAAGAGCCATGGATAACTTGTCAGACAGACCTGTCAACCATCAGTTATCTTGCTCTTGTGACCAAGACGTAACATCTTCAGTATCCCAAATGAGAATATGATCATTTCCAAACCCATCTGCAGTTTTTCCATGCTCTCCCCATGTATACTATACATTTACCACAGACATGTTTTTTTAATGCACTAAGTTGTACCATACCCCTCTGGGCTGTACAGTGCTTATCTATGCTTTACCATGCTTGCGCCATGCTTTATTACACTTTGCTACGCTTATATTATGGGAAACTTTTATAAGGGTGATTCCAAAATAAAACTATTGTAAAAGAAGAGCTGTTTAACCCAAACAAAGTGTGGATGGAACTCTGTTTGTTTGGTGGAGCATTTGTTGTGGCTGACTAAACAACCACTTGCTTACATTCCCTGTGCTGTGTGTCAGATCAGTCCAGCCTCCGCCCCAGGCTCTGAACCCCACAGCTGACTAATCCAGAGCTATTTAGCTACGGGATATACCTTGAGAACCTTTAATCTCTCTTTGTTGTTCTTCGGAATCTTGTCACATCTGACCAGCTCAATGTCGAAGCCATCGCCCGAGTGTCCCACAATATCGTACTGTAAAAAAAAAAAAGAGCCGAGAGCTGTCACAGAATGATCACGCATTTCTCTCTCACTCAGATTCAACGATTCCAGTTCCAGTGTTGCGGTACCTGCACCTGACAGAACGCTGCACCCAAGCAAGCTTGATTGAGATGCTGAATCACAGCACAGTAATATACCCTCTCCAAGGGAGCTGCAACAACAGGCTATATTCAAAGGTACAAAAACTGTTACTAAAAATCTCCTTTAATTGATTAAATAAAGCTTTGTTCCAATAAGTAAGAAACTGTTCTAGACTGTTGTCAAAGAAGCTGACAGCAGTTAAACGAATATCCAACTTTATTTAAGACTTAAAAACTTTGAATAACTCAAGAACCAAGGTTTTGTGATATGGCCCAATATACTATCATGAGACTTTGTTCACAAGCTATGTTAAAAGCTTTTAAACTTTACTAGGGTCTAGGTTTGACCTATCAAACAGGTCCAGTGTACTCAGATCTAAGTAGGAAGGGAATGTAAGAACCTGATAAAAATGTGCGCGCACTTTCGACACTCTACTAGTAACAAGTTAACTTGAGCTTGTCGGCAACAGCAAGCAGATTGGATCGACATGCTCAGATACGCATGGCTGGGGGCATATTCAAAAATCTTAAAGGAGAAAAACAAATGAAAAATAAACACTGACAAGAGAGAGAAAAAAAATTGATGAGGCCAATAATGTTTTTCAGGAATTAGCCAGGGTTATCTGTGACAGATTGCTTTATACACTGATCATACACCATGTCCAGTGATGCCTTTTACTCTTAAGTGTCATAAGCTCAGTTTTTTGCAAAGCACCACAACTAGAAAGCACTCCTTGAACTAAATTCCTGTATCGTTCTGTCATTTCAGTGTTTCTTTTACCTGCAGGCACTTTGGAGTAAACAGTTTTGTGTATTTAAACCAGTGTTTCAAACAACAACATAATTCCTGCCATGACTTATGAAAATATGTATTTCTTGTTCAGAAATCATTTGAACAGTTTCATGCACAGCAGTGGATTTGGCTGCCTGAAGCAGTGCTTGTACTCTGGCAGCTGGTTACCACAGACTCAGCATGGCAAGCTGCACAGTAGCAGTACATCCACAGGTGGAGCAATGGCATGGGGTCAGTGAGGTTTGCAAACAGATAATGTGCATTGCCATAACACAAAAAGGAGCAGGAAGACGAAAGAAACTGTTTGAGACAACGCAAGAAGAGGGTTGTACTCTTCCTGTTCACGCAGCGATCCTACAGTACCTGTGACCAATTGGGAAAGTGGCTGGAGATCACACAGTCACGTACAGTATGTCAGAAAGCCTGGTGCTAGTAAACTTGAACGCTTCATGCTGATACATTTTAATTCGATTCGTGCTGCTATTACATTTTGAACCAAAACTGTACACAAACCATAACCCTAGCATGATGTCTTTATTTAAGAAGATACCTGTTTTATTTCAATGCTCTGTACATCACCATCCAGCTCACTGCGTGGTCTACTGATCACACTGATACAGTACGGAATTGGCCTTGTTAGAGAATGTCAGTGATACTATGTGTTGAAAAACAGCATGACTCACATCTGGGTATGACTTAGTGCCACAGGTGGAACACTGTGCTCTGAATTCCTTCAGGATCTAAAGATAAACCAGAACGAACCCAGACAGTGTCTGATAAGACTCAAGAGCACTGATAGCCACTGTCTACTGCAGCCGGCTTCCAGACTGTGAGGCCTGCATTATCACTAACAGCCAGACATTTACAGCTACTGGATACATAGCTGTATTATTATTACTGATTCAGCTACATAGCAAATACCTTGTCAGTCATTAAAAACCTGCAATACGAAGTGAGCTCAAAGAAGTCATTGGCTGAGCTAGGCTCCAATCCTTGCTCACTGTGTCCTTTACTGTAACCACCATGCCAAGCTGCTGTTTACAGAAGCATTATGGGAACCTGTACAGTGACAAACTCTGTCTGGATTGGTGTGAGCTGCTACTTGAAGGTTGTTGTTTTTTTATGTAAGTTTGGCCATCATGCATGTAGCAGAGAGATCCATGTAAAGGTATGTTTTCTGAGTGTTTGGTGGCTACCTCATACGTCGGTGTTGAGGGCTTGACAGTAGCATCACTAATTTTAAATTTGTTGATGAAGCCAATATCTCATAGCATTTGCATTATAGTCTGGAAACCAGAAAGTTACATGCTAACAATATGACAGCCGTAACAGGTAAAGTGAAGGGTATTGTTAAATGTTGCTCCAGAAATTTTTATAACAGTTGCCATCTGAAATGGTTTATGATATGTGAGCAGAAGAAACAGCAGCAGATTTAATAAACATATAAGGGGATCTTGTAAGTTCTGTTAAACTAAGAAGGTCAACTGGCTTCCTAATGATCTCCCCCGTTCAATTCTTCCACCATGCTGTCAAACACACAGCTGTCTGAAAGGAGGATCATTGCTTGGATGAAAAGCCTTTGCAAGGCTCCGAGGAGTTGAAGCTCGTGTTCTGCTCCATGTAGATGAATGAATCTGACTCAGTCTCTTAGTCACCACAAGCAGTACTCATGACAACACTCCAAAACACACTGCCATCACTCCCATAGCTTCCTTAGAGAACATGACCACAGGCTTTAGTTCCTCCAAACTGTTTGGGTGGAAGCTTTAGTAGCAAAGTGTTGTTGCAGTATTTAGTTACCACAAGAAGGAAGGATTGATGTAATAAATATACTGTATAACACTGCAGCTGATATTGTCCAAAAACCCAACCATTCAGCAGAATGTCTTCAGTAATACTTAGCAGCAGGTGCTACTGTTGCATTTTCAGTTCCCTTAAAGAAGCATTTACAATTATTCATGGGAACGATTGTTAGTTCCCTGTTTTCTTTGCGGTTGAAAAGAAAATCAATCGAATAAATAAAAGAGTAAAAAGGGGTCTGCACAACGAAGTAGACGAGGTGCAAGCTGACAAGGCTGAAGCCATAAATCAATATAGAGAAAGAGAGAACCGCACACTCAACAAAATACCTTTCATTCATAAAAAACTTGTCACCAGAATTTCGACACAGAAGGGCCTGCATCATATTATTGTCAGAATGATTAAACTAATCTAATTGAATAGCAACAATTATAGCAATCTCTACCTAGTTTATTTTCCCCTAGACCAAAATAAATGTTGTGAAAACTTAGTGGTATTACTTAACTCAACATTTAAAAAGTTACTTGAATGTCTTGAAACAGTAGACAAATTGGGATAAAAATGTTTTACAAATGTAAGGAGTGGGAGTACGTTTTATTTAGCTTCTTACTGTATCAACACAGCACAACAGTGGTTGGAGACTGTGAGTAACTCCGTAGTTTACAAAAAATAATAAAATAAACAAAATGTACAAGCTCCACCAGTGTCCAATGTTCCAATGCATGAGATAAAACCTTGGCGAAACTAAGTCTAGTAGACAAACGTTTCAGCTAGTGCCTTTATCAGTGAATTATACTAATGCATGAGATAAAACCTTTGAGAAACTAAGACAAGTAGACAAGCATTTCAGCTAGTGCCTTTATCAGTGAATTATACTAATGCATGAGATAAAACCTTTGAGAAACTAAGTCAAGTAGACAAGCATTTCAGCTAGTGCCTTTATCAGTGAATTAATCTAATATATGCTAACTTGTATACTGGAAACAATCCATCAACCATTTCTGTAAATTTATATACTTAGAATTGTCACGGATTTCAAGGAAAAAACACTTAGTGCCAAGAATTAAGAAAATGTTTCCTTTGTGGCATTTCTCCTCAGACAGCTCTATTATTTACTAGTTGCTAACAACAAGGCCCAGTAAATGATACTTCCCCAGGCTGGTGAGTAACAGACCCTGCCTAAATCTTCTGAATAAATGAGACTTATTTTCCGTTGCTATAGAGGGGGGAGGGGGAGGGCTGTGGCTGGTGTAAGGCATGATTATCCAGACAGTACAGTACAGAGGTGGTCACCTTGAACTTGTGCTCATAGCTCTCCAGAGCCTCCATCACCATGCAGACTGCTTCCATGGAGCGCTCCAGTCTGCTGTCCAGCCCATTAAAGCGGTACATGCTGCCCGAGACATCTGCCAACAACCGCAAGCGCTTCGGCTTCTGCTGCGGAGTTCCCAGCTGAAAGAGCAAAAACACACCAAGAGCTTGATGCAAACACCAGCCATTCCAGCCATATTTATCACATCATTTCATATTAAGAGCTTGATGCAAACACCCGGTCATTCCAGCCATATTTATCACATCATTTCATATTAAGAGCTTGATGCAAACACCAGGTCATTCCAGCCATATTTATCACATCATTTCATATTAAGAGCTTGATGCAAACACCAGGTCATTCCAGCCATATTTATCACATCATTTCATATTAAGAGCTTGATGCAAACACCAGCCATTCCAGCCATATTTATCACATCATTTCATATTAAGAGCTTGATGCAAACACCCGGTCATTCCAGCCATATTTATCACATCATTTCATATTAAGAGCTTGATGCAAACACCAGGTCATTCCAGCCATATTTATCACATCATTTCATATTAAGAGCTTGATGTAAACACCAGGTAATTCTAGCCATATTTATCACATCATTTCATATTAAGAGCTTGATGCAAACACCAGCCATTCCAGCCACATTTATCACATCATTTCATATTAAGAGCTTGATGCAAACACCCGGTCATTCCAGCCATATTTATCACATCATTTCATATTAAGAGCTTGATGCAAACACCAGGTAATTCTAGCCATATTTATCACATCATTTCATATTAAGAGCTTGATGCAAACACCAGGTCATTCCAGCCATATTTATCACATCATTTCATATTAAGAGCTTGATGCAAACACCAGCCATTCCAGCCATATTTATCACATCATTTAATATTAAATGGTGCTTGTGTGAGGAGGCAGTGTCCTGGTATGTTTTGCACTGGAGTGTTTGACTGGTAAAGCACTCAGGGTGAGCTATAGCAGCTCTAATCACACTGCACAGTGTTTCAGGAAACCCACACTGGGCAAGGAGGACCAAGGGGGGGGGGGGGGGGTGGGGGGGGTGGGGGGGTGACGCCACACATTTTAAAAAGTAAATTACATAATCCATCAAAACCTGTTTTCTGCAAAAAAATGTGGTTGTAATAAATCAAATGCAAGCTGCATGAGGGCTTTTGTGGAAATTTGTGGAATTTCCTAGAAAAGAGATCCAGCCCGAATTTTACTTTTGTTCATCAACTTCTGTGCAGATTTGGCACCCCCAAACTATAAAACCATATCTGAAAGAACAATAACAATGCAACAACCTTTCCTGTGCCAAAGCCTTTCTTTTGAATATACGGAGGATTCCGAACACAAGGCAAACATTCCGGGCCCTCCCTTCTACTGTCTGCACTATTAATCAAAGCACAGCTAATGGAAAAAGCAGGGCATTAAGAGAATGGGTTGAGCTGCTGTGATTCAGCTAATAACACAGCAAGCTCTAAAACAGCTGGCCCCCTTTTCTGATAGAACGGGGTGAGCTTGTTCAACTCAAGGTTACAACAACAATCCCTCCTTAAATAACCCTTTCCTCATCCTCGCTGACCTACCCACATCACTAATTAACAAGTGACAGTGCTTGACAGCCTGGCAATTAACTCTCAAGTGATACTTCTCTATGAAAGCAGACCCGTTCTGAGAGCTTCGCTGCTGTTCTGCAGTGGTTATTATTGTTGTTGTAGATATGGGGTGGAAATGGTTACCCAAAGTTATAAAAGCTACACCATGCAAGCTCACTTTTACTTCTAGCGCTTCAAGATATACTGCCAAAATGCTGCATGCTAACCTATAGTGTATCCCTAAAGACTCCTGCCTGGAGCCTGTATGTTATAGTAATACATTATCTATAGAGAACTGGCCACATGCTGCATTGGCCTTAAAGTTAATCTTCACAGTTTGTAGTTGAAAATCAACATTAATCCCACTGCCATCTGTTTAGTTTATGGACAGACGATTCATTTTTCTGCAGATCTGTATTTCTGAGTTCATTAATGACAAAAACTGTCTTGTTAGTTTAATGGAAGCCACAGCCTCTGACTTGTAAAATGTTACTGTTTCTCTCTGATATACATATTTAGGAATGGTAGTTCATTTAAACACGATTTCCCATTCAAATTTGATCTGCTCCATGCCCGCTGCCAATAACGCAATGCTGCTCAGAGTTTACCACTGAGCACATTGTCTGCTTTCTGTCAAAACCTACCAGTCAATTGATTTTGGCACAGGAGATACAGGATATCAAGCTGTATACTTAACATTGTGAACAGAAGCTGTCAAAGTATTGTACTTCTACTCTATTTGGAGAATTAAAAGCACCCTATAAAATTAAATATTAATTAAAAAATCAATATTTGATCAATGTGTCTGTTTTCTGTCAAACCTTCATGATGAATGCCAAGCCTAACTATATATACTGAAATTCTATCAGCTCATTATCAAGCCAAATAAATCATTAGGCAGAGACACACTCAGAGCTCTTTAACTCTCTCAGTAGATATACATATGAACCATTGAGGCCTTACAAATCTATTTCTTGGCATGCAGAAATCTGAGCTATTTTACATGCACAGTTATGGGTCCTGCCATGTTTAAGTAAATGTAATTCTAGCTTATAAATGTAAATGAATCAGGCAGGTTTACTTAACTCTTATTATAAGCAGAACCAGCATGTTCCCTAATCCTACCATTGCCGGGGAGCATCAAGTGCACGCTTGTGAACTCACCTCTGGCTCCAGTTCTCCTCTGCGTTTGTAGATGGCTTTTTCTCCTGTCAGTCCATCAATGATTTTGGCGTCGTCCAATTCCCCAAGGGCCTGGTTCTTCAGCCACTGCCTCTCTTTGCCTTTAGCCTGGAATCACAAACATAAACAATGCATGTCTTCATCCCTCCACTGTTACCTCCATGTAACAACAGGCTGCTACACACCTCAGGGGAAATATTGGGGAATTATATTGGCTGTACCTTTCACTGCCTTCTCTTCAACGAGATTTATGATCATACAAGTTGGCTGCAGCCCAATCACAGTTGAAAGAACATTGGGTATGTATGTTGGAATCCCTATGCCAGCACCTGACAGGCAATGTACCTCCTGCTCCAAGACTCTCACTACAGTGCTGTGTCTGTGCTCTCAGCCTCTTCGTCTGGGTTTCACCTGACAGGCAATGTACCAGTGAAGAGGGACTGCTCCTGCTCCAACACTCTCACTACAGTGCTGTGTCTGTGCTCTCAGCCTCTTCGGCTGGGTTTCACCTGACAGGCAATGTACCAGTGAAGAGGGACTGCTCCTGCTCCAACACTCTCACTACAGTGCTGAGTCTGTGCTCTCAGCCTCTTCGGCTGGGTTTCACCTGACAGGCAATGTACCAGTGAAGAGGGACTGCTCTTGCTCCAACACTCTCACTACAGTGCTGTGTCTGTGCTCTCAGCCTCTTCGGCTGGGTTTGATGTGTAAATATAAATTACAGCACATGCATGGCATATCTTTATAGACATGTGACATTTTCATTTGAGTAGGTTTTCAACAGGGAAAGAACTTCCAGAACCCATCAGATAAACATTTCCACCACACAATCACACAAAACAAAATGCAGAGAAATAATACAGTAACAATTGTCCTTCGGAGGAACGCTAATGACTGTTAATATCGAAACCCCAGAACAATATGGATAGCAGGCTGAAACACTGTAGGGTTTAGCTTTAAAATTGCTCTAGACCGCATATGTTTTTCGTACGTATTAATATAAATAAATAGAGTATACACTCTGAATGTTCATAGAGTACTGTAGTTATTTCGTGGACGACGACAGCCAAGTGAATGAAATAACCACAGAACTCTATTCTGTTTATATAATGAGTATAATTATGGAAAATAAAGTGTTTGACCTATATTAACAGCTGAATCTGCATCCAGCAACACAGTGTAATTTGGAACAGTGCGATTCACCCGGTCATTCTGTTGTTGGATTTGAATGAATAAAAAATGAGATTTGGTTATATATATATATACATATATATATATATATATATATATATATATATATATGAAAAAGCCAGAACTTTCAATACTTGTTGTAGAAATGTTTTTATACTGTAAGTGATGCAAGTGGGGTTGGCCGGTTCCTTCATTATTGCGATTGATGTTTATAATTAGCAACCAATAATGATGTCTTTAACAACCTACAAGCCCTTCCACAATGGGCTCTGACAGCTTGCTATATCACGAGGGGAGGCTTGGTTCAGCTAGTTTCAGAGAGAGAGCGACAAGATGAGCAATACAAACAGCTCCTTCGGGTAGTAAATGTGATGCTGCATTCCTGCTGGCACAGTTACATGATTTATCTGAACCAAAGTAATGAAAAGAGCAGTCAGTCCCCATTGGACATACATGATTTACCTGAACCAAAGTAAAGAAAAGTGCAGTCAGTCCCCATTAGACATACATGATTTACCTGAACCAAAGTAATGAAAAGTGCAGTCAGTCCCCATTGGACATACATGATTTCCCTGAACCAAAGTAATGAAAAGTGCAGTCAGTCCCCATTGGACATACATGATTTACCTGAACCAAAGTAATGAAAAGTGCAGTCAGTCCCCATTGGACATACATGATTTACCTGAACCAAAGTAATGAAAAGTGCAGTCAGTCCCCATTGGACATACATGATTTACCTGAACCAAAGTAATGAAAAGTGCAGTCAGTCCCCATTGGACATACATGATTTACCTGAACCAAAGTAATGAAAAGTGCAGTCAGTCCCCATTGGACATTTCAATGAAAGCAAGTTAATAACCAGAGATTTACATCTTTTTTTTTTTTTGCCATGCATTTTGTAAAAACCAGGGATCAAACGTTGACGGTTTTAAAAACAGTCCATTACTCCAGTCCGGGCAACAACAACGCATAGAGCTACTCTTTGATATGCCGTCACATGTGGGCAAAGCTAAGGCTTGGAAACACTGACAGCAAACGAAATCTGTGCAACACTTTACAAACCACAATGACCCACAGAGGAATTTTGTTTGTCTGTGTTTACGTTTTTACAGTCACAATAAAAAAAGTTTTTATTTTTTTTCTGTAACATGTATTTTGTCTGTACTGCCATATACCAGCATATAATGTTCAGAGGGTATATGTTTAAAAAAAAAAAAAAAAATGATCACATTCAATCTGATTCAACATCACATACTGGTAGCATTTTGAAATGGACTCAGCCGTGTCAAAGAAAAGAAAAAAAAATAGATATTGTATAAGTAATGAGATGCGATATTTTGGATTCTTATCTTTGTAATTTCCACATGTGAAGCTGTTTGGTTTTTTAACTAAAGAAACTGAAATTCCTTTCAAAAGAATGTCTCTAATATGACATCACACCAGTCCTGCGTGGCATTCAATCAAGCCGACAATGCTGTACTGCAGGCATCGCCGTTAAGAAATTCATGGTGTTTCAGTGCCACATATGCAACAAGGGACAGCACTTTATTTCATTACAGTAATATATTTAAACAGTACAAAATAAATGTTTTAAATGGGAGGATCACTGTCACAGGTTCAGTGATTTGAAATGCTTCTTTCATACTATTTGCTAAGCTTCTGAGGGGATCTTCTCTTTATTTCTTTCCAAATCCAAATAATCCTTTTAATGACAAGGTGTCCTTGGTTCATGAATGGATTGGAAAAATAAATATGTACAGAGTGAGAGAGAGAGAGTGAGAGCATAAGACAGACAGGCGGAAAACATTATGATAGCCAGGGGGCATTTGTGTACATTTAAAACACACTCTGTAATCTGAAAGTTATATGTTTATACTTCAAAACTGGCATTCACAGTTACTTTTTCCTTTATTACAGGTTGTAAATATGTTTTATGGTCTTATTTACAACAAAGCTGTGCTTAACAGACATGCAGTATCTTGTCATTTCACCAATTTGACATTTTCTGTTGCCTGACTCGCACAAAGCCCAAACATATTTTGTTATTTGCTTTTATTTATTTTTAATTAACACCTTCTTACTTGTTCTGAGTTTAATGCTAGTGTCTCTTTTTTACTAGGCAGATTTCTAGTTGCTTTCAAAATGCAAGACAGGGACTAGAAGCCCACTGTATAAAAATACCAAAAAGGCCCCTTCAGAACAGCGCTTCTACAGCAGGTGAAAGCGCAGGAATGATTATCCAGAAAAGTGACACTCCAACTACAGATAATAATGATATTCAATATTTCAGCAGCAACACAAAAGTAATGTATTTTTTCTTACAAACCTCAGCCCATGATAAGAATATCAGCCTGCAGTGTACATTCTCCATGTCAATGTTAAAAGCTGAATCTCCACTTTGCTTCCTGAGCTCAAATACAGCTTGATAGCAGCACTTATAACCCCTGGTTTTATTTCCATTTCATCTGTTGTATCCAGACTAGAACAGCATGTTCCTGGCTGGTGTGGCAGAGGTGGCTGGGCCATGAGTGAACCACCAACTTCTCAAACAAATGGCAGACTGGTGTTGTGGTAACTACTGGTGCTGGTGCTGCATAAGCACTCTGCTGGTGTTGTGGTAACTACTGGTGCTGGTGCTGGGCAAGCACTGTGCTGGTGTTGGTGTTGTGGTAACCACAGTATTAATTGTACATGCATACAAAAACACCTACACACCTGTGTTCCCTCCATCAAAATAATGTCAAACTAAAACCAACATTTCAATACAGTAATGTTGGCATTTTGAACAGTTCCAGAAAAGTTCTTCAATTAATTAAAACTTATCTTTCACATCCTAACATGAGTGACAGTTTTATCAACAGTAGCAGCTATAGCAACCTGGTTTTCCATTCAGGGGGCCAGCTGCATGCATGTGGACTTCAATACATGCTGGTGGTCCCACACGCACACACACACACCTCAGGGCAATTGCTACACAAAACATCTCTCAACAGCTCTCTGTGGAACAAGAACACAAGGTGTCCTGCAGCTGGGCTATCCAGCTCTCAAACACCTGCTGAACCAGCCATTACTGCTGTGTGGTCTCTCCGTATCCACAGGCCTGCCATCTGAAGAGCTCTTAACACAACAGCTTCTTCAATTTAAAGAGCATGCTGTGCGAATAATAGAAACTGGCCTTTAGCACAAAGACGCGGGAAAAAAAGTGTTACTTGATTTGTCAGACAAAGCAGAGGAGACACACCTTGCTGTATCGAGCATTGGACCTGTAAAAGTCTACAAGACCCTGTGCAACATGGCCAGCAGCTTGTTTTTTTTCACAAAAGGAACTTTACAATGACAGTTTCAAACAAATTAAATGTTTGTTTAAAAAAAAAAAAAAAAAGAACCTTGACATTGGTTTAACTTAAACTTTTATAAAATGAAAATCCCTCACAATCTACTAATTGTAACAGAAACAAAAAAAACATATTCTGCAAACTTAAAACGTCAACATTTACAGGTCTGTTACTGTATCTCTTGTTGTTGTTACTTTGGTAAATCAGCAAAAGTACAGAAACAACCTTTTTTTTGGACCCTTAGGTGTGCAAAACAGCAACACCCAACAGCAACAAGGCGAACCCTGCCTAGTCTCTGAGCAGACATCTGGACTCTACCTAACAACTAAACTGAACAGTTATGGCATCTACAATATTATGTCAAGTACAACACATGCAAAAGAAAAGACAATGCTTCCATATTACATATCAACTTATTAAAGTAGATAAAGTAAAATCTAAAATCTATTTTAAGAAAGTAAAACTAGCGTCCCCAGGGGCTAACCCTATTAAGATTTAGCTGAGGTTTCCTGTTTTTTGGTAACTGATGAATTCTAATCCTTCTGTCTTCAATTAAACCCCAGACATCTCTTAGACTTGAATCCCTTTGGAAAGCCTTGCCTGTGGGATGCTGTATCAGGTAATCTCCTTTCAATCTGTTCCAAAGTAAACCGTGAAGCACCGGGGGAGGACCTGATCTCTTTCTCTTCTCACAGCTCCCCTCAGGACCCCGCACTCCGATCGGATTTATCTTGACAATATATGAAGGCCTTACCACTTTTCAGTTCACCTGTAACATCCTTTATAGAAAGCTTTTTCCAAGACAGGCTTTGATGTACCTACAAGGTCTAAACATTCTGATTAGTTGCTTGTGTTGCTACATATGTTATCCCAATGAGATCAAGTCTGCTATCTGATTTAATGACAAGTCCATTCTAGTGTGTTTAACATCTAGCATCATACACCTCATGGACCGTAGACACGAATCACATTCCCACAGTGGTATCTTCCAACATACTTTATCTGCTAGACAGCACCTTGTTTTTCATTTAGCACTTTCAGCTTTGGATGCTTTACTGTCTCTGCAATCAGACCCGCATGTTGTCATTTATCTAGCAGGTTATCTGTATCAGTTCACAGCAACAGGGGACGTTATCAGTCTAAAGCAAGGTGTAGTATTGCTTTCTATGACCTGTTATAAAGGGGAAGGACATGGGAAGACCAGGATCATTCATGTCTCCTACCAGTTTGGAAGCCACTTCTTTGACTTGCATGGAAGAGTTAAAGCATTGGAGTCAGATAACTCCTGGGTAAGAGGCTGAAGAAGATGACCTCTTACAAACCCTGGATATATGATAATAAAGGGAGGGGAATGTGAAACTCCTTCTTGTTGGAGCTGCTCTATCATGTCCCCTGGAGGAGTTCAGCTTTGAAGCCAGAGGATCATGAGTTCAATCCCTGGATCCCCTGGGTAGATCACAGCTGCGCTGTGGTATTGTTAATCTTCATCACTGCTATCAGGAAAAAGGATGCAACAGCTCATGTGTTTCCTACTCTCTCCATCTTCTATTTCATTTTTATTAAATCCAGTCCTTTTCTTATGTTGAAGCTGCTGTAGAGTATAATCATCAAAGTGAAGTCAAGCACTTCATTTCATGATCCTGCATTCGACCCATCTCTATATTTTGAAGGTCTTTAATTATATACACTGTTATGTCTAATGGGGGAATATCATTACTTTCTTCTTGAGCTTGACATTCTCATTTTCATTTCTGAATACCTGTACACTAAGAGGTCCAGTTGGAGTCTCTCAGAGAGAAGCACAATTCCCCTTTAGCTCAAGGCAGTTAAAGGTGTAATGCCCCATACAGCTTAAATTGCTTTTTTATAGACCCATGTTGAAAATATCCGCTCCACAGGGGTTTCCTATATACATTCTCAGTATAACAAAAAATTATGAAAAACCAAGAGGGCAGGTAGCTTCTCTACCCTACATCTTAAACTACCAGTGAAAAAGTAGGATACAAAGACTGCCTAAGACTTAAGAAACAGACACCAATGAATTACATTTTAATGTAACCGCTGAACCCATGATTGTGGTCCCTGCTGATTACGGACTTAATTTCAATTAAACAATTGTAATTACACATTTATCTTTAGCTGTTTCTGGAGGCACTGGAGCACAAGCCAACAGCAAGATGCTTCAAGCTCTTTGATTGGTTGACGCACTGGGGTAATCCTGGAAGTACGTATATAATGCTAGCAGGTAAGGCAGCAGGTCAGAGATGGACATTACCTGTAGACTGTCCAAGATGACTCGCAGAGACTGCACCTGCCGTTTCACAGCTCCAGAGAACTTCTCATACATGGACGCATCGTACTCACTCATGTGAATTTCCTTCAATCTGAAATAAGAACAAAACAAGATGAATTAATAAGCCTGGGATGAGGGAATACCTTTTCAAGAGGCCTATTCTTTTTTTAAGCCAAAAGAAAACTCCAAGCCAAGTACCAGTGGAGCTGAAAGCAACACAAAGCTGCAGGTGTTCTGTCACATACTTACAAATGTAGATAAGTCACTGTTTGCACAAGAGATGAATGATTCTTTGCTGAAACAGAGCCAGATAACTAATCAGTCTACGGTTCCAGCCCTTTGTCCATACAGCTGTTTTCCTTTCTCGTTCCTCTTCATTAAATGAATGCATTACTCTGTTATGACTGTCTTTGTAATACGCCAAGCAAAATAATGGAAGGTGATACTGAACTAATCCCCCCTCTCGTCCACCTATTTAAAAGAAATAATGCCACTGATGATTATAGTATACAGCCTCTTAAGACAACAAAGGTAAAGGCAGGAATTCAAACTGAGAATTTTGCTCTTTATAATTCTTCTAACCTCTAATGCAAGTGCAGTAATCTGATATGTTGCAACCAACTGAAAACAAAAAGGGGCAATTAACTGATATACTGACACAGGATTTCTGCAGGAACACAGAATTTACGTTGGATTATTTTTGTTAAATGGTTGGCATTTTGACAGTTTTCTTGCATTGTTTTCTGTTTTGGCGTCTCTTACAGGTCACGGGAAATGGGACAATGTGGTCTCAGGAACAAATATTCCCAAATTTCAACATGTATTGGTTAAAACATGGTTTATACCTAATAGGAAATATAGTTTAAAGGGTTTAGCACAAAAACCAGGGCGTGGAGATTATCCAAGACCACACATGAACTATATATAGCCTATGCAGTGTTTAAAAACATGTGTGGTCTGTATCACTGATATATCCAGAGGATAAAAAACAAAAACATGGTACTGAACTGTTATCGACCACAAAGCAAAAAGGCACATGCAATATGGCAGCCATTTCAGGTCACAGGTCAAAGTGAATGGTACCGGTAGACTTCGCACGAAAAGTATCCATAACTGAAATGATGAAGGAAGCTTCTGAAATAGTGTGTGACATAGCAGTAGTTGAAGCACTGGTGGAGCTGGTTGCAGTGGGTTTAAAACTAAACTAACAACTTACCAGATATATCAAATACAATACAAATGTTTAACCTCTAAGGTAAAGTATGCTGTAGGAAGGTGAGCCCTTGAAGGTTAAAAAAACAAGAAATCTTAGCTGGAGACTGACTTATCTAGCTGCTTGCATTGACATGTTGGAAAAGTAATCAGATATTTAGGCTACCTTTATCAGCCACTTAATAGATATTTACAGATGCAGCAACGACAGTACTTCAAACTGCGGATCACTAAGTGATATCTGTCGGAAACACACACAGTAGTGGCACACTGATTTTGCTAAAAACCCTTTGTTTTTAAATCATTCAATTCAATGTGAATGGGTACAGAACAGCTATACTTAAGATAAGATAACTTTTGTTTGTCCTCTTCAAATCCAATGGCTCCCATCAGGGATTACACTCAGGGATGATCTAAAGATGCTCACACTGCATGACTACAAACAGGACCATTCTTATTTACTGTAGTTAAAACCAAACTAATGTGGCTCAGATTCCAAACTGAATAATGAAAATGCCTCTGACACACACCTAGGGTAAAGAGTAATGCTGGGAGAATACTCCCTGGGGCTGTGCTGCAGCTGGGTGTTTAACATTCTTATTGAGGTGAATAGTTATGATGACCACCCCTTTGCTAAGACCCCAAAGAAAAACCTCAGCCAAGCTGATATTACCAAGAGCATGAAATGGCAGTATCACCTTCTGTGACGTGGAATCCCTGACTACATCTGAGTGTGGTGGTGGGGCACTCTGGGAATATATGTGAAGGGAGAAACACACAGGAAACTAAAGAAACGTTCCACAGTTTATAAACCTGTACTGCTGTCACTTCAAGCACCTTGACTCCATGCTCGTAACTTTCATCTTGGTCTTTTTAACATGACATTTTATTAATTTAATGACATTTTTTTAATACCTTCATTGCAATTCGGTACTTTTGCTGTGTCACAGAGAAGTTTTACTTTAGAAATAAATAATTTTAATATTTTTTTTATTAAGTGAAAACTTAATTATATATATATATATACACACACACAGTATATAAAAGGGTTATAAAAAAAAAATAGGACCAACATTTTTTAATTAAAAAAATAAGTTCACTTTAATTACCTTTACGGTGATTAATACCGGTTTCTTTATTTAATTTAGAAAGGCTTCTATTTAATGTGAAAAATTACTTGTAAAAGTAATTTAACGAGCAAACGTCTGTCAAGTGATATTCCATTTTTTTTTAATTATTAAAATTCTTCTCTTTTAATAACGCTTCAATGTGTACTGTTGTTAATAAAGTCAGTGTTTGTTTATGTGAAATGCCAGCACCGCGTATCAGACTCAAGATAACCGTGAAGATCTTACTAAACAGCAGTGGTGGAGAGGCTGTGCAGAGCTGGCCGGTGCTCAGACAGTTCTGATGCAGGAGACAGTCTGTGCTCTGTGTTCAGACAGGCTGTGGAGAACAGAGGCAGCCTTCATCCCAGTGAATGAAGGCAACTGTAAAGCCCTTTCAGAACCTCCGAGAGACATTCAGTATGAATCGCATCATTCAGCACCCATGTGCCACGCATGCTTGGGATTACAACAATTAAAACTGCCAGCAATTCAGACACGTTAACATGCTGTACTATTAATGCTCGCTGACCACTTTGATGAGGATTTATGAAAAATCTTCCATGGAAAGCTTTCCAATATGTTTTCGGAATTATACTGTACGCATGTATTATGCCAGTTTTCTGTCCACTGTGTTTGAAAAGACATTATCTTCTCTGTAGCTGACCATGGCAGCCCTGCTTTAAGACTGTGTTCTCTCATCTCGTATACCTGTCTTTAAAGGCTTTCTCAGCCATCTCCCTGGCAGCTCTCTTCACCTCCTCTGGCACAGCGTCCTTCTCTGCCTGAGACACCTGGTGCACCTTGTGTCCTGCGTCCAGGCGATACGGGCCTCCCTTCCCACCAAGTCCCGCTGTGTCGCGACCCCCTGCAGGGAAACAAACACAGACACACTTCCGGTCTGAGCTAGCCTGGGTGAGGTCAAGCACAGGGTTCCCCCAAGCCACGAGCACACTTCTGGTCTGAGCTAGCCTGGGTGTGGTCAAGCACAGCGGTCCCCCAAGCCACAAGCACACTTCCGGTCTGAGCTAGCCTGGGTGTGGTCAAGCACAGGGGTCCCCCAAGCCATAAGCACACTTCCAGTCTGAGTGAAGTCTGGGTGTGGTCAAGCACAGGGGTCCCCCAAGCCTTTTTTGGCTCATGAGTTTAAGTGAAGTTTTGGAAAAGTAAGAAATATGTACACCAAACTGTTACTATGATCTCAGTCTATAGGAACCCTGTTCACATTTCAGTGTAGTAGCTTCTCCTTGGATTCAGGTATCAGTGGCTATTCTAGGACCCCTGGTGTCCACAGCATATTGTCTTTGTGTTCAACTATCAGGTCTTAACACAATCATAATGGGATGGCAAGCTTACACCCTGCTCCTGTGATACAAGCACCCTCCTAAACCCTGTTTTAAACATTATGAAAACACTGAGTTGCACATTATCCTCAGAGAATTTTACCTTACTATTTAACAGTGTTATCAGTCTTATGGAAAAAAAAAAACAAATAGCCCTGAATCTGAGACACACAAGTACATTTATTTTAAGCACAGGGGTATTTAACTCCCCAACAACTATACAAAGATTAAAAAAAAAAAATGCTGCTAAATCTAAAAGAATATTATTATTATGAACACTTGCATAAATGATGTCTTCAAAGAAAACCTGTAGTTGTAAACAAGATATCTATGAACGCGCTGTAGTTAAGACTAAATAAACCTGGCTGTGAAATTGAGTTTTCCTGAATAGGAACACAAAGCCACACTGGGTTCTTGTTTGGAGCTCTGTGCACACAAGCATCCTGTTGATAACTTTGCAGCTAATCCTTCCCACTCAGAGAGACTTGGTGTGTTTGCAGGGACTGTGTGTGCAATCCGGGTCTGTCAGGGGAGGCTAGAAGTTACATCAAGGAGGTGCGTGGGACAAATCACAACTGGTTTCTTGGAAAGAGATGAATATCCCTAAGTGTTCTAAAGTAAAGCTGTGTACGAAGCTTGACGAAGCTACAGTAGTGATTACCTAACAATGCATTTTAAACGCAAACACCTTTATAGTACCAACATTGAGGGGCTCAAACTATGGGGTCGAACTTTTCATTTGCATGTTCTATTGTATGATGTGAGAACTTTTCTTCAATGAAATCTTATTGCTCTGGATGTTGTGAGGTCCTTTGAAGTCTCAGATGGCTAACCATAGGAAAGCTACACAGATTTCCTAATTTGAGCTTTCATGTTCCAAAACTATCCCAAGGGTATAAAGTTAAAGCAACCAAGAATAGACTAGGAATACAGAAATAACCATAACCATTTGGCATGATACTTTAGATGGATTCTAACTCTACTTGTCTCCCTAGGAAGATGAATGCATTGCTGTATTTTGTATTATTGAGCTCTACACTTCAAGGCTGAATTGATTTCATAAATAATACTTCCCCATTTAAGAATCCCAGCACAAAACAATACCACCTGTCTATAGTGACCCCATGACAGCTCTGGCTTTACAAATGTACTGCAGCAATTCTATTGTTTTTTATTGAAAGATTCCAATAGTGAACTACTTCAAATCTTAATTTCCTTTCTCAAGAAACTATTATCACTTGACTTCTTTGCCTTTCACATACCACTCCCACTTACCAAAGTTATCTTCTCAACAATACAAACTATTGTATTTCTTTACTCACTGTATAAAGGTCATGTCTTACAAAACAATAACGTACCGTTATTTATACAGTGTATTATTATTATTATTATTTGTTTATTTAGCAGACGCCTTTATCCAAGGCGACTTACAGAGACTAGGATGTGTGAACTATGCATCAGCTGCAGAGTCACTTACAATTATGTCTCACCCGAAAGACGGAACACAAGGAGGTTAAGTGACTTGCTCAGTGTCACACAATGAGTCAGTGGCTGAGGTGGGATTTGAACTGGGGATCTCCTGGTTACAAGCCCTTTTCTTTAACCACTGGGCCACACAGCCTCCTTCCTACAGCCTAAAGTTACAAAGTGTATGCTTTGTAACTTTAGGCTGTAACATTACCTACTCATATAAACACATGCACACATCTAAGTCGAATTTTTCAGTATAATATTTTCTAATAATTAAAAAGAATAAAATAGGTCACTTGAACTGTCCTGTGAATAACAAGACAGCCTTATTAATGTGCCTGCAAGTGCAGGCCAGATGTGAGTGTATATCTAAGCTAATACCTGTTCCACCGGCCCACATATTGCCACCAACATGTGGCGTGTTGTCATGGTCAATCTTTCCATGTTTAGGAGAGCTCACATCCAAGCCGCTGTCTCTCTCAACTGTAATCTGAAACACAAGTCAAAGCACAGAAACTTAACAAACAGGGCAACGGGTGGCTTTGCGGGGTGTCTAGGGGGAACGCGTTGAACTGCTTGAGAGTCAAAGCATGCATGTAAAGAGTTTTCATTTTGCTAAAAGGTTTGCACCTGGATTTATCATCATCACATGGAGGCTTCATTACCTTGTGACACAGGCAAAGTATACTTACCATTGGTGCTAAAGAGGGTTAAATGAAAACAACAGGATATGAAGTCATTGTTATCAGCTGACACAAGCTAATAAGCATTTTTAAAAACACTTGTGGGTGGCTGAAAGATCATCAATCTGCTTAATTTGTACGTTAATAATTCAAAACAAAACAAAACAAAAAGTTCACTATCAAACCACTAACTTCCTAGCCTTTTTGATCCCAGTTGATGTGTGCATATCACTGCCAGGGGACACAGTGGAGGGTAGAGTATTTTCACAAAACTTGCTGAGGACCAATTTTATATTGTATCAAATTGTATATATTGTTTATCTTTCTATTTTGACTGCTTTCTGTATGTAATGTTAGTTTTGCATACAGATTTCCTTGCATCTCCAAGAGACATGAAGAAATAATAAAACAGCAGTGCAGTACTGTATCAAGACTTTTATTTAAGGGTCCAATTGACCAAATTATTTCACTCACATTTCAAGTAGCCAGACCAGGCATCCTGAACTATATCTCTTTTTTTAATGTTAATCAGTCAGTGTTTTTCTTTTTTTTCAGTATGCGTTTGGCTCTCGTGGTGTCGATTTTGTATAGAAAATGTACTGTTGGCTAGTGGTAGGATTTTCTGACAGCTGCCTACACACACATTTTTTATAATCAGTTTGCCTTTGAAGAAGATGGTTTTCTAAAAATAGACTAAAAACAACAGGGGCACAACAGTTCCATAATCATGGTACGGCCTGCGAGGATGCAAGTGAGAAAACATTCGACAACATCAATGTGTTTGTATTTTTAGAGTGGTGCTGCAATGTGATTGACTATGTGTGCTTACTTTACACATTACATGACAGGTGAAAAAAAAAAAACAAGTTCCACAGATATCATTTGAAATATTTATCCTGAGGCCAAATATACCTTTTAATGTAGAAAGAACACATGCTGTCTAGCACATTACAATTGTTGCCCATAAGCCTTTATGAATATCTATAGGGTACAGGCTCTTTAATCTAACTGGCACATACCAGCATGTTGAATTGAGAACCCAATATTACAAACGATCCTTTCAAATACATTCGTCATGAGGAGGATCTCCAAGTCACACAAAACAGCTCAAGTATACCTAGATATTATTATTATTATTATTATTATTATTATTATTATTATTATTATTATTATTATTATTATTATTATTATTATTATTTCTTAGCAGATGCCCTTATCCAGGTCGACTTGCAGTCATAAACAAAAATACATTGCTTACATGTTTAATTCCCAGTAAAGGGGAACACTGTCCTATTAAAATTACCTGAAACAAAAGCTTATCTTTCATCTGCAAGTCTGGGTTACAAGTTTAAGACAAACACACACTCTGATAACATGCTGTCTCCGCCTGGGTTGGGCAACTCTGGCAGTGGAGGTCTATTCTACAGTATAATTAAATAATGACATGCTTTTTTAGGGGTTTAATTGGTCTCCTGTACTGTCAACCCAACACTTTCAACACACGCACACTATAACAGTTCAGCCTGACAGAAGCGATTCACTGGTAAGACAGGGATGGTAGATGATCAAGCTGGCTCTCTATTCAACATCAGCTTTAACCAGCCTTGAAGAGACTTCTCATCTCTCATCTGTCTGCTGCAAAATAACTGAACTGTAGCAAAGCTTTACTTCAGTGTGCTCCAGCGGATCATTCCTTCTTGCCTTTTCACAATGGCCACCCAGCAAGCTTCCTGATATAGAATGTCAACTAGACCTACTCCAAATCTACTATTCTTTTGTACTAGAAAAAAAACTCTCACCTGGGAACGCTTAGTACAATATAGCTATGTATATACTAGGATATTATCATTTTTTTTATTATCCCCTAAATTAACAGAATGTCTCAAAACAGAATTGACGAGAGATTGGTCATGTGTAATATGAGCTGCATTGAAAAATGCTCAGTATTTATATGGGTTACAGCAGATTAAATAAATTACCTGTCATGCATTTCCATTCACTATGTGGTCATTCTAGCTCAAGTGGATCTGATTCTGGGGAGGTGTTGCCTCCATTTGTGGTTGGTGATACAGAAACCACATGTGATGGAGAAGAGCAGAGTAACTCATGCTCTGCATGATGAGTGTTGTAAAATGGATAACTCTGGGGTCAAGTTACCAGGAGAGAGTCATGTCACGTGACCTCCATATATAGCGTGCACTGCAGTCAGATTTCCGAGGGTATGCTAGTGATGATGGAATCTCCATAACAAATGTAAACATATCAGAAAGGTGCGGTTTTGCAAACATGCATGAGAGACAAGTGATTGCAAACGAAAAATTGCAATTAGTTTCTTTATCTCTAAAAGACCCAGCTCCTTCATAGGGAACTGTTGACACGGCTATGTTGAAACACACTTAACAAACTGGAGAATATGTTTTTTGACAGCTCTCCAAACTTGGCTTCTGTCTGCTCTGTGCTGTTATGTAACTCATTGCAGCTGTGAATTCTAATGGGGGAACCTTTTTTATTTTTAGCTGCATCAGTTTCATATTTGCAAGCACTCCTCGTCTTTCACCGTCTTCCACCAACTCAAACACAACTTATCATTCAACTTTGTTTTAATGCTGCAAAGGAAATCTGCTTTAAAAGCCCATTCATCACATTTTTTCCCAGGAAAAAGCTTTATTCCTTCAGCTTCTTGTTGCTATGTACATGCCTTGCATTTCAAATGGATTCAGCAAAACAATAACTGAACTGAAACCAGCCTGCATCGCTGCTCCTGGCTAGAGGCTAGAGGTCAGGCCACCACAGAAGGCAAAAAGCCTGTGAGATTAGGCAAGCAAGACCTTTCACAAACAGGAATGATCTTTGACTTCTACCAGGATCTGCTACTGCAGGGGGTAGATTTCAGAATAGGAATTTACATGTGAAAGTGGAGCAGTATGGTGTAATGGTTAAAACGAGGGATTAAGGCTGACTGACTTTGTGAACTTGTTGCACTCATTAGAACCCCATGTGCTTCACTCATTCCCAGCTATAGAGTTAATATATGACTTGCGTTGTAATCAGAAAAGCAGCATGAAAGTTTCCAATGCTATACAACAGTATATGTCTAATTGGCATTCTGTACATTAAAGCAGACCACCTGAATCATAGAATCTGTAGGTTTTGCATTTGCGTAAAACTTCATACTGTTGTCTTGTACAACATCTTTCACACTAAAATAAAGTACCACTGTACTTTCAAACTTTTGAAACAATTCACAACAAAAATATCACTGAATCGATGTTTTACATATTTGTCCAACAGGTATCATCACTGTGTAAAACAAGCTAAGCGACTTACAATGCGTAATGCTATGAGAACATTGTGCTTTTCATCATATACATTCCTTTGTTACTTAAATTGATAATCAGTTACCAGCGCTGGCATCTCACTATTTATGAGAATATCAGGTTTAATCTATAGATAAGCCTATAAGAGATTCAAAGGGAATAATTGACATTTCTGCACAGCGTCACAACTGTCACAAGATCTGCATCATTTACTAACAATCACACCTGCAAACACGGAGAAGAAGAGAGTAAATTCAGTGAATGATAAAACACGGTGTGATGAATCAGCAAAGCAATCCTGTTCTGATTGCAGTTGAGTTCATGAATGCATTTCATGTTTTTCAGTATTAAATGGTTCAGCAAGTAAAAAAATCAGCCAGGATTCAGTCTCCAAGTGTCTCAGAATTGTATAGAGTAACTGGAGGTAGTCTGTGCGTTCAGAGTCGTCAAAAAGGTGCTCAAGGAAGTAAACGCCCATTTTTTGTCTGTATATGTTAGTGTGCTTTTCTTTGTGAAGCTTGGAGTCCAGTGTATCCTGAATCCTTTGCTGGTACAGGACTGAAATTTAAAAGTTTTAGTTTGAAATTGAACTGTGTTCTAAGCAGCCACTGATGATAGACTATCAAGTCAACCTGCCACTATGAGGGGAAACAAACAAACAAACAAAGGGTTTGACCATTTGTAATCCGTGCATTGGTACGGCATTCCATCAGCTTCATTAAATGTCTCAGCCAGATTTATAACCCTGTGGCTGTTGCACCCTCTCATATATATTCCTGGATGTAACATTCCAGTCACTGGGTTGCCTCCAGCACAGGTTACTGCTCGGGGGGAGGGGGGATGGGGGGAGGGATGGGGGGAAGGATGGGGGGAGGGAGGGAGGGTTATACTTGGTGGCTTTGGTTTCACACCCCATTATACAGCTCATTAAATTTAACAAGACCCAGAAAAGAATACTCCAAAGTTTAACTGTGCTGCACTGAGGTTTCACTTGTCCAATATAATAGCCCATGTATACTTTGCAATAATGTATTTGAAATGTATTTGCTTACGATTGTAAGTCGCCGTGGATAAGGGCGTCTGCTAAGAAATAAATAATAATAATAATAATAATAATAATAATAATAATAATAATAAGATCTGTCCGGAGGCTGGTCTTAAAACTGTTTTGATTGTAATTTCTCAACGACTAGAAGATACTGAAAAAGCCATCTAGTGTACATGTTTGAATGTTTCAACACTATTGAATGTTTAATAGTTATGGATGACTTTAATAAAAAATGAAAAAGGCTGAGAAGAAAATCTTTCATTTACTTCTGTCATTCAGACCTGTTCTGCTGACACAGTATATGTAATGAAGCTGTTTGCTTCCAATGTAGATTAACTCCCTTGTTATAATCCAGCACAGCGTCAAGGGCAGTGTTACTGTAACTAATCTACAATAACTAATCTGAAGTGTGAATGAAAAACCACTGGATATGCAATAAGCATGTACAGGTATATCTGCTGGTACTATGTTATGTTATAAAAGAGACTGAGCATTTATAAATGACAAATAGGCTTTACACTTCTAATTCTAAAATGCACAGTATGTAACGTAATTCCAGAGAGACAAAGGGCAAATTCCACAACTTTGATGCAATAAGGAAAAAAACATTCACACAAAGCTGTCTTCTAATTAAAAGGACACCTACCAATTTCTAAAGACAGCTTCAAAGGTTAAGTGTCTAGATTCCAAAACGGAAACTTTTTTTAGAGCAGACAATAGGGACAGCTTTACGAAGATGAACTAAGGTTGAATAATGAAGTCATATCTGCAAAAAATGTGCAGAGGAAAAAATGTGATTTTCACTTCAATTACAACATTCAACCAGCAGGGGACTTTGTGCTGTGCAAAAAGTCTGCAAACGGACAACTATCAAAATGACCCACATGTTAATGAACCTCCCTTCACTGTGGTACACCTCACAATCAATTAAAAAATGTTATTTACCTCAAATGACACAGAAACTGCGGCACAGGTGTTTTCTTTGGAGCCTGTACTATACTCTACTTGCTTTGTGGTTTTATCCACAATCACCTGGAAGCAGTGTATAGTAACCTTGGAACATTGAAAACCATGTAATCATGTTAATTCCAGACGGGTAAGTAAATCTAAAGTGACCTCCTGGTAATCTCACTGGAATGACTCAATTACATTCCTAGTTACTTATTCTCCTCCCAATACACTACAGAGGTGCTTATCGTTTTTAGTTGAGACGTGTGTATAAAATACTGTGTGGAATGTGCTGCAGTGATTCATTTTCATACAATAGAAGGTTAGATCAAATAATTGAGCATGAAAGGAAATCATTCACAGATAGAATATTTGGTTAATTATTTCAGTCACACACACACACACACACACACACACACACACACACACACGCACGCTGATTCTATTTTTCTCTTGTTTAATTTTTTTCCAGAAGGAAATCCCAAGACTCCCTGAAAGTCACTATGTATTGCGCCGGGGCATATTCTGAAGCAGATGACTTTTCAGAGAGGAATAAAATCATTTTAATGATACAACTGATACTCTTGCAACTGCAGTTTTTTTTTAGTTTTATATCGTTAAAGTTGTTTTATTTCTCTATGCAACTGTCCCAGAGCCTTTGAATGTACCTCAAAAGCACAGCCCCTAGGCTCGCAGCAGTAAGGGAAGGTGACAGATAACAGACAGCAATGAGGCATCGCAGCTTCTCATTGCTTTCTGATCTTTTGTGAGGGCTGTATCTCTGAAAGACAGCTGCACCCACAAACAAACCTGCGATCCTGTATCAGGTATTCCAGCAAGGAGTCTTCATTCTTTTATATATGATTACCTTCAATAAGTGATTAAAGAGAATTCTGTTGAAACTAGTTTCTCTCTGGATATTTTAGTGTTTTTTAAATAACTTTTTTTTCTGGAAAACAGTTTTCACCCTCTACTCCCTCAACTACGTATTGAGCCAACCGCAAGAGGCCGGAGTCCTTGGTTGAAGTGGAGCCCCACCGGAAATGGAGATGCTATGCAGGGGTATCAGTTTCCAAAATAACAACTCCACCAGGTTACTGAACAAAAGAATCAAAAGATGCCTTTCCTGTCAGGTGCTCTGTAGCGATGTCACAAGCACACTTGGATGACTGGCCATAAAATGTGTAAACACCGGTTTGCCACGACAAAACACACAAGGCTGTCAATAAGAACGCATGTAGCCTTGTTAGAAACCTGTCTGTTAACATACAAAGAATCCAGGGAGCATGACATTCCTTTCAACAGTCTTACCTGTGGTTACTAGGAAGAGCTGTTTCATCTGAGCTGGTTGCTGATGAGCACACAGCGTGTCCAGGAATGTGAGGGTCACAGGTACATTGGGTGGAGAGGCACTTAACGGCATTAATTACACCTCTGAAGGTGAACTCTGACAAAAGACTCTTTAAACAGCTTAGTCATTTTCTCAGGTAACTATGAATTAAATAAACCCTGCCCTGCAGCCTGAATTCTAAAGCTTACAAAATCAGCATTTTTACTAAAAGACTGCATTATTCATTATTGTTAATCACTTCGTATAAGCAGAAGACATGTCATATCTCTTATATTGAGTTGGTGGGTATGCGGCCCAGGTGACTTGACATGGATTGACCCAAGGCTATATTTTCAAAGTTTCTTAACTCAGATGAACTTCACACTTCATGTTAAAACTACCACAAGAAAAAAAAAGAATTCCGTAACGAAAAAGCAAGCATTACTGTAGTACAATTAATGAAATTGAAAGACTACAATAAATGAACATATATATCTTAATATACTGTAAACAGACTCCAATGAAATGAACAGTCTATTGTATATATCATGTTTAAAGTAAATGTTTGGGAGTTTCATTAATCATGTCTCTCAGGTGCCACCATGTGGCAACTTTTAAGTAATGCATGGAATTGAAGAAAATTATTTGAGAAAAAAAAATGGTACAGTTTAAAATTTCCAATCACAAACAAGACACGAACGACACCCAAAGCAGAATTGTGTCCGGGATTGAAAAGAAAAACATTTTTGATGAAGGGGTGCACACTGCAGGCCATAAAAGGTCTACATTTACACTTTGTTTACCTCAGTACATTTCCCCCATGCTTTCCCCACAGTTACACTATGCATTTACCACAGTGTGCCATGTTTATTATTATGCTTCAACACACCTCTCTCTATGCTTTACAATGCTTACCTATACTTTAGCAATCTTTCACAATGCATATCAGACTTTGTCGGCTTTTACTATGGTATTTCTTTTTATAAGGGGAATATAAGGAATAATAATACGATTACAAACAAAAATGACTGATAAATTCCCAGCGTCTGAACTTCATGTTTTCCAGTATCCAGGAGTCCTGTTTCCAGTTTCAAATGGTATGTTTGGTCTGACTATTTTTCTGCAATGCAACCTGGGCGTGCGTTTTGGTGTGTTCCCTGCAATATCTCTGTTTAGTCAGCAGGTGGAGATGTAAGATTTAGAATGGAGAAAACTACAGCAACTAAATGATAAGCACCACAGATGACTTGTATAATGGTTACAGTAGTAGCAATACGGTGTTTGTTTAGATTATCCAGTAACATAAATATATCACTGTTCAAGTCAGTTGTTAAAATGTGAAACAGCTTGTATAACTGCAGTTTTTTTTTAAATTTAGTGTACTGTCTGTGCCAAAAAAGTGATTCCACTATTCAAACCATAATTCATCTTCGCTACTGTTTTCATTCACACCGACACCTTTCAGTAAAGGGTTGAGAATTTAAAATGCTTTTGAGACAAACCCAAATTAGGCTGAAAAATAAAGATGCTGGAAATAAAAGGTTTTATTGAATTGGCATAACAACAGAACAGGATCCATTTGTAGTTTCAAAGAATAACAGGTGATTTGCAAGGGGTGTTCTCTATGTAGATTGCGTTCCTAAAATGCAAGCGCCAGACTGTTAGCCCTAATTTAAGGGGTCACTATTAAAAGCTAATCATAGTGTATGAAAGCTCACTGTCCATGCTGAGAGGCAAACAAGTGAGCTCTCCTCTGCTTCCACCTACAGTTCATTTTATATAGGCTTGTCGTAGTTCTAGGAGCTCAGCGAGGCTCACTATGCTAATCCTATTGGTTCCTCAGCCTATATAGTCCAGGCTCACCTTGTTCTGCAAACCTTTCTCCTCCACCTCCCCACCCCCTCCTTTGTAACTGTATCTCCCTTCTGGGGGTCGGTGGTCCATCACCCAACCTTGGTGACCTCTGAGCGACGTCGGAGGTCGCACCTCAAATGAGGGCGGCTCCTATCGGTCCAGAAGACGAGATCCTGGGCTAAACAGTCACTCATCCCACACTACACTTACATCTTACACTGCTGAGCTTCGATCTTTGAACAGAATGACACCAGTAGCAGGAATGAAAGTCACTTAACTCACAACATAGCCTTTACTGGAAGAGCTAAAGAAGAAATCAAGGCTTCCGAAATTAAGAAGTCTCAATTTAACCTCCCAGCTGATTAAATTGACGCTCACAGTAATATTGCAGAAGAAAACTTAGATATTCAGTGACATGGATTGCATTGCAACAAAAAGAGCACCTGAAGCTGGAACAGTAAGCAGTATGAACCATCTCAAAAATATGGTTACAAAAAATAAGCAGCTACCTGCACAGGCCTCCCATCCTCTTGTCCAATCATACTTTGCCACTCCAGCAGGGAGCGCTGGAGAGTATCCAATCCCGTCTCCCAAAGCCTCACGTACCCGCCCATGTCAACTGTGACCACACCCCCGCCGCCCATGGAGGCCAGCAACACGTCTGTGTGGGAGATCTTGGAGAGCCAGGAGGAGTAGGGAGATAGCGTCCTGGACCTGTGAGCAGGACCATTGCACAGCATGCAGTCAGTGAGGCAAGGCCAGCATACTTCTGATTCACTGGGTTAGAAAGGCCAGTCTAGGTCACACCTGTTTCTTTCAACAGATAATCATGCTGATTGTGCACAGATAACATGACATAACAATCTGGAAATGTGCTTGCTGACAGTAATTGAGACTTCATCCATTATATTTCAAATTCAACTAAGTTATTTATGTCACATTGAAAAAAAACCTCCCATCCTGCTTCATTAAAGACACGTCCACCCTTTGTCTTATAAAACCCACCCACGCAGCAAGGAAACACTGCTGGTGTTGCCATGGAAACTGGAATCTGAAGTTCAGTATATGCATAATAAAACAAACCTACAGGGCTTATGCTAAACTTATGCTAAATTATATTTATATCATCTACATTTACCCTTATAAAAGTTGACCTCATTTTCCCCCATGCTTTCCCCACAGTTACACTATGCATTTACCACAGTGTGCCATATTTATTATTATGCTTCAACACACCTCTCTCTATGCTTTACAATGCTTACCTATGCTTTAGCAATCTTTCACAATGCATATCAGACTTTGCTAAGCTTTTACTTTGGTACATTTTATAAGGGGAATATGCGGATAATTTAACATGACATATAGTTTGTATGTAACATACACACACGCATATATATATGTATATATACACACACACATACACACACACACATAAAGAGAGAGAGAGAGAGAGAGAGAGAGAGAGAGAGAGAGAGAGAGAGAGAGAGAGAGAGAGAGAGAGAGAGATTTTACCTTGGAATAGGAATATATTTGATCTTCTTTGAATTCAGATCGGTTACTTCCAAGTAGCCAGCAGTCTGTATAGGCTTTGTTTCTGTTTTGAAGTAAAACACAATTAACACATCATTTTAAACACACATAGTGCTAACGAGTGCTTCTTGGTGTTATACTATATACTATACAGGTTGTGCATATTTGATAGGGTAACATACGACTGGTACTGCTATACAAGATGTTTGCGTTATACAAGGCAATTCAATCATGTGATCAATTTTACACACATTTTATTTAGAAAATGATGGCACAAGTTCAGTTATTGCCACTGAAAGTTCTTAATATAACCAAACTTTAATGTGTATATGGACATCTTGCACAAAAGCTTATTTTTTATGTACACTAAATATGCAAAATAAACTCGATTATTTCTAGCTCAAGTGGACAAAGTCTGGGGAGGTGTTTCTTCCATCTTGGTTGATGATACTTAACCTTGTGTGATTGAGAAAATGACTTACACACAGAGCTGCTGTGTAGACAGACTATCAAGAAAGCAAGACCTTGGCTTTTAGGACTTTCACCGCTCTAAGTTCAGAAGGTCTACTATCTGGAACGGTAATGTCCACGACTACACATCTGTCTGGGTAATAATCTTCCCTGCCTGGAGGGCAGCACAAAAACAGCATCTGCTGAGGGGAACGGATGTCAGCAGTCTGTTAATGGTGCTTGATGTACATCAGCTTACGTTTTCTGAACATAGAAAACAATGCGTCCAACCCAAGCAGCCTTGACTGTTACGAGCACATTTCTAATAAATTGCCAGGGCAGTACATACATACACTGGTGTGTGAACAAAGTCATACGTTTTATTTAGAACAGCACAAGATCTGCTGCACGAATTCGGCCACAAATATGCAGAAAGGTCTGTCAGCAACATCTGTCACAGATTTCTGATTGTGCCGTGAGCTTAATGAAGCAATGCCTTCATGACTAAAACTGCACAACACATGCTTTGAGTTATATGAGCCAATATCAACAACCTGCAAGCAGTCAAAGACACAATGCATTCCAGAACACAGCGTATGTATTTTTTTGTTATGCTCAATGGCTTGTCAAAGTACAACCTGGACCATATAAACAATATGTTTGCCCTGGCTTGGCCTTGAGTAACACATGGTGGTCTATTATTATCATTTCACTGTAGATCTTGCACTGCAAAGTTAGTGACTAAACTTTTCAGTTTTAATTAGATAATTACGTACAGTAATTAAATGTACAAAACACACTTACTAATAAGCCCTGCTTAGGAATTCCAAATCAGAATTGTAAAAAAAAATGTGGCTCAATTTTAGATCAATACGTTTGTTGCTAGACAACTTCCATGCTATCCTGCTGCTGCCATTAACAAAGCCTCCCTCCTGACTGGAGGAAGCTCCTTGTCATGTGACTCAGCCGGCCCCTCAGGCAGGTTAATGAGCTGCTTCTCTTCCAATACAAGAAACCAAGACGAGGATCAGCCACTGCCATTCTGAATGGGGAGGTCACAAACAAATGCATTTTCAATAATCAATTACTGCCTCCTTCCTCATCAGGGCAAAGTAAAGGAACGACATTTACCCTAAACTGCCTTTCCTCTCTGGGTGTTACTAACGAGTACGAAGGTTATGAATGTAGACACAATACAGAATGACACGTCAAAGGGCCCAGATGGACAAACATTGTTAGTGTGTTTATAGCAGCCGTGCTTGGTTGTATTTCAGCAAACGTCATCAAAATGAACACAGTCTTTTGTGTGCACACACCACCTACATGGAAACCTTTTTTTCCATGTCATGTGGTCCATGTGACATCAACAACACAAAGGAAACACCTCCTCAGAAGTTTGGTGACTGTCCAATACAATGTTCCACCAGCAGACTATAACCTTCCAATGATGTAGCTCATAGCAGCAAGTCGTGCTGGACAGTTTACAGTCAAAGCCTCTTAATTTGTCACAAGAGTAAACACAGCAATCCTGCACTGCTTCCAGCAGAGAATTGTGCTATGATTGGATTTGTCTTTTGATAGAAAAGTGCCAGGGAACAGTGAAATAACAACACAGACGTACATGGTACACCTCATCATAAAGGGTCAAACAACTCAATTTTTTATTTTTCAGCTTTATCACCAACACATAATTAACAGGGCTCTGTACTTCCCCTGAAAATGTAATGAAGCGACAGGGCCAACATGAAGGGTAATAAACGTTGGTTTGCTATGGAAATTAAAATTGAAATTATATTTGATTGCTTGTCCTCATGTTCCCTACTTATCAAGATAATGACTGTTTACAAAGCCTGACTCAGAGCTCTGACACTGTGTTTTTATTGTATTTAGCGATGTTAATAAAGAGGGTCAATAAATTACCCCTAGTGGAAAACACAAGCCAGTAATACAGAGTTAAAGGGCTCTCTGATGTAAATCATTAAAAAAAGATCAACAAACATGCAGGGCTGCCATTATTAATTGCTACTACTAATGTATTTACAGCAAAAGCTCCAAGATCCAAAGGGCTAGCAGGCATTAACTTGTTGAAATATACCATCTGTATGTATATAGGTCAGTACGTTGAGATCTCACACTGGCCTATTAGGAGTCAGCTTACACACTGTTGTAAGAGATTCATTGCACATTATATTAGTGTAGGCTATACATATAAGCTAACCTGAAATTTGCATCGTTTCCATCAGTTTTGTGATTGCATCCTTTGGAGGCCCGTCCCTGACATACCTTGTTACTGAGTGTTATTGCTGCATGGGGACTGACCTTTGGGGTAGAGTTCTTTCAGAGGCACATCTCCAGCGGGTACAGCACGGATGAGTTGGTTGGCTCCGAGCAGACTGACACAGTTGGTCTGTTTCACAGCCCCACTCTGGCGGCCCTCGGTGAAGATGGTCTTGGCGGAGCTGCTCCCAGCAAGGGGAGACGTCCTCTTCCAGCTGTACACCTCGTTTGGAGACTGCAGGGCACCAGGGCACAAGATGTGAGAGCAGCAACAAATCCACTGACATTCCATTTTAATGGAACACAATGAAAAACACTCATTGTGTTGAAGATACCGGGAGGAATACTGCAATATGTTTATAATCAGCAAGACATACACAGTCCAGATAGTTTTCTTTAGTTCCTATAACCTGTGTGGGCACCTGATATGTGACCAAACTGACTACTGTAGTTTAATATAATTAGACTCCTTCTCATCCATTCTAGATTCAATATGTTTGCTTTCCAGTGGTACATTTTACACTGTGGCTTGCCTCATTGTTCTCACAAATAACAGTTTATATTAATGCTCTTTGAAAACACATATCACTCATATGTTCAAAGTTGAATTTCTGGTCCAAGCAACATGACCTCATATTCAATAAATAATGGATAACCTGCAATTCACTGTGCTTTGTTTTATCTGAGTCTGAGATGGTGAGTCAAAAATTGAAAAACATTTAGCTGATTTCACACGAAATTACCCCAGAGAAATGTATGGAGACAAAAGACATAATGATGTTTATTTTACAGTCACAATCAGCTTCTTCATCAAGCTAATGATCATCCAAAGGGTTACTCATGCTAGAGTCAGTCTAAAATACTATTAAAACCTGTTGCTCGGTTTCTATTGTTTAAATTCCACTTTGTTAACACGAGATAGGAAAGCAATATTTTACTCAGGCAAGTGTAATATAAGTACTGCTGTGAGACACAGATCACCATGGAGACTGGAATAAGGACCCGATAGCCCAAGTCTGCTGGTATTGAGGACAGAGATGATTCTACCCACACAGCCCACTGAAACACCAGAAGGAACAGTTAGAAAGAAAACAAACCCCATTCAATCTTCTTTAGCCTTCTAGAATAGTAGAGGCATTGGAAGCTTCTGACTAAATGCCAAATAAATCAAACTGGATGTCAGTTACAGCAAAAGCGGGTTTTTTTCCCACATATGTAGGGAAGTCACACTAACTCACTGCAGCTTATGTCCCAGTAAATACCATTTTATCTGGCAAAGCAGGGTATTATAATTCCTTCTAATCTCACTGGTGGCTGTCATAAAAGATAAACGTTGCGTGGCACACAAGATGCTCTCCTAGTTCATTTTAAGAGGCGTGCGGTGGCACATATTTTTCTTTTACATTTCAAAGTCAGAGAGGACTTTGATCTTGTAGCATTTCTGTTTGCGTCTTGGCAGCTGGGACTGCATGTCTTAAATATTGCATGCAAGAATCATGCCCTGATTCCTCCATGGGTTTAGGCTTTGGAGCACACAAGCAGCTTTGTAAACATGTTCTGTGAAGAGCTGGAGTAAGCAATCTATTTATATACAGCCGTGCTCAGAGGTTTTCACACCCTGTGGTTTCAGATGCCCAGATGTAATGTTTTTGCAATGAAATACAAACAGGTTATAGTTAACCTACACTGGCTGGCCACTTTATTAGGACATGCATTTCATGTTGCATTGAAATACATCACAGCCCTGGCACGGTGTGGCATTGACTCCACAAGATGTTAATCTAGTCAGTCATAAATATTTCAGACTTGACAAGCCCCTCTAACAGTCTTTAACTTTTGTCTGTCAATAAAACTAAATTGACTGACTTACCACATACATGTGTCTGTGTGTTCTACTTACCATTAGATCTGGAAAGCCTATTACAATGGCTGCATAGTTGTTTTCGTCAGCAAGAACCCTGTTAGGAGACACAATCTTCTGCCCAAGCGCTGCCCCCAGGTTTTCTGCAGGTAACTGATCTCTGGACACTTCATATGGGACTGTGAGCTCCACACCTGGGCAAGGTCACAACAGCAATGTATTCCCCTTATCATTGGGACTATGATTTAGACACACAGTGTTAACATTTAGACTGCTGCTGTTGTATACAACATTCAGGGGTTGGACGAACATTGTGAAACACCTGTGTTATGTCCTGGCTGCCGACAATGACCCTTCTGTCATGCTGACAGTGTTTTGGCAGGTGTTATTTTGTCCAAACACTGGATTTATTAGTATACATAAAACAGCATGTGTACAACATGCCTCTATTTGTTTTAGCATAAAGCAGTTCATTAAACTCCAGTAACACACATACCAGCATGTGCTTTATAAAACCTCACTTTGCTTGCCCTAGATACGTAGGATATTTTTGGGTTGGATATTTTTCCTTGTCTGGAATAATACTGAAGACATCCAGTTCATTCTATTGAAGTTGATGTTTTTCTGGGTCAGGTAGCTCTATTTTCCAACTAGTAAATGCAAGTATTACGCAGGTCTTATTGAGATTCTGTTATATGTGGTATGTGGTCTTATGGTATACAGCAGATATTTTTATATAGTTATTCCATCAAAAAATGAAATACTGTATATATAAAGTTTGGCAAGCTATAGCATAACATGAGTTGAGCCTAAATTTCTTACTTTGCTTATTCAACTATTACATCATTGCAAGCTTTCTGTAAACAGCATCACCAGTGACTGTAAACATTTAAAGGAGCTTTCAATTTTATCTGAAGTAACAAAATAAAAGGTGAGCCGAAAGAAGACATGAAATGCATTAGCGGCACACGCTTACACCGCTTATGAAGCGAACTCACTGGAAAAACAAACTGCGGGCATTTAACACAACAAGATGCTCATGCTTCTCTTCGGTTTCACTGTGTGACGACAGTTTTTCACAAGAGGAGTCTTATAATGGAGTAAAACTATACCATTAATATAGGAGCAAAGTGCATGGGTGAAATGGTCTGCTTCTTTTTGACTGTACTGTAAACATAGACTTATTATGATGTCCATAACAGACCGGTATTTTCATTCTCATTCAGGCAAAGTAAGAATCACACTTCTTTATTTTACAAAAAACAGGCTTGTCTCATAACAAAAACACATATTTCAACATCATTAAATGTACTAGGCGGCAGCCCCATTTATTTCAAAATCAATTATTATATATACATATTCTTTGCACGGTGTATATTTTTTTGCTAGCTTTCTGGAGAATTAATTTGAGGAGACTTTACTCCAACATATTTAATAAATAAAAAAGCAAGTAAATACTACTACTACTACTAATAACAGCACCTCCATCTTGCAATCCAGAATGCACTTGGCGTCATTCCACTCCTCTCCTCTGAAAACTCCCTGTACTCATTCCTGGAATGAGCTCAAAACATGGTTTTGTGATGCCTGAGGGGCAGCTGTTATATATAGAAATATTTCTGTAGTTTTTTGGTTTAGCCTTTTGGCTTATGTTACAGTTTTCCAAGTAGTTCATACTTTAAAGTGACAATGTCCCAGACTGAAGCACTAGAATATATATAGTGAGGACATGTGCTTGTGTATTTGTACATTGTAAAGGAAGCACAAACTGTATAGGGTTGGCATTTTCAATATGGGGGTAATGGGTCTTTTAAATATGCAATAAAGAATGTGGAACAACACAATTAAACCACATGAGGAACAACACAATTATGTACACAGCAGCTGCTAAACACCCTCTATTGCCTAAAATTGCCTGACAAGACTCAATAGACACAGTCTGGTTTAAAAAGTATGAAATAATAATTCCCCCAGTCAAAGATGATTAAGCATTAAAAGCTCTGCCTTTTTATTTTATTTTATTTCCCCTTGGCTCATGCAAAGCTGTGCTGCCGCTGGCTCCAGTTTGGATAATACTGCTTTGCTTGCACCAGGTGGCTGTACACCACAGAGAAATAACATGATGCCAAAAATACAAAGCTAAAAAACTCATGCAGGGTGTTTGTCAGCTATTGTCAAGCCTACTGGAGAAACCTTTTCACATAGTACTCAAGCAGCCATTACAATGCAACCCTAATGGATACAACAGTAGCTGCAGCATTTAAAAAGCTTTCTTGGCTCACTCACGTACAGTACAGTATCTGCTTTAAGTAAGCCAAATGGGGAAAACATGGCTGTTATGTCTTTTGTATGTGTGGCATTGGATTGATTGCGGTATTACTGTTTCTAGTTAAATCTGGTATAATCTGGCTAAAATGCTCCCCAATGAGCGATGGTACAGTTGAGATGAGCCTGGCATATACTTCAGGTGGCTCCACTCTGTGGCTTCGCTCTGCAATCTCCACCTCAGAGGGGATGATAACGCTACTTAGTCAGCCCCAACATCCTCAGAACAGACAGATCAATTGAGTGCTTCCATTTGAAAACCCTGGTTACTGCCAAGCGGAACAGTGGAAAGCACTCAGGTCTATGATTTTGTGAGATCTTTCATACCTGATGTTGTTCCGAAACCAGTGCTGATGGGATCCTCTGTGATTGTATGAAGTTGGCAGATCCCGGTGTCCTCTGCTCCCATGTGCATCGGCTTAGTGAGCAGGAACTTTCTAGTAAGGAAAGGAGGGGTGGAGGGGAGGGGGAGGGGGGGGTTACTTTTTATTTCACAAACGAGAGCATCCCTATCTGACTGTATTCTCTTTTCATGCTATACAATCAGAAATAAAGTATTACCAGGGTCAGTACCATGCAAAAACAGGCTTAAGTCCACAAAATACAAAAAAGAAACTCATAAAAAATAACCACGCTCTACAGTATGTGGACTCACTTTTTGTAGCAATGTTTAATGCCATTCTTTATTACTTGTATATGCTAACCTAACAATGTTACAGTAGTCCAAGACAACCCAGGTCTTCTTAACCTCTGCAAAAGATGGTGTGTCAAATTTATCACACCATAGATCTTGTGAGGCTGAAACCGCTATATAAAAAAAATAATAACACTGTTTTTTTTTAATCCTTTTACACAGACTTTATATAGCAGGGTTTTATTTACAGTTGTGTTCTTCAAACAGCTTTTTAACATATTCCTGTCTTTTCAAAACTGAGTGCTGAGAATCAGAATGGGAAATGTTGTCAAAGCCCCGAGATCACCAATCAACATGGGAGGAAAGACAGACAGAAAATACCCTCCCAGGATATTTCGCCTCCTGCACGATAATGTCAACCTACTGGTTGGTTTTGCTTTCCACGAGCAGCCAGCGGTCTTCAGCCACCAGGAAGACGGACTTGAGGTTGATTGGCAGGGAGATAGTGTGCGCTCTGCCTTCTAACACATCCAGCACATCGAGGTGGTTCCTGACAAACACAACAAGACCCATTCTTATACAGTGAGCCTGCTTAGTGCCTCTGCAAGAGGAAGTGAGGAGCATTCAAAGTTGTAGCAATACTGTACTCTTACTGATTCTCTTTGTAGAAGACAAGCCAGTTCTTCTGTGAAAACTCTCGGCACATTTTGAAAGCACCCTGTTTGAAAGAAAGAAACCAGAGCTGTTCAGTCACAGAGCCAGCATCATACAGTAGCTTTGCACACTAGAGTACATATGGATGAGCACAAGAAGCACCCGCCAGCTTTCACATTTTATTATCAATGTTTAACCACGACTTTGAGGCTGTCAGATTTACCCATTATTGTGCAATGAGAGTTATGCAAGAGGGTTATATTGTAAGAGAGACCCTTCCATACAAGTGGATAAGATAAACTGGAACAGGTCCAGCGAATTCAAAATGAGACGGCAGCTATCCAGCCCTCTCTACTCTCTCACCTGGTCTTGCTTGTTGCTCCACCAGGACGATGGGTTCTTAGGGGTCTCCTGACCCTCCGGAGACAGGATGATTCGGCGCACAGCTCCGCTCATCACATCCAAGTGCAAGACAGCATTGCTCTGGAACAGCAAACAAAAACACAAACTTTCATTAGGAACTTTCCTAAGAGAAGTAAACTGCTGAGAAACAATGGAAACAAAAGAAGGGAAGAGAGATTTAAAACATGACATACGTTGCATTTGTCTTATTTTGTAAAAAATAAATTAAGTTAATAAATGAAATATATCTAAAACACATTTGCTGATCACTAAAATTCATTTTTCAAAACAAACTATGGATATGAAAATATTCCAGAATACATAAAATACAACAGAACATATTACATGTTTTCCTCAACTGTAAAGTGAACAGCTTCGTGGTCTGGCGACTGCGTAATATGGCTTGAAGTTAGATGAACCCATCTGTCCGCACCATGGAGGGTTAGATCCATATCTTACCCTAAAATGTGATTATGAACAGCTGTCTTTAACATAGATAAATACAGTCAGTCCTGCACGTTAAACCCTTCCTACATATAGACCACCTGTTTCCACAGACCATGGTTTAATGTAAAATGAAAGGCAGAGATAAGCAGTGACCTTTAAGACCCTTCATATAATTACAGTAACATGTTTGTTGTGTATAGGGTTCATGAATGGTGAGCGACAATAGCAATTGTGGTGCCACAAGAGATTTCCCTCACAGCACAAGTCAATCCTGGTCTAAGCACCACCTGCTGCTCAATCAGAGACTGAATCATTTTGGCTATTGTCCACTTGGGACTGGGGTGAGAGCACTGAAATGTTTTCTCTGAGGACCAGAGGTGGATCCAGGCATCTAGACGTGAATGGTACTAGAAGCTCAAAAATGAATTCCCTGTGCCATGTATTGCCTTAATGGTAGGTGAAGTAATGCCAGGCTATGAACACATTGGCCCCTGAAGAAGACTATGCCTTTCTACTGCCACACAGACACATAGCAAGTTGAAAATTGTGTTAAAACGGACGGCAAAAGCCTTCCGTGGAAATGACATTGGTCTGGGCAAATAATTCCTGCTGCATCTGGAATAGAAACTGTCCTAAAAGAGAAAGAGGGCTGATCACCACAGTTATTCTTGTTCTAAGCCAACGCTATAATCTTCAACTACCACAGATGAAATTTGAGGCCTGCCTGTTTTTGGCTTAAAGATATAGTGAAACCTGCATTAAGCTACTCTTCAAGTTATTATTTATCTACCAAATGTTAAGTTTACTTTTACAAGAAATGTGAAACAGCCCACCCCTTTTGCTGGTAATGGCTTCCTTATGCCCTGAATGATAGATGGTGCACGCTGTCTGTGTTTATTAATAGAAAGTTTGCGTCACTCTTGAATAAACCCTGGGTAGTTTTGACAAGTCTTTCGGGATGAGAGCCTCTGCATTCCGGTTCTGTTTGTTTGTACTTGACTGGGAGAAGGGCAACCCTTGGATGACCTCGTCCTGATGTCTGGAATTCCATGCCTTGGACAGATGTAATAAGTCAATTTACTTTTTTTTTCTTTTCTTTTCTTAAAGTGGTATTTTTAGAAACTGTAAAGTTTCATTTTCCTAAACACTGCGGTCTTATCTAATTTGTAGCAGCTGGTATTCCGACAGCTCTTTCAACTTTATTTTATTTTTCAGTGCCTTATTAGGCAAAGTGCAAAGTGATATGAAACAGATACTGTAAATGTCTTCTTTTCTTCATATTAGCGTTTGTAAGCTAAATATTGCCAATGTCAACTTTGCTTCAAAGTGGAGGATAATGCCACTGCTTTGTTACTCAAGCAGTGAAACAACTGTGCTAAAGGAAAAGAGAGAATCTGCCAAGTGGAATAAAAGTGTAAAAACTATTGTCTTTAATATTACACAAATGTAAGAAGCCATTGACCCACTTCTATTGACCCACTGATCTGTCACCATCTCCCTCTTTATCAATCAATCAATCAATAAATCATAGTGGACCACCATCACAAAGCTCTTCTATTTCCCAATTTAACATCTGGAGTTTGCTAAACCCAAGACACTTTACACAGCTTACACAGCAGTAATCCTAACTTTAACCTTAACAGATATTACATGAATACATGGAGAATTTCAGGTCAGCTGAGATCAGAATGGAAGGCAGAAAGCAGTTTACTGTATACAGGATACTGGCAAGCTGTGATAACATAGGACAGGTCATGATGAGAAGGAAAGAACTAAAGTAGCTATTTCCCATATTAATTCTGTTCACAAAGGTTTGTTATTAGCTTGGCTGTTATAAATTCAAAACACCCATTTAGTTTTCATACCTGCTCCTCATGCAACACAACTTGGCCCTGAAGGGGGCTCCCAAGAGCCGCCACTGTTACGAACGGTTGCCAGACACCACTGATAGTCCTGGGGAAGACATCATATAGGTCCATACACTGCACAGTGTCTCCGCTCACATGCATAGCGTACAAGGAGACTGGGTTGCAGGTAGCCACATAAATAGTGTCTGTTCAAAGAAAATACAATGGGTTGGTTGATCTACTGAAAATTAATTTATACACATCACAATTGCCATTTTAGTTGTTTTTTATTTGTCATTTCACTGTTTCCCTTACTATCAATGGAGACTGTTATCATTCTGAGTCGTCCTGGGTTCTGTTGCTCTAATGCTGAGGTATTATAAGCTCAAAGCCAGGTTACAGCAGATTTACATGTAAATAAAATTATAATTACTCACTGTTAGAGCAGCATATCAGAATGATAGAAAGCACCACCCAAAGTGATGGAAATGGAAAAAAGCAACTCAATGACAATGGAAGCTACTTACATAGGGAACAAAATGGAATGACGCAGAATGAACGCCTGGTTTCACATAAGATCAAGCCAGTAAAGAACTGCCGCAGTGTAATCGTGAGGGACCCTGGCGCTGGTTCTCGAGGGCCGGTTTACCTGTGGCTGTGGTTACGTCACAGACAATATTCACTTCGTTCATGGGGATCTGCCAGTGTGCCTGCTCTTCAGTGAAGCTCAGGGCTCGTGCCTCGTGTCGTTCCAATGGGTATCCCTGGACTCTTAAAAACATGGGACCCTGTTGGAGAAACAAAGAAATAGGAGAAAAACAAGTTCACTAAAACATAACACACCAGCGGCAATGTCAAATAATTAAATGTTTTCACATTTTACACATAAGATGTAATACGTGACATGTTTATGTTCATTAACAGGAACATTAAAAACACAGAAGTCAGGATAGAGCAGTTAGCAGAACTTGTAAATAAAGTGCAGGCAATGCAGTACAACCTTGACATCTGTCTGGCGAGTCTCAGTGGGGCACAGCAGTTTGCGGCGTGGGTTTCCCGACTGGTTTGTCGTCCAATAGCCAGTGAGTCTGCACTCGGGCAACGGCAACCTGCCAAACAGTCACATCTTCACAAATTCACCAAATCACATCTGTCTGTCCAGAATTTAAATCAGCTTATATGTTGCTGAAGTTATGTACTGCAGCTAATTGCTTGGCTTCCTCTTCCAGTAATCACTGAGTCTTACAGTACAGTACACATGAAGCGTTGTAGTAATTGAGTTGTACTACCTTATCGAGTGTGACACTTGAAGCATTAACCCCTTTTACCCTGGATCCTCCAGTGGTTGTGGAGGGAGTTATATCCAGGATATAGCTCTATATGAAGTTCTAACACAATCTTTATTAAAGGGGACCAATCAGATTGGTTTTGTATTGCAAGGCTGCTACACTGTTGTAAAATTCCCCTAAATTAACACAGCATTACACGCTTTACAGTAAACTCAGTTAGTTATAGGTGGATGCATCACTTTATGACAGCTCTCTATAAATGCTTACATAAACTCTGCTTGACGTATCTTAATAGCACTGTGTGATGGGGTGCTAGCTCGCCCCTATAAATTTGTGTTTGTTATTGTTGTTATTTTTACTGTTTTCATTATGTTTTTTGTGATTCTTGTTTTGGTTTGGATCAGCAGGAAGGGGGTTAAGTTCCTCCCTGTGAAAATACATGTGAGAATGTGGCTGGAGCCTTAAGTGCTTAATTGTTAATTATTAGTTAATTGGGCTCCAGCCACAGAGTATAAAGGGCAGGTGAAACCCTTTGTGTAGAGGTGTTTTTTTCTGTTTGGGAGTGCTGGGTTTTGGGGAGTTTTGTGTTTGGAAGGAGGGAGTGTTTTGTTTGAAAAGCCTTGGAACCTGACCATTTATTTTGTAAGTTGTCACGTGTATTATTTGTATTTGAACCTTTTTGTTGGCCCTTGTGCCTATTTATTTGATTATTTTTTGTTTAATAAAGATCATTATTTTGCCCCTTTCACTGTCTCTGAGCCTCAAACCTCTATCATCCTGCCACACACTGCTTCAAATGTTTAGCAGATATTGCTGTTTGTCAGAAAGACAGTAACTAAAACTGGCTCTGATCCTGTTCAAACTTGGAGGTGGAGTGAGTTACTCGATCGGATGTACTCCTGGTGAAATACCTTAGGTCAACATCCAACATTCTATCATTTAAAAGTAAACTGCAGGAGTACTACAATGATTGGTATAAACGTGCTTGATAAAACTGATGGGTAACAGTTTAACAGTTTATGAGACAGGGTCTGTTTTCTTTGTTGTGCTGGATGTTATTTGTAATTGTAGCTGGATGGAAGCTGGGCATGAACCTGTAACGCTGCGCACCGCCAGTGAGCGTCTTAACCACAGTGCAAAAGAGCCGGGCTCATCTGCATTCGTGGTTTTAGAGTTTTTAACCTCATCTCATCACGCAGACAGAATCCGTAGCAGCAGGGTATCACACAACACTGCCTGTTAGCGATACGTAATCGTATTATAATGTGAACTCTGTTGCCCTGGGAACTCAGTGATACTTTGGTCTTAATCTATTATACTAGTATCTTATGTCATTTTCAGTCTGACACACTGCAGCTATATAATTCGTTTTCCGTTACTAGATTTTCTGTAACTTGGTGCTCAGAGTTAAGTGCATCACTAAAACATGATAAAAACAGCTAAAACAGTCTGAGGGCAGCTATTTTAAGATCTAACACAATCTACTGCAAGATCTAACAAAATCTACTGGGTTCATCAGTAAAACAGGTCCTCAAGACTGACCAAGCCCTCTCTTTTAAGCTGCTCTCCAGAGATGCACAGCAAAGTGGAGAGTTGTTTCATCCTCTGTTTATTCATGGTCAGCACACAGCTCCTTGGAATAAATGTGAATCTGTTTTCAAAAAGCAATTCAAACTGTTTGTCCCTAGCGCTTTACACCCAAAAGGGGACTCGTTTTCGGAGCTAAGCTTGTTACCTGTGCTTTAAAGAAAGCAATGTTGCATATACTGGATTTCTATGTACTGTAAATAATGACTCAAATCAAATCCTTTCAATTACAAAAAAAAAAAAGAAGAGATGTCAAAAGACCAAAAGACTGTCGTCAGTATGGATAAGCCATTAGAAGCATTTTCTCAAAACAAAAGGGGAAATTTGTTAGATTTAACTTCCAATATTTGCTCCAGGCATCAACACTTCCCATGGATTCACTCTATCCTCCTAATAGCAGGATTTTAGGGCTTTCTGTACAGAGCTGCCAGTCTACCACACAGACCCTCTGCATTGTACTGGCCAGCAGCAGGGAGCTTACTTTCCTCAGCAAGTGCCTGCTGCCTTCCATGATCTATAACAGTATTTGTATATTAAATTAGTTTCACTCTCCATATGCTATTTATAAACAAGCATTCTGTATATTCAACCCCTCTCTGGCACAGCATTTCTGATTTCTCAGCAGTCTGCCAGCTCTGCTGTGATTTGCTTTGTGCCTCTTTCAGGACAGAAGTAAGTCTACAGTATCTTTGCCCAACTACTGTGTAACTGGACTTGCTATAAATAGAAAATCAAATTGTGTGTTTTGTTAAGTGTAAAATGCTTATACTGTGAGATTTTAAATGTGTGGTTTGTGTGAAATAAACCCCTTTTGTTTAGCTAGGAAAATACTTGTTTCTTCCCCTGCTATTAAGATAAAGTGAATGTGCCAACATTCCTGCATATCCCAAAATGGCCATATTTCAATTGAATGGCCTGCCAAATTTCATGGTCATAAAGAAAAACACAAGACTAAAGAAACAAATATTTTCCTTTATTTAAAAAATTTACAGTATATGCAAAGTTAATACACCTCTAAACATGAAAGGGGCTCCATCCTTTCCATTAAAAATACAATACAGGTGAAAACAAATTGAACTGCTCATCTGGGGTTTGTATGTCACAGCTGTAGAAGTACAGTTAAAAGGTGAACTAGCTAAACTACATTGTTTCAGTTGGTTATTACTGTGCAATTTGTTCAATTTGTGGACAGTGTCTCATGGTAGTATTGTGATTTTTTTATCGAGTGCATCAGAAGGCAAATGCATTAAATGAAATATATATATTCAATAGAGCAAAAATGAAAACTGTACACCTGTGTACTGGTAATAAAATCATTTAAGAATATCTAAAGAAAACAGGGCTGCAAAGTAATCAAGAAACATAAGTGATGGCAAACTAAAACCTTTCATTTAAAAAAAACGATACAAAAAAACACCTTTCAAGACTTTAAGATCTTGGTTCATTTTGTTTACAGGTCTTGGCCCACTTGACTAGCCTCTCCCTCCCCATGTGTTGCTATCCTGGTGACGCCAGAGAGACCAGTATGAGGAAGGGTTTCATTTAGCTAAAATACCGAATTAATCTCAGTCAAACAGCAGAGGCCCCCAGGACAGAGCAGTGTGGGTTTACAAAAAGGAAGTGCATGCATAGGTACTTGCCCTGTATACCAGCTACTGCTACACACCCCCTAGACTGATGAAGTAACAATGACAAATGTTAATCAAGCTTCAATCTTTAACGTAACCGCCAAGGATACTGTCCATTTCAAGTTCAAATTAAAACGTGTAAATTCTGATAAATATTATTTACTTGCCCCAATTTAAACAGAATCAGTCAAGAACCACCTTTCCCAGTTTATGGCATATTGTGTGTTTAAAGATATGCATTGTACCACACCATTATTTCAAAAGGCTTGGATTAAAAAAAAAGCAATTGGTCCCCCATTTCTAACCAATTTGAATCCCTAATTTGAAAATTGCTTTACTGCTGCAACCCACTTAGAAGGTCCTCCATTCCCACTATCAAACCAATCATGGCTCTCCCTTCCCACTATCAAGCCAATCACCTCTTTTCACCTGCGTTAAGCTAACTATCCCAAAGCCATTTTGCTCCCTAACTCATGGAAGCGCATGCGGGTCCCGAGCCAAGATCAACTCGGCACAAACCAATGAGCTCCTGCCTGCATGACTCACCCTGCAATCCACGCGGTTGAGCTTTTACTAGGTGAGCCCCCCCCGCGCCCCCCGCTATCAATCCTTTTGAAACAATAGCACTGTATCTGACATGATGTTTAAACACATACAATACACCAGAGATGGCGAAGGAATAAGCCCCATGTGAAGTGTGTAAGGTAACTTGTAATGGAATTAGCAGCAGTGTGTACAGTATGTAAATGATAACTGTTAGTGTCAAAGTGTCCAATAGCCTTACTCCTTGGCCAGATGCACACTGGTTGGCTTGGCCCCGATAGGGATTCCGTGTTTGTGCAGGGCGCTGGTGAGAATCTCACGCATTTCCTTGTTGTAGGAATCAAAGTCAAACACATTCCGCACCACGTTTGCAAGCCCTTCGTCTGGAAATGTCTATAAAAAAAAGAAGATACAGGCCTATTAGTTTGTGGGTGTGTAGTTTGTACCTGATGCAGCAAGCAACCCTGACAACATTTTTTTTATTATTTCTTTGAAACGAAAGCCCCAGTGTCCAGTTTCAGTTTCTTTACTTTGTATTGAGGATTCATACATAAAGATATGACCTGCCGATTTTCTAGCCCAGCACTGGAGAGGATTTGTCCTGCAATTGCACGAATTGCATGATTTGTAAAGTCCCACTTCCACACTTATTTTGCCCATCATCTAAGCAAGGATGTTTGGGAGTTCAAACATCAATCAAGTCTGTGTGCAAGGATGGGTTTTAAATAAAAACAGATGGGTGCTTTAAGCAATCAGAAAAAAAAGTTCTAGGTCTATAAAAGTGCAGTATTTCTTACAATGTTTTACATAGTACACAATTCACCCATATTTAGTTGTGTTGTTTTAAAATATATATTTTTTGTTTTTTCATGAAACAAAATGGTGAGACATTTCATTCAGTTTCTTGATATTTTCGTCTCTGATATATTCCCATTCGGAGGACTTGTTGCCCACACCTTTAAAATGACTGTTGTTACCAGTGGCCTAATAGTAAGACATAGTGGTGATTTGTGTAATGTAGTTCCAGGTACTGCTGGAGTAGAACAGATTATATATTTTACGTTGTTAACGTTAACGTTAAACTGAATCTTTAACAACAGGAGCTCCGAAATGTGAGGTGGAGACCTGCGCAACCCTGGTAAAATTAGGATAACTATGAAGTGTTAAACTGTGGAGATGCAGGGTGTGAAATTCAGGGAGGTGAAGAGGAGACCAGCGTTCATTTCTAGGATGTCACTGTATTTACAACGGAGCTGCAGTCACTGTCAACACACCAAACACTCCGCTATAGCTTTCTGTTTACTTTTTTAATTAAAGCACATTGATACTGCTTGTTTAAAACACACAAATTAGGCTTTTTCTTTATACTAGCGGGAGGTCTGGTAAATAATGACCTGAAATGCTTCATCTTGATTTGCTGATGCTGTGTCCAATGTTTGATTAGATTTATAATACCTTATTTCTTAGATTAAAACATGACCTACTTTAAAAATTGAGACCATATGACTAATTTTGTTAAAGGAGGTCGCTTATATTAATTGACAAGTTCTATGATATTCTTAGATGACCTATAAAATCTGCCTGTATATGTTTTACCATCTCCAATTCCATAACGCTGCTCATCTTCCCTTCTCTTCATGCTAGAACAGTGGATAACGCTTAATGTTTCATTCGAGCCATTTCTCTTTAATGTTAAAAATCAACTGCTGTGTTTCCCCCAGGCAGCCCTATAAGATGGTAGACAAACAGAACCCATAACGACACGGCCCTTGTTTGTTACAATCAGCTGGAGCATCCACTGCATTCTAGTGGTTGCCAAGGTAACTTCTTATCCCCCTCACAGGTATGTAATCCTGTTCGAAGGTGATAAGAGTGGAGGCAGGTGTACGTAGGACATACATTACATCTGGAAACCCACTTCTCCAACTGTGAGGACCCTTGCTAGAAATACTATTAGGCATACACAGGCACTGTTAAGAGCATCTGATTCTGGGGATGTATGGGAGTGTCTGTCTGTCTGTACATTTGTCCATCTGTTTTACACATAACTGGAAAACTACTTAGTAAATTCATACTAACAATGAATTTGATTACCTAATGGCACATACCACTTATCCAGTGTTCATTAAGCTATTCACTGGTATTTCTTAATCTACACATTTCTGTACAAACTGTTAATTTATGCCATGATCATCCCCTTTTTCATCATGGTGATTACTCTGATTTTTAATTTATAGATGTGTCAGGAAATGCATGCTGAGGAAATAATAAGAATAAAAAATAACAATAAAAGGTCGTCCAAAGCCTAAATTGGACCTTCTTCAACAGGGAGGACCAAAATAAAAATTGCCTTTTTAATTGCTTGTAGAACGAAAAAACAAAATGGTTGCCTGCGAGTATTCGCGGTTTGGTTTTTCAACTTCATCTTCCCAGTGGATTTCTGTGGGCTACAGTGATATAAAAAATATTTTTCATTCTACAAATGACATCACTCAATGTTCATCAATCAAGTAAGTCCACAATGTTTTAATTATAGTCTGTTGCTTGCCTTATGTATGACATTTCTTATTAAATTACGAAGTATCTTTTGAAACGTGCAATGTTTTACTGCCGATAATAAATAAATAATAATATATACACCATTTTGTCAAGACTGACATCCACTGTCCTTGGAAATAAACCCTAGAAATCAATTATCTCTCATTGACCGCTAAAACAGATGAATACAGAGCTAGACAAGCTATATTAGTACATTAGGTTCTTGTCTATTGATCTGTTGCTGGGCTGGTTCTTCCCCTGTCTAATTGCTGTTTAATGTTTTGACTCCAGGATACTGCTGTGCACAATCAATAATGAAGTTTGGTTTCAGCAGCTCAGTGCCTGTGACCTTTTATGTCTGTCTTGATTTCACGCTACCAAGCTATGCGCTAAAACAGCTTATCCTTTTAACCAAATACAATGTATTAACCTAGATTACTAAATCTAGGGCCACAGTAATGATCATTTTAACATCATGTAATCAAAGAAACTACAAAATGATATCACACAAGTATACCCAAAGCCAAAACAGTAGTACAGCATTTCATGTTAGATTTTGAAATGTCACTTTTTTTTTTGTCAGTTTTTCGTTAAGTATATGGAAAACTACAAAACGGTATGCAATTCAATATGTTAACATAACATTATTCAACAGGTTTCATTCGATTTGGCCATAGTTGTACATAAACATATACTTATTAAACCGCTTACCAAAGACTCTGTTACTCTTGGCCCTGAACAGCCAGGCACAGAAAGAACATGACATCTTAGAATTGGCACTGAGATCTGAAGTCCTGTCTTGTATTTCACGAAACCCAAGTTCAATTTCAGCTTTAATGAGTTCTCTAATGAATTCAACACTATCACACCGCTCCATCTCTGAGCATCTACTGCTGTCTGGCTATGAAGCAGCTCAATAGAACCGCAGCAATGAGCTTTCACTGGGATTACACCAGGGGCAACATCAATGCTCTCGGCACACCGCAAAAAGAAAACTATTTTTATTACAGTATTAAAATAGACACCTATACTTTTACCATGCAATGCCAGGGGTATATTTTAAAGATAGAATGATAAAGATAGGTTGCATTTCTGGAGTGTTAGAACATGGTTAGATTATTGTCTAATTGTAATTTAAAAAATAGATAAAAATAAAAAAAAATAACAAATGTGCCAGAAATACCATTTTACTCCCACTGTGCAGTCAGACCAGAGGCAAGCTGCATAAAGTGCAGTATTCAAGATCTTCAGCTGCCTGGACTCCCTGCCTGACCGCGCAAATGCTTAGGACAGAGGACCCCCAATAATTTAGGGGGGGGGGGGGGGGGGGGTTACTGAAGTAATTAAATAGGGAGTGATGAAAACTGACCTGATTTTATTATTAACAATCTATATCAAAGTGCACAGCTTCATATTCAGAAAGACTGCAGCGGTATAATGCTTGGGATTTTACTGCTTTTGTTTATGGATTCAGAAAAAGCCCTTCCTACCTGCAGGTGTCTGACGATATTCACAACCTCTCTGGTTGAGTATGGGTATGTAATGGTGCCCTGATCTGCCATCGCCCTCAGCTCTCCAAACGCTGCTACTAGTTTTTGAAGCACTGGCTCTGGGACATCTGGGCCATACTGCTTTAGCATGGCAAGTTCTGACTGTGGCTTGGGATTGTCAACTGCATGGCAGCTGAATATGTCACCTAGAGGAGGTAAAGACACAACATTTCAATGTAAAACGTATACATGGTTTTCTAGTTTTTATCTACTTCTCAGTAGCAGATACAGTCAAAAAGAAAAAGCTTTTATGATCCTATTCAAAAATACACAATTGTAAGAATATGTTTTTCAGCTGACACAGAAAGGGATTTTAGGAGGAAATATGGTAAGCCATGGAGGTTGCAGGTACAAAATAAGAAATCCAATTTTCAGCAACTAGTCAGTCAGCAGTGATACCTGCTATGGTTTCGTGTTCAGCAGCTGCCTGGCAGTCTAGTCTCAATCCCTGAAAGGTCATACCTCTAAAAAAAATATATATATATATAAAAATTCAACATACTGTACCTAATGCTCCAAAGAAATCATTCCCCAGGAAAGGAAAGCCAGGTCTGTTTGCCAGCACAAGCATTCGGAAGTCAGGGTGGATCACAATAGCATTCGGCCTGCCTCTGGCAAAGGCTGGATCTGCAACAACAACCCTTCCATTCTCAAAAGGCAGATTTTAAAACAAGGACTGCTGCATGTTAGGAGAGAGGCTTCCATGGAAGAACAGCTGGACAACATGGGTCTCAAACATACAAATAATATCAAATACAAAAAACATCAATCATGTGGCCTAATCTATTCTTCTAGACTGTATACTTTAAATATGTATTGTATTAAACATTTAAACATTCATATTTCAGAAGACATTTATATATTTTATTCTATCCACTGGAAACTTAATTGAGAATGGACAGATTATTCTTAACATATTTCATAAACCTTTTTTTTTATTTCTGTATTGCGTTCTACGGTGTATATTTTGTGGATTTTGCAAAACTACCTCTAGAACTCGCTCCAGTCTAAGTGAGTAAATTGGGTAATAATCAAACAGAATGATTAAATCGTATAGCGCTGAAGGAAGGCGAGACTGATTACTGCAGTTTTCTTACCTGCAACAATTCTCCTTCCGTCGGCAAGAATCATTTCTCCGCTCTCTACCAAAGTCTTTAAAATGCAGGTGACGTTGGTTGGGGCTTTGTCAGCTTCATCTATAACCAGGATGTGTCCCATCTTCACTGCTTTCACCTGGGACAAGAGGGTTAAGAAACTGCTATTCTATACCAAGATGACCTTTCCAAAAATCGAATCTCAAGCACATTACTGACCGTCTTCTAACAAATGGCTGTAATTAAAAGTGCAGTGCCCCCCAATGATATGGAAATAGATCAACAAGCTAACACACCCCCCTTGAAATGTGCACAAGCTGCTCCTGCGTTTGAAGCCTTCATCCCACTCTGTCACTTTGCAAATTAAAAACGTACGTTCCTGCAGCATCACAAGGTTGCAAGGGTCACATCATATGTAAGTAAGAAAAAAAAAAAATCAACTTACACAAGTTGGGTCTCATTTATGATACTGCAAAACTGTTTGTCACGGACCATGCACCTTTAAGTGGTATGTGACTTTAATACTGTATCTAATTATACTGCTCTCTCCCCTCCTAATCACAGACTGACATAAAAGAGGGTTTTTTTTAGATGTTATCATAAAAACTTTATAATTCTCTTTCCCAAAGTAACTGAGGACCTCAGCAAATCACAAGTTTTCAGAAATTAAATAAAAACCTGCCTTAAAAGGGAAATTAATCAATGGTTTGTACCTCATTTTGTAATATAGGGCACCTATAATTGAACGAGCCCATTATAATCATCAGGTGACCTATAAATCAATTAACCATTAACTAAGTATATGTACTAGGAAGTTATAGATTATTATACATTTTAAATCATTTACATACATTTCTGTGTTTTTTTTAAAATTATATATATATTATATATATATATATATACATACAGTACTGTGCAAAAGTTTTAGGCAGGTGTGAAAAAATGCTGTAAAGTAAGAATGCTTTCAAAAATAGACATGTTAATAGATTATATTTATCAATTAACTAAATGCAAAGTGAGTGAACAGAAGAAAAATCTAAATCAAATCCATATTTGGTGTGACCACCCTTTGCCTTCAAAACAGCATCAATTCTTCTAGGTACACTTGCACAAAGTCAGGGATTTTGTAGGCATATAGTCAGGTGTATGATTAAACAATTATACCAAACAGGTGCTAATGATCATCAATTCAATATGTAGGTTGAAACACAATCATTAACTGAAACAGAAACAGCTGTGTAGGAGGAATAAAACTGAGTGAGGAACAGCCAAACTCAACTAACAAGGTGAGGTTGCAGAAGACAGTTTACTGTCAAAAGTCATACACCATGGCAAGACTGAGCACAGCAACAAGACACAAGGTATTTATACAGCATTAGCAAGGTCTCTCCCAGGCAGAAATTTCAAGGCAGACAGGGGTTTCCAGATGTGCTGTCCAAGCTCTTTTGAAGAAGCACAAAGAAACGGGCAACGTTGAGGACCGTAGACGCAGTGGTCGGCCAAGGAAACTTACTGCAGCAGATGAAAGACACATCATGCTTACTTCCCTTCGCAATCGGAAGATGTCCAGCAGTGCCATCAGCTCAGAATTGGCAGAAAACAGTGGGACCCTGGTACACCCATCTACTGTCTGGAGAAGTCTGGTCAGAAGTGGCCTTCATGGAAGACTTGCGGCCAAAAAGCCATACCTCCGACAAGGCCAAGCGACTCAACTATGCACGAAAACACAGGAACTGGGGTGCAGAAAAATGGCAGCAGGTGCTCTGGACTGATGAGTCAAAATTTGAAATATTTGGCTGTAGCAGAAGGCAGTTTGTTCACCGAAGGGCTGGAGAGCGGTACACGAATGAGTGTCTGCAGGCAACAGTGAAGCATGGTGGAGGTTCCTTGCAAGTTTGGGGCTGCATTTCTGCAAATGGAGTTGAGGATTTGGTCAGAATTAATGGTCTCCTCAATGCTGAGAAGTACAGGCAGATACTTATCCATCATGCAATACCATCAGGGAGGCATCTGATTGGCCCCAAATTTATTCTGCAGCATGACAACGACCCCAAACATACAGTGAAAGTCATTAAGAACTATCTTCAGCGTAAAGAAGAACAAGGAGTCCTGGAAGTGATGGTATGGCCCCCACAGAGCCCTGATCTCAACATCATCGAGTCTGTCTGGGATTACATGAAGAGAGAGAAGCAACTGAGGCTGCCTAAATCCACAGAAGAACTGTGGTTAGTTCTCCAAGATGTTTGGGCCAACCTACCTGCCGAGTTCCTTCAAAAACTGTGTGCAAGTGTACCTAGAAGAATTGATGCTGTTTTGAAGGCAAAGGGTGGTCACACCAAATATTGATTTGATGTAGATTTTTCTTCTGTTCACTCACTTTGCATTTTGTTAATTGATAAATATAAACTATTAACATGTCTATTTTTGAAAGCATTCTTACTTTACAGCATTTTTTCACACCTGCCTAAAACTTTTGCACAGTACTGTATATATAGAAATCACTAGTCACTCATTTATTGAGGGACACCTGCCTGGTATTTTGACAGGTACAGACGTGCTCAAATTTGTTGGTACCCTTACAGCTCATTGAAATAATGCTTCATTCCTCCTGAAAAGTGATGAAATTAAAAGCTATTTTATCATGTATACTTGCATGCCTTTGGTATGTCATAGAATAAAGCAAAGAAGCTGTGAAAAGAGATGAATTATTTCTTATTCTACAAAGATATTCTAAAATGGCCTGGACACATTTGTTGGTACCCCTTAGAAAAGATAATAAATAATTGGATTATAGTGATATTTCAAACTAATTAGTTTCTTTAATTAGTATCACACATGTCTCCAATCTTGTAATCAGTCATTCAGCCTATTTAAATGGAGAAAAGTAGTCACTGCGCTGTTTGGTATCATTGTGTGCACCACACTGAACATGGACCAGAGAAAGCAAAGGAGAGAGTTGTCTGAGGAGATCAGAAAGAAAATAATAGACAAGCATGATAAAGGTAAAGGCTACAAGACCATCTCCAAGCAGCTTGATGTTCCTGTGACAACAGTTGCATGATTTCCATTACACGAGAGTAGATGTTAAAACTTCATGCTGATTTGAACTCGGCTCTCGCCAAGATAAGCACCAACTAAGACGTAGCTTTACAGTAAACTAATGTGATCCATATGCGTCTCCATCCATTTACGTTTCCTTCCATATGATGATGTAGATATCCTTCTGTCTGGTGTTAATGGCTGAAGTGTAATGCTGGCTCCAGGGATCAGCTTATTTTGCCTCCCTGGCGCATCAGCACACACAACGGCTGCGATGCTGGCTCCAGGGATCAACCAAAGTGCGGCCTCCCCAGCGCATCAGCATGACAACCGTCTGGATTGAGCTAAGTAGGGTACATCTCTGGGGTTTTCAAGTGGGCACCTTCCATCCTCAGTGTTTCGTCGACTAGCCCACGACACCTCAAGAGGGCTCGACGGTGATTCTGGCGTCCCAGCATCACCCCCCTCCGTCCCCCACTCAACTCAGCCCAGCTTACTTACCTGTCCCCAGCCAGAATCTTTCCGTCTCAACCACAGCCAGTTGCTGCTCCTCTCTGCTGCTTCAGATAAGTTCTTCACTGTGCGACGCAACTCTTGGCCACTGAATCCGACGTCTCTGAGAAACCGGGTTGTAGAATGTGCCACAAATCCTCGACAACCCACTTCCACTGGGTAAACCCGAACTCTCCATCCTCGCTGTTCCGCTTCAGTGGCTAGTTGAGCATACCGCAGTTTCTTCCTCTCATACGCCTCATCTACAGCGTCCTCCCATGGCACTGTTAACTCTACCAGGTGAACAAGGCGTGCTGATCCAGACCACAAGACAATATCTGGTCGAAGGTTAGTGGTGGCAATCTCAGGTGGAAAAATAAGCCGTTGACCAACATCTGCCAGCATATTCCAGTCTCTAGCAGCTTCCAGTTGTCCTGGGCGAGGATTGGTTTTAACACCTTTTCTTGGTGGTTGCTCTCCTGGGCGGAGGAATGTTGTCTTTTGTGTGTAATGTTTTGATGGAACAGGTGGCAACTTATTGGTCATGTTACGCTTGTCTTCCAATGCTAAGGCCAAACATCGCAGCACCTGGTCATGGCGCCAAGTAAACCGTCCTTGGCTAAGAGCCACCTTACATCCTGTCAAAATGTGCCTTAATGTTGCAGGTGATGAACACAAAGGACATGAGGGATCCTCTCCTACCCAGAGGTTTAGGTTCTGTGGTGATGGGAGAACATCATATGTTGACCTGATGAGGAAACTGATCCTGCTCTGTTCCATTGACCATAGGTCTTGCCAGCCAATCTTGCGTTGTTCCACACTCTCCCATCTCATCCATTCTCCCTGTTTGGCCTGGGAAATGGCCTTTATACACCTCATCCTCTCCTCCTGCTTTTGCACCTCGTTGACTACCAGCTTCCTTCTTTGAGCTGGGGCCGCCTTGTGCCATGTAGGAGGAGTTGAACTGAAACCAAGACCCCCTCTTCCATGCTGAACTTGCCCCATGATATCACCAATTCGAAGGGCAGCCTTTGCATCTTCCACAGCTTTCTTTGCCGCCCACTTTCTTCCAGTTTTCAACACAGGTGCTGCCTCCCTTACGCATTTATCGCGTGACTCTACTAATGTCATTTCCAGTCTGACCTTGGCGCACTTAAACTCCTCGGTTAGAGCAGAGACTGGTAGCTGCAGTATTCCTTTACCATAAAGTCCCACTCTGCTGAGGCAGCGTGGAACTCCCAACCATTTCCTGATGTATGAACTGATTAAAGCTTCCAGCTTCTCTACTGTTGTCAAAGAAACCTCGTACACAGTCAGTGGCCACAGCAACCTCGGCAGTAGACCAAACTGAAAGCACCAGAGTTTTAGTTTACCTGGTAGAGCGCAGCTGTCTATGCTCTTCAACCCTTCCACTGCTTGTTGTCTAACTTCTCCCACACGAACTGTGTCCTTTAGATCCCCGTCGTACCATCTCCCAAGACTCTTCACTGGCTTCTCAGACACTGTTGGTATTGCCTCACCATTAATGAAGAATGTTTTATCTACTACTTTGCCTTTAATTATAGAGATGCTCCTTGATTTAGTGGGCTTGAATTGCATTCGTGCCCATTCAATGTTATTGGTTAACTTGCCCAATAATCGATTAGTGCAGGCTACTGTTGTAGTCATGGTTGTCATGTCATCCATGTATGCTCGAATTGGTGGTAGTCGCATTCCAGAAGCCAAGCGCTCTCCTCCTACTACCCATTTTGATGCCCTAATGATTACTTCCATTGCCATGGTAAAAGCCAGTGGAGAAATGGTGCATCCTGCCATTATTCCAACCTCTAGGCATTGCCATGTAGTGCTGAATTCTGAAGTTGAAAAACTGAATTGCAAATCTCCAAAATAGGCTTTCACTAAATTTGTTATTGTCATCGGTACACTGAAAAAATCAAATGCTGCCCAAAGTAGTTCATGTGGCACTGAACCATATGCATTAGCCAAATCCAGGAATGTCACATGGAGCTCCTTCCTCTCCTTTTTAGCTGATTGAATTTGTTGCCAGATCACATTGATGTGTTCTAAGCAACCTGGGAAACCTGGAATGCCCGCTTTTTGTATTGAAGTGTCAATGAAGCAGTTCTTTAATAGGTAAGCTGACAATCTCTGAGCAATAATGCTGAAGAAAATCTTGCCTTCTACGTTTAATAGGGAAATGGGACGAAACTGACTGATGCTTGTAGAATCTTTTTCTTTAGGTATAAAGACTCCACCTGCTCGGCGCCATGCTCTTGGTACAACCTGTTTTTCCCATGCCACTTTCATCAATTTCCACAGAATTCGTAGAACTCCTGAAGCACTCTTGTACACTCTGTACGGAACTCCATTAGGCCCTGGAGATGATGAAGCCCTTGCTTTTTTCACAGCTTGCTCTATTTCTTTCCACTTAGGTGCACAGTCCTCCATTTGGTATTCTGGTGGATTGATAGGTGGGATGTCTGACGGAATTGACATAGGCTCCTGCCTTTTTGAATCTGTATGTGTTTCCTCCAAATATCTCTCCAGCTCAACCTTAGATGCTTTTAGTGTGCCATTCTTCTCACTGGTGAATAACTTCTTTACAAATTTGAATGGGTCTTTATAAAAGTTAGTTCTCGCACGCTCCTTCTTTTTGTAGCGTTTCCGTAGGCGCTCAGCTCTGCGCAATGTTGCAAGCTTATCTTTTATGACCCTTTGTAAGAGATTGAGTCCCTCCTTCTGACTTTGTTCTGCTCTTCTCCATTGGTTCCTCAGCTGTCTCCTTTCTCTAACTAAGCGTTCAATCTCCTGCTGCCGTCTAGACTTTCCAGGAATAGTTTGTACTTTTTCCTTCCTTTTTTCAACTCCAAACCTCTCACTTCCATATGCGTAGATGATGTCCCCAAATTTATCCAGCTTCTTTTCAACTGTTCCACTTAATCTTTCCAATGCAACGCAGAGATCTGTGTTTACTGTGTCCCATGCAGTTTTCTCACAAGCTCTTGGCCATTTAACTCCAGGCTTGTGCCCGTTGAGGTTCTTTTCTCTCTTATGCTGGTTTGTCTGACCGGGTTCACAAGGATCATTAGGTTCATCACTAACTGTGTCCATGCAAGTCCTCCTCACATCTATGACAGGGGTGCTGATATCCTGCGAACTGTGGTTTGCTTCCTGTCGCTGGATTTCATTCGACTGACTTGACTGACTTCGTAAGAAGTACTGATCAATGCGAGGCCCTTGTCCCTTCTCCCTCAAGCATTTCATTCTCCCTTGATGAATCTTCAAACCCCTGACCGTTGTCGCCTTGCTCCAGCCGCAGACACAAACCTGGAGTTCCATGTCTTTGTTAACTGCAGATCTTGAACTAGTCTTTTGTGAAGTACTCTCCATACTCATATCCGTTTCCGTTCCCAAGTCGTTAACCGTGTTGTCCAACGTTGAGTCATCTTCCGCCCCCGCTCTCGCAGACTCTAGGGGTATTTTTCTCTTTAATTTCTTAGAAGCCTTGGGCGGGTGTCTCCAGCATCCTGTAAACACAGAGCTGGATACTGCCGACAAGGGTAGCTAACCCTTACCAGCCCCAATGGGGTCTCTTTCCTCCTGTCAGCTGTCTCTCCAGGCTGTCACAAGGTCTTTCCCTTGTTGCCAGCTGCACTATTCACAGCAGTCACTGGACGTATCCAGATCTTCATGATTTCCATTACACGAGAGTAGATGTTAAAACTTCATGCTGATTTGAACTCGGCTCTCGCCAAGATAAGCACCAACTAAGACGTAGCTTTACAGTAAACTAATGTGATCCATATGCGTCTCCATCCATTTACGTTTCCTTCCATATGATGATGTAGATATCCTTCTGTCTGGTGTTAATGGCTGAAGTGTAATGCTGGCTCCAGGGATCAGCTTATTTTGCCTCCCTGGCGCATCAGCACACACAACGGCTGCGATGCTGGCTCCAGGGATCAACCAAAGTGCGGCCTCCCCAGCGCATCAGCATGACAACCGTCTGGATTGAGCTAAGTAGGGTACATCTCTGGGGTTTTCAAGTGGGCACCTTCCATCCTCAGTGTTTCGTCGACTAGCCCACGACACCTCAAGAGGGCTCGACGGTGATTCTGGCGTCCCAGCATCACCCCCCTCCGTCCCCCACTCAACTCAGCCCAGCTTACTTACCTGTCCCCAGCCAGAATCTTTCCGTCTCAACCACAGCCAGTTGCTGCTCCTCTCTGCTGCTTCAGATAAGTTCTTCACTGTGCGACGCAACTCTTGGCCACTGAATCCGACGTCTCTGAGAAACCGGGTTGTAGAATGTGCCACAAATCCTCGACAACCCACTTCCACTGGGTAAACCCGAACTCTCCATCCTCGCTGTTCCGCTTCAGTGGCTAGTTGAGCATACCGCAGTTTCTTCCTCTCATACGCCTCATCTACAGCGTCCTCCCATGGCACTGTTAACTCTACCAGGTGAACAAGGCGTGCTGATCCAGACCACAAGACAATATCTGGTCGAAGGTTAGTGGTGGCAATCTCAGGTGGAAAAATAAGCCGTTGACCAACATCTGCCAGCATATTCCAGTCTCTAGCAGCTTCCAGTTGTCCTGGGCGAGGATTGGTTTTAACACCTTTTCTTGGTGGTTGCTCTCCTGGGCGGAGGAATGTTGTCTTTTGTGTGTAATGTTTTGATGGAACAGGTGGCAACTTATTGGTCATGTTACGCTTGTCTTCCAATGCTAAGGCCAAACATCGCAGCACCTGGTCATGGCGCCAAGTAAACCGTCCTTGGCTAAGAGCCACCTTACATCCTGTCAAAATGTGCCTTAATGTTGCAGGTGATGAACACAAAGGACATGAGGGATCCTCTCCTACCCAGAGGTTTAGGTTCTGTGGTGATGGGAGAACATCATATGTTGACCTGATGAGGAAACTGATCCTGCTCTGTTCCATTGACCATAGGTCTTGCCAGCCAATCTTGCGTTGTTCCACACTCTCCCATCTCATCCATTCTCCCTGTTTGGCCTGGGAAATGGCCTTTATACACCTCATCCTCTCCTCCTGCTTTTGCACCTCGTTGACTACCAGCTTCCTTCTTTGAGCTGGGGCCGCCTTGTGCCATGTAGGAGGAGTTGAACTGAAACCAAGACCCCCTCTTCCATGCTGAACTTGCCCCATGATATCACCAATTCGAAGGGCAGCCTTTGCATCTTCCACAGCTTTCTTTGCCGCCCACTTTCTTCCAGTTTTCAACACAGGTGCTGCCTCCCTTACGCATTTATCGCGTGACTCTACTAATGTCATTTCCAGTCTGACCTTGGCGCACTTAAACTCCTCGGTTAGAGCAGAGACTGGTAGCTGCAGTATTCCTTTACCATAAAGTATATTATTAAGAAGTTTAAGGTCCATGGAACTGTAGCCAACCTCCCTGGGCGCGGCCGCAAGAGGAAAATCGACCCCAGAGTGAACAGAAGGATAGTGCGAATGGTAGAAAATGAACCAAGGATAACTGCCAAAGAGATACAAGCTGAACTCCAAGGTGAAGGTACGTCAGTTTCTGATCGCACCATCCGTCGCTTTTTGCACGAAAGTGGGCTCCATGGAAGAAGACCCAGGAGGACTCCACTTTTGAAAGAAAAACATAAAAAAGCAAGACTGGAATTTGCTAAAATGCATACTGACAAGCCACAATCCTTCTGGGAGAATGTCCTTTGGACAGATGAGTCAAAACTGGAGCTTTTTGGCAAGTCACATCAGCTCTATGTTCACAGACGAAAAAATGAAGCTTTCAAAGAAAAGAACACCATACCTACAGTGAAACATGGAGGAGGCTCGGTTATGTTTTGGGGCTGCTTTGCTGCGCCTGGCACAGGGTGCCTTGAATCTGTGCAGGGCACAATGAAATCTCAAGACTATCAAGGCATTCTGGAGCGAAACGTACTGCCCAGTGTCAGAAAGCTCTGTCTCAGTCGCAGGTCATGGGTCCTCCAACAGGATAATGACCCAAAACACACAGCTAAAAGCACCCAAGAATGGATAAGAACAAAACATTGGACTATTCTGAAGTGCCCTTCTATGAGTCCTGATCTGAATCCTATCGAACATCTATGGAAAGAGCTGAAACTTGCAGTCTGGAGAAGGCACCCATCAAACCTGAGACAGCTGGAGCAGTTTGCTCAGGAAGAGTGGGCCAAACTACCTGTTAACAGGTGCAGAAGTCTCATTGAGAGCTACAGAAAACGTTTGATTGCAGTGATTGCCTCTAAAGGTTGTGCAACAAAATATTAGGTTAGCGGTCCCATCATTTTTGTCCATGCCATTTTCATTTGTTTTCTTATTTACAATATTATGTTGAATAAAAAATCAAAAGCAAAGTCTGATTTCTATTAAATATGGAATAAACAATGGTGGATGCCAATTACTTTTGTCAGTTTCAAGTTATTTCAGAGAAAATTGTGCATTCTTCGTTTTTTGTGGAGGGGTACCAACAAATTTGAGCACGTCTGTAGGTATATAAACCAGGTGAAATGTTTGTTAGGCTGTCTGCATTAAGGCTAAGGCCTGGAGAAGAGACTTGTGTGGTCAGACCTGGAAAGGTACTGTGTTGTACACTGATGCGTTTGAGTGACTGGTAAACGGCTTAGCCATCCAGTTTATTTGTTTAAGAACTTGGGAAAAGTTTAGTTAGTACTCGTGTTTTTAAAGATAACTTAAACACATCTTAAAGATTTCCTTGTGTAGCTTTCAAGCACATCAATATCAGAAGAAGTTTCAAAACCACATCCCCTAATAACGTAACAATCTGGCTACTTAGTCAAGAGTCAAGCAGGGAGCCAGCATTTCAAATGACTAGGCTGTGAGAAAAAGACCAAAGAAAAAATAATAATAAAAGCTTCCAGTATCCAGGCTCACTGAACATGCATCGTGACTAAATTCAAACTGACCAGTGGTGAATCTTCATAGATGATAATACCATCCCGAACGGAGGGCTGCAGAGTGAGGGTCTGCACTGTGGTGTCTCTGCAAGTCAAAGAAATGTTTTATACTTACTAATTCACAATGATAGTTGTGATGTGGAATAGGGAATCCACCCACACTGTGCACCTGCAGATTATTTTCAGCTTTCTATAATATAAGGTCAGTATGCAACTACATATCTAATACCCCATGGTATACTGGTATAAGCTGCAATGATGTCACTGACAGAGCCATTTGATAAATCCTATACTAAATCATTTCTTTCTATACCATTTTCAGGAAAGCGTTTTTTTATTGGACATGTTATGTATAAATATTTTTTCAGGGATTCGGTGCGATCCGTCACAAATGAACCCCTGCTTATAGTTTTACAAACCTTTAGGAAGACAGAGTGAAGTAGTGGCCATCAGGTTTCAATGGAGGAAACATGTTTTAGCTTGTGCCCCTACAGCTAAAACTAACATACTGTATTAGACTGGAATGTAGTAAAGAGACACCAAGGGATGGTATTATTATGTACAACTAAGAAGTCTGTGGGACACTGCAGCTTTAATCTGCCCCATAGGAACACAGCTGCATTCATTTCAAATCCATCTGTATACTGCAGAGCTGTGATATCTGACTGTGTATCGTTCTGTTCACAGCCAGTTGAAATTGTAGCTCACTCGTGTGCCTGTCCCCAGTGTAAATGTAAAATTGCCAGTTACAGTTTGTGATTCCTTGGTGATACTGTACCACACAGCAAACAAGGAGGCAATAATAAATCAACAATTAAAAAAAAAAAAAAAGTTTTTACAAAACTGGAGTAAACTAGGCGAATCCACAACAAGAAGATTAACCGGCAAATTAAGTCAGCCCTATCATATTTCTCAAAGACACCTTGGAGACGCAATACTGACATTCCAACTTTTACAAATGTGGCAAGATACGGATCTATGGGAAATGAAACAGAAGCTGGATTGCATATCGGGTGGAGCAAAGCAGCGGAGAGCAGCAATGCAGTCCTGTGCTGACCACAGAGAATGGGTTTGAGGAGTAAAACATGTTCCCTTAAACATCTCTTGGAAGTCTGAACCCTGTTTTACCCACGGTGGAATACATAACACTGCTGTGTGTACGGACAACCATGTTACACACAATCTACTGTACACTTTACTTCTTCAGAGCCTGACAAAATACTTTCTAGATTTAAATAGTGTTTCAAACCGTGACTGGGAAAATACCAAGAATAAGTGAATACAAATGTACTTTCACAGAATGCAAAGTTCATAGTCAATAACATTTTAATCTGAAATATTACAAGTTTTTCAGTACAAAAAAAAGAGCCCTAGCCCTTTTAGGCGCATGTCCTCATAAAAACATATGTGTATGTAAATTGTTTCCTGGAGTGTCTTTATGCAGCCATTCCTTATATTTTGAAGTAGTCCATTGAAGGGCAATTAGGACATTTCCATTCCTCTCAGTCTCCTGCTGCCGCTTCTATTACTTTCGTTGATTTTCTGTCGCGGCTGAAGCGAGAGCCATGGCTGCATAGGCCTTGATTGTCATCTGCCCTTTAATGAATTAATCAAAAGACTTTCTGCATTAGACAAGATTTTTTTGCATTAGCGTGGGATGAACGTTTCCCAGTGATTTCTGTGCTGGATCAAGGAATATACTTAATGCCTCCCTAGTGATATACAGTGTATTGCAATCTGTTCAACCCTCTGATTTGTTGTGAATGTAAAAATGTCTTCCAGTCAGCAATGTAAGAATCCACTACCGTTTAGATCAACTGAATAGAACCTGTTTTTTTTTATGCAATAACAAGACTTCATTTTGAAGCACAGGTATGTGTTGACATTTTTTTTTACTAGATTTTGTACATGTTTAGTATCCAAGTACAATGTAATATTTATTTGTGTAGTTTAGATTTGTGCTTGTGAAATTTTAAAGACATAAATTCAATTCAATAAAGAATTGTTGAAATAATAATAATAAACACATTTCTTTTCGCCCTTTCCGCCTTCTGTTAAAGCAGCAATGATGAGGCTAACAAAGGGTTCATTCATTCATTCACTATGGTTGACTGACATCAATGGAGATCAACATCCACATCCTTTTTAAACACGAATCTGGGTACCGATTTTAATACTAATATTATTGGTGTAAATTACCTGTCCTGTTTCACAAAGACATTTAATGCAAAGTGACCCATTAAAAATACACAAGGAACAGTGTTCCAATAAGGAATACGTGTTTGAAACCTTCCACGATCACTTTGGCCTATATAACATTGAGATGCTATTAATAACCCCCCTTGGATGTTTAGAGTAGCTTTTACGAAATATGACCCCCATCTCCACCTCCCATGAGGGGTGTCCCAATTTGCCATGAACAAAAATAATTTTGCTTAACCTTGGAAAGGGAAGATCATTTCAAATGAATGCAGCTTCAAGTCACACAAACCAGTTCTGAATACAAAGCAGTGGGACACGTGATAGCCAGGCAGGCTTGTCACACCTAAACATACCTGTGAAGTTGCAGGTACTCCCTCGGCCTGTTCATGAGCTGTAGAAATCTGTCAACTATCTTGTTCTTCCCAACGCCCTGCAGGGGGAATGAATCAACAGCTTTTAAAAAAAGATTAAAGGCAAATATAAATGAAATTCCTGGAAGTTGAGCTTTAATGTATGAATCATGAACAGCAGTTTTGGTGCTCGGACCAAAATCAAAAAAAAAAAAAAAAAAGACAACATCCAATTCTCTTGATACATGGAATGAGGAGGTTCTGCTGATCCTGCAGACAAGGAATGACTTTCACCCTGCCAGGCAACCCTCAGTAATGGGTTTTCATAATCCAGCAAATCAAATCATAGCAGAACCTTGCCCCCTGGATTCAATGTAAAATGAGATTATTATGTAAATCCGACTCAAACTGCAATCGTTATTTGTGCTTTAAAAAGAAACTTCTTAGAAGAAACAGTAACAAACACAAGCTATGCTAATGCAACTCATATTTCACATTTTTTAAGGTGTCATTTTGGGGATGTTATATCCAGTAAGTTATTACAGGGAGCATGACATTTTGTGTTTTCCGTAACCACTTGCCAAAGCATAGAAATTATTATACAGCTGCTGTTGTTTCCAAAAGTGAATCTAGGTTTGTTTAAAATTTCAGAAACCTCAGGTTTCTGTGGTGCATGTATATGGCCATCAAAGGGAAATATTAACAGCACATCGTGGCTGTTATGTAGGTCAGATGACTATCCTGGTCTATCTCATGCACAAAATGTATCTATAATGTGTCCATAACACAGGACTCAGAACCTCACCTGGTTTCCAACCAGCAGCAGGTGCTCCCCCAGCAGGAAGTCCTTTAGCATGTCCTCCATCACCATCATGTGCTACAGGAAACAGAAATTACTGGAGTAAAAGTACAGTAAAAACAGTATTTCCTAAAGTCACTGATGAGTGCAACTTATGTACAGGTACTGATTACATAAAGTAAAGCTGCATGAACCAGTTACTCGATTAAGTCAGATCAAGCTCTCCACAGGTGACGGTCATTGGTGCTGATCGTGCTAATTCACCATGCCAAGTGAAACAAGTAAAGAAACAGACGTTTGGGTTTGTGTGGATTGCTGTTCTCCATAGAGTAATAAAATAATCATAAATTTAAAATAATCATCAATGTGTTTAATGCAATCTCAGAAATATAACCAGTAGAATCAATATAGAGTTTTACTACATTTCACAGAGAGCTTAAAAAGATTAACTGAAGCAGGTATTTTATTGTAATCTTTCTCCTGTAAAAGCTCATATGGTTATGAACATTTGGGTGGGGGGATTTATTACAGAAGCAATCACATCTATTGTATGGAGCCAAGCTTGTCTTCTCATTAAAATGTCTCAAAATGTAATCCTGATTTTACACTTGGACAGTAATTTCATTCCACTTCATCAGATCTATTAAAAGAAGTCGCATGTTTGCCTCTGTTGAAGATACAAAAGGGGTTGCAGTTTACGATATGTGGCATAAACCCAATTCAGTCAAAGCCTGGAGCCCTTTACACATTTGCACTCAATCAGTCTGCTTCTCCCTATTTACTGTACCTAGAGAAAACAGGCCACCTGAAAGTAGGGCAAGCAAAGACTTCTTGCAGGTCCACAGGGACACAAAAGTCTAATGGTTGATTTATTGCAATCTTCCTTGACGCAGAGATAACTTATTAGGTAAGCATTGAGTCATACAGCCTGCCACTTTATTTCCTTTTATTTCTTGAGAACTGGCAGAAATACAATTTTAATACATGTATTTATCTTTCGTTTAGTGATGCTTGAGCAATTCTCCACATGTCTACCACCGCTTGTAGTGTGTAAGATGCACCCATAATGCATACTCAAGTGTGTTTGGTGTGTGTGTGTGTGTCTGTGCATCTGTGCGTGCGTATGCATGCGTGCGTGTGTGTGTGTGTGTGCGCGTGTGTGAGTGCATGCGTGCCTGTGTCTATGCGTGCGTGCGTGTCTGTCTGTGTGTGCATATGCATGCGTGTGCGTGTGTCTGTGCGTGCGTGTGTGCATGCGTGCATGTTTCTATGCGTGCATGTGTGTCTGTGCGTGCGTGTATCTGTGCATGTGTGTCTGTGTGTGTGTGTGTGTGTGTGTGTGTGTGTATGTGTGTGTGTGTGTGTGTGTGTGTGTGTGTGTGTGAGGGGTTGTAAATGTGGCAGGTATTCTGGTTACCTGAAGATATCTGCTCACTGCTGGGTTTTAAGAACTTGGTTTGAATATTTTAAAAAACAAATTATACACAGCAACTAAAACAGAAATGGGTGTCTGGAGAAATGCTGGATTCCTGACACCCATTTCCTGACACACTTTTTGTGCAAGAAGTGATTTCAGGAAGTCCTCAGCTCTAGATTGTTTAAGTAATGCCCAGCAGAAAAGCTTATATTTTTCTTCGAACAGCGTATTTGCTGTTCACCAGTTCAAGGCTCTTAAATAGCAAGCAGCACAATGGCTTCAATGCCCTTATCGTGTTGTGATGTTGCAGATGGAGGGGATAAAGAAAGGTTAAAAAAAAGCAAAATGAATGCTAGTTTTTAAATGACAAGCCATAGAATACAAAGGATATTATTAATAGCAGCCATGGCAGCGGCAACAAAGGAGACCTTTACATGGAGCCCACCTGCATTTTATTCAGCATGATACAAATCACAAATGCTAATGTGCCATCAGAACTCATTTATTCAGGCGGCACTTGGGTGGTATAACCCATTTATGATTCAATTTTGATTAGGAGCTTGCAGTTAAGATGCTTATCGTTTCAATTGAAATATTTCAATCAGAGGGGGAATCCAAATCCCTAAATGACTTTGAATACCTGTATACAAAACCACACTGCACTGCTTTGGACGACTGACCCAAAGGATTTGTTCAATCTCTGTTCTGAAAGAAAGCCTAAGCAGCTTGATGTCAAACCAATTGCACTCAGCAACGAAACTCTGCAACAAGATGAAAATGATTCTATGGCTGTGATTTCATTTCCACACCTTACTAACGACTTCAAAAGCATTCCTGGCTATCCAGATCAGAACTGAAGGAGCATAAGAAACAGGTAATGCCTCCACTATGAAATAGAAAGATGATCATAGAATTACCTGAGCATTTTCATAAAATAGGATGTCAGGAACTTTCATCTTCTCATCTGGATTATAGACAGGAACAGAGACCTTTCCAATCTTCAGTGTTCCATCTTTTATTTCACCTAGAAAATACATTTTTACAACGTCACCAGTGTTGACAAAGAAAAGGCTAGCCATAATACAGGACAACAGCTCTAACTTTCTTATCTTGACTTTATATTGCTCTACAAAAGGAACAATAACCTGCAAATAAAATGCATGGACTCTGAGCCACAAATAAAAGTAAAATAGCACAAAAGGCATTATGACCTTGTGCAGAGTTGAAATATAAGTAATTAAATGGGCAAATGCTTGTGGTTGGACCAAAGTTTGCTAGCGAGGAAATGGCTGTTAACAACACAATTTGTTGACTTGAAACTCAAAAGTTGCTACATTTGCCTCTCTGCCCTGTTGCTATTTGTCAGTAGGCACATTAGGCACAAAATAACCACGTGTAAATGCTTTTTGAATTTGGAGATGCTTTGCAAGTAAAGTCAGACAAAAGTTAAATAAGTTAAAAAGCTGGTCGATATAGTTTATTATTGTATCAAATGAACTGTAGTTCGGGAGCAGATATCCAGTTCAGACAGATGTACAGTACAGTATGCAGATCAGACTGGCAAAGCAATAAAATAGTGGGACATAATAACTGAGACACAAGAGACTAGTGTGCCCTTTTGAGGTGTGGGATAGCAAGGGTTAGTAGGCAGGTATGCTTGGAGGAAGGTCTTGGGACAGGCTTCTGATATGGGCATGGTAAGTGTGATCTCAGTAAGGATCAAGTAATTTCTTTTCGGCATCCATTGACAAGCTTCATCTGTGGCTTCCAGTGAAATCTGTAATACAGCACTGAGGTTGCCAATAACCACCTGTCAACTGACAGATATCTACAAGGCTATTTTCTTCATATCACATTACAATTATCAGAACAGCTGTTTTGGAGACAACAAATTCATAAGGCTACTTCATTTGGAAACCAGAATGCAAAACAAATATTAATAATCTGCCAAGAAACAACATTCTAGGGGCTCCCGAGTGGCGCATCCAGTAAAAGCACTCGCTAGAGTGCAGGATGCGCTCTATAGCCTGGACGTCGCCGGTTCGAGTCCAGGCTATTCCACAGCCAACCGTGGATGGGAGCTCCCAGGGGGCGGCGCTCAATTGGTCGAGTGTCGTCCGGGGAGGGAGGGTTAGGTCGGCCAGGGTGTCCTCGGCTCACCGCGCACCAGCGACCCCTGTAGTCTGGCCGGGCGCCTGCGGCCTTGCCTGTACGCTGCCCAGAGCTGCGTTGTCCTCCGACGCTGTAGCTCTGAGGCGGCTGCAAAGTGAGTCTGCAGAGTGTAAAGAAGCGGGCGGCTGACGGCACACGCTTCGGAGGACAGCGTGTGTTCATCTTCGCCCCTCCCGAGTCAGCGCAGGGGTGGTAGCGGTGAGCTGAGCCTAAAAATAATTGGGCATTTCAAATTGGGGAGAAAATAATAAAAACTAATTGGCAACGACTAAAATTTAAAAAACAAAACAAAAAAAAAAAACATTCTAGCCTACTATGAGGTTTCAAATAAACACAACAGAAGAGACTCACAACTTGTATCCTTTTCTTCCTGATTTGACACAACAGAGCTGTCCTCAATTCCAGAATCCAGTAAGTTCTTTTGCAAAGCAGATCTCGCTAGGTTAGGCAAAAACCTGCAAACAGATAAAGAAAAAGGTGCTGTTAGTTAGCTATCAAAACAAGTATGTCCAGTGGCGCTGGAACGATTTCTATAGTGAGAGTGCTGAAAGCCATTGAACAAAACTGTAACCCCTGTATATGATGGAAGCCATGCAAAGCCAGGGGTGCTGCCAAACCCCCAGCACCCCTCATTCCAGCATCCCTTTAAATGGTTGTAAATGAAAAAACTACAGCTTTCAGCATGATGAGAAAGCTGATGACCATAATTAGCAGTGTGGAGTAGTGGTTAGGGCTCTGGACTCTTGACCGGAGGGTTGTGGGTTCAATCCCCAGTGGGGGACACTGCTGTTGTACCCTTGAGCAAGGTACTTTACCTAGATTGCTCCAATAAAAACCCAACTGTATAAATGGGTAATTGTATGTAAAAATAATGTGATATCTGTATAATGTGAAATAATGTGATATCTTGTAACAATTGTAAGTCGCCCTGGATAAGGGCGTCTGCTAAGAAATTAATAATAATAATAATAATAATAATAATAATAATAATGATTAATATCACCAGTATGTACATAGTTCAGAAAAGGGTTCTCTCGTCTGACAAACCTCACAAAAAGAGCCAGACATTATATACCTGGACTTCCAAAAAGCCTGTGACAGTGCTGCATGAAAGACTAATCCTAAAGCTGCAATCCGCGGGAGTACAATGAAGTACATGCAAGTGGACACGTAACTGGTTAAACAGAAGAAGCAGTACTTGTAAGAGAGGAAACCTCTAGCTGGGGTCATGTATTCAGTGGGGTGCTGCTGGGCTCCTTGCTTGGACCCCTGCGGTTTCTTATCAACAACTTAATAAATGAACAAGCTTGTCAAATTTGCAACCAACACAAAGCTTAGTGGAGTAGCCGACATGTTTTCTAACTTCTTCAGTGCAAAAATGTGACATATAGATGGACGGATGTACAGACAGAAAGACAAATACTCCCCACGATCTGATAGTCCTTTATAGTGAATAGAAGTGTGTGACAAGTAGGACAATGGAATTATGTTGTTAACAACAACCAATTTAATACCAGAACTAACATGCTTATGGCCACTACAAACAACAGTGCACAAGTCCTAAACAGAGTCAATGAGACTGCACACTACAAACAACAGTGCACAAGTCCTAGAGTCAATGAGACTGCACACTACAAACAACACTGCATAAGTCCTAAACAGAGTCAATGAGACTGCACACTACAAACACTGCATAAGTCCTAAACAGAGTCAATGAGACTGCACACTACAAACAACACTGCACAAGTCCTAGAGTCAATGAGACTGCACACTACAAACAACACTGCACAAGTCCTAGAGTCAATGAGCGCAGGTTCAACCACAGGTGCATTGTGCATTGATCAGTTTCATTATTTTGTCAGCCTCCCTACTGAACTACAGTTTAATCATCAGTTTGCTTTTTTTTTTTACCTCCAAAAGGCTAGCACTACCATACTGTATCTCCAAGAGGCATTAGCAGAGCCAAAACAAAAGCAAAAGCACTTCCTATATAGAAAGAAAAACTTCTGTGGACACATTTCTACCTCAGTGTTTAAAAATACATTCCTCCAATTCTGTCAGTGCAAATGCATTTATTACACATACAGCTATTGCCAAAAGTTTTGCATCACCTAGAATTTTACGATTGAGACATAATTAAAACATAAAAAATATATTTAGATATTTTATTCAACATCATGTAATCCAAAAAACTACAAAATGTATTGCAAGTCTCTTACTTATCTATCCAGTATGCACTTCATCAGAGAAAGCTTGGAACTGTATCCTTCAGTATACTGCCATACTCTTTTTCAGATTGTTTTTGATTATGAGCAAGCATCCTGTTTGATTACACCTCTTCCACTGGCTCTTGAAAAGCAGTTTTTAATCAGGGCTGTAATTGGATATGACTTTTAAGGCAGTGCTTACAGCCAGTACTGATACAGCAGCTAACACATTAAATGGTGTGATTGGAAATACCTGGAGAGGCAGGCTTTGTTTACAGAGTGAGAAATGCTTTCCTCTGGGTACTGTGAAAGACGCCGACAGATCCTCAATAACTGTCTTGTGGACAAAGAAGATGCCAATGACTGGGCCTGTCAAAAATAAAATAAAATTAACACGTTACCTCCACTTTAAAACAGCACATATATTTACAACTGAGGCCTTACAATGTTTCACTAATATAAGACAAAATGAAGATAACCTCCTCATACATGATGTGTAAGTGGCTTCTAACGGCAAAGAACCAACATGTCAAATAAAAAGAGTGGGTTCAGCAAAATCTCATTAAAAAGCTACAGAATGGCACTCACTGTTGGGTCATTTGTCTTCCGAAGTTTGTGGGTTAAATGCAGTAACTGTTCAACGGCATCCTTTGGAACATTTGGAGTCTGTAAAGAAGCAAGCATACTTTTACATGAATATATACGTTCATCAGGTTTCAGAAATGTATGAACAGAACTGGTCATATCCAAACACACTCTCCTGTCAGTGTTGTCAATACCAAGCAGTGTGACAGATTGCACAGCAGTCTAAGCCATTTTGGGATCCACATTAGTCACCCTTGAGCTTGATGAGAAATCTCCTAAAAGCTCAGGTGTATTTCACTCATAGTAAATCCTGAAATGCTGAAAGAAAATGCAGTCACCTGGCCAGGGATTAAGCTTATGGTCTTAGCATAGAGATGAGTCAACGCTCTAAAAACACTGATAAAGTAAAAGGTATAAGCATCAGGCAGACCACTGAAAATAAGCTCCAGGTGACCAAATAACAAAAATAAACAGGGTGAGGTCAGTTTGCTAATTTGTGCTACTGCCAGTAACCTGTTCTGTGCTTAATGATGGAATAAACAGAATATTATATTTTCTATTGAACAACAATTATCTTGGAATTTTTTCCCCCTCATTTGTGAGTAGAACATATATAACACATTTTAGGGCACACTGTACATCTATTTGCAGATTTTTACACTGGAACCCGACTGAAAATATTTCCTTCACACGAGCACGGAGTTATTAATATATATATTTATATCCTCTCTCTCTCTTTTCCCCCCTCTCTCTCTCTTGCTCTCTCTCTCCCCCTCTCTCTCTCGCTCTCTCTCTCTTTCTCTTGCTCTCTCTCTCGCTCTTTCTCTTTCGCTCTTTCCCTCTCGCTTTCTCTCGCTCTCTCTCTCTCTCTCTCTCTCTCTCGCTCTCTCTCACTCTCGCTCTCTCTCATAACATATTGTACAGGATATATTTGAGGTATTTTCTAATTTCTGATAAACCAGGAACAGTGTGAGTTGGTTCTGATGTATAGACAGTGCTCACCATTGCTCTGATGACCTGGGTTTCTTCAGTCACTGTGAGTGGCTTGACGTTATGGAACAGGAACATGGTGAGTAGCTCTGGTCCAAGCCACTGCTGAGTGCTGCTGCCTGCAACCGGGGGCTCCGCCAAGGCGATGATTCGAAAAGAAGGGTGGACTGGGAAAATCGATCTGAAAAAGAGGCCCACTCATATCTCAAAACCACAGAATGAATGACCATTCCAACCGAGACCCACTGATATCTCAAAACCACAGAATGAATGACCATTCCAACCAAGGCCCACTGATATCTCTAAACCACATTATGAATGACCATTCCAACTGAGGCCCACTGGTATCTCAAAACCACAGAATGAATGACCATTCCAACCGAGACCCACTGATATCTCAAAACCACAGAATAAATGACCATTCCAACCGAGACCCACTGATGACTTTTATATCAGGGATCAAGTGTTCACACCGATGTGTCTTTTCTTATCTTGCCAAGTGAAATCTGACCACACAATTACTTATTATTTTGCATCCCATTAAAACTAAATCATGTGAAAATCTTTGCTTCTGTTGTGTGAATTATATGGATAATAGCATTAATAAATTATTGTTACAAAAGTACACTTCAGAAATAATGCATGCTGCTAAGCCATGTAAGACCTGCACCACTGTAAGACACAATTCCTGTTGACGTTACCATGTTTACTGCACAGTAAAACCTTGATTATCTTGGTAACCTGTATTCCTGTGCTCTTCTCCCCCATTGTGACAGAACATATGCTAACCAGCCCTCTCACTGGTATTTACAGTGCAGTCATGCACTGCATGTTGTGTATTTTAAGGTAGAGGGTTTGCTTTATATCTTATTTAGGAGCTTTCTTGAGTAGGAAAGTCTTATGAATAATGATCTTACAAACAACCCCTAGTCCTAATGAATTTGGATAATAAAGGTTTTACTGCATGCAGTTATTTACAGTACAGGGTCATCAAAACTGCTGACACATTTGGATGGGTAACTGCTATTTAATGGGAGGCTAGCTAACCACTAAACTAAAACTGTTTGAGCACGATAAATATTTGCAGTACGTATATAAACGGACTGCTAATAATACACCACCCTTATTTTGATTGGCAGGCGTACTAAGCCATGGTTAAACCTCAACAAGGCAACCGTTTTGTTTAAGAGAGTTTATATTTGAAGTTTCACAGTCCCATGTTTCAAACAAGAACCTCACAGCATATATCTCTGAAATAAACACTGCCAAATCCCACTTGCTTCACTGCACTTACAACAAAGAACAAGACCCCTGCTGCCAATTACATCTTGCAATAACCAATTTAATGAAGTGAGGCTGGAAAAGGTGTTATGAGACTGGGAAACTCAGAGGCATCAAAATCATCAGCTCCAGTTACAACAATCACTCCAGACTGGGCTATTTCTATGATTGTATTGGGTGTTATGATAGATTTAAATCTAGAATCACTCTGCCTTATCCATCTGTTAAAATATAATTGGCACGTCACATTCATTTAAAATCCAATTTCTAACCTGATAGAAGGCAGCACAGTCATGCTCATTTTACTTAGGGTGCATGTTATATTCTAAGAATTAGGTACAGCTACGGCCAACAGTTTTGCATCATCTAGAATTGTAGGATAAAAAAAGTAAAACTATATGAACATAAATGTAGATCTTTTATTTAACAAAATGTTGCAAAAGTCTACCGGAAGCCATAACAGTAGTACAGTATTTCATGTCAGATTTTAAGATGTCAAATTGATCAATTTATGTCCGTTTTTCATTAAGTATATGGAAAGACTACAAAGCACTATGTAATTCAATATATTAACGTAACATTATGCAGCAGGTTTCATTCGACTTTCTGAAGTAAAATGAGTTAATTCCATAGGGGGATGCAAAACTTTTGGCCATAGCTGTAGTCACTTAATTCTTAATAGACACAAACAGCATGATTTTCAAAAGAGGCAAAATAAGAACGAGGTCACAAAATGATTTTTAATGCCTGACTAATGTAACCACATCACTTGATTTATATTGTTAAAGTGTCAACAAGTGAATTCACGACTCATTTAATCTAAACCCTTTGAAAGCCACATACTTAGTGACCCAAGTCAGTTTTAGAAATCACTTTGCGACTCAGTTCTTATTTTGCCCCTTTTGAAAATCATGCTGAAAATGATTCTCAATTTTATAAAGCTGTCAAAGGGAGTTTCCATTCTGATATCATTTATTCGCTGTCTTCTGACCTTTGTGATTTGCTCTGGTCTGCTGAAAATGACATGCCCACTAGCTCCATTTTCTGATAAATGTTTCTAGACAGCTGCTTCTATTTTTATTAAGACAGAGCCCTGCATGTGTTCTATGCAAGTTTCCCCTGACAGTATCCATGACGCTCCACTGTCTCAGTCAGGATCTGTCAGGCTCTATTCCAAGGGTGTTCACCCTGGGAGTCATGAAGGACCAGGATCAACTCTGTCTGCTAGCAAACCTGCCCCACTATCATTTAATATGAGCAATTCTCAAAACAACTTTATTTACATTGATCTGGAAAAAAGCAGGCAGCACAGAAGGACGGCTATTATGCAAAGTGCTGCAGGGACATTAAAAAAAAAAAAAAAAATTATGTTACACCCAAACGAGTTATATCCCATGGAAGCAATAACAAGATCTCCCTCAGTTCCACTATACACTTGTAGAAGAGTATTATCGTTCTGGTTTGTTGAATCACAAGACCATGATTTATATCGTACTGTTTTTTACTCTTCTGCTGCTACAGTACATGACTCGGCAGGTAGCACATTCAACTCCATTTGAATTGGATCCAGAGATGCCCTGGCCACGCTCCCATCTCTCAACATGTACAGCATGGGGCACTGGGGCTATCCTTCAGACAGCAATTGTTGACAGCAAGCGTAGAGGTGTTAGCAACCCAGGGATGTGGTAAAGCACACCCACGAAGCATCAATGTCCCAGCAATGCAACCAGGGCTCTCTTGGTAAAAACAAGATTTATAGAGATGCGTTGAATAGTAAGAAATAGAAAAGATGTGCCAGCCCTAAACAGGTCAAACCTGTTCCTGGCAGCAATCACATAAAATGATTAACATTAAAGAATAACTTCTTATTGATCTATTCTGTGTCTTTTTCTGCCTGTGGTGTGTTTTACATTTTTTGAGCCTTAATTTGTTTTCGTAAAAAACAAATTCTAGATAATCTGTGCAGTTATGTTACAAAATAAAGATGCCATGAGCACAGAACTTGTGCAAATGCTTGCTTTTGCATAACCGCTTAGAAACATGTCATTTCCATCACTGGATTTATTTATTTATTTTATTTAATTTGTCTGAACTGTGTTAAAATAAATTTCCTGGAATCTGAATATTACAATTAATTAAATACAGAAAACATAATCAGCAATTATAACATTTGACAGCAAAGAACAATGTGTTGTCTGCAGTATGCAACTGTAAACTGTACATATATGTAAGGAGCAGCTTTTTAATTATAGTTTCACCTCAAGACCAGTCCAAAAAACATGAGAGAACTGGAAATGTAACTATGTGTGAAATAATAAACCACATTAAGCTTGTCTGAGTAATACATTCCTAATTACTAGTGTCTGACAGTCATTATAGTACTGAACTTGTGACTGAATGCAGTCATCTTAAGCTGAAAGCTTTCTTGTGTGCCTTGCAAAAGTGAAACCATTGCTAAGGGGATCAGTGGATGATAAAAGCCAAATACTTGAGAGTGGAAAATGCTCCAATTCCAATTGCAAACTGTACAACACTCTGTATGGAAGAGCAACATTGACTGTACAGTAAATACAGTCCCTGCAGTGTCTGTTTTATTTTGCTATCGCGCTAATTAAAATAATAAATGTTGGCTTAATTGCATAAAAAATGTAAATAAAAAAAAGCTTGTGACCCGAGTAACAGAGACTCATGATAGTGGGAAAAAAATCATTTGAAAGAGTTTCTACTGTATGCGTATGTATGTGCGTCAATCTCCTTTTTAAGAATCTGAAGTAAAAGTCTAACACTGGGGTGCAAGGTTGTTTTTGTCTGAACATTTATGTAAGAGGGGATTCTTACATCTGACAATGAAAGGAAGTGTTTACACAGTAAACTATAGGCAAAATCCTGTACTGACCCGTGCAGCTTGTTGGCAACTGTAAGAACAAAAATACTCTGGAAGAAGACATCATATTGAAAGTTGTCCTCTATTCATTGTCTTTGAGAAGCCAAGAGCCTCCATTAATGTGATCTGAGATGTCACAGATATTGTTAGTGTACTAGATGAATGAAAATCTTGTTCTTTTTCCCTAATCATCCTCTCTGAGCTACCTGCCTATTCTCTTAGGTCAGGATCAGCACTGCTGTTCCACCTGCGCATTCAGGCTCTTTTCTGTCACTAATGAGTCCCACATCTTCAGACACCACATTCCCAGAGATCAAGAGAATCCAACTGGAGATTTCATAAAGGACGGATGACATCCCGCTGTTCACGAAAAACTAATTCATCTATTTTTGTATTTTATCCAACCCTGTAGGCATCTGTATTTTGCCTCCCAAGAGGGTTTCTGCATGAATAAAAATAAACTGGTAATGAGATGCAGGGGAAACTAGGCAAACAACACTTCTGAGATGTGTGAGCTGCAGACTAACACTGATTAAGACAGGGACGTTTCTCAGCACTTGTGACCTCTTAGGATCTTCTAGAACGTGTCTTTCAATGTAAAATTTAAGAATGCAGAAACATCTTTAAGGACTGTATCCGGAGGTTCTTATATGACCTATTTATATATATATATATATATATATATATATATATATATATATATATATATATATATATATATATATATATATATATATATATAAACAACTGTTTCTGAATAAATGAACTGTGTACAGGAGGATTGCACGTTACCAATATGACTCATGAGTATGTCTCACATCCTCTCCACATTCATGTAACTAATCATATCACGCAGTGCCACAACACAGATTAGCCTGAATTCTTGTAACATACAGCATACTGAAAGGACTACTGTCAAACCAAGGAGAGGAAAAGTGGTCTTCAATAAAAAAGACCAATAACTTGACACACAATCTGAAAACAGAAGATTGTTCACGGCACATTCAAGGTTCATTACTTGACATTGGTCTATGATTGCAAGAAAAAAGAAAAAACTCCATGACCATTTATCGATTTTTAAACTTCCTGTTTAAGGATAGACAAATAAGCATCAAGTGAATTAACCATGGAACTCTGAAGTAAATGGAGAAAAGATGAGAATGAATAAAAATGATGTCATTTTACTGTCAGGGCTGTGAAAACAGAGTTCAATGCTGAGTAACACAATGAGCTGGTAATTATTATGAAAGAGAAAGGGTTTTCTTAGATGGCGTGAGGAAATTTGGCCTGGGATGAAGTTTTCTCAACGTAGCAGACAGAATTTCAGCAGTTGTTACACAAACCATCTGGAAGTTTAGATGATTGTCTGATGTTGATTGTACTCTAAATCGGTGCACTTGGCCAAGTCTGTCACACTCTGACAGTAAAAAATATACAAATACAAAAATGCTGGTATGAATTAAAAAGTAACAGCAGTCAACAGACATATAAGAACATTGGCCTGCCCTGCAGATCTTTCAAAATTCAGACCCATAAAACACTTATTGGAATAATTGTTATAAACTGAAAATGGTACCTCTTCTGCAGCTCCTCGTCGGACAGCTGAAGCTCCTCTTTCAAAGACTCATACCTGTCTACACGAAGCAAACGAGTGCCATCATACAGAGTCAGCTCTCGGTCGTGGATTAGTCTGCAGGGGGAAAAGTATCAAGTTAAAGAGCCACAAAGACTTTCAAGTGAATCCAGGTGCATTCAGGTATCCAAGTTACAGAAGCTGACCTCGAGAGAACTGATAGTGTGCCCAGGTTGACTCGATGGATGCCATCTAGAAGGACCAGCTTGCCCTCCTGGGCTGCAGTGACCAGGGGAGAAGGTCTCCAGGCTGTGTCTCCATTGGGAAGGGTGTACCTCTGCTGGAGCACATCCCTGGCAGTCATATCCTGTCAATAACAACCTGGTTAGCCATGAACCAAACCGGAGTTTCAAATTTTATGTTTAAATGCATAACCCATTATGCTTACATTTATTTTTAAAATGAAGAAACCAAGATGTTCCTGATGCTTGAATCATGTTGACATCAGTGACTTTAAGTTATACACTAGCAATACAATATACAGGTAGTGGAAAAAAAAATGTAAACACCAATGTAAAGTCACTTAAAAGGGCGATGGGCCACTATGGTATCCCGCTCTGTTGAGTTCTCGGCGGACCGTTTTTGATGAAATTGGCTGCTTGCGCCCCCAGGTTGAAATCTGCAGTTGCTCGCTGTTTTGCCTTGCACTTCGAATTAATGCATGGATATCACGATCCTGGAGTATGCACTTCCGCCCACTGTTGCCCTTTGCTGATGTCTTTCCCTCGGAGTTCCATGCCGACATCACCTTAGACAGCATTACTCGTGAAACATCAGCAAGTTAAGCTGTCTTGGTCACTGAAGCTACTGCCAAACGCGCCCCAACAATCACCCCTCTTTCAAAGTCACTGAGGTCTCCTCTTGCAGCCATGATAGCCATAATTATAGGCATCCAGGCCTGTCCAGCATTTTTATACATGACCCTAAGCATGCTGGAATGTGAGATGCTTAATTAACACATGAGCCACACCTGTGTGGAAGCCCTTGCTTTCAATATATTACGTGTCCATCATTTACCCAGGTGTTTCCATTTTTTTGTCCACTACCTGTATATTGCGTGGCATGAGAAAAGGTGGGGTTTAGTAATTGTAAGAAAAATCTGCAATCAACATCATTTAGAAGATGCTGAGAATGAAGAACTCCTGATGGAATGACCATGTGGTAAATCCTGAGGAGGCAGGGAGCTTGTATTCCTCTGACAATTCTTCCATTACACAGCCAATGGTATTTCCACTTAAGTACTGTGTCATCCCTATTATTAACAGCATGCATTTTCTGTAACTTTGTATTCGCTACAAATGAGCCACTAGTTTTGCATACTGGCCTGTCAAATTGCGTCTCTTTCAATAAACAGACACATCAATGTCAACAGGAGACAGTGTGGTTTTGTGATTGAGAGGTTTTGAGCCTGGAGATCTGGACCCTAACCTGCCAGTACTGGGCCTGACTGTCAAAGTTAGTTTTCATTTTCACACAGCTTTATGAGACTCAAGTTTATTGAGTGAGGTACAACGCACCCCAGGTTATGAATCACTGGTATTAGTGAATCAGAAAACAGCACTGAGTAAAGACTGGCCTCCCAAATTAAATGAATGACCTACAGAATCCTACACACTAGGAGAGGGACAAAAGCTGGTAAACTGTACCTTCACCATCTATTCCTGCTTCCCTTCTGTGTTAATTGACCAGTTATATTTTAGTTTTAGGGCAAAAGGCACAGCCAGTCGAATTTCTCCATTGTAACACTATGTTCTGTAGCTGCAAGCTGGTTTTAAAGTAAATTCCAAAGACTTGTTGTGGAGAACAATAACAGTCACTCGGAAATGAATAGCATGGGGGGATGTTTGCAGTTGGAGACTGGCTTTGGGTGACAGAGGAGCGCTGGTAGTAAGGTGCTTAGTGCTGTGAACTGACAGAGAAGAGTTTTCATCTGAAATAGACTGACTATTCTATAAACCCAGCATTTTGATTGGATATACAGAATCTGTATCCAGCACATTTTCATTTAGTTCAGCCTGTGCAAATGTCATATTTCTCATTTTCAGTTTATTGACGTGTTTCGCCTGAGAATGAATGTAACCTTTGTTTTCTGTTTGTTGGGAGTTTTTCATCATACTACTAGTCAAAGACGTCTTCACAATTTAACAGAAGTTGTCAACCATGGCTTCTGGAGCATTTCTTTCAAAACTACACATTTGAGACCAATAGTGAATATATAAGTGAACGACAGGTAAGACTTATGGAACTCCGTTACCATCAACCTCTTTGTGAGAGCAAGCAAGTAAAACATGTTCTTGTAACGGCAGTGACTTCGCCAGCAATCACATTTTCTGAATGTCATTTTAATATACATTTGTCATTTTATAAAGTTAAAGATGTTGTATTGGTATACCATTTTTTTTTTGTTTGCTGAACACATTGACATGACACAATAGCCAGACTGTTGATTATTTAAACAGCTTCAACTGATTTGGTAATTGGGCTATTTACTGTCTGATAAAGATGACATCATTGCCACAGTGTTTAACGGGCCAATATGCATTAGGACTGCTTATTCTAACTCTAAATCCAGAATGCAGGAAAAAAATAAAATAAAGAAACCTGCCAAACACCAATCATTATCATTAATATTTTACAATCCAATCCATTACTAGTAATGTCTTTTGAGTCAAAACATGTTACAAGACTAATGCGAACTATAGACCGGAATCCGGGTCTTAAGTTTACATTTAAAACCACTGAGGGAATCTTCATCTCTAAGAGACTGAGGAATAGAATTCCAGGGGTCAGGGGCATTACACCTGAGAGCCCTGACTCCAACCCACTTAAGCCAGTCATGGAACATTTGGTCCAGTGGTAAATTTAGTGCCGGATGACTCACGCAAGGAATTTCTTCCAGTAGCAAATGTCATTAGGGAACGGCAAAATGGTTAGTCCAAACAATCAAGTGATCTCGATGTATTGCAGATCTTGTGTGCCTTCTGCCAGTTCTGTTGTCAATTCAATGTTTGTCTTCTTTCTATTCCTTAAGGATATTATCTTCAAGTATTTCTCATCCTTGTTAGACAGCTTTTTGGGTCTTTTAGTCCTGGGTTTGTCAATTACAGATTATGTTTCTCTGTACTTGTTGATTATGCTTCGGATACCACACCTTGAAAATCGAGTGATACAAGCTATTTCACTCCATGTTTTTCCTTCTTTATACAAGTCAAGGTTTTTATAATAGTAGAAAACACTAGTGGAGGCTTTGAGTAAATTGTTGATGCTCATAATGCATCAGAGTAGAAAAATGCAACATCTCAAAGAAGGAGCAGGGACATACTGTAGGGGGTACTATCAGACCCCTCTCTGCTTGTTTCCAAGACGTGCACTTTACACACTACAGTGCTGCATTCCTCCAGACTGCATATGTAAATCTAATGGCCTGCATACAAAACTAAAAACTGCATACCAGGACTCGCTTCTTACTTGTTGTGTTGAATGCCCCATCAAGAGTTTATAGTATTATCAGATTAAAGCAACATGTTTTACTCTACTGTGTGTGTTTTCTATGCCTAAAACAGGCTAGGCAAAGGTCTCCAGCTGCTAAGAGACTTGTGAAGACATGTAAAGACTACATAACAATTAAAAAAGACTCTGCTGCATGTGACCGTCTCAGTGCCACTTCAAAATCATCAGCGCTATATCCTATCGTATCCTAAACAATCTACCATGCCATAAATACACTTTAATGATTTTACCTTGTGCAGTACAAAGCACATTTGTACACCAAAACTACTAAGACACAGAAAAGCCTTTTTTATTTGGGAATGAATCACGTTTGTGTGTATACATCATGTAATGTACTCTGAGCTGTACTGTATGTACTGTACTAGATAACTACATTGTTTCAAACATTCTTTTATTCCCAGAACACAATAACCCTTGAACTGCAGCAGCCACAAATAGTTACAACAGTTTCCTTTTCCTGCCGTCTCCTGAAAGAGCCTAACGGTAAAACAACAGGACACAGAAACTGCAGATTTTATAGCCGTGGATTTGCAAGCTGAAATACAATCATGTCATTTCCTTTTTCCTAGTTTCCCTCGTCTATATTCTAGTCGTATTTGCCTAACAGCTTGAGACAGACAGACATTAATCATCACCTGCTCCAGTTGTTTGATTTTTTCTAATTCTCCCAAACACTAGCAGGTTTTAAACAGGATAAGAAATGCAGAAGAACCCCTGACTGCAAAATACTTTCAATAAGACTTAAACAATCCCATATTGTATTTTTCATACCACTGATCTTTCCCCAATGCATCACTACCCCCTGTGCGCTGCTTGGGGGGCACATACAATATCCTGAGGGGTGGACTCCTACTTCAGAGAAGTATTGGAATTATAGGTTTTGATTGAATGGAATAGATGTACATTACTGCAACATTTGTCTGCTTGATTCCAGTAACGAACGGTGAGGTTCTACAGAAAAAATGTCTTCCATTAACAGGACAGCAGTGCTACAGTCCTCAAAAAGGTCTCTTCCTCCTCTTCACAAAATAATACCACAACCGCAACACATTTCAACACTGAATTTGACACGTCCACCTAACATTTGAACAGCTTTAATCCTGGCGTTTTGTTCACAGCATTTTGCCAATCAAGGATTAAATTCCTAAACCATAAAGTTAATTTAAAACTGAGCCTTTACGAAAAAGAAAAAAAAGAGAGAAAGAATTGAGAGGCTGGATTAAATCTGTTTTTGATGCTCCAAGTTCCATTTCAATTTTTGAATGGCTTTGCTTGAACAGCCACTACCACAGATATGCTCAGTATAATTGGATATGAAACAGCTTCTGGGAGGCGATTCCAGCGAGGCATCTTCAGGATTATTTAGCAGAAATCCTTTCAGACGCAAGGTTTAGATTGCAATATACATTTCTCTTTAAGCAGATTGGTTTCTTAACCTAATGCAAACATTGCCTCTAAACCTAACTCCATTTTTTTATGTGCATGGGTGGCAAAATAAAGAGAAATGGCTACACTTCAGTTGCAACATCCATTAATCAACTGCATACCTAAACCAGGGTTAACAGTTTATTACAATATGATCTTTGCACACTACTGGTGGAAAGCTCTGTATCATATTTTTATAATTAGAAGTGTTATTTACAGTTACATGTTTTTAAAACAATATATTGCAATAGCCTGTTATTGTTATTATATTAAATGAACTGTTTAATATTATTTGTATCACTTTCTTTAACACATCAGTACAGGAATCATTAAACGGAGGCGTTACTGAAATGTAGGAGCGGCTGACATGTTTTTACCTGATACAGCATTATGGGTTCGATGTTGTAGCCCAGCATCTCAGAAAACTCCTTCGCAATCACAGATTTCCCGCATCCCTGAAAGAGAGCCAGGCTGTCAGGTTGGAAGAACAAACCCCTATCCTGGCAGTATCCTGGGTTCATGATAGGAGTGGTTAAAAGTTTTAGGATTTGTACTATTTTTATTTATTGCTATGTACAGTAGAACTTGTCATATCCGATCCTGTAAGATACGATCCCCTCTATTACCCGATGGACTTCTGGCACATGTCATTGACACATGCTGGTACCAACAGAATGGTACTGATGGAAACTGATCAATGCATATTTTATTATGGGTCTAAAACAGAAAATTCAGCTCTCAAAAGGTCAGAATGGATTCAGTTGCAGTTAAAATAAATACATAAATAAAAGAAAACGAGGGATTTATATCATTACTGTACCGTAAAAAAGCTGAAACAAGATTTTTATGCCGACCGGCAAAACCAGTTTGTGTTTGTGTGCACGCTTTTTTCTTCTTGTTTCTCTCTCGGGTTAACACGCAAGGTGAGAAAAAAAAAAAAAATACCTGTTGGATTACTTTGGCATAGACTGAGAAAGCATGGCAAGTACGTTTTTTGCTATTTTGTAAATTGCCAAATAGTGTATTGCAGTGCTTTGTTTTGTTATAATTTTCACAGATTTTCTTTGTGTAGTATATGTGCAGTACCGTATTTTGGCGTTTTAGACACACTGCTGTACCTGGCATTGTTCATTTATAATGCCCCTTCATTAATAAATCAACTCCAATATAGTATAACGACTCGCTCCGAGATACGATATACTGACATACCCGAAGGACTCCTGGAACCATTCAAATCGGATATGACAGGCTCTACTGTATTGGGTTTTCCTTTCACCTGATAGAGGGGCCCATGTGGATCAAATGAAAGCCATGATTTTGTTCTTTACAACATCTCTGGATGAATATTGCACACACATAATGTTCAACAACAAGTCCAAGTACAAAGGCATATTTGCTGAAACAATAAAGCATACTGTATACAACAAACGGGACTGCTCAGAGTTGTTTTATGCTAGTTCTATACCATAAAGTGTTGCTCAATAGAACCCCATATGCTTGCTTCTTAAAAGGAATATGATTAAGTGTGTCTGAGACTGCCAACAAGCAATTATGATGGTCATTGACCAAACATTTTGCACATACCCACAAGATAGAAAACGCTAAACAGAAATTACTTTTGATGGCCATGAGATACACAGCTCCATGTCCCATGGGTGAACCAGTGGCTCACAAATGAAAGCGGCTCATCTACTTATCATAAGGTTTTGTGATGGTACAGTGCAGTAGATTGAACACGTCAGTGACACGCCTTACCTTTCCACCAATCAGACACATGTCTTTGACCATGTGTGACTGCATCATTTCTGCCAGCAGTCGGTCATGACTGGGTGTCCTAATGAAGTTCAGGCCTCCCAGGTGGGATCTTAAAGGTCTTGTTCCAGCTGGGACCTGTGTAGCATGATATCAAGCAAACACAGCCTAACAGTGAAGAGGGTGCTGTCTTGAAAATGATTTCCGTAGTTTTTTCTTATGAACTTTATTAGACTTACCTGAGTTAGCTATATGATTAACCCATATTAACTATGTGTCCCTGTCAATGTTACTGTAAGCACCGTAAAGTGCATAACTGTGCCTTTTACCACTTCATATTCTGATGTTTATTACTCATTAAAAGGTCAAAATGTTGCTTTTATGTAACAGTTTTTAAAGCGTTCTCTAAATGTGCATACAATTAAACAATGCCACTGATATGTAGCATTTCCCCTAAAATACTGAACCACAGTGAAATGTTGTTTCAATTTTGTATTTCCTTGGAGTATATTGCACAAATACATGATTGCATGAATCAAATAAAAGGAACAGCAGTCAGGATATAATTTAATGGATCAGAACAATAGGACTGCTTAGAAAACCATGTTGTATATGATTATTAATTATCGTGTTCAGAAAACTTGTGAAGTTTTAAAATCCCAGGTCTTGAGGTCTTTTGATGTCAGGTGAGAGACAGAGCAATCTTTTATCAGACAGTCTCATCTCATGATGAATCAATGCCACCCTCTTTGTCTTTTGGCACAAATTCTACTTGTGTGAAATCTATCACCGCACCTCCGCAGAACTGAACAGTGCATTCCCTCCTAATGCAATTCTCATAACCTGAACCACTTTGTACATATCACATGCTCTTCTGCTTGAGCAGCCCTACACATTGTTACCTGAAATGCGACTTCTTTGCTTGCGATCTGCACAGTAACCGCTGCTTGTGGGGTCTGGCTGCCGTCTTTCTCTTCCACTTTAATGATCCCTCTGGGGAAATGGTGCTTGCCTGAATCAAGCAGCTCAAATCTCTGAAACAGGAAAGAGCTGGAGTTGAAACATTTATTGGAGATGCTCCATCAGTCAAACGGGCAAGCACTTGGGAGCGATTACTGAATTTTACTGTTCATTGAAAAATTGACTGACTTAACAGCAACGACCAATAACTACTTCTTTATTATTCTGATATAACCTTTTCAGAATAAAAATGCAGCTTAACGGATACATTTATGACATACAGTGCACATACTGTGCAATCAATAAACAGATTTATATCAAAGACAATGCAGCATTGTTAATAAAGTTATGGCTATCCAGGATTTATTATATACAGCACAGCTTCTATATTTACAAATCATATAAAAGACATAATACAGCAGTTACATAAGATGTAAGTCCACAGTGCAAACAATGTCTGATGTACAAGTTCCTTTTTAGAAAATGAAGTGTTACGAGAAGCTGGACGTAAGCAATAGTTTGCTAAAAGTGTTATTTATTGATATTCTCTGTGTGACTTGTCAATGGGAGCCAGACACATTATAAAACAGGAATGCCAGGCTTGGAAGGCTTCCTGATTCACTTCTAAATTGTCACAGTGAATGCAAAGCTTGAAATTCAAACAGAGAATGCCAATAAATGTCACTATGAGCTTCATAGCTTTAGAGATTCCTGTTAGATAGGGCTCCTGTGCAAGCTGAAGGTGATTTTCTAACAGTAAGGCATTCCAATACATTCTAATATATATATATATATATATATATATATATATATATATATATATATATATATATATATATATATATATATATATATATACACTAAAATAATATGCAGGTGGACTTGCTTTTTATAGGATGGTAACTCAGTCAAGAATGCTTCCTAGTAATAAGATTTACACAACTGTAGATTGTATTATGTACAGTATGATGAACTCACACTCAGAGCATCTTCCACTGCAGTCCTGCCTTCCTTTGCCAGCAACATGTCATACGGGTAGAGTCTTTGGAGGATCTGTTGTGAAGACAGCATGGGAAAGGCTTCCTGAAAGTAAAGAGAACACAACTGACTTCCACCTTATCTAATATTTGGTACGCACTGATATTGATGCGACAGCATCTGATGTGTCTCTGAATTAGACAGGCTGCAGCAGATGGAAATGACATCACGTTAATTGAATATTATGAGAATGATAGTAGTGTGCTGTGTAAGGCAGAAGCTGATTTTCACCTACTCTACTGGCTCGTGGAGTGGATATGAGCTTGCATTGTACAGCAACCTATATGATATTCTATACAGAAGCTTCACGAGTGACAAGACAATCATCTTTATCACACTCGATAGACTCAGGAACATAACTGTTCTATGAGGCTGAATTTTTCATATCTGATATTGCTGATATTGATGTAACCTAATCATTATTCACACTTCAAATATCAGACTCTGTTTGGATGTACTGTACACTGATCCATTCTTGACTACACACTACAGTATAGCTAGTCGTGTTCTGTGTTGATCAGTCACTGAACCCAAGGCTGTCTTATATAGTTCAGCTATCCCCTTTGGGACTGGCTGCAATACACACCAGCCACAGTCTCTCTCCTCTGCAATGACCTACCAGAATGTGAACAGCAGCGGGCAGGCTGTCCACTGGGAAGTCTGGAAGGCCAAGGTTAGAAGACTCTTGGGAGCACAGGGTCGTACCAAAGGACAGGAGCTGAGAGACTCTGAGGAACAAAGAGAATGTAAACCTGAACACTAGTTTTACAAATGGAAAGATAGGAGGAGGAAACAGACTGCCATGAGCTGACAGATCTAGCAGGAAGTCTGTCCAGATAATGGTGCACCAATCTTTACAATAATCAAACCCACGTGAAGTGAAAGAAACTGAGACTCTTACGCTACACTTTAATGTAAGAACTACCCAATAACTTTGAAGACCCTTTACCTCTCAGCGGGAACATTCGGTCCAGCAGCATAAAGAAGCGTTAGTTGGTCCTAAGGGGAGGAAAAGAAAGAACATGAAAGAACAAAATGGGGTTTATTTTACTTTTGTTTTTGTTTAAGGAAAACAATCATTTCCCATCCCTCTGTCTGAAAATACTGAACTGCTCAACCTCAAGGATCTGACCACATTGACTTAGAGACAATAAACATTAGTTGTGCTAAAGTTTGCCATATTTTGTTACTAAATTTATAAACAGTGTTCAGTGTTTGTTTTAACTTTTAAGTCTCCTTCATTTTCTCTGGCTGGTTGACTAAACCAGTTTTCTTGTTTTTCTCCTGATTTCTGCTAGTTTGCAATGCATCCCTGCAGGCACTGTACCGCTGCAGTAACAGCTGTACTACAGCTTGCTTACCTTGAAAGGCAAGTAATAAATGTCTCTGGCTTGGAACCTTGAGCGGAGGGGAGGGTCCAGTGGGTTCCCAGTGTACCTGGGGACAGGCAAGCCCAGTGCAATCACTCGGAAATCCTCACTCACACGCACAATCTTCCAGACATCCATCTCTTCCTTAGTGTGATCCTACACCAACACATCATCATTTATTAGAACTGTGGGAGTGAGACGAGGCCACTGGCCCATCAAGGCTTAAATAGTAATACAAGCATCACCAGATACGTGAAATGTCTCCTTCTTGTACTGGACAGGCTGATCTTTAGCAGAAATACTTCTGATCTTTGATGGAACTGGTTTCATTTTCGTGGAAGACATTTTAAAGAACCTGTGCAGCTCTATGCAATGTTTTTAATCATTTACCGGAAACTAAACCTTCTGCCAGGTTCCTAAATGTGTCAGAAAAACAAATGTTTGCTTTATTTTAGTTTTTTAAACTATGTATATTTATACAATTCTTTCAGAACAGGGGATTTCACATATTACACAGCACTGGTTAAATTGTGAAATCCGTGATAACCATTAAAAAAACACAGCTTTACATAAAGCAACTAAGAACAGCTTTGTTGCAGTCTTCTCCATGCTCATGTCCTGATGAATCAAAATTTGCTAATTCATTGAAAGTTTCTTGTATTCCAAACAACCCATTTTGTTAGTTATTAGCTGTATTTTTTTAACCCTACAATATATTGTGCTGAATGGCTCTCTAACAACATCAACATCGGGATTTGTTCAAAAATACTGTCAATCAGTAGCTCATCGTTAACCTGCAGCAGTTTGTCGTAGCGCTGGGCAGACATGAGGAAGCGCCCATCCTCCAGCTGCATCTCCCTGTTTTCCAGCAGGTTGTTGAGAACGGGCAGGACGTTTCGCTCGGCTTTCTCCAGTCCCTCTAGCACCAGGATCCTCCCGTGCGTCGCTGCACGGACGGCACACTGCAGAGAGGAAACAGGCATTAGAGCAGCACTTACACTTTACATAGCATCATCTGCTGAAATACTGTAACACGCTACTTACCTTATCACACATAACAACAATAATCAAAGAGGAGAAATACTCCACTGATCTTACTCTCAGAGATCAAATTCCCAAATGCACATTTTATGTTTAATATGTTATAAACCATAGAGGGATACAGATTAGCAGTACAGCATGCCTGGATTTCTCCTCCGCGAGTTCGTCCTAATTGGGATCAGCTGCTTTAACCGTGTTGTCTTGCCACCAAAAGATGTCAAAGATCAAACAGCATAATAAATGATGAAAAGAACAAGGACAAAAGAAGGCACTGGCAAAAAAGAATGAAACAAAATATAAATAGAAAAAGGGAGAGAAAAATGAAGGCGCTCAAACACCATCAAAATGGCATGTTGGCATTACAGTACTTGAGCTTTACAGGGTTAACCACCTGCTCCCTGCCCTCTTGAATCAGCTCCACAACTTGCACTGCCTTTTTGTACTGCCCTCTGTCCTATTTAGGGTCGCAGCAAAATGCCAAATCAAGATAAATTCAATTACTTCAGCTGGAAAGCGCAGGTAAAGAACCATGCGGCATCAGAAGCCAAGGACACCGCTCATTAAAGCTTCCCGATAAGGTGATTGTAAGGAGAGATTCAACAGAAGGCTTACAGGATTATTTTGGTATTATTAGACAATAAAAGCATTTTCGGTTTTTATTTGTGAATTAAGCAGAAACATTCTGCGCTAGAAGAAATGGTAAAATAGGCACAGAGCCATTCGTGTTTCTGATTAACAGAGGAAAAAAACGAATGGGCTCTGATGTTACAAATGATTGGAGTGCCATGGTAATCAATGAAAATAACTGCATTTAGAGATGAGAGGCTGTAAAAGAAATAGGATAATCAGCCATGGAAGTAATTTGAAAGATGAACTGCACTGTGGAGACCTGGAGCAACAATATGAAAGAAGTGCCTTTTCTGAAAAGAAAATGCTGCAATGTTTAAATTATACAGGTGAACCCACTGAAGGCTCAAATAGACCTTCACTTATACTATGCTGCATAAAATGCTTTGCTATTTATATTATGTTTATGGGCTTAAAGTAGAACAGGCTGTAAGGTTACAACAAAACCCATTACTTCTGATTGCTGCCTGCAGTGTGGTACCTATTCATGGAATCTTTTTCAATATGTACTCAATTGTTGGTACATTTTGAAGACTTGTTTTCATTTTGTACGGGCGCTACCATTAAAATGTCTTTATGCACCATTGCTGCCATTGCTGGGCATGTTGCTTCTTCATTACAGGAAATTACACTTGAATTGAATAACTATGTGAAAGCAAAGAAAGAAAGAGTTACCATGTTACTATAACTGTTAGGGGGGGAAAAACATAAAAACCTATGGGAAAAAAACACACTTTATAAATCTAGCTTTCTGACGTAAATCTGAGGAAATAAAAATAAAACCCCAAACCACCAACCATGGAATTTGAATTTAGATTAAAATGTAGGTTTGATCCTGTGGGTAGAAAACACACTAACTGCCACTCAAAACTTTACTTATAATTAATGATCCCTACAGCTATAATCACATCAATACTTTTAAAGGCACCGACGCAAAAGAAGCAGAAACCACACAAGAGCCAAACTGCCTTCATCAACGAGGAGGACAATGAATGAAGTCCTGTCAAAAACACGATCTGAAAGAACCAACATTGCTTTTGTATTCTTAATTGGAAATTGTGCATGCAAAGCCAAGGTTTCTGTCATCCACAACAAACAGACCATTAGCCTGACAACATATCCGCTACCATTAAACTAATGCTGAATGCCATGTATGTTTACAATGTAGTTAGTGTGTGTTTGTTTCACTGGGTATTGCTCCATTACAGGTTTCATTAGAAAGACTATAGATGGCTAAACACAGACATTAAGATCCACACACACACATACACACAAAGACAATAAAATGTGTCTCCTCATACGGTACACAAATCCTTTGCAAAAATAGCAAGTTGTGGACTGTATGTGCATGGAATAAAACATTTAACAAATTTATTGGATAGAAAACCCTAAATCTTAAAATAAATACGCTCAGTAAACTATTCTATAAAAGAAGGCTTTTCATGCTCACAAAGGCTTCTGCAGCCAGACAATTGACACAAAAAGCTTGAAAACACTTGGAATAGAAAGGGCTGAAGGGTCATGGAGGCGTGTTTCTTCCCTCTGTGAGCTCTGCAATATACACCTGCTATTGTGAATGGCAAAGCAGACACCTCTCCTTGCATGCCTTCCACAGCCAGATACAAGAGCTGAACTATTTCAATGAAAAAAGGTTGAAAGAAAGCTAGTATTTTTGCAGACAGAACAAGTTGCTTTGAAAACTAAAGATGCATATTTATACACCTTGATTACATGTGCAGGATATGAAAGGAGTAAGGCAAGCACATTACCGGTATGTGAATTGTTATTGTAACATATGCATACTAATTATTAGGACTTTACAAAGAAGCCTTGGAGAGCAGCTTCAGAGAACTCATTTGCTGTGTTGTACAGTAACTAGGCAGGAACCAGGTCTGGTGGGAAGTCTTTGAAACTGAACTTGAGTACAGTGCAATACAGCTAGCTCTCCCACTTGAAATTCTGAAAGCGTGTTTCATAAATGATTTCCCACTGGAATGATCACATCAATGTTACAACAGCAGTTTGACAGATCCCCGTCTCCCAGGAATAACCTTGAGGAGGAACATTGCACTTTCACAATATGCATGCACAACGCCAGGGGGCTAGATTGTAGTGAAAGCGTTTACTTTGACTAAGGCAGGGGTGGCCAACCCTGGTCCAGGAGAGCCGCAGGGTCTTCTGGTTTTCGTTCCACCCCAGTTCTTAATTAATTAAATCAACAGAAAAAAATGTAAGTCTTTAGCCATGATGATTTAAAGATACCCAGAAAACCTACAGGATTGTGGCTCTCCAGGACCAGGGTTGGCCACCCCTGGCTACAGACTGAAGTCTTGAAACAGAAACAAACGGACAAAGGGGGGGGGGGGGGGTGAACATAACTTACATATGAAGGGGTAACGCAGGCTGGGCCAAGGTGAGAGATCTGGATTGACTCCTCTCCAAGTGTCTTCAGGGACTAAAGGACAGTGTGAGCTTGGTACTATGACAGACTGCAATGTTTGTCCTTTTCACTTCCTACACTGGTTAAGCAGCACTGTTCTAATTATTCTGGAAGGGATCTGGCGGGGTTGGATTCACACAAGGGTTTGATGCTTATTGCTTATATGCTTAATGTTTATTTATATCTGCCTTAATGGATTAAATACAGTTGTGAAAACATTACAGTTATCTAGATGGTTATTAAAGAACCCAACAACGACCAGAACAGATTCACATATCAAACTGTTAATCCAGACATTTAATCAGTTTCAGTCTATACTGCACGTCACAAGGTAGCGTATCAACCTTGACAATGACTGGATTGCAAAACCTGACAACGACACTGGCAAAATGATCCTTTGTTAAGTGGGTAGTGCAATGTATATTTACTGCCACGAAATGCATTTGTTCATGGTGTTTTGTGTTGATTTCTCCAACTGGTAGAACAAGCTATCATAAACCTGTCAAGCACATCAAGTCTTAGCTAAGAACCTGAAGAGGATTAGAGATACATCTCTTGAGACCAAGGTCTGGATAAGCCAAGTATTGCATCGCATATATCAGTTTATGGGGGGATTTAACGTCAACCTAGTTTGGTTTACTTCAGTGAAGACACAGGAAAATAATATCTTAAAAATGCAGACTTAAAACAATGTGGTAAAATGCTTTGCTTGTGCAAACTACGAAGGCCCATGTAAAATGATAAAAGCTTAGATTTGTATTCAGGTTATGGCGATTTATTTATGCACACTTTTGAACTGTAAAGTAGTTACATGTTCCAACCTGTAACTAAGAGGTTGCTAACTATTTTTGTAAATCTTTTTAAAAACGAAATGGGCTCAGTGATTTTACCTTTAAAATGCTTAACTAACTGAATGACAAACAATACACACATTTTGGATTATTATATTGATTGTGCATACATTTATTGAGATTTTATTAATTTTAACTATGCACTGTATAGACTCTGTACTTGGTCTGTCAGAAAGCTGCCTTTGACAGATGGAAGAACGCCTGGATAATAATGTTGCTACTTTCTTCCTCCTCCTTCTGTTCAATTGGCAGTGTGAATCGTAAAGGAAGATACACACACAATGAGCCCACAGTGTAATCTCAAATAAGCACTGGCAAAGACCATGGCAGCAATTACTGCCAGATCTCTACATGTACTGTGTTGTGCTTCATTAAAATGTTCAATAAAATGCCATTCTAAAATCTTAGCACCATCATGCAACCTTCTCAATCTTCCATGCAATGATATTGGTGATTTTTATAAAAACATATATTTAAATGAAATACAGTTAATCATCTTATTTGTTTTAGTTCTAATTAATGCCAAAGTGAAGCCTGTCATTTCAAATCATATTCTGCTCTACTTCCATACCTCCTCCACCACATGTCCACTTCAGCATCCAATTTATTATCAGGCTGAACTTCATAAGCCTGAGAAACCAATCATTAGAGAGCTCAGAGTCGAACAAGAAATCAAATCAGTTCAGCCATGTTTTTCAATTCAAGCGGCTGGCAGACTTCAGGATTGCAAATAAATCCTCAACTAAAGAGCCAAAACAAACCACAACAGATACCTTTTTAAACAGGTGCTTTTGAAAGGTTTTTAAGGGTTTCTTTTTAAAACACTGAATAGGGAATCGCTCCCCTTGGTAACCCTCCAGAGCTAATAAAGACTTGAGCAGCTTAGGTGCATTAATTTACGCTCTTATTAAAAACACCGACAATGCTGCAGATCACCTCAGTCACCTCACAAAGCATTCTTTATGTGCCACACTCCCTTATCAGCTTCCCTGCACTGTGCTGTATAAAACAGCCTGGAAGGAGGGATTCATCAGCTTCCCTCACTGTGCTGTATAAAACAGCCTGGAAGGAGGGATTCATCAGACATTTCGAAATCTAACATGAAATACTGTACTACTATTATGGCTTCCAGTAGTCTTTTGCAATCATTTTGTAGTTTCTTTTTATTACATGATGTTAAATAATAGATCCAAATTATGTTAATATAGTTTTTAAAATGTCTCAATCCTAAAATTTTAGGTGATGCAAAGCTTTTGGCCACAGCTCTAGGTCGAAGGGACAAGTTACACACAAACGTTACATTAACAAATCATTACAGACCACAACATCATCCATGTCAATACAACCGTTTAGTTCAACAAGTAGTTCTGCAGCCCTAAAACAGCTGATGCTGCAAAGCTTCTGAAGCCTGGAGGCCAGGCTGGTGATTGACATGTCTCTTTGTGCTGAAGAGAAACATCAATACCCAGACCAGCTCCAGTGTTCTTCTATTAACCTTTCAACTCACAGCCCTCTGACCAATGGAATGAGCTGCCAGAAGCCATCAATGAAAACCACCTCCTGCTTGTCTTCTTTGAAGTTTTAAGTTGGCTGAACGTCAAAAATAAGATGCATGTTTTGGGTTTTTTTTTAAAACCTGATTGACAATGGTTACATTACAGTCCTCTTGAAGCCAGTCATTTGAAGTAATTTTATATATATATATATATATATATATATATATATATATATATATATATATATATATATAACATAAAAACACCAGCAGAAACCCGCGACCCTCATTTCCACATCATTGCACAATTGTTTCCACAGTAAACCACAACTCTTTCAGAAAATATTTATGTGGGTCTTTAAAGCCAAAGAAATGCAGGCGTTCATAAGTTATTCATTATATTATTGCACATGCAAAAACAATTACTTTTATTTATCAGTTATGCTTTTTTCTGTCAGCATATGTTTTTTGTTAACATTGAAAGATGATCTTCTTTATAAATAGGTTATGTTTTGTTCCTGCTGACATTCTGCATTGTCTGTAATGTGAAAAGTTTGTTCTGATCTGACTGCCTGCCTTAGCACCACCTCTGCTCTGACTGCCTGGCTTAGCATCACACACATTTACTGTAGCACCCTGTGAGAGAGACAGATTGATTCTTGGTGATCAATCTCTTTCCTGACCTGTGAGGGCGCTGTGTGAAGGGAACAGAGTGCCCTGGAGTGGAGGGTCAGACAATTCATTCCCAGGGTTAGAAGGAAGTTGGTCATCTAGAAAGGGGGCAGAGCTACAATACACTAAATCATCGACCCGGAGCTGTCGCCAGAGACCAGCACAAACCCGGACGACACTGCACTTTGTTTCTTGAATAACTGTATTTGCACCACGAGCACTTTAGCACTCACTGTGGACTTGTGATTGTGTTCCGGGACCAAACCGTGGATTAAAACCATGCAATACACGCTGCTGAATTGCCTGTTTCTCATTGTTATTGTTTACTGTCGTTTTGTCATCAGACTTTGGATTATAAAAAATAAATAACATTGCGCCTTGATTACCGTTGTCTGTCTGGTCATTGATCACTCCTGCACCTGCACACTGTTAACCACTTTGCCACACACCCATAGCAACTTGCTCTTAATTCAATGCACACTGAAATCATGAAAACACTGACGTAAGGATGCAACACTGCGTAAGGTAGTATAGCTTCAACTTCGACATGACACTGCCACCTGCTAAGCACAACTATTATGTTCAAATACAGTGTAGCAACTTGAAAGTGAATGCTTGTTTAATTTTGACCTCATTTCATTGTATTGTTGTGCAGTTACAGTAAAGTAATTAATGGCTTTTTTTTGTCCAGGACATTGGTACAGTAACCATGGTCTCAAAGCACAACCAGGGTATTTTGTATGTATCTACTGTATAAAAGAGGATTTTATTTAGTGTCCACACTACTTACTACACTCAGATAACTGTGAAATGGTTAACATTGTCGTCTTCTTTACATTTGACTGCTTTCTCCACACCCAGAGGTGTACGTTTCAAATCAGAAACAACATCAATACAGAAACATGAGAAGCACAAACTCTTTAAGAAACTATTACCTTGAAGGAATATCTTTCCAATTAAGCAGCCACTTAAAACTGAATGGGAAGTGTGTGTAAAGTGTTTCAGATGTGACTCTCACTTTCCTGGTGGATGTGAAAGGCTGTGCTGGCCGAAGGGCAGTGTGTGTAAAGTGTTTTTTAGATGTGACTCTCACTTTCCTGGTGGATGTGAAAGGCTGTGCTGGCTGAAGGGCAGTGTGTGTAAAGTGTTTCAGATGTGACTCTCACTTTCCTGGTGGATGTGAAAGGCTGTGCTGGCTGAAGGGCAGTGTGTGTAAAGTGTTTCAGATGTGACTCTCACTTTCCTGGTGGATGTGAAAGGCTGTGCTGGCCGAAGGGCAGTGTGTGTAAAGTGTTTCAGATGTGACTCTTACTTTCCTGGTGGATGTGAAAGGCTGTGCTGGCTGAAGGGCAGTGTGTGGAAAGTGTTTCAGATGTGACTCTCACTTTCCTGGTGGATGTGAAAGGCTGTGCTGGCCGAAGGGCAGTGTGTGTTAAGTGTTTCAGATGTGACTCTCACTTTCCTGGTGGATGTGAAAGGCTGTGCTGGCTGAAGGACAGTGTGTGTAAAGTGTTTCAGATGTGACTCTCACTTTCCTGGTGGATGTGAAAGGCTGTGCTGGCCGAAGGGCAGTGTGTGTAAAGTGTTTTTTAGATATGACTATCACTTGCCTGGTCGATGTAAAATGCTGTGCCAGCTCGGATCTCTCGCCGCTGCTTCAGATCTGTCTCCGTCGTGTCTCTGGACAAGGCCACATACTCCACCTCTCGCTTCGTCAGCTCCTGAAGGATTGAGAAGCACAGTCACTGTCAGAATGGGGCCTTTCACACCTGTTTTTGTACCTCTTCCAACCCCCGCAGCATCTGACCTAGCTCCAAGTCACTCTCTACTGCAACTGGCAGTGATTCATCGACTATTGCCACCTCGTGCTGGACAAACCATCTGACTCATCTGTAGAATGTTCTCTGGTCGTCTTCCATCACACGTGCTGTGACAATCCCACTCTCTCTGCAGTTTCAAAACCCTAATCCATTCACATTTTACAGTAAGATACAATCAGGTAAAGTGTCCTACTTCACTATATGGACCCAAATATGTTTTCCAATTTATATTTTTTGGTAAGTTTTTGGAGTTTATGAGTAGGGAATGATTCCATTAGCTTTCCCTGCACAACTTAAAAAACATTATTCATTTATTTTTAGAATTCTTTAAAGCCGTCATGTTTCAAAGGACAATAACAACATACATTAATGAATGCTGGTACACATTCAATGAAGCTTTAATGAAAAGTATTTTTTTAAATTGCATTTATATAGGTGCTTTTTATACAAAAGTATCGCAAAGCACTGTACAGTACATAGCAGAAAGATACCATTTCATCCATACTGTCTTCCCTACAACACCTTATTTTTGCAACATGCTTCTACATAATAAAAGTCATCCACCGCGATAAGAGAAAACAGCTACATAAAAACTAGACGATAACTTCAGATGGGCACGTATGCAGTTCAAGCCCCCCCAAGTCAAGAAGCTTCATCACCAGAGGCAGAGTAGTGGGTAAGGTGTTCTATGTTGATGGAGAGGCCATTTCAACAGTGTCAGAAAATCCTGTAAAGAGTCCTGGGAGGTGGTACAATTGGGATTTAAAGGACACAGTCTGTGGTTGAGGCGAGACAGCAGGCAGTACAAGGGCTGAAACAGATTGAAAGTAGTGCACTGCAGGGCAAGCTTAAAGTCTGGTGCTTTCAGTTTGGTCTTCTTCCAAGGTTGCTATGGACACATATACCTCGTTTCCATGGACAGCCAACTTGAGCCGACTCCAGTGCGCTCCAGTTGGTCTGAATTCTCCCAGAACTCAAGTTGATGGACCACTCGAGTTGATGAAAACGGTAGCGTTTCCATGTTTTTCTGATTTCCATTACACGATAGTAGATGTTAAAACTTCATGCTGATTTGAACTCGGCTCTCGCCAAGATAAGCACCAACTAAGACGTAGCTTTACAGTAAACTAATGTGATCCATATGTGTCTCCATCCATTTACGTTTCCTTCCATATGATGATGTAGATATCCTTCTGTCTGGTGTTAATGGCTGAAGTGTAATGCTGGCTCCAGGGATCAGCTTATTTTGCCTCCCTGGCGCATCAGCACACACAACGGCTGCGATGCTGGCTCCGGGGATCAACCACAGTGCGGTCTCCCCAGCGCATCAGCATGACAACCGTCTGGATTGAGCTAAGTAGGGTACATCTCTGGGGTTTTCAAGTGGGCACCTTCCATCCTCAGTGTTTCGTCGACTAGCCCACGACACCTCAAGAGGGCTCGACGGTGATTCTGGCGTCCCAGCATCACCCCCCTCCGTCCCCCACTCAACTCAGCCCAGCTTACTTACCTGTACATCAGCGTTTCTTTCTTTCTATTGTGCTTGAGATCCCCAGCCAGAATCTTTCCGTCTCAACCACAGCCAGTTGCTGCTCCTCTCTGCTGCTTCAGATAAGTTCTTCACTGTGCGACGCAACTCTTGGCCACTGAATCCGATGTCTCTGAGAAACCGGGTTGTAGAGTGTGCCACAAATCCTCGACAACCCACTTCCACTGGGTAAACCCGAACTCTCCATCCTCGCTGTTCCGCTTCAGTGGCTAGATGAGCATACCGCAGTTTCTTCCTCTCATACGCCTCATCTACAGCATCCTCCCATGGCACTGTTAACTCTACCAGGTGAACAAGGCATGCTGATCCAGACCACAAGACAATATCTGGTCGAAGGTTAGTGGTGGCAATCTCAGGTGGAAAAATAAGCCGTTGACCAACATCTGCCAGCATTTTCCAGTCTCTAGCAGCTTCCAGTTGTCCTGGGCGAGGACTGGTTTTAACACCTTTTCTTGGTGGTTGCTCTCCTAGGCGGAGGAATGTTGTCTTTTGTGTGTAATGTTTTGATGGAACAGGTGACAACTTATTGGTCATGTTACGCTTGTCTTCCAATGCTAAGGCCAAACATCGCAGCACCTGGTCATGGCACCAAGTAAACCGTCCTTGGCTAAGAGCCACCTTACATCCTGTCAAAATGTGCCTTAATGTTGCAGGTGATGAACACAAAGGACATGAGGGATCCTCTCCTACCCAGAGGTTTAGGTTCTGTGGTGATGGGAGAACATCATATGTTGACCTGATGAGGAAACTGATCCTGCTCTGTTCCATTGACCATAGGTCTTGCCAGCCAATCTTGCGTTGTTCCACACTCTCCCATCTCATCCATTCTCCCTGCTTGGCCTGGGAAATGGCCTTTATACACCTCATCCTCTCCTCCTGCTTTTGCACCTCGTTGACTACCAGCTTCCTCCTTTGAGCTGGGGCTGCCTTGTGCCATGTAGGAGGAGCTGAACTGAAACCAAGACCCCCTCTTCCATGCTGAACTTGCCCCATGATATCACCAATTCGAAGGGCAGCCTTTGCATCTTCCACAGCTTTCTTTGCCGCCCACTTTCTTCCAGTTTTCAACACAGGTGCTGCCTCCCTTACGCAGTTACTCTGAGTTACCCGAGTTATCACTTGAGTTGGGCAGGAAATACTACCGATTTTCCCAAGAAATGCTTGCGAGTTAAAGTCAAGCTGTAAATTTGTTGCAGGCAGTATTATAGTCAAATTGTCAACAATTTAAAAGATAGATCCTTGTACATATTTTTGTGCATTTCTTTCACGCAGTACATATACATACATTGCTCTATATCACTACAGAATCACACACACACACATATATATATATATATATATATATATATATATATATATATATACAGTACTGTGCAAAAATTTTAGGCAGGTATGAAAAAATGCTGTAAAGTAAGAATGCTTTCAAAAATAGACATGTTAATAGTTTATATTTATCAATTAACAAAATGCAAAGTGAGTGAACAGAAGAAAAATCTACATCAAATCAATATTTGGTGTGACCAGCCTTTGCTTTCAAAACAGCATCAATTCTTCTAGGTACACTTGCACACAGTTTTTGAAGGAACTCGGCAGGTAGGTTGGCCCAAACATCTTGGAGAACTAATCACAGTTCTTCTGTGGATTTAGGCAGCCTCAGTTGCTTCTCTCTCTTCATGTAATCCCAGACAGACTCGATGATGTTGAGATCAGGGCTCTGTGGGGGCCATACCATCACTTCCAGGACTCCTTGTTCTTCTTTACGCTGAAGATAGTTCTTAATGACTTTCGCTGTATGTTTGGGGTTGTTGTCATGCTGCAGAATAAATTTGGGGCCAATCAGATGCCTCCCTGATGGTATTGCATGATGGATAAGTATCTGTCTGTACTTCTCAGCATTGAGGAGACCATTAATTCTGACCAAATCCCCAACTCCATTTGCAGAAATGCAGCCCCAAACTTGCAAGGAACCTCCACCATGCTTCACTGTTGCCTGCAGACACTCATTCGTGTACCGCTCTCCAGCCCTTCGGCGAACAAACTGCCTTCTGCTACAGCCAAATATTTCAAATTTTGACTCATCAGTCCAGAGCACCTGCTGCCATTTTTCTGCACCCCAGTTCCTGTGTTTTCATGCATAGTTGAGTCCCTTGGCCTTATTTCCATGTCGGAGATATGGCTTTTTGGCCACAAGTCTTCCATGAAGGCCACTTCTGACCAGACTTCTCCGGACAGTAGATGGGTGTACCAGGGTCCCACTGTTTTCTGCCAATTCTGAGCTGATGGCACTGCTGGACATCTTCCGATTGCGAAGGGAAGTAAGCATGATGTGTCTTTCATCTGCTGCAGTAAGTTTCCTTGGCCGACCACTGCGTCTATGGTCCTCAACGTTGCCCGTTTCTTTGTGCTTCTTCAAAAGAGCTTGGACAGCACATCTGGAAACCCCTGTCTGCCTTGAAATTTCTGCCTGGGAGAGACCTTGCTGATGCAGTATAAATACCTTGTGTCTTGTTGCTGTGCTCAGTCTTGCCATGGTGTATGACTTTTGACAGTAAACTGTCTTCAGCAACCTCACCTTGTTAGCTGAATTTGGCTGTTCCTCACCCAGTTTTATTCCTCCTACACAGCTGTGTCTGTTTCAGTTAATGATTGTGTTTCAACCTACATATTGAATTGATGATCATTAGCACCTGTTTGGTATAATTGTTTAATCATACACCTGACTATATGCCTACAAAATCCCTGACTTTGTGCAAGTGTACCTAGAAGAATTGATGCTGTTTTGAAGGCAAAGGGTGGTCACACCAAATATTGATTTGATTTAGATTTTTCTTCTGTTCACTCACTTTGCATTTAGTTAATTGATAAATATAATCTATTAACATGTCTATTTTTGAAAGCATTCTTACTTTACAGCATTTTTTCACACCTGCCTAAAACTTTTGCACAGTACTGTATATATATATATATATATATATTATTGCATCTGACAAAGAAAAGCCTTATGCTTGTATTCATGTTTTCAAATATTTGTATTCAGTAAAAATGGCTCTTTCACCTTACTTGTTTTTCACGAACCCGGATGTATAATTATGTTTCCTCACCCTACAACATTTTTGATTGACATTTAGCGATGTAATTTTCTCCCACAGAATCCGGGCTCCTGCCCAAATTGGGAGCCAACTGGAGTAATTTAAAATCATGGAAACAGCAGGTGGGGGGAGCAACTCGAGCACGTACCCGAGCTCTGTGGTCCATAGAAACGTGGTATTACTGTGTATGAGGTTTCCTTGTCAACAGTAGAGTCTGGAAGCCTTGATTAGTTCATACATAAGGAAATGACTGGGAGTTCAACAAACTTGAATATCAATGGATATCCAGATTATGTGATCCAAAAGCTCTAAATTGACATTTTAAAATCACAGTGCTGCCTTAAAAAAGGTACAAATCATTTTTTCTATTCATCTGTGTATTGTTGGAAGAACTAATCGCATCACGCCCAGCAATAATATACAACCAGCATAATCCAAAAAACATTCTCTGTCTGCTAATTAATACTGCTACAGCACCACTAACTGCCCTGTTATTACATACAGAAACAAATCTATAATCTGATTCACTTCTAACAAGCCTCAATAACCATCACTGTTAGTAAATTGATCCTAGCACTGTTGAACTGCCCAGCACAGAAAATACCATATGTACAACATTCTGCAAATTATAGATTACTCAAACTGTTAATTGGAATCTCACAAAACACACTTCACATGTACAGAAGGAGTGAACTTAGAAGAAAAAACCTGCTTATAAATATGTGGCAAAGACAATGATGTTCCTTTTAAGTTTGCAATCAATAATTCAGTATCGTTTTCTACTGTTGGATCCAATGTATTTAAAAACTCTGAAAAATCAATCAGTAGATTCAATCACCATAATATATTATCAACACGAAGCAGGGGTCGCCATTGGCTCACTTTATGTAATAAAAGCACGAGCATTGTGGAGTGCAAGGGGAGTCATGTGATCGAGAGCTCACTGGTTCGAATCTCGGTCATGCTGTTTTGCCGATCTTTGCTGGGGGCCCAAAGGAAGGGATGCAGTGGAGTTTGTCTTCCTGTGTTAGGGATCAAATCATACTTCAGGTACCCCTACTGGTCAGGTGCATGACAGGATTCCGTACCTTGGCAACATTTGTTAATTAGGTATGATGGGCTGATCTTCAGTCTTTCTAATCAACACTGTAAGTAGGTTGCAGAGGCTTTGTTTACAACGACTTCTACCACCCAGACTGGAATGTTCTTTTTCTACAATTTTGTTATCACACCTGTTTTCTAGATTTTGGAAATGCACGTTCTAAGCATGAAGCGTCTTGAGGGAGTATTCCAGTGTCAGTTTGGTATCACTAAAATCGTTCAATGGGTCAAAATGCATCAAATTCAAGGGACAATAATCATCTTACTGAGACTGAAATACACTTCCTTATCTCCTGTACTGCCATTGTAAATGCTGTGTTATGAAATGCATACCGCACTACATCAAAACAAAGAATGCAAGGGCCAACGAAACTTGGTATCCAAGGGACAGGGCACAGAGCTACATCAGTGCTTACCCAGTGCCTGTCAAAAGAACATTCTCAGGAGCTTCACAACATGCTTCTCTGAATAAAGTCAAAAGAGGTAAAAGTTTATACTGCAGTTGCTTTTACATATACAAAATTATATACATTAAAAATGCAATATTCCATTGTATCCTTTTTATGTGGCTTACACAGAGACCTTAACTTACCAGATACTGCATAGCGATGGAGCGGCGAAGAGGACCAGGGGGACCAATCAGAAAAACATCCTGTCCCAACAGGTCTTTCTGCATAATCCATCTGAGATGCTGGGCCACTGTCTGGGGCAAAGCTTCAGACACTGAAGAACACAAAATCATACGTCACACAACACCCAAGGCAGTTGTCTTATTGCAGCTGAGATTCAGTTTGGAAAGCTTGTTCCTTCATGGAATTCAGAGCATTATAGAACATTATGGGGTTAGGGTAACATGTGGAAAATGTCCATGCTGAATATATCCGGACGGCCGTGATTAGGTAAGTAAAATTGGAACATTTCTGTAATATCATTCTAAAATAACAGAAAGTCATTGTGAAAACCCTTTTTAATGCAAAGTGTGTTGCAATGTCACTTAGAATTTTGTTGTAAATAATAAAAAGGCCAGGGTGAAAATACATATATATTTTTTTTTTAGCAGTGAGACAGTCATTGCGCTTTACCTTTATTTTCACTGTAAATGTAGCCATTCTAATTACCCATTTGAAAATGGATATTTTTTATAAAATGATTATTTATTTTAAATAAACACCTGAAAACTAAAGATTTCTTATTTTTTCCTTGCATGCACAAACTCTTAAAGTGGTTACAGCTGACAGCAATTCCATGAATCTGACTGCTCAAGCGCTCCCATTCACAGCCTGTGTCTCACATGTTCAGTTAAAGAAAGTTCTCAGTCTTCTTCACTTACTTCCATTTAGCCTGTTACTGTTTCACTTTGTATGTCATTAGCAATGTCTTCAGGGTCATATGGCTGGCTGCACATTTTAGCATGAGGCATATTACATGAAAGCGGCCTGTTGTTTTATTAGGCCTATATCCTTTTTTTTTGTTGTTGTACTTATCTACATTAAAATGGAGCTTCAGAAATGTCTAAATTATACTGATGTAGCAGTGATGAAGTAAGTGAAGCACACCAAGGCCTTACATGAATTATTTAAACTGTAAACCATCTTGAATTTGAGTGACATTCATTTGACCTAATTTCTGCACTCTTGTTCACCAAGGTGGACACAGCATCTTATATAAGTTACACAATACAATAGTTCCACCGCTAGTCATTCATAGATAACAGTTATGAGGTCTAATTTTAAAACTTGACATTATATATAAAAAAGAGGCTGTTCAGCCAAATGGTATTTACTGTTTAACGGAATAGAGAAATAACAATTATTAGGACTACAACAAGGAATACAGAAATAGCTTCCTCTCCTGTTGTTTGCTTTCCTAGTGTACTGTACTGGACTATGGAGGGACCTTTGGAGTGCAATGGAAATGCAAGAGAACCCACTGCCCTTCATGCTGAGCCACAGTACAGCTATGGCCAAAAGACTGGCTCACCCCATAGAATTAACTCATTTTGCTTTCTAAAGTGGAATGAAACCTGCGGAATAATGCTATACCTTAACATACAGAATTACATACCGCTTTGTAGTTTTGCATATACAGCATGCTGATCCCAAGATGAATTGGGTTTCTTCACATGCTTTTGTTGTTTTGCTTAGTTTTAATTAACTGGACTGACCTCATCACAGGGTCATGGTCTAATTTTCTTCCACCACTTCTAATTATTACCACTGTAACTTACATTAACACGCTGTCATGTAAATGTCAATCCATAGAATTAAAACCTGATTTTTTATGGCAGGTGTGACTTCAGGTCAAACACTTTAATTTAAACCACAGTACCTTGCCCGATGTATTTTAGGGTGTTAAACATTAACACCAATGTGCATATGAAATAGACTAAATATTAAATAAATAACCTTGCACTGCATAGTTACTATTGTAAGGCCAACATCCATATTTTACATGCATACTTCTGATCATGTTTAAGGCAAAATTCAAAAGGTTTTTTTTTTTTTTTTTTTCTCCCCAATTTGAAATGCCCAATTGTTTTTTAGGCTCAGCTCACCGCTACCACCTCTGCGCTGACTCGGGAGGGGCGAAGATGAACACACGCTGTCCTCCGAAGCGTGTGCCGTCAGCCGCCCGCTTCTTTACACTCTGAAGACTCACCGTGCAGCTGCCTCAGAGCAGCTCTGGGCAGCTTACAGGCAAGCCTGCAGGCGCCCAGCCAGACTACAGGGGTCGCTGGTGAGCCAAGGACACCCTGGCCGACCTAACCCTCCCCCCCCCCCGGACGACGCTCGGCCAATTGAATGCCGCCCCCTGGAGCTCCCGTCCACGGTCGGCTGTGGAATAGCCTGGACTCGAACCGGCGCCGTCCAGGCTATAGAGCGCATCCTGCACTCTAGCGAGTGCTTTTATTGGATGCGCCACTCGGGGGGCCCTAAAATTCGAAAGGTTTAACGGCTGGGTAAATGCGTATTCTCAGCAACGGGGATACTGTACAATTCAGAGTTTTGCACATATCTAGAGAGCCAGGGATGAAATGCACAACAGTTAATACCTTCTTTAACACAGGTTACTGGATGCATCATAATCAGAGGCTAAGAGGCTGTCTGTCTGTCAATTTGCATTTCTACACATACAGTATGAAGGGTGAAAGCTTATATATAGTCATTACTTACAGTAATTAAAAGGCACAAGTTCAGGATTCGTAGGTGACTTCAACTTGAATGAAATGTCACCAATTTTAACAGTATCCCCTGAAACAAAAGACAAATTTTCCATTTACCCAGTCCTTACAAAAAGAAAGATACAAAATTATGCAATTTGTGTGTCATAATATTTACCACGAAATGTGTCAAGTATCTTGACAATTCTGACATTTGTGTATAAATCTGCCCACCTGTAAATATATGTTGAGGTTGAGAATAAGCACACCAAATAAGAACAAGTTTAATATCTTCATATTAACATATAGCACAATTGTCTAAATCAAATGCATAAAGTAGAGACACTTAGGTGAAAACATGGTGCGTTGCATGGCTTTGTCTTGCTAAGAACGATGCCTTTTTAAGAACAACATTGTTTACAAATAATGAGATTATGCTACAATGGGGGTAGTGTGCCTAATAAACATGCCACAATCAAAGAAGCTCAGATAAGGACCATTAGTAGATCTGGAATGCAATCAGTCTGAGGGGTTGAGCTACAGTCAATTGCTAGAAGAGCCCTATTATAAAACACCATGACTAGAACCTATGAATACACCTTTTTTCCAGGTTTACAGGCCCTACCTAACAACACAGTCAGGTTGCAAATGTGGAATGTTAACTGGTCAATTTAAAAACTATCGAGGATGTTCCTGAAAAGTACAGTGTAACAAACTATGATAATGATGTTTATATTGTCACTATTCTGATTCAATGCAAGTCTTTAACTTGGGAGGGAGTTGAATGTATTGGCATTGCCTTTTCTAAAGAAATAAAACTGAATGTTATGGCACTCCCATAAGCCCCATTGAATAGCAGTCTGTCTGAGTCACTCCATGTTTTACTGTGAGTTTAGTTAGGCAAATCTGAGACTCTCTCCAGTTACTGAGTCACACTAAAACATGGGATGACTTAAACTGCTAAGCAATGGGAATGTTGTTGCTGCTTGCATAACATCATTACAGTAACAAATAACAGTTATGACTTGAAATGCTGATTCCAAGCCGAGACACTTCGTGGTAATCTAAATACTAATGCATCAAAAGCAAAGCATTCAAAATGAAGGGCGAACTGTTTCAAGTACTCCGTGCTACCGCTGGTAAGTGCAGTCTGAACAGACTAAACACAGTACCGGTGTAGCAATGTTTTAGTTTATGCTTACAGATCTATCAACCGGTACAAGTGATTATGTGGGATTGTTAATCCAATCCAATACTTTCAAAGGAGCTATCTCGTGTAACATGACATTTGTTTACCTGCTGTCGTGTTTATAAGTTTGACCTCATGTTGTTTCCTTGACCAGCCCCCTCTTCCAAGTACGGGACCTAAAATATTCCTGATTCTTCGTGCAGCTACTGCAGCAGCCGTGCCACCGCACAAAACCCGTGACTGCATCACAATGCAATGATGCGACAGTTAACACAATATTTAAAATCGCCAATGTTATAGCTGACGTTTCGTCATATTGACTCCACAAGAGCCGGCTGCTTGCTTGTCAAACGTAATGGGGGACATAATAAACACCGTACCAGGAGTGTCCCATAAGAAACTATTCCGACGGGAAAATAAACCTGTCAAATATTAATTTCCGTACACGCACGCGGGCAGAGCAAAGTTCAAAAGGTTTATGAGTGCTGCGGCACTTTGAAAGTGAATTTACGTTACATGTCTGTTTTCATGTTTGGTTAATAAACGAGAATAACAAGAAACAAGACTTCACACAGGCTGTTCTTTAAAACCGTTGAAGAGGTGTATATAAAATAACGGCCACTGAAAAAAAATCACTTTCATTTTGCTGTGGTCGACATTGTTTATACCTTTTAGGATTTTGAATGCTTGAATCAGATCACCGCGTAGTCTTCTTTTTTCAAGACTGAATAGATTCAATTCTCTGAGTACGACATGCCTTTTAAACCCAGGATAATTCTGGTTGCTCTTCTTTGTACTCTTTCTAGAGCAGCAATATCCATTTTGTAACAAGGTGGCCAGAACTGAACACAATATTCTAGGTGTGGTAACAACGTGAACTGTAATACGGGTATTGTCAGTGACCTGTATTATTCTGCTATCATTTTCCTAGCTTTCCAGAGAAAGTAGCTTTCTGCTTCCTAAATCCAATGACACAATAAAAGGGTTTGGGGGTTGAGACTTCACATTGTGGTGTCTTGTGTGGTGGTCTTGTGATGTAAAATACTGCTCACGCTTTACTGAGGGCTTAATGCAATTGTGTGCATGTGAAACTAAACACAATACCAGCGCAAAGGTTCAAAATACTAATTAAGCATGGTGTATGATGGTAAAGGTGGACATTGTTGAGGAAGTAATCCATACAGCTACAGGCTACTTGAACACAATTGTAAACAGTTACAGTAACTTATTGCTTTTAAAAACTGTAGGTACAGTTAAAAATCGTTACTTCTCAGGGGTGACCAATTACTGTCCTGACAGACTCAGGTCAGGACTCGACTGCGCCATGTCCGTGCCCCGCCCTCTATTCCAGCCGCAGGAACCCGCCCCAAGGCTCTGCTTAGCCTGTGAAATGGATTCACTCATCACTACAGGTAAGGTTTCACCTGTGTTGTTGAAGTGCTTCATGATTTTCATGTTATGCAATAGCCATAGTTTCTTTTTATTTGTTACCTGTGTGAAAAATGAACCATTACAGTTACTGAAAAATGTAATCAGATTACAGTAATGCGGTACATGTTATGTGTTACTTCCCAATGCTGAAGGTGACATTTGGTGTGGTGGCAGCACTGACAGTAAGCTACTGGGCTATTTATGATAGACACCTTATTAACTGTCTATTCTCTTTACAGTTGAATTTCTGACCAAGCGATACTCCTGGCACTCAAATGAGTGGTCTAGTAATTTTAACCACTGGAACAGGGCTTAAAATGATTATAAGCAGCCTAATAAACCAGTTATCTCTTGTAGAATGGCTAATTAGATGAAAGCCAGTTTAAAGGTCTCTAGATGACATACACAGTGACTAACCCTCCTTGTCTGCCTGGGTCAGACACAGTTCGTTCTTGCACAATAAAGAGACAGCAAACCCTGAAGGGCTCTGGCAAAGCCACTGCTATGTTCTTAAGTTGTTTATGAGACTCACAAGGCCCCCTGAAGCAGCAGCATGTTGAACACTAGTCTCCCCGAAACACAGCAGATGCAAAGAAAGACTTCTACATGTTTGAGGAAACAATGAACTATGTCATTTGGTTCCAAAAGTTATGGTGAATCAGATTTCGAATTAATTTAGAATTAGATTAAATACAGATGGTTGACCTTACTGTTATCTAAAGCAAAACAGAAGTGGGAAAATACTGCTAATTCAGAACCATAAACTATAAAGTTTAAAATATTACAGTGTCTGCTTAAGCAAGTATAAAGAAGCACACACACACACACACACACACACACACACACACGCACACACACACACACACACACACACACACACACACACACACACAACACCTCTATACAGGTGCATTTCTTCAGTTACACAACCTTATATTCAACGATTGACACAGAGGCATACTTTTGTAATCACGATCACAGAAACCCAACAAAGTTTAAGCACTGGTAAGTCTCCCTGTGGCAATCAATGCAGCTAGGATGCCCAATTGCATGAAACATGGTCCAGTCCACCCATTGTTGCATCAAATAAGTAAAAGTGGCAGGAGATAGTGACAAATACTGATGAAATTATTGTGCATGAGGGCTTCCAGTGTCACAGTTAACTGAACTCGAGGACTTACTCAAGAGAATTTATAATCAATAGCTCAGGGGTTATACATCCAAAACCAGTTGCTTTTACTGGCAAGCTCCAGGGGTGTGACTGTCTTCTCAAAGAACTGATGGTGTTTCCTGAAGGTTTGTGCATCAGGACTGGCATGTAATGATGACAGACTGTTAGAAATTAGTCTCTATACTGGAACATTGGCAGTTTAATGGTGAACAACCAAAAACCGCTGGAGAAATCTTAAGCAAGCCAGACGGTCGGCCTGACGAGCTCCATACACCCACAGATGATGAATCTGTCATTTTAGCAAGTTTATCACCATTGGGCAAGTGGGTCTCCAGATATAACATGGGATACGCAGTGCAGACTAATAGCCAGTAGACAGACAAACACAAAATAGCTGCATTTCCTAACACAGCTGTAGATTCCTAAATAAGGCTTTTATTTAGGTGCAGCTTGTACATCATATAACAAGGCTTAAAGCGAACTAGCGAACATACAGTAGGTCTGAAATGTGCAGTTTTAAAATGAGCACCTGTTAAAGCACACATGTATTTTACTTGTAAAATATGATTTCTGCCGCTAATTTAGGTTAAAGGAAGCTCTCAGTTTCTATGCTGTTTGCACTTGAACATCCTGGGTCATTTCACCTCAGCAGTGTCGTCTGGGTCAAAGCATGTTACAGGCTAAGCATGTCACTCAGTAGTGGAAGCAGTTGATTGGTTGTTGACAGGGAAGGAGCCAGTGAAGGGGGAGGACAATTTCACTCTCCAGTGAAATCACCCGACAGTGTAGTGGCATGGCTTGTGATCGGAGTTTTCTTTAAGCTAGTGTAGTAGCAGATATGAAGTTTTGAAATGAAAGCACATGTTTGCTATAAGATGTTGAGGTCTATAAAATTGATATTTTGTTCTTAGCTACCATTACTTTAAGCCTACGATGCTACTCTATAACCCAGTCTTTTTATTTGTCACTGGTGCAATGGACTCTATTGACTGGTTTTGACAGACACTTGTGTTTAGTGTGCCAATATGGCTTGGTTTTCAATCAATGTAGTCTAATCAATATAGAAACAACTGCACTCATTTATACACTTTGTATAAGATAATTCACAAGGGACCCTGTTAATCCAAATGGTGGTGCATTTAAATAAGGTCAAATGTCCCATGCTTTTATCAACAAAAATCATAAAGAAACTTACATTGTTAGAAAGATTTGTTTTCATAAAACAAAGGGGCACGTTTTAAACAGCAACAATATACAGAGACCAAGGTTATATTACTAATATATATCACTGAAGTCGTTTATTCCAAAACCAGACATGTATTTCTGATGAAGATATGTAAAGTCTTTAACACAATTGCACAGCCAGTGGCTAATCGGCAGTATGATCCTTCAATCATGAAACATGAAACATAAATAATGAATTGAGTTGCTCTCTACCAGAGGCCCATCTTTGTTATTTCATTCAATCAAAGTGTTTGAAGTTATCCCAGGGCTTTCTCTTTTAAGAAGGGGTCAGTCTGCTCTGTACATAATCCAGATGCTTTGGGTTCTTTGAAAAATAGGGCCTGGATCTTTTCATATTCATATCAGCAAACAAACAATTAATTCACTGTGTTATTATTGACAGGTTAGGACTGCAACACGAATAATAGATTATGCAACTGGTAGACTCAAGTCGAGATATTTCCCCAGCAGGATTAATATAGACTAAATGGGTGGTAGTGTTTAGATTTCCTGCTGTTTAGATCACTGAAATTGACCCTTTACTCTTTACTGTCACTTATTTTGGTCCTGCACATAAAGCAAGAACAAAACATTTCCAGTGACTTAAAGGTATTCTTTACATCATCCTCGTGTTCAAAATATTTAATTCCTTAGCTGTTTAGTAGCCTATTATGTGTGTTCTCTGTCGTTGTCTTATGTTGTTCCTGCTTAAATCATCCTTTGCCATGCTTCTGAAAAGAAGTATAGGTGCTTCTGAAAAGACTCCTAAAAGCAGGATTTCAGCCTTTAGAGACCCATCAGAAGCAACATTCGCTAGTATGCCTTGCAATACCATCCAATTGCATATGCCATTGTTCTCACTTTGAATTGTATACATGATCACAATTATGATATATCGTACAATTAGTTAACTGTAAAATACATTATTGTCAGAATTTAAATAACAGTACATATTATGACTTTATTATAAAGCCTTGTTTTGTTTTAAGCCAATGTGGTTTAAAGTCAAGGGCCCATGTGTGATTGTTTAGAGTTTTAGCAATGGATTGTTCTGTGGCTTTGATTTCACTGTCTTCATCTAAACAAGGTTCTTTCTTCTGAAACTGGCCTGCCTCATGTTGTTCTGGGTCACTGCTCCAGGTGATTCATGCTGTTTACCTCTTCCATCTTCAAATGGGGATCTTCAAGTGTACTACCAGGATTAACCCTAACCCTAACCCTAACCCTAACAGCATCAACAGCAATGACAAGATAATGGATCACCAGGATGTATCATTGGTATCATTGGTATGTCAAAATATGTTACTGTGGAACCATTTCACCAATGGCTCATACAGCTGCTACCCTGGCCTCTAATATCATCACAAGCACAGCAATGACATTCAACATAATTTGGTAAGGGAAGAAGAAGGCTACATATTAATGAAGGTAGCACCTTTACTACTGTATGTACAACCCCTTTATTTGTTCACATCATTATGCATCCTCGCCCAGGACAACTGGAAGCTGCTAGAGACTGGAAAATGCTGGCAGATGTTGGTCAACGGCTTATTTTTCCACCTGAGATTGCCATCACTAACCTTCGACCAGATATTGCCTTGTAGTCTGGATCAGCACGCCTTGTTCACCTGGTAGAGTTAACAGTGCCATGGGAGGATGCTGTAGATGAGGCGTATGAGAGGAAGAAACTGCGGTATGCTCAACTAGCCACTGAAGCAGAACAGCAAGGATGGAGAGCCCGGGTTTACCCAGTGGAGGTGGGTTGTCGAGGATTTGTGGCACACTCTACAACCCGGTTTCTCAGAGACGTTGGATTCAGTGGCCAAGAGTTGCGTCGCACAGTGAAGAACTTATCTGAAGCAGCAGAGAGGAGCAGCAACTGGCTGTGGTTGAGACGGAAAGATTCTGGCTGGAGATCTCAAGCACAATAGAAAGAAAGAAACGCTGATGTACAAGTAAGCAAGCTGGGCTGAGATGAGTGGGGGAAGGAGGGGGGTGATTCTGGGACGCCAGAATCACCGTCGAGCCCTGTTGAGGTGTCGTGGGCTAGTCGACGAAACACCAGGGATGGAAGGTGCCCACTTGAAGACCCCAGAGATGTACCCTACTTAGCTCAATCCAGACGGTTGTCATGCTGATGCGCTGGGGAGACCGCACTGTGGTTGATCCCCGGAGCCAGCATCGCAGCCGTTGTGTGTGCTGATGCGCTAGGGAGGCAAAATAAGCTGATCCCTGGAGCCAGCATTACACTTCAGCCATCAACACCTGACAGAAGGATATCTACATCATCATATGGAAGGAAGCGCAAATGGATGGAGACACCTATGGATCACATTAGTTTACTGTAAAGCTACGTCTTAGTTGGTGCATATCTTGGCGAGAGCCGAGGTCAAATCAGCATGAAGTTTTAACATCTACTCTCGTGTAATGGAAATCGTGTGTGTGTGTGTGTGTGTGTGAGAGAGAGAGAGAGAGAGAGAGAGAGAGAGAGAGAGAGAGAGAGAGAGAGAGAGTAGTCTTAATTATTAAGCAAATGCTTTATGAAGTTTCTGTGTTTGATTACAGCCTTATAACGCTTTAAACCCAATGCATAAAGTTAAATCATTTAATGGTCACATTTTCTCAAATGGTTCTCCTGACCCATTCTAGAATAAGATATGCAACAAAAAGAGAATTGATACCTTGAATTGAGCAATAATTAAAACCTTGGCACAATAATTTGATGTGATTATTATATGTTATTATAAGGAGATTTTGAGAAAAGTTTGTACTGTATTTCTTTTTGTGATGACGTCACCAACATCCTCTAGCGCGTCTGCTCCTTATATGGGTTGACAGCGGAGTCACGTGGCTTAGCAGCAGCGTCCTTGGAACAGAGCAGAAGGGAAAAGAGGTAAAGGAGGAGTGTAAACGCGAGATAAATAAACGACTGGGACAGAGTGATCGTGTGCAAACCTTGGGTAGCTAGACAGCAACACTTCGAAACTATCTCGTGCAGGTTTTTTTTTTTCCAGAGAACTGATCAAATCGGATAAGAGTGGTTGTTATTATGGAGGATGTGTTCCATTTCATTCGCAGTCCTGTGTGGGAAGAGCTGGTGGGTATTTCACTTTAGTTTGGTAGCTATTCAACTTGGCGACTTTACATTTGTTGTTCGTGTTGTTTAATGGAGATTAGCACTTTTAGAACGCCATTATTATTATTATTATTATTATTATTATTATTATTAATAATAATAATAATAATAATAATAATAATAATAATAATAATGTATTATTTATTTTACAAATTATAAATGTATTTGTTAAAAGATATAACAAACACAATGCACACGTGATTATTTGTAGCAGGTATGTTTCATTTGGTTTTAGCTAACACCAAGTTAACGTTTCTTTATTGTTCCTTTTTTGTTTTTCTTTCCTAAATTCTTCATGTGTTTGTTTTTGGATGACATGGACTCGGTTACAACTGCTCACGACAGTTACGGATTTACTGTATGTAGTATACATACAGTAATACTACATACAGTATTTGCAATGGTAACTCAAAGTACTTTGACGATCAGCTGTTTTAGAAGAACAAAAACTTGACTACACGACTATCTAAACAGATATCCAATGACAGAAACGAATTGTAGGCAAACTAGTTGTTACAGATTGCCATGCAAATTCATTTCGTTTATTCGCTCTGTGGATTTAGAGTTTTGAACGCCGCTGTCTTGCGGGACATTCCAAACAGGACCTGGCGCTTTTGAGCTGTCCGAGTGTCTTGTCTGACAACTTCGTACATAATCTATATGGGCTGCCATTGCGTTATAATACAGCTGCCTACACAGAAGCTAATGGCCAAGGACACAATCACAGATACCGCCTTCCCCTCTGGGTTTGTGTAAAATCTGGTTTGTGTGTGTGTATTACATTGAGGAAATGATGTGGCATGTGTCTATCTACTGATTATGAGATATGCAAGTTTAAATGTATGTATCTGTCCTGTTACTGGTAGTAGAAATACATTAGGCGTCCCAACCCATGTCGGTCTGTTCCTATATGCTCCGGGATGAACTCTAAAGACGTCGGGAGTACAATACACTATAGAGGTTCTATAGCGTTGCTCACACTACTTGATCGTATTACCTGTCGTATTTCACAGACACCAATTTACTTTGCGTATAAATACGACGCGATGACCACAGTCATCTCCTTCATTGACCTTTGAGAAACAGGACTGCTCTGATTTATCATGTGTATTTAAACCATAGGCTGAGACAATTGCAGCGACAGGGGGCATCCGAAGATGTGTGCGCAGTATCTTTGACATGGTTTATTATTATTATTATTATTATTATTATTATTATTATTATTATTATTATTATTATTATTATTATTATTATTTAGCCTATTGTTATTTTGTAATGTTTACTATGTCTTGATACTGTAGGCTTCTTTCTGTTTTAACCATGGGAGCATCGCTTTGAAATACTGTGAAACGTCCTATATAAATAAATACAATTGAAAATGTAAATCGAACAAGAAATTATAGTGATCCTCTCTTGTTCTGAGTGTGTAGGATGAGGCAGCCTCCGCCTGTTTGTTCTCTGGCCCGCTAGCAGCGTTATTTGTAATTTGCAGTCCTTTTAATTCTCTTTGATGAAAACGTTACACGACTGTTATATTAAATGTTCTTATTAATCTTCTAGCATTACGCCTATCTGTAAGTTAGCTCTGCTAATAATGTTTTATTTTTGTTGCTATTTGGCAGATGTCTTCACTGATTTTCCTGTCCAGTTTGTCTCCTAACACAACCCACAATTCCATTTAATAATTAAGCGCATTCTATTTAGTTTTATTTATTTATTTATTTATTTATTTATTTATTTATTTTAATGTGCCACATGTGTTCTAGCATATGTATTATGTATTTAGTTAAATATTAAATTAGACTTGTTAAATAACTATTTATTAGTAACTGTGTTTATGGTGCTGTTCCAAACGTGTACAGTAGGGGATACAGTAGCATACAATTCTATATACAGTATAAATTAGATAGAAAATGGGGTGTTAGGTAACTAAACCCACATGAGTAATGATTACGCAAATGTGATTTCAAAGACTTCAAAATACATTCCTTGTGTTGCGTGGTTCGTGTATATTTTCAGACATACCTGTCGTATTGAAACACTACACCACACGATTCGACTCGACTATAGAAACAAATGATAAGTTATTGAGATTGCAGGTGATCACGGTCGAAAGACCTGTCGTATTTTTACGATCTCGCAATACAGAACCTAACCCCAGGTTTCTATCTCGTGTTTATGGCTCTGGGAGTGAAACTCAATACTTGTGTCTGAGCAGGATGAAACGTGCCTGTCAATCTATTCAGAACTGTCTATAGAAGTGACCGGTTACTGTGCATTTCGTTAGTATTATGACGTGGTAAAAGCAAACCGTTTAACAGCTTTAGTTTAAATTATGTATATGTATTATTATTCCAAAAAATAAGTGACAGCTGTGTTTCCAGTTTCACTGTCTTTATCAATGATACACGTACCTATATTTTATTCTGTTCGGGATTGTTTCCCGAATTTAAACAATCCTGTGAAATACCAGCAGGTGTTAAAGCTGCGGGGCGCTGGTGCCACTTCCCTCGCCATCTGTTATAATAAATATAACGTCTTACAGGAGAACAATTTAAAAAGAAATGTTTCTGGCGAGGAAGACAAACAGTAAAGGAGCGATATTACTAAGCAACCTTACTTAAGCATGTCTTTGTTATTATGAGATTTTCAAGGGATGCTATCTGTAGTCTCTCCAATAGGCTAAATAAGTATTCCGTTTTCAGTAACACTAAATCAATTATGAGCATTATAGACAGACGCATTTGCATTTGTATACCCGCTGAATCAAAGGGAAAAAAAGATCAATAAATTGTGCACTTTGCTGTACAAAGCATGAACTAAAGCCTCTGTAAATAGTGAAAGTTATCATTTTAATCTTGTTAACATTTTGGATTTGGGACCTGTTTTGAGAATACCAGAATCTGAGCATTATGAGCTACCTGTGCAAGATCGGTGCTAATGAAAGCGCAGTATAGGACCAATAACCTAACCTGCATTACACTTTGCATAGCCGTTTGTTGCAAGAAGATATTCGACATTCTGAGAAGCCAGGGCATGGTGATCTGCTTTTTCATGGTACTCAGGGATAAAGTTAAGATTTCATGTATCACGTGGTCGATTGGGTATCAGAAACAGCACGAGCTGATCCCATTATTCCAGCAACTTATAAAAAAGCCATGTGTTTTTCCCTCCTGACTTAATTTAGAATTAAACAAAACATTGAATCATTCTTACATACATAAAATCCACTTATTTTCTTAATAGATATTTCAAAACAGAGAAGAATTATACCACAACCTGCTAGGGTAGTGTACTGCTAATTGCATGAACCGACAGAGAACCTTCCTCTCTCCATCTCACAGCAATCCTATTATTTTTGTGTGACCTCGTTCGCAGCCGCCTCATATTCGCTACCCAGGTGTATAAGCAGCGTTCATACTGAAAGAAGCACAATAGTTGTCTGATGCCACCCTGTTGCAGCAGTACCGTTAAGTGACCACACGGTGAAAAACATTTGAGCTACTGACCGTGTGGCCACATAAATATAGGCCGAATGTATAATAATAATAATAATAATAATAATAATAATAATAATAATAATAATAATCACAATAACGTCTTCTCCCTGTACCTACAAAACAAGATAGGTGTATAAACTTTAGTGGTAAAAAGACGTGGGTGTATATACAGAACAGTATCAGTATACCCTATATAATGAAATCATAATAAAAAAAAAATAGACCACATACATTGAGGAGCTTTTACAACAAAATAATTGGCTGTATAAAATGCTTTTGTTTGTACCATAAAACACACGCACAAATAAAAACAAGTATTTAACCAATTAAAAGCGCGTGTGTGTCCAGTGTTCGGCAAGTGAAAAGCGGAGTAGGGTAGATGCTCGTTGAGCCAGTGCAGAGCCCTAGCGGGGACATCGTTATTCTCGCTCGTGTGGTCACTTGCACGTCTTCTAAGGTTACATTAAAATCGCTCTAAAAAACTCTGTGAATATTAGGCTACTGTAGCTAGATAATGTAGGCTGCTTAAAAAAGTAACGATGTGAACAATGTATCACACCGTACTTAAAAAAAAGTATTGCATCCTACTACAATGCTCTACAAACGAATGGCCACAGTAACCTACATACAGTAGGCTATAGAATTCAACCTTACAGTTATAAAAATACATGGAGAACATTTGAGTATGCAATAAGTTAGAAAACAACCTATGACGTCTCCCACTTGTTATGATTAAAAAGTCACATACTGCCTGTTTAATTGATGGGTGCTAAGACCTATATGAATGAACGTTCGTGTTGCTATTATCATTATTATTATTATTATTATTATTATTATTATTATTATTATTATTATTATTATTATTATTATTATTGTTATTATTATTATTATTATTATTATTATTATTATTGCATTTTAAGTTGATAATCATTGATTTATTACTGTGTCCACTTGATTCCACTATACGAGATCAGAAACCTATGACTGGAGTTCAATGTGTTCTTTTTCCGTTTTGAAAATAAAAACTACAGTAGTAGTGTACCTATAGAATGTATAAATCCAAATTTCGATTCTGTCTCTAATTTACCACTAGGGTTTGCTACAGAGATTTCCTGCAGTCTTCAATTTAGCAGAGAGACAGCGGCGACAGTTAACACACAGTCTGTAGTAGACAGAAAATAACATTGAAAACACGCTCCAGGGTAAATGCATACCACAGCAATATGGCAGTTTCCCCTCAGTTTGTTATTTGTTTGTTTAGTAGTTTCAAATAGGTAAACTGGAATATTTATATTCAGAGACAGGAGGTAGTGGAAGATGGCGGCGAGGAGAGCCGCTTCCCAGCCGCTGTCCAGCTCTCGAGTCCCGGAGAGGAAGGGAGCGGCTGGATGCACTAAGGTTAATCCAGAGTGGTGTGTTTCTACCCGGCAGGAGTCGGAAAAGGGAGCGGTTACCGTGGCAGGGATTGTCGGTACTGGGATGCGGCACCATCCAATCGGGGCCGCGGGAGGACATGTAACGGGAGACGAGTCTTCAGACAGCGAAGGAGAGCATGAAGGGCCCCAGAAACTCATTAGGAAAGTGTCCACCTCCGGACAGATTAGGAGTAAGGTAAGTACCGTGTAAACACAACATGCATTGCATTTCTTTGTGAATGATGAAGAATCTAAATCGTATTAGCAATGTTCCAAATCGCCTGTTATGCTAACTGTTCTTGAGTTTCAGTAGGCTACAGTGGGCTACTTTAGGCTACAGTTTCACAAGATGCACTGTTGAATGCGAAGACGGTGCCAGTATTAAGGATGTCTTTCGTACAAGGATTCTGAGTGCTGTTTTCAGATAATCTGGTTTACGCTACAGCAGTAATCAAAATATGTTCTCTTTACTTTAAAAATCCAGTTTATATACTGCGTATGTATGTATGTATGTATGTATGTATGTATGTATGTATGTATGTATGTATGTATGTATGTATGTATGTATTCCCATTTGATGGATTTAAAAGGATACATTTCTTAATACAAAGCCAGGCAATGATATACATTTACGTTTAGTTTAGGTTTGCTAACCTGAATTAGATTTTTCTAGCAAACGGTCTGTTAAACAAAAGTAGTGAAAAATGGTTTACTGTACATCTGTTTGTGTGTTTGTTTATATATTTCTTGGTGGCTGCCCCAAGGGTTTGTCTCATAGGGCAGTAATGTTGTTTCTGGTTAAACAACACAATGAACACCAAGTAATTTGTATTGTTAAATATATGTGTACAGAGAATGCATACATTCTAGTGTTTGAGGAGTGCTGTAAAGATGCATCTCAGAAAACTGCCTAGGCAATTTCATCCCTAGAGTACAGTACTTTATTATTACTGAGAGTTGGTGGCTTGGTTGACAACATTCAAAAACGACTGTACTAACTTTTTATATGTAGACGATGTAGACTTAAAATAGTGTTCAGTTTGGAAACCGTGTCAGCCCTCTGAAGACTTGTTTATTAACATGTTTAATTAAACTGAAGGTTGTAATAAAGTGTGTCATGTTTGAGCTTGAAACCCAAATCTGGAGGGAATGGTGTGTAATAAAGAGTTGATTGAAGGAATGCTAAAGGTTTTAAAAGCCATTTCTTTACCTCGTGAAGCATCACCAGTATTATCACTGGTCACCCCAGTCTCCTGCTGAAGAGCTTGTGGTTCTTTGCTTGGGTTTGATACTTGGGTTTGGAACGTACATCTATTTTAAAGACAATGCTATGGAAGGAAATGTTGCTGCTGCTTCCTGGTATCACATCACTTCCTAGGTGCAATGAGGCCATGTGACCTAGCCCACAGGAAGTCATTTAGATAGGGTACCCGTTTCATCTACAGTGCTGTACTATGGAGATGGAGATGATTGTTTTAGGTCTGGTAGGAGAAGTATGTGCTTTTTGTTCTGTAAGGGTGAAAATATTCGACTGTTAACGTCCATGAGAAATCCACCAAATGTACCCTGCGCCCCCTTAATTTTATGACGGGTTCTTTTTGGAATTAAAGAAAATCTCCATTTTAAAAAGCAGCTTCCCTACATCCTGTTGGAGAACAAAACCAGTCCTTGAAATGCCTATGATGTATCCTTGTTGCAATGTTTACATTTTCCCCCCAGTCTTGACGACCTTTGACCCAGATTTTTCTTGTAATCCGAGATGTGACTGTGTAACCAAGTGTTACGCGGGCAGCCTTTATCTTGTTCATTTCAGGTTTGCAATATGTTTTTTTTTGTTAGACTTCACTTTTTAAATGAAAGTATTTTTGAGCCACTGTGTATTTTCATAAAAACTGAACTGAACTTTGAGAATCTGCATGTGGTCATTTATTTGTAAGATTTGCAATTGGTTTGCTACTGTATCTATTATTACACATTAACAAATCACTGTTTAGTCTTCTGAAAATATTTTTTCAGTTGTTGTGTTAAAATGTTGTGAGGTACTACTTCCAGATTTTGGGCTCTGGTATACAATTATCCAATAGTTAACGTATTTGAAATGATATTTGTAACCGTATTTAGAAATGCACCTGCTTACACTTATGAATTAATGAGAATAGATAATAGTCCCAATGGTCTTGATGCCTTTCTCCTCAGGAATATGATAGCAATGTGTTTAACTGAATTCTACATCAGGTAATCGTTTGGTGAGAATGTGTTTAATATATGCAGCTTTAATGCGATGCTTGAGGACAATGGAGCCCTAATGAGTTTGAAACATGAAAAAACACCTCATCTTGCCCAAGAGTGCCTAAATGTGGTTGGCCTTGTTTTGTTTCAGAAAGAGATTAAAACACACTCTTTGAAGCAAAGTTTCAATTGATTTTAACATAAGAACATTTGATTTTTCTTCATGTTTGTTTTGCAAGCTGCTTTGTGATTCTTGTTTAGGGAAGATATTTCATATTTTATAATGAAGTAACATATGAACACTTGAAGGGCTCAGTATTCATACTACCATTGATGTAGAAATGAAATGTGCACATAATTGCAGGGCATTACATAAATGCTTTACTAATCCTTTCATCCAAATTGACTCTTATTTTGTAATCTCAGATTTGAAATGACCTTTGGCTAAAGAATCTGCATATGTTTTAAGTAAAGCTTTTATTACAGTAAGTCTTAGGAAGCCTGGACTCTGTAAACAGTTCACTATTAACTGCCCATCTAAAACTGTGTTATGCTGGCCAGTAAAATCAGCAACTTTTAGAAATTGATAGCAAAAACTATATGAGGATACTTGGAAGAATATTGCTGTCCAATGGTTAAAGAAAAGGGCTTGTAACCAGGAGGTCCCCGGTTCAAATCTCACCTCAGCCACCGACTCATTGTGTGACCCTGAGCAAGTCACTTAACCTCCTTGTGCTCCATCTTTCGGGTGAGACGTAATTGTAAGTGACTCTGCAGCTGATGCATAGTTCACACACCCTAGTCTCTGTAAGTCGCCTTGGGTAAAGGCGTCTGCTAAATAAACAAATAATAATAAATAATAATTGGCTGAATTAGCTGAAGACACTGAAGGCGAATGAATGTGTGCTGCTGGGTGGATGGGTGGTGCTCTCTTTTAAATACAACCCTTATCACATGACCTATGTAATGCAAGATCAACACATTTCTTTAGCTAGTGTGGATAGGGGAGTTTTTGGAAAATGTGTTTATCTGGAGACTACAACTGATTTTTTTTAAGTGTATTTTTTAGAAAACTAATATTCTGATTTAGGTTTCCTAAAACATACCTTTTAAGAAAATGTATGTAAGTGCACTGATTCACAGCAAAGCTGTCCCCTAATAAAACTCCACAACCTAGGACTGCAAGCAGCCCCTTATAAACAATGTAGGGTGTCCTTATTTTAATTAAACAATATTGACTTTAAACATCTCTCCTTTAAATCTCGAAGGCACAGTTTTACGTTGCCTATTGACTACTGTATCAGCTGCCTCTGTTTGTTTTTTGTGTTCACAAATGGACCTGGTTGTTTATGGCCATCCTCCTGAGTGAAATAACCACAGCACTCAAGGAACATGTATTCTGTTTATATAACAAGAACTATGTGTGAGAAAGTATGTTTAAACGAATGAAACAGCTGCCTTCAGAGAGATACTTTCCTGAGATCAAGCTCTGCACCTGCTTAGCAGCACGGTGTAATTTGGAGCGATGGGAGTCGGCCAGTCATTCTGTCATTGGATTTGAATGAGTGCTAGGTAGATTCACTCAGCATCATCGAGTATGAAAAAGTCATTCCATGCCAGGTCTCTCAACACTTTCTACTGCACAGAATTGTACTACTGTGGTTCTTTACACAATACTCCAGTGCTTTTGCGCTCACAACAGTCTAATTGTTGGAACATTGTTCACACATTTGGAGCCTGTACCACACTCTTTAAACTGGAAATTCTGTTGAATAATTCTATGCTTGCCTTGATATAGCATACAACAGAGTAATCAGGGGAGGCTGGCATTTCTAGGGTTAAAATCTGCTAATTCGTAAGCAGCTTACTCCAGAGGTGACTCGTGCCTTAGCCATACTACAAGCAGTCACATGACTTGATCACAGCTGCAATGTCCCTGTTTTCATCAACCATATTGATCTTTGTCAAGATGGCAAACGCTGTGTGTACAGCTATTACTATTGTGATTAAAAACAGGAACAAGGATATTGTGCTTTTTAGAAATAGACCTGAATGTTTTTCTGAACACTGTGATGTACCATGTTAGGTCAGTTCAGCTCAATGCCACTTCTGATGTGGCGTAGTGTTTTGTTTATAGCGGGCACATTTGTACAATACCGGCTCCATTTCAGTTCTATTTTATTGATGGCTGTTTTTACCTGTGTCCTTCTGCATCACCTTCCTTAGTAATAGCGTTTGAACAATTCACACCTGCTTATGACGAGCACAAAGACAATAAATAATCACCAGGTACACACAGACCACAAATCAGTTTCTGTGTGTTAAGTGAGAATCTAGTTCAAATGATATCAACCACAACTGGAGATGTTGCAGAGTACATTCCACTTTAGCTACAGGGCTATAAATAAACCCCCATTATCTAACAAGAAAAGGTGTGTTTAATTATTCACTTGTGCTTTACACTCCCACTGCATTATTTAACTTGACTATATTTAGAGAGGCAGAGCTCTTGTTCTGTCACAGAAGGGGGGTTTGTTTGCTTTTGTCATTCTGATCAGTGGTTAACCGAACCCACAGGAGTAAATACCATCAGGGAAATGCAGTGCCTGTAGCTACTTTATTCTTGATAGCAGACCTGCCCGACCTTTTGGCTGAGAGCCCTATCTATTACCAGTTCTTAAAGGCAAAAAAACCCTGTTGAACTCGACTGTTATTATTATTATTTGTTTATTTAGCAGAAGCCTTTATCCAAGACTAGGGTGTGTGAACTATGCATCAGCTGCAGAGTCACTTACAACTACGTCTCACCCGAAAGACGGAGCACAAGGAGGTTAAGTGACTTGCTTAGGGTCACACAATGAGTCAGTGGCTGAGGTGGGATTTGAACCGGGGACCCCCTGGTTACAAGACCTTTTCTTTAACCACTGGACCACACAGCCTCCTACACAATGCCTTAGTGTTAGGCACTACACAATGCCTCCTACACAATGCCTTAGTGTTAGACACTACACAATGCCTTAGGCACTACACAGTGCCTTAGTGTTTTTGTGCTCATTAAATGGTCTTGTTTCTGTCAAAAACTACCGAATGTTCAGACTTCACCTCCAAATCAAGAGAGTCATATTGTGGAGCATGAGGAGCCATATATGGCTCAAGAGTCACCAGATTTAGCTGGCTGATGTTTTTAAATCTTTAAGTAGTCAACCAGCAGCCTACTGAGCGGAGTGATGAATGAGGTTTTTAAATCCGCATAGTAACTCTTGCAATGGTCCTCTTCTGCTTCTATAGATGAAGCAATGCTTCTGCTTCCTGGAACGTAATCACTTCTTGTGTTGGAGTTCAAACTGGTCCTTCCGCAGATAAACCATGTGACCTTCAGCAAAGGAACCAGCATGCAGCACTTTACCAGTATTGTTGTATTTGACATACTTGCATATCCTGAATTAACCAGCACAATGCAGCAGGGAACAGAAATAATACAAGCGCTTCCTTTGCCTATCGAAGAAGCAAGTCCCAACCCAGTGTATTTATAATGAAACAGTTTCAAGGGCAGCCCCATCACGACAGACACAGGTGAGCCCATTGTTTTTAACAGATCAACATAAATGTTGCCAATTCAAAATGAAAAGTTGTATAACCCAATAAAAAAACTAGAACAGCAGAATGTTATTGCGTTAGACTTGATCTCGTTTTGATGAAGGGATTCCTATTTATATGTCAGATCGTAAAAGCAGTTTGAGTATTTGATTTTCTGAATACACTGTACATATGTAATGCCCAGTACTGCTAAGTGGCTTTGGTTGAAACATAATGTCGGCTCCAGTATAAGCAAGACACAGTGCACTAAATGTAAAACTTTCATATTGAGGTGTACAAACGTGAAGCCATTGCTTACTCCTTTAATAATAATACATTAAAAAGTCATTGTTGATGCTGTTTTCTGTGCTCTGCAAAACACATTCATTGTTGTGTTGTTTTTTGTTTATATGCAGTTATTAATAATGGATGTAGAGTAAATAGCAAGTGCATATACAGTATTGGAAACAATCAAGAGTATAGAGGATTAAATAGATAGGTGATTCCTTGTAGCCCAGAACGGGATGGAAGTACTTAATGCTTGCTGTACTGAGAAGTGTTTGCATGGCTCTTCGGAAGGTATTAAAAGGTTAGAAAACCTTACTGAAGTATAGAAACGGTTAAGTGACAAGCAAATTCGGGCATTGCAAAACGCTGAACCCTTTTTTGTTCACCCTGCTGATCTTGCCGACTCTCTCGTCTCGGGTATGTGTGAATACACCTGCTGTTCACAGCACCAAACACAATAGTGAGGTCGTTGTGAAGATGCTGATGTGTGAACACCTTGCCGGCTCTCTCGTCTCGGGTATGTGTGAATACACCTGCTGTTCACAGCACCAAACACAACGCTGAGGTCGTTGTGAAGATGCTGATGTGTGAACACCTTGCCGGCTCTCTCGTCTCGGGTATGTGTGAATACACCTGCTGTTCACGGCACCAAACACAACGCTGAGGTCGTTGTGAAGATGCTGATGTGTGAACACCTTGCCGGCTCTCTCGTCTCGGGTATGTGTGAATACACCTGCTGTTCACGGCACCAAACACAACGCTGAGGTTGTTGTGAAGACGCTGATGTGTGAACACCTTGCCGGCTCTCTCGTCTCGGGTATGTGTGAATACACCTGCTGTTCACGGCACCAAACACAACGCTGAGGTCGTTGTGAAGATGCTGATGTGTGAACACCTTGCCGGCTCTCTCGTCTCGGGTATGTGTGAATACACCTGCTGTTCACGGCACCAAACACAACGCTGAGGTCGTTGTGAAGACGCTGATGTGTGAACACCTTCTCGGCTCTCTCGTCTCGGGTATGTGTGAATACACCTGCTGTTCACAGCACCAAACACAACGCTGAGGTCGTTGTGAAGATGCTGATGTGTGAACACCTTGCCGGCTCTCCCATCTCGGGTATGTGTGAATACACCTGCTGTTCACAGCACCAAACACAACGCTGAGGTCGTTGTGAAGATGCTGATGTGTGAACACCTTGCCGGCTCTCCCGTCTCGGGTATGTATGAATACACCTGCTGTTCACAGCACCAAACACAACGCGGAGGTTGTTGTGAAGACGCTGATGTGTGAACACCTTGCTGGCTCTCTCTTCTCGGGTATGTGTGAATACACCTGCTGTTCACGGCACCAAACACAACGCTGAGGTCGTTGTGAAGACCTTGCTGGCTCTTATCGTTTCACCTCACTTGCCTTGCCTGAATTTCGCTCCAGTTGTGTATGTGTAATCCTGCCTTAAGAATGTTCAGTCCAGCTGCCATTTGTGTTTGACTACAGGGGTGCAGTGGCATTTCCTAGAGCAGCTGACTCCATGGCAACAACCAGCAATATACCCAGAGTGCTCAGCTAAACCTAAACAGGTCCTGAACAGCGGCTCTTGTGCTGTACGTTTTGGGGGAAAATGTACACCAGAAACCTGATTTATGTTCTAGCGTACAGATAAATTGAATCCAAATCTGTAAAACAGATACAAATATCTATGAGTCTCATTAGGGTTGAAAGTATTGAAAAATACATTTGTGGTATTACTGTCCCCCTGCAACATTGTGACCAAGGGAATTCAAGAAGTACCACATTGTATCTAAGTAGTATTTCATACTGATGTGTACCAGGAGGACAAAGATGATCCTGAGAGCTGCAGTTCTCCCCCTTTGTAAAGCTGGTCTGTATACCATGGAGCCAGTTATAAGGCAGCATGGTTGTAGCTTTCTTTGCCACATAATGTCATTCCACCAGTGCTTGCATTCTTGCTGTAAGGGGAAGCACAAATCACACAGCATTGTAAGTATATGGCTCCCGACTATAGCGTTATTAAAAACTAGCAATAGATTCCAAAGTAAACTTTTATCCAGACTGCTTTCAGAATTAAACAAAGAAGTAAGCAAAGTATGTTTGAATGATGTCACATATACTTCAGATAAATGGCACTCTTAAAAACGGATTCATGACTGCATGACGAAAATAACCTAATTGTCCTATAATTATGTTCTCTGGATCAAAAGGACTAAGTAAAGGCCATCTAATGGATACATAGGGTCGTTTAAATGTAATTTCATATTAGGTTTCTCAGAATTACTGTAATGCATTTGTGCTCAACAGCAGGCACAACCTGGCTCAGTTTTCTAATAAATGGCCCCAATGAAAAGATAAAAGATATGAAAAGATAATTAGGGAAAAGCTACATCAAAGACATGACTGCTTTCTGCTCATGCTCAGTTTTTTTCTCATACCTAGTATTACATTTCTTGAAACTTAGCCACATTTGTGCTTTTAAGAAAACACACACACACACAAACACAAACACACACACAAACACAAGTCAGTTATCGAAATTAAAAATGTAATTTACATACACTCATGGGAGCAAAGTTACAGAGCACTGACAAGAACAGAACCATGGATTAGGCGTTGAGGTAATAATCTTATTATGATGTGCTGCTGTTTGGTTTGAGTGCTCCCTCATGACCTACTGACTGGACAGATTTATGAGACTCTTGTAAAAGGACAGTCGTGCTGCTTTTACAACCAAATTAAGAAAGTAAGTGCATAGTTTATTAATCTGAGAAAGTCACATGGCATTGGCAATGTGGATAATTATGGTGTTTATAACACTCAAGGAATATCAGTGTATTTTTCTGTTGAATATTTTTGAGTTCCCTAAATGATAAATTGTGAATTTCAAATTCTGAATCATAAATTACATGGTAGGAGGGGAGAGAGGATAATACATACAAAACATTTTAGATTGAAATTCTGAATCATAAATTACATGGTAGGAGGGGAGAGAGGATAATACATACAAAACATTTTAGATTGAAATTCTGAATCATAAATTACATGGTAGGAGGGGAGAGAGGATAATACATACAAAACATTTTAGATTCAATAGCAACCACTGCCTTCCTTGGCTTTTATTATACTTTTCTTTAAAAAAAACTATTAAAGTGCAGGCTGGGTTCTCAGAACAAAAAAACATATATTGAAATGTTGTGATGAATCCATCTCGTTGCCATGAAAACAACTCAGATGGCCTCTGTTTCTTGTGTTGCTTTGTGTCTCCACTCCCAGCTTACTGTCTTTCTGTATTTCTCTGGGGGGGAGTGGGTTTGATGACTTGTGGAGTGAGTTTTATCTATGCCCAAAGCTGCTGATTAGAAGATTTTGAGGGCTTCCCCAGTGTATTACCCAGCAGTTAGTTCTGATTGCACTGTTTTCTGACTCATTACTGCACAAGGCCTCAAGCACAAGCCATTGTGACGAATTTTCTGTATTTATCCACAGAACAGGTAAAACCAAATAGCTACATTACAACCTCAATGACTACAAACACGCCTCTCATTAAAAGACGTGCTTTACAATAAGCAAAGTCAAACCACGGCTAAAACGAACACCTAACAAAATAATAATTCAAAAGTGAGCGAATTTAAAGTGACATGGAATTCCATAAACGAGGTCCATAGCTGGCAAATGAAATGCCCTGTCACAAGAAGATACAAATCGAATCCTCTGCGTCACCCTCTGTCTGCAGAGACCGACTGAGAATTAGCTTGACTGTGTGCGAGAGTAAACATTCCACAGGGTGCTACTGGACATCGGATATAACTTGCAGTGTCTTAGTGACTGGGGTGGGGAAGTGACAGTTCTGTTGTGTGATTAACAGTTAAACAGAATGACTACTGAAAACTGAAGGTTGCAACAGCCACAATACTTTACTTCATTGACACAGCAGCTCGTCGACAAATTGCACCTACCTTTCCTTCAGGTTAGACCTTCATTCACATCCTCCTCTAGTGGATTTAGCTATATAATATTTAAGTAAAGTAACATTGTGATCACAGTTTACAGAACATCCGGGTTTTGACATTAACCTGGCAAGACTACTTGGCATCTGTGTGGTGGGAGCAGGTTAGCTCATGTCAGTGGCTGTCAGAGCTGAGTTTGCAAAAATAGGATAGCTACCATCTTGTTGGAATAGTGTTGTACGCACGTCGAATCCACGAGTTTCATGGACCAGGTGCCAAATGTGGTAAGAAAAGCACGTTTTAATTCCTATTCCTCTGATGGTATTCAGATTCACCCCTGTGTGCATCATTTCAGGTCCCCTGTTAATTAAACCCCAACCCTGTTATTGATTCCCTGTACCTGTATTGCACTTTAACCATAACTGTAAACACTCATAGTGCTACATTTAGAAGTACTAAAAGAAACTCAATGACAAATGTTTTGACCAGAAGCCTTTCTCAATGTCTTCAATGCTGTACCTCAATAACAAACTGTTCCGCACATCCTTCTGCTGGGTTTATTTTGTGCCTTCCGAATTCCACAGTCATTTCTGTGTTCCATGTTCCATGGTCTAGAAAGGAGCATAAGCTGGCACACTGTTGAATTTTGTTCAGTGTAAAAACTACCTGCAAGGACAACATGCAGTAGACATTAGAGAGAAACTAACTACCTGGCCTGAGCTGCCCTAGAAAAAGAATCGATGCTTGACAGCTGTCAGTTTGAGTTCAATAAACACAGCACAGCAGAGCAGTCCAGGTGCCCAGATAAGGCAGGAAAAGTGATAAAATCAAGGAAGGTCTGGAAAACGCTTGCATCCGATAGCAGCTGTTATTGAATTAACGAGCTGCTTTGCTGCTGAATAACTGGATATCCTGCATTAGGCTTCCTAATATATCAGTTTGATACTCTTAATAGAGTAGAGATTAGATTGTGCCCGACATGCTTCAGGCACAGCTAGGTCTTGTCCTCCTCATATGGGTATTACAGCCCACCTGTCTGTCTGTTTGAAGTATTGCTGGGTATCACAAAGGGTTTGCTGGATTGGTGGTTAGCATGGTTACCTCTTGACCACTGGTTGAGATGCAGTACCCTGTGAATGAAGGTCAGGACTGAGCCTCTTCGGAAACACATCGTCAAATAAACTTGACTTGACTTGCATTTCATTTCAGAAACATCTTGAACCATTTCAAAGATGCACCCGATTCACACTTGGAGATTGTATTGACATACTTCTTGAATAGAGATTAAAATATATTTCAGGTTTCAAGCATATATGCCATATTTCTGGATACTTATGCACTGATAATTATTAAACCATATAAAATACAGAGAAGACCTTTTTATGAAATGAACAAATAGTCCATTTCATGTTTTTATTTTATTTTTCTAATGTACCTTAAAAAACGCTGTATAAGTTTACTTTGAGTTGTTGTGATCACAAGTTTTTTGAAGATTCTGATCAATGTGAATTAAAGATTGCTAAATGACAAGCTTGGCTTCTTCTCACCTAAACTAAGCTGTATTAATAATAGTCAAAGTTGTTATAATAGTGGAAAACACTAGTGGAGGCTTTGAGTAAGCTGTTGATGCTCGTAACATCGATATATATATATATATATATATATATATATATATATATATATATATATATATATATAGTAACTGAATGTGTCTAAGAATTTTGTACATCATTGTATGTCACACTTTCCATTAGTTCTTTGGAGTACAAGAATCTAGGCTTTCTTTTTGATGAGGACTAAGCTACTCAACATGTTGTGCGTGTTGATCATGGTATATCAACCTATGGCTACACAGACAGGCGCTGAGAGAAAGCCTCTGTGTCTGCTCCAGAGGAGAGCACTACAACACAAAACCCTTCCACTCCAAGACGGTGCTCGTGAAGGCATTGCCCAGCCGAGGCTGGAGTCGCCGGGAGAGCACCGGGACTTGGCTAGGTTAGTTTAGGGCAGGGGTGCCCAATCCTGGTCCTGGAGGGCCGGTGTCCTCCTGGCTTTTGTTCCAACTGCCCTCTAAATTACTTAATTGGACCAATCAAGCACATATTAGAAGCTTAATTGGTCCAATTAAGCAATTTAGTGTACAGTTGGAACAAAAACCAGGAGGGACACCGGCCCTCCAGGACCAGGATTGGGCACCCCTGGTTTAGGGGATTTGATCCCAACAGTATAGCAAAGGTTTCGTAGGGTAGGTCCCTGAAGTGGGACCCTAGTGACAGCGCCTGTGTGGCGTATCAGCACCCACTGCTATGTGTCTGACTCCTTTTTTATCAGTGACGACCCACATAGGTAACATCACCCTGTTACAGTGCTATTCAGCTTTAAGGAATCATTTGTATTCATTTGGTCAGCAGAAATGATTTTATGGCCTTTAGATGTACTGTACTATGCGAAAGGTGCTACACCAATGCATACCACACCTTGCATGTTTCCATTAAAACCAACAGGTAAATAAGGAGGTTCTGTAAATTGCCCATGAAGAGGGGCTGCACCCCACTCCTTTAGAATGTTTTGCTTCACGGCATCCTTTGCTTTAGGCTGTCCAAATTTTTTGTTTTGTCTCTTGGCCGTGCACTTTCATAAACTGGTCTGCATTTTTCATTTTTTCATAGCGTTTGATGATTTAGTGAAAAACAAACACTATGAAAAAATGGAAAATGGTAGACCAGTTTCTGTATCATACACAGTATACAGTAAATTAAAAATAATACTCAAAAGAAAGTTGCTCAGTGCATTAATCTGTTGCAGCTACTTGCTGTCCGTTATGCAAAATGAAGATACACAGTATGTTACTGTTTAAATAAAGACATCTTTTCTCCCAGCTGTTGTTTACTTTGAGGAAAGGATTGACGCAATTACAGGGCCACATAGATGCTGATTTATTTGAAGCGGAGCAGCTGCAGCCACTCCTGTGTTTGTCATAAATGCATTGTCTGCGAGAGGCCTGTGTTAAATGATGGGATGCCCTGCAGCTTGCCTTCATTTTGTATAAAACGGTAAACTACGTTTTTAAAACATGCGGGATGTGAAACCACTTCCCTGAAATGGCTTATCTTGGTCTGAGGTTAGGATTGCGTGATGTACTGCACTGCTTTTCTCTTGCTCTCATGACAGATCTCATTGATAGATCTTGGAGTGTTCTGCTTCAAACTCCTCAAGTTGTTGTCGGGCCAAGTCACGCAGGAGATGATAACGGTCTGATGGTGACCACTCGGGAGTTAAAGCAGGTGCACGCAGGCGTAGGGGCATTGCTGGCTTCACTGGTGCATCTTGTGAATGAGATTTTAAATCAAAATAGATTTAAAAGAAACAAAATGCCTTGTCTAGATCTAGATCTTCATATGGACCTGGGACAGTCAGCTCAGAGGAGCTTCACCACACGCTCTTCAGATGCAACACAAGCTGCCCCTGCCTGGTTTACCTGTGCATTGAGAAACAAATCAGACATCCCCAGCATGGTGCCCAATGAAAATATATGAAACTGGTGTTTGACACAATGATGACGCGGCCTACTGACGTGCAAGTGGGACCTAATTAACTAAGCTGGGTACATTCTGTTGACAATTGATGATGGTTTATAACTCCTCATTACGACTTCTTGGAGACAAGAGAAAAGGCAGAGCTCGGCTTGCTTAGCTTGATTATGAAGGCTTGCTTCTCCATACCTGGCTAAAGACCTAGCATATGAAAACAGAAGGGTCTAGAAAAGTCTTTAAATAGCTTCCTTTTATTAAATGAAAAGGTTCCAGAATAATGTGAATTTTATTACTTGGCTTTTTGCTTAATTTTGAAAAATAATGATTTTATTCTATTTCTAAATGTGACAGAAAAAGTGTGGTGAAAATAAAAATGTGTTCTTAATAGTAAAGAGCTCTCTTTAGACTGCTTCTAAACACACTAAGTACAAATAAACCACTGAATGCAGTTTGCCTGTGTGCAGATTTTTGCCAAACAGCAATAAATCCTGACTTATTAAATGTTTGTTTCATTTGGTCGTTCAGTGGGGAAATGCGCAGCGGTGCTGTGCTCAGTTACGGTACAAAGTCCTAAATCACCTAGTTTGTTTGCAGAGAAGTTTAAATGTGAATCTGTTGTCAGCAGCGTGGCACTAATTCTTATTTAATGACCTGCTGTAATGGCACTGCTGTAGACAATCCGGCACACGGGGGTTACATGGACTAGTCCATTAGCCACTGTTATGAATATGAAGAGTACAGAAGCTAACTCTTTTAATGATGTTTAAGTCACCCGTGGGGTCACAGCAGCACAGCATCCATCTGCCAGAATTCCTGTCAAACTGAAGACCCCCTTCCACACAGCCTCCAATCTCCATGCCCACTCCCGCCCCACGCTCCCCCCCCCTACCGACCGCAGTAATTAATGCCTTTCCCTTCACTGCTGAGTGAAACAATAGCATCATGTCATTGGAGAGGTTAAGATTATCTGGTTAGGGTTGACACGATGTAATTGCTCAGGCAATTTTAGTGATACACGGAGGGCTGCATTTACCAGCAGCTATTTCAATACAAGTCTTGTCTGTTTGGCAAAGAAATCCAGATGAAGTGATATTTTAAAGTTTGTCCAGAATAGCTGCTGAACTTGTACAGTAATTTTCCTGTCACTTGCTTTGTTCTGATCCACAGTTCAGTGCTGGATGTTGGGGATAATTAAAGCTTTTGGTGCCTCCAGGAGACTCATTTATTGTACTCCGATTTCCTAGATTTTTAACATTAGTATCATGAACTGCCCTTTTCCAAAGGTGCACGCAGACCTGTGTGCAGCTATTCTGCAGCCCTGATGGTGAGGCTGAAGTACAAGGTCTCCAAAGAGACACACGTGTAGGGAGTTAACCAGTGCCAGTTGTCTGTCTGTGCCTGCCTCTGGTTTAGTGACAAGGGCATGATAGTTACCTTTGGGAGGAGATGGCTATTACCCTTACAATAAAATACAGTAATGGATTATGTTGTGGGTAATAGCACTGACAAGCATTAAACACCAGATATACCACACCTGCGGTATTGATGGCTGGCTATAGACCTTCTAGCTGAAATGGTGCACTCATTCTTATAAGAGTTCACTGTGGTATACCGTGGTCAAAAACATCTAATCTACATTCCGGGAGACATTGATTAATTACTGCATGATCAAGTGTCAATTTAGGTAATGAACTGGTGAAGGACATCACTCTTCAGGATAGCCTGTTTCAATGACATGTTTCAACTGGAAGTATTATCCCATTTCTACCACTTAGTGTCTGCCCAGGAGCTGAAGTCATGGACATCCAGTTTAAGATAACGATATGGTCTGCAGAAATGAATGAATGGGGAATGGTGGGCTGGCTCAGCAAATGGCCATTTTGCTATTTTGCTATCTTGCTATCTTTTATAGTACGCTCTTTTGTAAGTGTTCACAGACTGCTGAATGAAACTGTAACCTGGACTTTACAATCAATCTCACCAGCCTCCAGGTAGGATGTAATGCTTTTTTAAAAACTCAAAAGCAACTCTTGAGGCTGTGCTGCATTCAGGTTTCTAATGCTTTAGCTTTTACACAGTAACACTGCAGGCGTTGTCTAGAATTCATCCACCTTGGCTTTTTAACTTGCCACAATGAGATCACAGAACTATTATTTATAGGCTAAATGGGCTTGCAATGATTCCATTCTCCATGACAACATATTAATAGCAAGTAAGTGGAGACTATAGTGCTGTTGGCAGTGGAGGGAGAGGAGAGAATATTGCCTCATTTATGCTGCCTGGCGCTACAGGCTTCGGCTGCCCATGGCTAGCCGTTGAAATCAAAAGGGCGTTTTAGTGTTTTATTTTAAAGAAACCAGCGGTAACAAATATGTTTAACCAGGGCTAGAAGTTAAGGCAGTAGTCAGGGTTTGCTACCTGCCTGGAAAGTTGGTCTACTAAGAAGTAATAACACAACAAGGGATATCAACCAAGATTTAAAAAAAACACACCCACACACTGGGTTCATTTTAACAGTGACATTAGTTAGCTATGTGGGTAAGTTATAGTTTGATGGTGCAATGTATATATACTGTATGTGTGTATATATATATATATATATATATATATATATATATATATATTTTAGCTCAAAGAGCCAGCTGTATATATATATATATATATATATATATATATATATATATATATATATATATATATATATATATATATATATATAGACGTACTCAAATTTGTTGGTACCCTTACAGCTTATTGGAATAATGCTTCATTCCTCCTGAAAAGTGATGAAATTAAAAGCTATTTTATCATGTATACTTGCATGCCTTTGGTATGTCATAGAATAAAGCAAAGAAGCTGTGAAAAGAGATGAATTATTGCTTATTCTACAAAGATATTCTAAAATGGCCTGGACACATTTGTTGGTACCCCTTAGAAAAGATAATAAATAATTGGATTATAGTGATATTTCAAACTAATTAGTTTCTTTAATTAGTATCACACATGTCTCCAATCTTGTAATCAGTCATTCAGCCTATTTAAATGGAGGAAAGTAGTCACTATGTTGTTTGGTATCATTGTGTGCACCACACTGAACATAGACCAGAGAAAGCAAAGGAGAGAGTTGTCTGAGGAGATCAGAAAGAAAATAATAGACAAGCATGGTAAAGGTAAAGGTTACACGACCATCTCCAAGCAGCTTGATGTTCCTGTGACAACAGTTGCAAATATTATTAAGAAGTTTAAGGTCCATGGAACTGTAGCCAACCTCCCTGGGCGCGGCCGCAAGAGGAAAATCGACCCCAGATTGAACAGAAGGATAGTGTGAATGGTCGAAAAAGAACCAAGGATAACTGCCAAAGAGATACAAGCTGAACTCCAAGGTGAAGGTACGTCAGTTTCTGATCGCACCATCCATCGCTTTTTGAGCAAAAGTGGGCTCCATGGAAGAAGACCCAGGAGGACTCCACTTTTGAAAGAAAAAGATTAAAAAGCCAGACTGGAATTTGCTAAAATGCATATTGACAAGCCATAATCCTTCTGGGAGAATGTCCTTTGGACAGATGAGTCAAAACTGGAGCTTTTTGGCAAGTCACATCAGCTCTATGTTCACAGACGAAAAAATGAAGCTTTCAAAGAAAAGAACATCATACCTACAATGAAACATGGAGGAGGCTCGGTTATGTTTTGGGGCTGCTTTGCTGCGCCTGGCACAGGGTGCCTTGAATCTGTGCAGGGCACAATGAAATCTCAAGACTATCAAGGCATTCTGGAGCGAAACGTACTGCCCAGGAAGAGTGGGCCAAACTACCTGTTAACAGGTGCAGAAGTCTCATTGAGAGCTACAGAAAACGTTTGATTGCAGTGATTACCTCTAATGGTTGTGCAACAAAATATTAGGTTAGCGGTCCCATCATTTTTGTCCATGCCATTTTCATTTGTTTTATTATTTACAATATTATGTTGAATAAAAAATCAAAAGCAAAGTCTGATTTCTATTAAATATGGAATAAACAATGGTGGATGCCAATTACTTTTGTCAGTTTCAAGTTATTTCAGAGAAAATTGTGCATTCTTCGTTTTTTGTGGAGGGGTACCAACAAATTTGAGCACGTCTGTATATATATATATATATATATATATATAAATAAGTTAAAGCAGATGTTTCACTAGTTAGACAGGAGAAGTACGCAAGGTAGTAATAATCTATTATAAAAAGAAAACTCATAATGAATGCACCTCAAGATTGTATTTTGTCTATTATTCGTACTGATACTGACAAGGAAGCTGTTACTTGGATCATTATAGCTATAGCTATTTGCGCCTGTTTTGTTTATTTATTTATTTATTTATTTATTTATTTATTTATTGTAGACAGAATTTTGATAAAGTAATAATTATCTACCTATTATGTGCTCATTTTTAGCGTGGGTGAAACCAGGGTTAACATTATAACAAAACTGCAGCCGACATTCTCCATGGCCGATCAAATTAGCATTTTATAGAGACTGAATACACTTAATATCCTATTAGGTCATTGCCTGTTATCTTAAAAAATCACAGGAGCCGGGTCATGAAGTTCGGCTGTATAAAGTGGATCTGGCTCGGATTCCACTCACCCGTCATTGTCATCCAACAGAAGTGCTGTACGCGTCTTAACAAGGTGAATTAACCAATGAAAATAAGCTACGTCATTCAATTGCTGTGTATCACTCAAACGGTTATTCTTGTGTTATCACCTAAAGTGCGCATACTAACTGAGTGAAAAAAGAAAATGAAGAGAGGACACCAAAAGTGGGTAACATCTTTTTTTAAACAGCCTGCAGAGTTACCCACTGAATCATCACCTGCAGAGCAGAGCGTCAAAAAGGCAAAGTGTGACGATGGCAGCGGCAGAAATCAAAGTGACGATGCCGGTATGTCCCCCGCGTGTACCGACACTACACCGGAGAGCTCAGGGGCCTCGGAAGAGCAGGCAATATTTATTGGCTGCTGTGTAGGGCAGACTCGCTTTGAAAAATTGATGGATAATCGCTCTTGGCTAAAGGCTAATCCCAGCGGCTCAGTTTGCTTGTTTTGTTCCAGAATTTGTGATCTGCGACCCCATGTAAAAGAACGGCTTAGAATTGATCAGGCCTTTATCAATGGCATAACTGCAACATCAGCCAAAAAACTATCGACAAAATAAGCGAACATGGGAAATGCAAATCTCATATAAATTGTGTATGTTTTGTGTTTGTCTATTTTTATCCTCCCCACTGGAAATTTGACAAATCGCACCCTGCAAATATTCGTTAACTTCGAGCCTTGGTTAACCATAGGCTCATTACAAATAAAAAGGAATCAGGTTTTGTCGTTGTGTTTATTATGACTATAAAGCAAAAGCAAGGCGTGCTCAGACTTTTGTCTTGTGTGCCGAAGCAGGATGAACATTGTTCAGTTTAACAAAGTGCTCTGCTTTCAGTGAATACAATAAAGTTTTAAAGAAAAACAATGAAGAGCATGTCGTATGTGTGCTTTATCTGTATGTAAGAAAGTCAGCCACAATGAAGAGCATGTCGTATGCATGCTTTATCTGTATGGAAGAAAGTCAGCCACAATGAAGAGCATGTCGTATGCATGCTTTATCTGTATGAAAGAAAGTCAGCCACAATGAAGAGCATGTCGTATGCGTGCTTTATCTGTATGAAAGAAAGTCAGCCACAATGAAGAGCATGTCGTATGCGTGCTTTATCTGTATGTAAGAAAGTCAGCCACAATGAAGAGCATGTCGTATGCGTGCTTTATCTGTATGAAAGAAAGTCAGCCACAATGAAGAGCATGTCGTATGCATGCTTTATCTGTATGAAAGAAAGTCAGCCACAATGAAGAGCATGTCGTATGCATGCTTTATCTGTATGTAAGAAAGTCAGCCACAATGAAGAGCATGTCGTATGCATGCTTTATCTGTATGAAAGAAAGTCAGCCCCAATGACAGCGATTTCCCTGTCGGCTTGTACGCGCACCTCCTGGCTGCATGATGACGCTCTTCCTTTGTAGACAGTTTGGCTACATGGAGTATGAGATACAAAATGGTTTAATTGGGAAAACAAGACACTGCTGAAAGAGATTTACTGTGAAAAGAAAAACAAGCAAAATAATACAGTGCAGCCCAATATGTGTTAGCTATTTAGTACTGGTGTATCAATAAAGAATAACAATGTTTTATGAGATCCCCATCCATACAGTACATACAAACGCAGAACAAAGGAGACAGCACAGTGGGAGCAAGACAAGCAAAACACAGACTTTTGGGAAGAGAGTTTTATTGACCATAAAACCATTCATTGCAGTGCATACACCTACTGGTGGAAAGAAAGTCTGCAGCATCCACAATACAGTAGTACATCATTACACTTTAAGGGTAGTAGTGTGGAGTAGTGGTTAGGGCTCTGGACTCTTGACTGGAGGGTCATGGGTTCAATCCCAGGTGGGGGACATTGCTACTGTACCCTTGAGCAAGGTACTTTACCTAGATTGCTCCAGTAAAAACCCAACTGTATAAATGGGTAATTGTATGTAAAAAAAATAATGTGATATCTTGTAACAATTGTAAGTCTCCCTGGATAAGGGCGTCTGCTAAGAAATTAATAATAATAATAAAAAGAGGGACATATTTGTTTGAGCCACCTTGGGTTCTTTATTGAAGCATCGTGAAAGCTGTTAATCACTCAACACGTTTTTCAGAGCTTTGGCACTTAATGTATTGCTTGTTTCTGAGCAGCTGCATTAAACACTCTGACAGAGTGGCTGGAGGTAAGAAGGGATCTGGTCAGATGAGATTTCCCCAGCTAGATCCCAATAGGCAGTAAGACAGTTTGCAATACATAACCCCACTTTATTATTGCTCCTGGTCAGAAGTTAACAGTACATTGGACAGCCTGTAAAACTTGCTTCTCAATAGTTACCTGAATATTCTCTGTGGACCAGCTTCCCTGGTAATGTCAGCGCCACAGCAAAGTATCTTATCTGCAGTCACCAGCTGGTAATCTCACTCACACCTTCACTCAACGGGATAGCACTGAAGATGCTAATAAAATATTCTGTACGAAGAACAACTCTCTCTGTCTTTAACACCTTGCCTGTCACACAGTGTTTCTTATACATTGTTGTGTTGTTCCTGGTAGCTGCCTCTGAGCTATTTTTAGGCACTGGGTTAGATGTCTCAGCGGGGTTGTGTTCGTAGGGGCAGTTGTTAAATGAAAACCCTGCTGAGTTGTTAAGAAAGTAGAAATTGGGCATGTGTTATTACCATGCGCAGTGGGATTTAAAGGAAATAGTTGTCACGATGAATCCCCTTAGTCTATAGTATGTATTCCGATTTAGAAAGTTATTAGAGTTATGCTATTTCTAGATAAATACCATGGTCCTGTAGTTCTGTTTCTAGATTCATGTCCTGGTCCTGTAGTTAATCACGCCTGTTTTCCTTGGGTATCTCTTTTTCTGAGCAATTCAGTATTAAAGATTAAACCAAAGTGAAATCTGTGCATGTGAATCTGTCTGTCACTGTGAGGATGATGTCTATCAGAAAAGACCAAGAGTCTAATCTACTTGCTGGAATTGAGCCTGATTTTTTTTTTCTTCTGTACAGGTACTTAACTTCCTGTATGAGTCACTAAGCACTTTTGAAAAAAACAAGGTCTTGTGGTATAAGAATCACTGGAGAGAAAATGTGGAGAATCAGAAAATAGAAGCTCCAATATGTGCCCTTTAAATGAGGGCATTCCTGAATGATATTAATACGTGCCACAGAGGCATAGGCAGACTTCAAGGAAGAAACCAGAGGGTGGTAACAAATACAGGTTTTAACTAACGAAAAGATTGGTCATATGTAAACTTGTTTGAGTTGATGTTAAAAGCAGGTGTAATGGAGCGGGGGAGCGCTGCCCTGCCCTGCCCTGCCCATGTAAAGTGTGTGTGGGAATGTAAGGTTGGCAGATGGGGTTGAATCTGTCCTGCCAGCAGTCACAGGTGTGGCCATTCCCCAGGTAGATGCTAACTGGGGAGTGGCGACATGTATAAAAGGAACCAGAAATCCTTAGTTTGTGCTGTGAGTGGGTGTTTGTTCTGTGATTTTTGTATTGTTCTGAAACTTTATAGCGAAGGCGAATGTCCAGCCTGTATTGTTTGGTTTGGTTTGGTTTGGTTTGGTTTTAACATTTGTTTATACCCTTGTGCCGTGTTTATTTGTTCCTGTGTTTTGTTAGTTTTTTGTTTAATAAAGTGTGCAAAAGCGCTTCACTGCAGCTTCTGTTTTTGAGTCTCTAATTCCTGCCGGTAACATCTTGGGCCGTGACGCTATCCTGTCACAGGGGGGGTGGCATTTTTATCATTCACATGGGATTTCAAAAGGCCTAGACATGCACGTGTAAACAGTTCTGGGGGGCCTGCAGAAGTTAAACTTTTTAAGACTTCCTAATTTCCAATCTGATCATCAGACATCCAGACAAACCAACACTGTACCAGACCTGGGATCAATTAGAATTATAATTACATTTATAATTACAGCAGAATTGTTTGCTGAAATGGCAATTACAATGCTAATGTGTTCAATTTCAATTATATTAACAATTATACTGCAGTAATTACAATTATAATTAAAATTACACTAAAAAGTAACATAAACAACTACACACATGAACATGTATTCTCTGTTTATTCTAAATAACCAAGCAATAATCATGGGTACAAATACAGAGTCATACTACGTAACTTTTTTTCAAACATATGGGGTCACCAAAAGTTTAGCTGACTGCCTAGGGCAAGATATCATAAGCCAGTGGTATACGCACTTGTAGAAGACTGTATTATCATAGTTAATAAAATGGTGTTGTATTGTTCAGAAGGATGGGTTAAGTGTTGCTCTCCTTGGCCCTTTTCCAAACAGACACTTCAAGTACAGCACATGAGAAGGGGTTCCTATTGTCATTCCCAGCATATCTGCTTCATGTGACACAATGAAGTCAGATTGAAGTGCAGCATGCTGGCGCTGAGATTTAATACTCAATTATGATGATGCGACTCTGGTGGAATCCTATTCAAAAAGGATACTGCTCACTTCAATGGAAGCGGTCTCGGCAGTATGATCTGCTGTATATTGTGTTACCATCTCATGTAAAGCCAGTTCTTGGTGTCTCTGAGGACGCCACTGTAACTGGAAGTGCGGAACATGTTCTTTTAAAGTGCTATGTGATTTCTTAACTTTTGCATGTTGGGGTGTTGTGATAGTGGTTGGGTGGTTCATGATCCAGGTTTGCAAAATGTAAATCAGCAGGAACACAGCAGTACCCGCGGAGCTATTATTGACATGCTGAGATTTTTGAAGCTCCTATCTGAGCTCAGAGCTAACACGTACATACGGCCCTGAAGTTCACTGGCGAGACCTTGAATGCCCCTTGGACCAGGATGAGTGCAGGCTTTTTCATTCACTTTCTCAGGGAATTCTTCATCTGAGCTCTAATCCCAGCTGTTCAACTCAACCTTTGCCTCTATTCCTGTTGAGCACATTAGGCTGAAAGTGGGGTTGCTGTATTTCATCTTCCTGTCAAGGAGCAGTCTTCCATCTTGCACGTTTTCTAAAAATAAGCACACAGTGTGTTTCAGTTAGCGACTCTGTGACTGCTACAGAGCTAAGGCATAAGGAAGAATACGGTAAAGCAGGCCAGGAAAGTGGAGCACTGATCTGAGTTGTGTGATATAAAAGGCACCTTGATGTCTGTGGCAGAACAAATGCAACTTTTGTTTTCTCTGGAGTACAAATCTCTGATATTGCTGGTGCTTGATGGGTCACTGTTGAGGTCAGCTGGCTAAGCACAGGTCTGCACCTTTCTGTTTGTCTGTCTGTAAGTGTCTATATTCCAGTACTGAACCCCTTTTTTGAAATACTGTGAGATAATATGAGATAATAGATTAGATTTGCTTTTGAGGTAGTTTTTGGTTGCTGAAAGGCATGTTATAATTTGGGTTGTCATAGATGTTGCAGCAAATGTTACCGCGCTTCTGTCATATCCTCCTAACCTCTTCTAGACATTTTGGGTTGCATTTGGATATAATCATGATGACCTCCTGATTTTCTACAAATGTTTGTAACCTTTCAGATACAGTGCAGTAACTACGAGACGAGGAGGACCCTCTGCATGTGCTTGCACTGTTTTTTCTAGGTGATCAATGTATAGTTTGCAAATAAAACAAGTAGGATGAGAACCGAATCTTTCAATCTGTTCTGAATGCAGTCACACTGTGCATAACCAGGTGCTTTGCTCAAACTTAGCTGACATAAACAAAGGCTCTCAGTTGGGATGTTTATTATGGACCATTTTCATTATTGAGAATATGGAATTACTTTGACTGGTCACTCCAGCTGTATTGGAGTCCCAAAGAATTGTCCTAATGGCTTCCCAGACACTGAGCACAGAAAACAGGTTGTTTTCAAAGATCAACACGATCAATACTTGAACTTGGCAATGGGGTGTAATTAGTGTTTCAGAGTGCCTATGGCTACAGTATTGGGGCTCGGGTAGTTTGTATTCTCTGCCTGAGGATCCTACATGTTTATAGGGTTAATCAGGAAACTTTCTTTCTTGTCGGAATGTGTTCATATTGCCAAATTCCAGCAGCTTATCATCAAACTTCATTTTTCTCTTAACCAGGAATTTTAAGTAGATGATGATGTAAACACAGCTGATTTCAAATGATCTATTGCTGTTAGAAGTTCTCCATAGCCATGAGTAAGCAGAGTGTTGTAACCAGCCTAGCTGACCAAAAGGGTCTCGTGCAGTGCTGTGCAAGTGAACAGATCGCCTTCACTATGAGCTTTTAAGTTAAGAGATATGCATTTTGTCTGAACCTCTACGTTCGCCTTTAAAATTGAGCCACCTTGGGTTCTTTATTGAAGCATCGTGAAAGCTGTTAATCACTCAACACGTTTTTCAGAGCTTTGGCACTTAATGTATTGCTTGTTTCTGAGCAGCTGCATTAAACACTCTGACAGAGTGGCTGGAGGTAAGAAGGGATCTGGTCAGATGAGATTTCCCCAGCTAGATCCCAATAGGCAGTAAGACAGTTTGCAATACATAACCCCACTTTATTATTGCTCCAGGTCAGAAGTTAACAGTACATTGGCTTGCTCTTTTACTGCTATTTTTAACACAGTAGCTGCTTTCTTGATGAAACCTAAACATAGCTTTGCAGCAGAAAAGCAAGGCTTGAGACGAGATTTCGTACATATTCCAAATGCACTCGGAATGCACTTACAATCAAGCATTGAATGTGGTTACTTGTGATAGCATTGTTCATGAATTTAATTACATTTCTTTTAAAGGAAATAGCCCCTGTTACTTGTGTACAGTTAGCATCAGATGTTGTTAGTTTGAAAGAGTCACAATAAAACAGCAATCAATACCTGCTTTCTTTAGCTTGACTTTGTTCCTGTAATGTGACCTGTGGTTTGTTGCATTGCTCCTGTATCAGAAAGGATTGTGCAGGCTTGTCAAAATGCTTCCATAACAATTTCCAATCCAAGAATGTCTTTTTATTGGAGCCATCAGTTCAATTGTCTCTTTTTTATATTGACCAGTAGATTGGTAATAAGGCCTAGAAGTTTAGTCAAAGCTACATTTCCATCTGTAGCAGATCACTTTCTATGACCCTGTTGCATATTTGACATTGCATCTTTCCCCATAAATGAGGCAGGGGACAAGCTGAGCTGCCATGGTTGAATTTGCTGTCTTTCATCATTATGAAAAAACTATAGGTGAAGCAGCAATTCAGCTGACGCATTCCTGATAGATTTCTGATATGGAGTAAAATTGCCCGATGACTGCAATTTAAAACTTCCTACCCATGAAAATGTAGCGAGTGTTCTTCAGTACAGATTCAGTATATTCACCCCGCTGATGGAGAACACATACACTGATACAGCACTGCGATCATTACCCCGGGCTATTTCAAACCCAAGATGGTCCCCTGGAATGAGGGCCCTTTCACCTGATGAAAAGGTGCGCTCGGTTTGATTTCAAGTTTTTTACAATGACAAACCATACACACTTTAGTTTGACTGCAAATGAAATGCACTTTAAAATCACATGCTACACAGAGCTGAAGAGTATTGACATTTAAATGCAACCTGTATTAATGTATATGTGGCAACTGGTACATTAACAAAACACGGGACATACTTTTCTTTAAGTACTGTAAGTACATTTATTTCCCCATATAAAAAATGCAGCACATTTAAAAAGACATCACAACTTTTCACCACAGCTCTCTCAAAGCTCTGTCAATCGATTCTGTTTATCCTTCTGTTTATTTATTTATTTTTTGTAATTCATTCTGTGAACTTTTTACGCCAATATAATATGCATGTCCTATAATAAAAGATCTGCGGTACAATATACAGTGTGTTACTCTATACTATTCTAGATCTGTGTTCTGGTTTTGCTACTATGGGTCCTAAAGGCTACTATCATTTACCAGGACCCTACAAAAACACCCATTTCTGGTGTACTCAATAGAACACTGATGTCAACATCTGCACATCTCCGTCATCACAGAAACCAAACCGCACTTACAAAACCACAATGTGACGCCAGCTGCACTCGGTGGAAATGATCCAGCTAAACGTGAAGCTTCACTTCACTTGCAAACGATCCATAGTTCATTTGCTAAGGCATATGTGACAAGAACCCAAACCTTGCTTTTCTGTATGCATACTTATTGTGTATTATTACACTGAGTGTGAGCAGGGTCCACTTCTGCTGTTGTTTAGCTCATTAGAATAGACCAGGATCTTTTTCTTCTGTTCTTCCTACACATTATTGTTCTCATGACACTTTCCCTATCTTTTTTACTTTGCGAAGTCTCCTGCTTCTGAAGCATAACATAACAGCTTGTTATGTGAGCACAGTTAGGCTTGGCAGAGGCGCTCGTAACATAAACACAGAGGAGTGGCTGGCTGTAATCAATCAGGCTAGCATTGATAGCACTGATCTTGTTGAGTATGTTTGTGTGTCGGCGGGCTGAAGTAAATCTGGCAACAACAAAGTAAGAAGACGAATGGCTTAATTAACTTTCCATAATTAGATTGATGTGAATTTAAATGTGTCAAAAGAACCAGACATTGCACCTGGCACCGTGCAGTGCTAGCCTGCCCTGTTTCTGCTCTTGGAAGGAGCAGTGGGGTCTGGTTTTCAGGACGTCCTGTCACTTTATAAGGGTACGGGAAGTGATTTAGCTTGCCTGAAGTGAGCGATATGTAGAGGTGTACCTGCTCATCCATGTCTTCTTGATAAAGTGGAGTTATGAGTGAGGACCAGCGTGAGCATAAGAACATTGCAGTAGCGTTTTACTGAAACTGCAGTAGATTGTACACAGATAAGCCCCAAATTATTTAAGGGCTGTAAAAGTTTAGCAGTCTGGATGAGCAAACAAAATGCTGTACAGTTTAAGGATCTTGCTTTTTTTTTATTTTGTCAACATTTATTGTACATTGATGCATTGTAAACCACTGTACAGAATTTGAAATAAATATAAAACCTAAATAATTTTTTTTATTGAAAATATGTATGGTATGTATGTAAGTTTAAGTGGATGTTTGCAGCCTGGATAAATGTCCTGTATGAAATTGAGATCCCCATCTGTATCTTAGTGCTAGGGAACCACGATGAAGTCATTTTACCAGTCAGGATTGTTTGTATCCTGAAAGAAACCCATTAGTGTCCCAGATCCATAATCACTATAATCTTGTAAGAAACCCGTCCATGTGCTAACAAAGCAGGCAATCTGCACCTTGTAATGCAGAGAGTAAAGAACAAGCTACTGTACATAATCAGATTGTAAAAAGCAACCAAGGAGTTCCGTGACATCACAAAGGACGAGGCCGCAGTCATGGAACTCAACTTTTATTAACTAAAAATCACAAATCAAACAAAAAACTACTTTTTTTTATAATAATTAGTCGCTGTCAGAATCAACTTTTGGCTAACATCAGAGCATTCATAAAATGTCACGCTGACTATAGCTTTAATAAGCTTTCACTGCATTGCCTACTTGAAACCGTCAAAGCACTTTGAAACCGGCAGATATTAAAAATTCTCATTCCATTGACGTCAGATCGCGTCTGTAATCAGAAATATTAGGCGCGATCTGTCTTCATAATAGTGATTGCAGGCGAGTACTGACGTCAGTAGTAGCCTGTAATCAGAGAATTAAGCACAGGATTTTATAGGGAAATATCAGTTACACTGGTATTACAACACACTTAAGGGGTGATGTAAGTATACATGCTAATCGATTTGTGGGTGCAAAACCCCCATAATGCTGCCGTAAATCGTGTTTAGCAGCCCGTAAAGTCTGATTTTAGCCGCCGTAAAGAATGGTGTTCACGTGGCGTTCTGCACCCGCTATACAATTTGCAACTTTGCCATCAATAATCCATTAAAATGATATTGAAATGCATTCAAATGAAGAAAAGACCATGGAACTGGGCGAGATCGGTATACTAAGCGGGCGCAAACATTATAATGTGATGTAAGGATTTTGCACCTTGGACTTAGGCAATTGCTGACCCTCCAAAAACTTTGCACCTCTTTACTAGGTGCAAACCATTGTAGAAGCAAGTAACTAAGAGCTGTATAAAAGCACACTCCTGTAGAGACCTGTCATTGGCTTCAGGATGGCTGCTGTGGTATATTTCTTGATGCGGCTACACTTGGCTCTTGTAGAGGAGAGACAGGAATATGTTTGGAGGAGAAGGGCAAGACGTAGAGACCCTGCGTATTCAATCTCAGGGTCACTTTGTTTGGGATGCCGGAGGATGCGATGCTAAAGCATTATCATCTCACTCCGCAGGTCACCCTTGACCTCATAGCTGAATTGAGGGAGGAGCTAGACCCCAGCATCAATCTAGGGACCACTATCCGTGCACATGTGACAGTGCTGTGTTCTCTGCACTACTTAGCCTCTTGTTCCTTTCAGACCACAGTTGGAATGTCTGGAGGGATAGCCCAATCCACCTTTTCCAGTGCTAGGCACATTTCTGGATGTCATGCTGAAAAGGGCAGGCCAATACATGTCATTTCCTAAGGATATTAGCATAACTGATGTTGGCAGAGGCTTTTCCAAACAACTTTGTTTCACGCTGAGTGACCTCAGCCGTAAGGCAGCTCCTTCTCAGAAAACTTTTCTTTTCTGTGCGCCAAGAGGACTTTGCTACCATTCCTCATTTTTTTTGGTTTGTATTTTCGTGCTCCGCAAATGTCATACAGTGAGTCTACTGCTCTCTGTACTCCTAACTCTGCAAGTGCAGCCGCTAAATAGACCGATGCACTCATTGAGACCCTCATTATCATAACTGCGGATCATTATTTGTGTATGTTGAGTAATCTGCATTGCTCTTAAGCTTACATAGGGCGCAGTACAAAATAATTGCCTGGCCGCAGTGAAATCTGAATTTTGCATCCGCAATTATTTGCACCGCGCCTATAATTACATCACCCCCATAATGTCATTTATGGTAGAATACAATGTAAATAGATGGTCTGTTGAAATGAACTGCAGTTGTTTTCTAATAGGGCCCATATTCATTTAAGGTAAAGGATAACTATTCCTATGTTTCTTACTTTTATTTAAGCACTCCCAATGCTGCAGACCTTAGGTCTTGGAAAGATAACTGTCCAGTAAACTGGTCTAGTTACCAATATACTGTATTTCAATTGAAATCATGACACAAAAGTTACATGTGCAGTTATTGGTTGTCTTTTTGTAAAACGTAAAAAGTTGGTGTTAAAAGGGTATAGTGAAACCGATGTTTGATAACACAATGGAGGAATTTCACCATGAAAAAGAATGTTAATAAATCTCGATATCCTGGTTAAAAAAAAAAAAAAAAAAGTTAAAAAAAAAAATGTACATGCAGGGATTTTCAGTAGCCACCTATTCCATAGCAATCCAAATGTACATACAGTTGCAAGCTGCTTTACACACACATTGGTAAAATGCAGGTGTTTTTCTTTTGCAGACCAGCATCAAGGAGGGATTACTACTGAAACAGACCAGTTCATTCCAGCGCTGGAAGAAAAGATATTTCAAGCTGCGGGGAAGGACACTATATTATGCCAAGGATGCAAAGGTAAAAATGTCTTTTTTTTCTTTCTTTTTCAATGTTGTTATCCTGCATGGGCTAACTCAGACCCCACGGCTTATTCACATTTATCTGATGAGCTCCTCGTTCTCTTGACGTCTAGTTGACTCGTGTTTGGGTACCACTCTCTGTTCTGTGATCATGTTCTTGTTATGTGCCATGCTTTTGGGTGTTGTGTATTATCACAGCTTTAGGTTAGCCAGAGATCACTTTCAAACTAATTAGCAGCTTGGACAACATCATCACACACACACAGCTGGGAAAGAAAATGCAGCAGAGATGGTGTGTCTGTCTTAGAAATTATTTAACTTGGGCAGTGATCTTGAAGCTTTTCAACTCTTTGAATGTCATCTTTCTTAGGTCTGAAATAGTGTTACCTTCCTATTTCAGACCTTAAAGAGCTAATATAAAACGCTTTTCTTACAGGCTTCAGTGGTCTGACAGGCCAGTCCTGAAGCTCACAAATTGTTAAACTTGTCTGACTGTGTATTGTAAGCCCAAAATAACAACCTTAGACCTTGCTTGTCAAAATTCCTCAGTCCCTCAGCTGCCACATGCCTAGTCATACAGCAGGAGAACTGAGAGAACAAAATGTAATTAAAATTTAAGGCAGGCCACGGTGTAGACTGAGAAAAATATTGCTATGCAGATAAATACTGTTTCTGCTGGAATTATTCTGCCCAAACACAGCAGCGCATGAATTATACATGTTACAGCATAAACATATATTTTGATAAATGGCCATCTCGTTGTTATAACGAGTGTAAAATATTGATATCGAATGAGACTAGGCCTTTAGAGAGCAAACTTTGCATGAAAGCTAACGTTTTTTTGTTGGGTACGGCACAATGTTTCCTTTTGATGTTTACCACTTTAAACATGCACAGTAAAGTAGCAGTTTACTGTGTTACCGTGCCTGTCTAAATGTCATCATGTTCTCACTGTGTTTTACGACACTGCTTCAAATGTCCCCCCGAATGTCTGTGTAAAATGTCTATCAATGGAGAGCAAACCAGGGTCACAGCATCCTTCCACCATACAGACGTAGAAATCCTAGTCGGAGAAATTGCACTAAACTCATGTTTCGTTAGCATCAACGATCTGTTAAATTGTCAGTGATCTGATATTTTTTGCTAACCCACACGATAATATTTGCGGGTCTGAATGTTGGAGACGTAGAAATCGATTTGATGAACCTGTTACTCCCCCGTGATAAACCACAGCTGGATTTCAGAGCCTTCACATCCCTGGGGAATCACTCTGGGTTGCATGATTGCAGCTATTTGTGGTAATCACGCAGGGGCAAGCAAAGTGGTTGATGCAATCCGTTTGATTGGCTTTGTTATGACATGGCTCACCACACAAGTCATTGAGATTCTGAGCTGGTTATGTGGACTTTCATTTCTAAATGTGCGTGGATGTTCCTCCTGATGGCCTACTTTTCCATGATACTTATACTGGATTTACAGCTGAACGTTGTATGTTACGAACATCAGAAAATGTGAACTACTTGTTTATGCATTTTACATCCAAATGAAAATATTGATATTATATTAGAAAATACTTTAATACAGTAAAAAAAAAAGCAAAAGGGCTTTTAATCGTGTCTTTTACCTGCGTTCCGTCTGAAAGTGGTGAAATCCCAATTGCTCATCAGTATATATTAGGGGTGTTAATAGTTTATAGCTTAAGGGCCATACTTTCAAAGCATTTCCTCCATTCTTTAATTAACTCACAGAGAGTGCTCAAGAGCACCTGAAGTATTTCACTTATTTGTTTGGTTCTAGTTTTGTAAAATTAGCAAGTGCTTTACCTCTGTTAAAAAAAACAAAATAGGAGTTCATTCACCACTGGAGTAAACGCTTGAAAATCTGGCCCTAATTATTTAAGTGTTAATGACTAATTGTGCAGGGCAAATATAGGTGTTAGCTAGAGTGTTTACATAGTAATACGGGTACAGTCAGTTTATGTCATATTCAGTGTTTCTTCATATACAATTAAACACTGTACACATATATTCTGTTACACAAATACAAATAGCAGTCATTTATAAAAAGTAACTTCTTATGATTACATTCTTCGGAACGTGTTCAACTTTTGATGTTTAATAATCCTGTAATTTAAACATTTATCAAATGTAATAGAAACAAACAGCCCTAATATACAGCCCTGTATGTGTATATATGTATATATATAGTTTATATTGTCATGTACTGTATATGTCACCTCTTGCCAGTCAAGTTTCCCACTTCTTTAACTGGTTTCAGAATGGGGGGACCAGATTGCTGCTTGGGGATGCCACCCTGTTATTACATATCAGGTTCACCAAGGTCCGAGTTACTCTCCCCCCAGCTGCTTCAGTGTTTTATTGAATCCTGTTACCCAGAAAATGATTGTGTGGTGAGCAGCTTTTCCTCTTTAACCTCTCCCTAATCCCCTGATCAGCAGTATGGAGGCAGTAGTCGACTGTAAATACTTTGCTGTGGTCATTTCTTCCTGTGTTTGTTTATCATGCTTGGTTGTGCTTTTTTTCATTTTAATTTTTTTCATTTGCAGTCTCTCATTTTTGATGAAGTTGATCTGTCAGATGCCAGCGTCGCTGAGTCAAGCACAAAAAATGTCAACAACAGCTTCACGGTAGGGTGCTGTTAAGATAAATTACTTTAACACTCAGGATGAAATGATTCGGGGCCACAAAGGCTTGAAAAGAATGTTTTAGCCCGCTGTCACGTCTCTAAATATAATCTGTATGCAGTATAAACAGACTGTATGTTGGTACAAGCTGTACATACTGTAATATCAAATGTCATTGTAATTATTCCCTTGAAAATTTGACTGCTGGCTTGTTAATCCTTTTGAAATATATACACTAAAAATGCATTAACTTGCCGTATTTTGAACTTTAAGACAGTAGTGTTGCATTTCAAAATATCAGGTGAGTCTTTTTCAACACATAGTATGGAGTGGGAGTCTTATTTCTATACCTGTCTTTGGTAAGTCAGTAGAAATAACCCTGCAGGCCTCCCTGTCATTCACTGTGGTGTACAGTAAGTATTGAGGGCTCTCCCTGTCATTCACTGTGGTGTACAGTAAGTATTGAGGGCTCTCCCTGTCATTCACTGTGGTGTACAGTAAGTATTGAGAGCTCTCCCTGTCATTCACTATGGTGTACAGTAAGTATTGAGGGCTCTCCCTGTCATTCACTGTGGTGTACAGTAAGTATTGAGGGATCTCCCTGTCATTCACTGTGGTGTACAGTAAGTATTGAGGGATCTCCCTGTCATTCACTGTGGTGTACAGTAAGTATTGAGAGATCTCCCTGTCATTCACTGTGGTGTACAGTAAGTATTGAGAGCTCTCCCTGTCATTCACTGTGGTGTACAGTAAGTATTGAGAGCTCTCCCTGTCATTCACTATGGTGTACAGTAAGTATTGAGGGCTCTCCCTGTCATTCACTGTGGTGTACAGTAAGTATTGAGGGCTCTCCCTGTCATTCACTGTGGTGTACAGTAATTATTGAGGGAAGGTGGAATAGGTTGCCCTCCACAATCTGCAAGCTATTACACGTTTGAAAGGGAATGAAGTGCAGAGTGTCCTATTGTGTCTTCATTGTCCATCCATGCTTTTCAGTTGTGATTCTGATATTGACAGTGTGTGTGTGTCCCACCCCCCAAGCTAATTGTAATTCACTCAGCATTGTGGCTGTTGGGAGAGCCATAGGATGTGCTTCCTTCAGCCAGTTCTGTGCATGTTGTAATTTGTCATGCAATGTGTTGACAGTGTGGAAGCATTTTACATAAGATATATTCAGCTATTATTCCTGTGGTACTTAGCCCGTATTGATTTTGTAGCCTTGATTTTGTTACCACTTTGGGTAATTAATTATCACATTTCTGTTTATTTGGTAGTTAGGTGAAATGGCTCCCTGCTTTCCCTCTGCTGTGAAGGTGTACAGTATCTAGCCTGAGATTGCTCTCACTACTGTATAAAGCCTGATGTGAAAACAGTCTGAGTATATATAGGAGAGTTAGGCAAGCCATGGATCATAACAATACTGGGTCATTCTCCAGGCCTTGCTAAATTAAGATGCTGTCGTGGAGTAATACAGCTCACAGAGGACTGGGAGTCTATATATAGCAGCTGTCTTTTTCATTTGACTGAACAGGGTTTGATAAGTATAGCAGCGAGGAAAATCTTTCTTCAGCCAGAGTAGTAATCTTGACTTGTGTCCGCTGTGAGGGGCCCAGGGTAGCGTGCAAACAAATGCTTCTGACCAATGCACTAGTCTGGATTTATGGTTCTCCTCATCAAGGTGATTGTTTCTTTCAAAAAGCAAGTAATGCTGCCTACAGAGATGTAAAGGTGAGCCCAAAGTACATTTGTTGAAATGTAGTGCTTTTTTTTAATAGAGAACGGAACAAAATGCATATTTCTAGAAAAATATGACGACTCTCGAACAGACAATTAGTAAATAGTAAAATGCATTGGAAAGTGGATGAAAGCCTTAGAATCGTGCAAACAATGACAGGGACTACAATGCTCTGCTTTGTTTTTTGTCATCATAGTTTTCATTGAATCGCCAACTTCAGTGATGCTTCAGGATCCTGCCTGAAGCATTGCAGATCCACCAGGCATCGGTGTAGCTGTGGTGGTGCCCATGTCTGTCATACAGCTGCTCTGCCCATCTTCAAATAACCTGCTAAATGAATAGCCCCTGTCTGGTAACTTCATTTCTGCAGACCATTGTCTTCAGCTTGGATTGCCTACCTACAATAAGAATTGGGTTGTCAGAGTCTCTCTGGGATTACAATGTAGGTATGTCACACGGCTGGCTGAGTGGTGACGTCAGAACCAGAACACAGACAGGACAGATGAGATGAGATGAAATGATGAAGGCGCTTGCTTGTGCCAGTTTATTGTAAAATAAAAGGTTTGAACAAAACAAAACACAGGACACGGCACTTGCGGCCAAAATAAACAGACAAACAAAACGAACAGACACTAACAAACAGGGACGAACACTAAATAAACACGTACTGTGCTGGTCCTCCAGCACCACGTAGCAATTGCTTACTTTCTCTTTAATTATCTCCTCACTCTCTCCCGTTCTTTTGCCCTGAACACACAACCCCGAGTAAATGAAATGTGCATCTATATATACTGTTGTGCCGGGATTCAATTACTAATTGATTATTCACTTGAATCCCAGTACGTGAATTATGTGCAACCTCGTGCTCACATATTAATTACTTTAAATGCACGTGAAGTGATGTGCAATCCTTGTGCCTAAATACAATTATACATTTTAAATAACTCGTGCTGCACACACCCATTTATATCCCATGCAGCCATCTCTATACACCAACATCAACACACCACATGCAACATATAACACAGAAATGCACACAGGGGTGGGACACATTGCCACAAGGTACCTGACTTTCTCATAGCCCAAAGTCCACCACCAACCTTTTACTGGGCTGCAATCCATCATATTGTTATTGATTGATAACATAAATGTCTATCTGTTTCACATGTGTTGTAAGCATCTGTTGTGCATGGCTATTGAGCCAGGTGGGAATACACAATGCACGTAGCTTGGAATGAGGGTCTTTCCTGTGCTTTACTACTGCAAAATACATGCCAACAGGGGAAGAATACATCATATTTTTGTTTTTTGTTATAAAACAACCAAAATGTAATTCTAAAAAAATGAATTCTAAGAAAGAAGTGTCTGGAAGTATTTCCAATAATTTTGAAATTCTTACTATTAGTTTTGCTATTATTTGTGGTCCCCACAGAATGCTTCAAAATTGATTCAACATATTTATATTTGTACTTGCAGTCAAGGGTACTATTTATTCAGGCAAACAATCCCTTGATTTAGTAACACAACTGTGCGCACCAAGAATGTTGGCTAATAAAAGACATGGGCAGTCTGCCTATCTCCAGAATTGCAAATTAAATCAGACTGACCTGTCCCCAAGCGACCGTGCCCAGCATCTCAATGAATACTGTTGTGTGCTGGCAGCCTTCAGTAAAGAAAACCACAGCTGTCATCTGTTGCAGATATAAATAAAGGATTTGCGTTTATTATACCGTGTGGGTGTCCACCAAGGTTTCACAATGCATTTCCATAAGCATGACACAGGAAATTCTGCTTTCTGTAGTGGAAGAAGACAAGCGACCCTTATTGACCGTTCTGCATTAAAGCAGTGCTACATAGTAAGCCATGGTTTTGCAAGTAGCACATCAAATGCATATCAACATTTTTATATTAAGATTAACGATGAAGGAAATGGGCTAAATAAACCACTGTTTGTGATGAATTAATATGTGTTAACCTTTTAACCGCATTTCTGAAATAGTTTTGTATCCAGAACCAAGCAACAATAATCTTGTCTATCACATATTCATAACAGTAAGCATTAGTTGCACTAGTGTACACTATTGAACAGGGTTAGATTCAGGGACGCAAACGAGGTATCTGGGGTTCCCTCTGCAGTGTTTACAAGAAACCCTTTACTTTACCTTTGCTGTATCACATGTTGTCCATATCGCAGCGAGTTTGTTCAATGTATTCCCAATTCACACATCATAGGTGAATCAACTATGGGATTACTTTTACTCTAGAACGTTCACCAGGAGAAAGAGGAATGTTCTTCTGAATATTGCTGTGTGCTCGGTTCATTCACGCTCCTGCAGCAATGCTGGTACTGTGATTCAAAGTAGTGGCTTGTTGTGTGATCCGGATACTCTGACATCCTTACAAGAGATTCTTGTTTATCTCCTGGCGAGCGAGTAAATGTTGAGAAATTTGTTGCGCAGTTGATATGTGATTAAACATTTCTAAAGAGTCAGCAGTATATTAAAAATATAACGCTGTGATACAGATAACACAGGTTTGTTTCCTGTAAACTTTGCAGCGCATTCTGTAACGCTTTACTGGTTTAATTCTCATATCCTAATTCTCAAGTTTAATATTATAAGTTTAGGTAATTCCAGTGGTGTATTGCAGCTGATGATTCACACACTGCAAACAAGTGGCCCTGCAGAGATGGCTGCGCACGAATGCAATTTTTCATCATAAAATGGATCAATGCACTGTCTGTGGATCTTTATAACAAGGCCATGCAATCACCTAGTGTCATCAGTGTCATAGCACAGTAGGTGCTTATTTCAGATCGACTTCAGCAGCTGAGAAGTGTCGGCACATTCATCACATCACAGCTGAAATCTCCTCGCAGGATTCAGACTTCAGTGGTTCACTGCCACTTGGGAATAGTGAAATCCCTTCAGCCGCCACTGGGACAGTCATTGATAATTAATAATATCATTTGTTTCATTAGTGGTCTTAGTTTCAGTCTAGTCCAGGAGCAAGAGAGGATGGGCAACTTGCATCTCAAACCTCCAACTTTGTCACTCAAACATGAGTGAATTAGTACAAAAAGTAATACATTTATTTTATTAGCTGTATCAATCCACACAGAAAGCATTGCCTGATGTCAGTTCTTTTTAATAAAATGGATTACATTATAATGAGAGCTCATTGTATTTGAGCTCAGTAGAATTAAAGCCAGGAATAATAAGCCAGTGGCAGCTTCAGGACACTGCACGCCCCCATAACTATCAGCCCACTTCTGATCAAAAGTGACACCCTGTGCCACACACTGATCGTGTGTGTTCTGACAGGTCTGGGCAGCTGAGCAACCGCAATGTGTGCTGACAGCTCCTATAGCCTCTGTTGCATTTCTTATTTGTAAGGACTTGTTTCACGTGGGCAAGGATTACATTAAAAGAAGGAGCATGCAGGAAGATATCGGAGCAGTGTTTCCCCCATTTTAAAGCTCTGTATTGTAGCTGCCACTGACTGTGCTGAAGGAGCAGAAGGGAATCCTCACAGTGAGGTCACACCAGGAAATAAAAATGGGGGGGGGGGTTGCTTTGCAGACATCACCTCGTCAGCTTGAAGCCTGAAGTTTCCCAGAGCTGCCTGCCTGCTTATTAGCAGAGCGGGAGAGAGCCAGGGAGAGAGAGAGGGAGAAAGCAAGCCGGCGACGCATTATTTTCTAATGACTTCTCTCTGCTTCATTTGATCAGTCGTCCTGGGAAAACATTTAGAGGTAATCAAGCATCCATTTGGCTCCACACTAATGACGAGAGAATTGCTCTTGTATAAACTGTTTAATCAGAGAGAGGGGAAAATGTGCAGCTGCTAATGACTGCTTTTATCTGGGGTTTGAGGGGGGTGGGAGCCCAGGGTTGCTACAAGATCCTCCGCAGTGAGGTGGAAGAGAATCGAAGGCTGCAGGTGAGTGGCAGAATAGGCTGTGGTGGTTTGTCTTCTGAAATCTGCAGTGAAATTAACAGAGGGAGAGAGAGCCTTTTTGTGTAGTCGGAGGAAGGGATTAGAGATGAGAGGAGTCCAGTACGTACTCCAGTGGGGATTGCTGACCACCAGGCATAATGTGCTGCAGCTGGGCAGAGATCTTTAAATCCTACTGCATGCGGGAAGTGACATCTCATTCAATGTGGTGCTGATGCTTTTTTTAAATGTATTTTTATTAATATGTTTTTAGTCTGGATTTCAAGATGTTTTGTTCATTTTTCCCTTGATTTATTCTCTTGCCTCGCTCCTCAAGCAATTGCTGCCTAATGGTGAAGCCTGAGGGGGAGAGAGGTGGGACATAACAGCTGGGCTGACCCCCCAGCTACTTCTGCTTGGCAATGCCTGTTTAGAATGCCAGCAAAGTTTTTCTTATTTGTTGTTCTCACTAGCTAAACACTTTCACTCCTAACACCACTGTCCCAGTGGTCAGTGTTTTTTTATTGTTATTATTGCTGATTTTAAATTGAAATGAATGTACCGATTTAAAAAGCAACATTAGGGAATGTAGGGTTATAAAGCAGCAGGCACTAAATTCTAATCACTATGAATGAACATTTGGTAGCGTGGGGGAGATGAAAGGGTTATTAAGTGCTGCTGGATAGCTCTGGTTTTGGGTGGGGGGTGGGGGTTGGGGCAACTGCCCTCCCCAGCAGTATGAAACCAGCCGACCGCTGGAGCAAGTGAAGCCAGGTCAAGTCATAGGATTCTAATGGCAATGACAGTAGTTGAAAACTGCTATCGGGATTTGAACTTCAGTGCTTCAATGCACAGAGGAATGCCTGAACACATGACGCCACTGTGAAAACCTTGATAATGGTTGACAATGAGACATTGCAGGGAAGATTACATTTGGAGCTCTGTGTGTGTGTGTGTGTGCGTGCGCGTGCGCCTGTGCGTGCGTGTGGGAGTTGCAGTTCTCAGCTTCTCGTCTGTCACGTAGCTCAGGGACGTGGGCAGCAGCAGGCAGAGAAGCAGAAGATACCTCGGCGGGAGTTTCTGGCTCAGGCAGGCTGTCGCATGCCCTGCTCCTGAGATGGACCGGTAAAGTACTGCCACTTAAGTCAGTATAATAGACCATTTCTTCTTTTTTTTTTTTTTTTTTTTTTTAACCTGTTCTTTTTTTGTTGATTTTCATTACTAATTTAGAAAGCCAGTTTTTGTGTTTCTTCCAGTGACTGCAGATCACGTAATGTAGTGCAGAAAGCAACGGGTATTATCATTTTCAATTTCCGAAAGAGTGCCCTCCAGAATAAAGTATTGATGTTCATTGTTTGGTAATATGCGGTGTGTAGTAAGTAAATAATTTTCACTTTTTTTGTAGCCAACTCAAAGTGTGGCAGTAGCTGCAGCCTTTTCTAGTGAACTAGTGAATTTGCAAACACACACAACCCACATGGGTGCCTCTCTCATTCTTACTGTTGCTGCACTAACATAGAGGCAGGGTGGGGTTTGTCAGTATGAAATGCCTGACTGATGGGTTGGTGCGTGTTTGGCTTCTTGATTAATGTTATAACTGTCATTTATAACTGCACCTCCAGCTGCCATGAGCTTTTCATTGGGTGTTTCCTGCTCATTACGGTATCTAAATGCATTTCACTACTTGTATATTAATATATAGCCCACATAGGCAAAGCTTATCACATTGCACTCCCAGAACCAGTCTACCATATATTAATATATCTAGGTGTGTGGCTGCAGTGTGGTTACAATACACATTAGTAAAGCACTGCTTAAAGGAAAGGCATATTAGTTGGCTAACAGGGTGGAGGTATGTTGCAACTGGTTGCTGATTTGCTGAAGGTACTCTATAAACTGTAAGTGATCTCAGAGTTGAAAGAGGTACAGCATACAGAACTGTCTTTTCTTGCCAGAGACCCAAGCTCTTTAAGCATAAAGAGCCATTAAAATGCAGCAGTGTTGGCTGGTTCAACATTACAGCACTAGACATATTGACCAGCATTTTGAAATCAATTTCCTGGAGACCTCATCTGCTCAGCTGTGAGGCTAATGCAGGGACTGGGTGGGGGTCAGAGAATGAAAAACAATTAATAAATAAACGGATGAACACTTTACTGAAGTGCCCTTAACCCTAACAAATTCACTCATTCTTTGTTCATAAAAGAAGCACGCAGGTACAGTATCTAGGAAATGAAGTGGTGCAGCAATTCAGAGCTGTTAAAAAGGATTGCCATTAATCCACAATTCTAATATTGGAAAAAGAGAGGGATATGCAGCAGGCTTTGTCATCAATTCCACCACCTGCTTTATTCCCCTTGAAAATGTGTGCCGGCCAACTGATCAATTACTCTAATTTACACGTTAGGATTAGGGCATATCTCGACTCCCCAGATACAATACCCCTTTTAGGTATTTATAGCACAGCCACGAAGTGAAATCATAAGAGCAGGGGAGGGGCTATTTAAGGAAACAGTCTGACAGCAAGCACATGGCTTTAACTCATTAAAGATGTGCAAGTGAGTGCTCTGAGGGTCAGATAGAGCAGTGCTGGCTGTGGAGATATGAGACGGAGCGGAGCACCACTGCCCCATCCTCAATCCTCCTTCTAATTGCACACAAGCCTTGGCAAGGCTAGTTACCACCCTTAGACAGCATGGAATTACAGCTTTGGATTTAGATGAGATGGCAGTTACAGGATTTTTTAATTTGGGATTTTACTGAGCAAAAAACAAAAAACAAAAAAACAAACAACGTACCTGCGACCTTCTATTTGTGTTGGCTTGAGACTTATAGAAAGCTGGATTTCTTTTGGGATTGGTAGCTGGGCGGTTAATGCTCGGATGGAAATAAGACTCCTATTGCATTGCAGTTTCACCCATTCCAGGTTTTCATACAAGCTTGATTTAGCCACAGTGTATAGTAGCAAGCTCAGATGTAGTTGACAGTGTACGTGTGGGTCCAAGTAAAACACATAGCCTACCTGCTACTTTTGTTTTCTGTTGGTATGAGTCAGACTTCCTTTGTAAAAGCAATTGAAGACTTAAAATTCAGAATCTGAATGACTGCAGTCCACACCTTGCGTTTTGGAGTCGGTCAGTATTTCTGAAAAGCTTCTTGCCCTTTTCCAACAGTAGGAGTTTTTTGCCCTCTTTTATTTATGTACTTAATTGTAGTGATTTAGTAGACTCCTTGTATCTCTGTTTATTTTCGTCCTGTCTCTGGTGTCAGTACGACAGCTGTTTTTTTTTTTGTCAGTGACCGAGCATCACACTTAATTGGATTTCATTGGGTGACAGGCATTGTGTCCGGCATATCTGAATGTATTAGCGAGGGACTACTGTATCCTTAAGCAGTTAAAGAGCTGTGTCAGTACAGCAGAGATTCAATACTACTGTATGGTACAGATGTTAATTATACAGCATGTCACATTACGTGCAGTTTGTCATGTACTGTACCTCGTGTAATGAGTGGGAGACACACAGAACATAATCCCCTCTGCACATTCTCTCTGGGGAGCTTCAGCCATTCGTTTCAAACAACAGGGGAATATTTAATGAGTCGATAGGAGCGTTAACCACAGAGGGTTAACAATCGTATCAGTGCGACAATCAAACTAATGGTAACAGCCAAGGCAATTATTTTATAAGGACAAGAGGAAGGCAAAAACAAGCTGTGAGGACTATGAAAACTGACATGCGTGAACACATACGCCCACGCATGCACATGCGGCAGTCTCATCCCTCTTTTTTTCTGCCTAATCTCTTTTTCACTTTCATCTTTTTTCATATATACAATTCCCCCACTGTATTACATTGAATTTGATTGTAAATGGTGTGAGATGGAGCTACATGTGCTAAAATGAGCTAAATTTCACTGCTGTTTAATAGAAGCAGTTAGATTGAAAACGAGTTCCAAAGAAAAAAAGATACCTACTGTATTAACAATTAAAAACAACAACAAAAAAATTGAAAGAACATAACAATTACATTTTAGCCTAAGCACCTCATAATTTATAACATTCCATTTCCACATGTCAGCTGTTGTTTACATTGCCTTTGCCAACAACTGTAAAATATTAAAGTCCCTATTCTCCCTATTCCACGATACTGCCAGCATAGCCAGACTTACTGATGCAATAACAAAACAATAAAAAACAAACCAAAAAAAAAAGTACAGCCCTTGGAAACATGGGGACTGTTATTTCTGTCTGGAGAGGTAGTAGCAAACATAATCATTAAAGTAAAATTCATATGATGCAGTATGCTTTGCATTGTGCAGTTTCTCCTCATTAGGTATTTTGCTTAGTTAAACCAGCAGCTGAGTTACTAGAAAAGGAATGACCCTCTTTCTTAGATGAAGACACAATGGCTGCGTGGGTGGTGCTTGTAAAAAAGTGATATGTGCAAGTGTGGGTAGAGGAAATTCAACACACAAGGCTGGACCGTAGGGAATGCACTGTGCAAGTGCAAAGAGACAGAAAAGGGAACATAAACGTAAAGCGCTCCAGTTCTTTCTCAGAATTGTATTTGATTTTTATGGAGCCTGCGTGTGGTGGGTCTGGGGCCATCTCACTAGCACTGTGTTTGTCCTTCGGGGATTGTTCTTACCAGGCAGGTCTTGAGTGTAAAGGTATGCCCTGTCTCTATTCTGTGTAGCACGTATTTGGTGTATAAGCAAGGACGAGCAGAGATTTAGGAGGTAGCCAGACATTCTTTGAGTCAAAGTGAGAAAACAAAAGTTGCAGGCAGCGGAATCAATAAGTAACAGGATTAAAGGCGGCCCGAATCTGTTGGGAGGTTCTGTAAATGCAGCACTTGTTACGAAACAGGCTTTTAGCATCTTTTTTTTCCAAGACATTCTCGACGTCAGAGTGCATTTCTCAAGCTGCAGCACCAAAGACGTGGGCTGCCCCCACTGCCTTTTAAAGAGCGGGTACATCCCTGCAAGCGCCACTGCCAGTGTCAGTTCGGAAACACTCACCACCCGCAATCTTTTCCAGATAATTACACCGTTCAGGAGACTCATTCTTTGTGCAGAGAACAGAAAGGAAATGGAAGACTGGATCACCTCATTAAAATCTGTACAGTCCAGAGAGCATTACGAGGTAAGCTTTTATTTTGTTAGCTTTCCCTCAATGTGCTGCACACCGTCTTCCCAGAGTGTGTGTTTTTTCTGATTTGCACAGACAGCAGCAATGCAGTTACCTGCATATCATTTCTCAGTCTACATGCTCTGTAATTGGAACGTTTTGTTCCTCTGATAATATGTAGGGTATTTGAGTGATGTGTGTTCAGCATGGTATAGTAGAACTGTAAAACATTTTATTGGAGGTTTAAAAAAAAAAAAAAAGATTCTGTTTCTAAACTAAATTGTTTTAGCATAGACTGTACACACTTTTATTTCCATATTAGTTTATTAGTTTACATTCATTTTTGTTTTTGAGCTTGGACTTACACTGCATTTAAATAGGCATCACACATTTGACCGGTTTTAGCACCAATCTCGGACTAGGCAGCATTAGGTGATTTTATATATGAAAACCCTTACATCTGTTCTGTATGTGATAGACTGTGTACTATATATGAGAATATGAATCCTTATACTGAATAGGACAGAAAAGAAAATTCCATTATTGCTGCTTGGTTTCTGGTACATGTTTTTGAGTGTTATATATATATATATATATATATATATATATATATATATATATATATATATATATATATATATAATGTTTTTGAAAAATCTCTACTGCAAATTTCTAAATCATGTAAACACAGCTACTGTTGACTACGAAGGATAATTTAGAACCAGTTTTAGGGTAACATTTATTCCCTGTAATTGGGTCATAGAAAAATAAATATAAAGGAAAATGTCTAAATGTGAATAAAATAACTGATTGTTTTGTGATCGAAGGGTTTCCAATTTAAACAATCTCTATACATTTGTCATGATTTTAAGTAACTAACAATAACAAATATTGTATTCATGCACAGCTATTTGATGTAATATGAAACCAAATCAAAAGCCTTTTTTGTAACACTGTGTGCTGGTTAAGCCTACAATAGCCAGTCATGGGGACTCTGCACAGGGAACTACAAAAGAGGCTTGTGACAGCTCTGCACATCGATGCACTTGAGAAATGCATAAAAACATGAGCTAGAAGTGCTTAGACCTAGTTATGTCTCGGTGCTGCCAATTTGTCTAACTTCTCCTTTGCTAGACGGCACAGTTTAATGTGGAACATTTCTCAGGGATGCACAACTGGTATGCCTGCTCCCACGCCCGCCCCACCTTCTGCAACGTGTGCCGGGACAGCCTCTCAGGGGTCACCTCCCACGGCCTCTCATGTGAAGGTAAGGACTGCCAGGCACTCTGCACAGCACCTTCCTTTGTTGTGTACCCAGGTTTCCCTTCAGATTTTGGAATTCCCTCTGGTGTATTCCCCTGTGCTTCATTCATTGCCCCATGTCTTATTAACATGCCTAAAAACATGAACAATGCAGTGGGTTATTGTTTTTTGGGTTGTTGGTTTATTGTGGTTAGATTTGTATGTCATTGGTATTTGTCTGTATATTTAAAATAAAATATAAAATTGATGAAAAAACTAAAGATACATTGGTAAGAGGTTGATGATACAAGTTTTAGGCTGGCTGCAGATCCAGAACTCTATAGAGCATTAACATAAACCCTTGTATTCCATTATAAACACAGTTAAACGCAATTAAGAAAAGAAAAGGTAGATTCTTGTTTAGGAGTATGTTTTTCTTACTTATCATATATATATATATATATATATATATATATATATATATATATATATATATATATATATATATATATATATATTTTTTTTTTTTTTTTTTTTTTTTTTTTACAGTATTTAACTATAAGTTCAGCTTTATTTTCATTATTGGTCAATAAAGACATTTGTCAAAAATGTACAGTTGTTCTTCTAAATGTGAGTATTTCAGACCGTGGCAATTGTGTTTTAAGCTGCAGTGGGGTTGGGTTATCACAAATGCCAATAAAACAGGAATAAGACTTCAGTAACACATCACATCCAGAAATATAACCCCCAACGCCTCTAACATGGAGAATCACGACTTGAATTGTTGAGAATGCAGTGTCGGCACATTATTATTTATGTTTTTAGTACAGGATGTCAGCTCAACAATATTGTGAAAACAACAAATGACTTTTCTGGTAAACCATCTCATTGTCTTGAGCAGTTAGGGAGCATTATGCATATTTCTCCTTGGCTGGCAGGTGCTTTTTGAGTTAGACTGGTAAATATTGTATTACTTGGATGGATATTGAAGTTGATATACATGGAGTTTAGCATCTTTTACTTACCATAAATCTATTGCTTCTGATCCAAATACTGTACAGAGTGATACGGTGATTAGCGCACTGCAGAAGATAATGGTTTACTGCCAGACAGATGCTGCTTTTTAGTGTCTGCTGAAAGCATTTATATTTTTCCTGTGCATTTATTATTTAAATGTGGTTGGTTTAAAAAATACTGGTACAACAAAAGCATCACATTTCTTATTGTACTTTATTACAGAAACAAAACAATGGGTTTGTGTCTTCTGTTTGTCATTGGTTAATTATTAAGATATACAGTAAGCTGTTTTACAATAATGTTCCATACAGTTTACACAAAGCACCCAGAGGGATATGAAAACGCAGTGGAAATTTGCCATATTTGGTTGCATCTAGTACGGTGTACACCATGAGACTGTGTCGGGCACTCCTGGGGGAATTCATGCTCATGGCTTTATTCAACCAGGATCCTTACATTGTAGATACAACAGCACTCCCAGCTGCTGAAACATGGCATTATTGATGCAAGTTATTATGTGTGCATCATTAATCTAAATCCAAATTATTATTTGTTTATTTAGCAGATGCCTTTATCCAAGGCGACTTACAGAGACTAGGGTGTGTGAACTATGCATCAGCTGCAGAGTCACTTACAACTACGTCTCACCCGAAAGACAGAGCACAAGGAGGTTAAGTGACTTGCTCAGGGTCACACAGTGAGTCAGTGGCTGAGGTGTGATTTGAACCGGGGACCTCCTGGTTACAAGCCCTTTTCTTTAACCACTGGACCACACAGCCTCCTACCAAAAAGTCCAATGGTCGAATTAATTCAACTTCTTGCCCATCACACGTCACACCTAATTTTCATTTGAATGTTTGGTAAATACAGGGCTGCACATTGTTACAGACGAAAGCCATTAGTTTTAGTTGTCAGATAGGAATGGCAACACTGACCACTGTAAAACTATATTTACACACAAGGCAGGTTTGGGAACTACAGGATTAAGTCACATTTTTTTGGAAAATAAAAATAAATTCTGTTTGATTTATTTGGCGGTTGGAATTGATGTTTTGATTCGGCTTTAATAAATAAATAAATATTCCTAATAATGTTGGTGATCAGTTTACGATTCCATCAATGTCATTTCTTTTTTTTTTTTTTTTATAAATTTAGTCGTTGCCAATTAGTTTTTATTATTTTCTCCCCAATTTGAAATGCCCAATTATTTTTAGGCTCAGCTCACCGCTACCACCCCTGCGCTGACTCGGGAGGGGCGAAGATGAACACACGCTGTCCTCCGAAGCGTGTGCCGTCAGCCGCCTGCTTCTTTACACTCTGCAGACTCACCGTGCAGCTGCCTCAGAGCTACAGCGTCGGAGGACAACGCATCTCTGGGCAGCTTACAGGCAAGCCTACAGGCGCCCGGCCAGACTACAAGGGTCGCTGGTGCATGGTGAGCCGAGGACACCCTGGCCGACCTAACCCTCCCTCCCCCCGGGCGACGCTCGGCCAATTGAGCGCCACCCCCTGGGAGCTCCCATCCTCGGTTGGCTGTTTAATAGCCTGGATTCGAACTCGCGACATCCAGGCTATCTAGCGAGTGCTTTTACTGGATGCGCCACTCGGGAGCCCTATCAATGTCATTTCTGCTGCAGATTCAAAAGATTGCTTACAAAATGTCACAAGTCCTGACCCGAGAGAAGTACAAAAGATTTTCATTTAGAGATCTAGTAAGGAGCTTGCTTTAATCCTGTAAGGGAAGCTGATTACTGTAAATCTGTTTGCATATTAGGGGTCTAACATGTGGACAAGGTGTCATGAGTTTTCTCACTCAGTTTGGATTAAAAAGTTGTCTCAAGCCTTTGTCTCTCCGTGCTTCCTGGCCACAGCTGCTGCCAGTATTTCCAGCACTGCCAATGGCTGACAGTGATGAAATCACAGAGGAGGGGAGGTACAATCACCCAGGCAGCTATGATGAAATGAAGACAAATTACCTTTTAAATAGTTGTATGTGTGTATTGTTTAGACATAAATCATTTATCTGCATCAATATTCTTTTTGTTTAATTAGTTTATCCTCGTGAAGGATTCATTTAGAGATGGAAGCCCTGGGATATGATTTTATGTTATCAAAAAATATATTTTTTAATTTAATATCTGTACATCCACACCAGGATGGCCCCCAAATTAGGCAATATCATGAGTCCCAAGCAGCCGAGTTGAATAAAATAACTGCACAACAGCCTTGCCGACATCACATATCAGCGTTAACATGTTCCCAGCTGGGATTTAGTCAACACCACAACAACAAACACAGAACAATGCCATCTGTCTCGGAGCACTTTAAAGAGATCATCCTGTATGCAAACCCTAGAAGCATATCCTAACCTCACACAAGGGTTTGTTCAGGGGATTCTGTTCTTTAAAAAAAAATGAGTTAAATTAAAGTTTGCGTTCAGTGTTCTGGGTGAGAAGCGAGGATGGCTGTTACTGTGCAGTAGGTTTGAGGTTACAGTATGCTGATTGTACAGGAAAGAAGATTTGGGATATAAGACTGTGTTGGACATATTGTATGCCCAGATAGGGAGGAGACTAAAGGGTCATTTATACTCAATATAAATTAATACAGAAATATAAACATCAGTTTCAGTTGAATGTGTGGAAATATGTTCAATAAATAAAACTGCTACTACTACAACTATAATGCTGCTGCTTATAATAATAATAATAATAATAATAATAATAATAATAATAATAATAATAATAATAATAATAATAATAATAATAATTTGTTTTTGTTAATTAGAACATTTTGACTATATTTCTAACAGATTTAAAATGACCGGAACCTGCAGTAAGAAAGTACAGAATGAATCTGTTAAAATGAATGCCCTTTGAAATTGCTGAGATTGAGATTGCTGAGATTTAGGTAATAAAGAATCAAATAGACAAGGTCACTAGACCTGTTAGAGACAGTACTCCTGTCATGTGAACTCATGCTGTCTTCCACAGGCAGACTCGCACCGCACTGCTTTATCCCCCATTATACCCTGGAAATATTTCTGAACAAAGGAACATTTATATTCTGGTATTGCTTACACTCCTACAGTCCATTAAACCAGTCTAACAAATTAAGCATAGAAACACTGGACAGCGGTGGCCATGTCTTCAAAGGCTTTTCTCCAGTCTTGAATTAAGGTAAAACACCTTTTCATTTTACAAAACTGGAAGCAAACAACTGACTTCTGTATTTCAAGTTCTCTTAAGCACTCTCAAGGGCTTGGTGTCGCGTTTTGTAACATTAACGTTTGTGTCTAGAAACTATGAACAGTTGTAAAAGCAGGGTTTGTTGGAGTTAAGTCAGACAGCCTCATCTAACACATGCAGAGTTATATGTTTATATTACTATAAAGAACAGGTACCAGTCCCTCGAGTGAAGATAATAATCAAATGCTTGTGCTCTTCAAGCAGCAGACATTTTCTGTTTGTGTAAAAACAAGAATGTGTATGTGTAAAATATCTGTATAACTGTGCAGAACAAACCCAATCATGTGTGTTAATATTGTGATAGTACTTTATTTATTTCTGTATTTATTTATTACATTCCAACTCCCTCACAGATGCCATTCTTGCCATTCCTCAGCAACAAAATAGTTCAAGTCAAAAAACATCATTATTCAGATACTTCACTGGCATTTAGTCATTTTGCTTTTCCAGTTCAAAAGATGCATTTAGGAAAGTGCTTGAAGCAGATAGATAACCCCTAACTCTGGCCTTAACATTGCTAATGAAGGGGCAATGTATGTGTTGGTACACATTCCCAAATATTTGGAAGATGAAGGTACTTTAACACTGACTTGTCAAACTAATTTTGTTTCTAAACATGATTACTACTAAAAGGGTCTTTGCCTGTGTGTTCGCAAATATATAGTTCTCTTGATAGCCAGTGAGTGGGTGTTTTGGGTTGAAAGCTTTGTTGCAACAGTCTGCAATTGTGCATGTTTCGTTCCCCCACGCACACATTTTCAAATTATAGCCAGATTGTAAGAGTAAAAAGCTTACCTGGAAACAAACCAACGTCCATCCATCTATGCTGTAAAATGGCCAATGATTATAAACATTTTTTAAATGTACGAATGAAAATATTTCACCTAGGATGAAATGTGATTTTACTGATTTAAATGAACTATCAAAATGCCTTTAACACATGAGTGGCTCTGTGGAAATCTTGACTGTGCTGGAATCTGAAAAGCATTTGAACTTTTCACTTTAACCCTTTCCGTGTTAATGGGCACCAATGGGCACGGCAGGAGGATTAAGACAGAGGTTTCCGGAGCTCAGTTGATATTCTGAACTGTTTGTGTCTGCGATGGAGTCTCTTCAGGAAAGAGTTAAAGAGATGTCATTCACACTCGATCAAGTTTACTGCTCTGCAAATGGCAAATAATTAGAGATTCCAAACAATGCAGTGGAGGCTTATTATTGCAGAGGCCGGGCATCAGATCAATCAAACGCTTAATTCTTATTCTAGCTTGAGTCGGAGGAACATTCTTAATTTGATTAAAGGAGCAATTGAATTTACTCAAGGAAATCAACAGACTAACTGGCAGAGTTTAATTTATTAAAATCACTAAGAGGAGGGGAAGGGGCTAGAATTGCATGCCCTTGCTGAGAAACGGCACAGAAAACTACGTCAGCTGTAAACCATGAAATGTTTGGGATTGAGATAGAGCATTTCATTGGTAATTGGACCATTGTGTTTCCATGGAGGCGCCTGAGCTATTAGGTTTTTTTCTTCCCTTCATCACCTTCTTCAGAAAGTATCAGTTAATGCACCATTCTGTGTTGATGAATGCATTTGAGGCAAAACATGAAACAGACTGGAACTAAAACAGAGCAACTTGGCATTTAATGTCCCTTTACAATTTCAGGAATTTAGCAGGCATTCAGAATGAATCTTTTTGCAATTAAGAAATTATTATTTAATTTATTTTATTTTATTGTGTAAGGTGCTTTCACCTGGATTCAGGAGCTGTTCTTCAGTTCTTGTTTGGATCAAGTTTCCTTTTGTTTTGCTGGCAATACACTTGCTGTGGACTAGGTGGTGCTGGCACTCACTAATATAAAGACACTTCAGGCTGATTTAGCCTACATTCCATATATGCAGGCAACTTCCTGAACTCACTCAAAACTCCCTAAAACAAACTGATCAAAAAAACTAAAGAAAAAAGAAAGTATGAGTAAAAACAACAAGAAACACCCAAAATGACTGCAAATGCCATAAAAGTGTCCGGGGACAAACCAACTAAGTAATAGTTCCACTCTGTGCCAGCTGAGAGAAGCTTTGATTCCCAGACCACAGGTGTGCTTTAATCTGCATAGTTTATAAAAGTCACCAGGATGTGATGAGAGAAACAGAAATGCATGAATCCAAAAAGCTTGGGGAGTTGATTCTGTACGCTTTGAATAGCAGCAGGATAAAGAATTTAAACATTTAAATTAGATTTTTTGCTGGAATGTAAATGAGTGTTAATGAGTATTATCAACGTGTTATATTTCCCCGAGCGAGAGGAACCGTGTAGGGAAATGCAATGCCTTCTCACACAGGCAAATGTGTCAGTGTGAGCGATAGCTGGATCTTTCGTAGTCCTTCAGAATATCTAGCTTCCTTGACAAGTGAACTTTGCTTTTCGCATTTATTTAAAAAACTTAACGCACCAGAAATGTTTCTATTGCAATGAATCATCTGTTCCATTAAGTTCCCCCTGCCTTGGTGCTGCATAAGCTGACCAGGATAATGATTTGGAATACTGGGTTCACAACAGCAGGGATGAAAAAAAAAATAAGGTCAGGTTTGGGGGTGGGGGTGGGGGGCACATTGTTAAAAGCTATCTTGTTTTAAGATCAAGAAGTGACAATCAAACCTGCATCAAAGATCACTTGAGTGGTTGTCAGGAGCAGGTTTGACTTGGACTGGATTGGACTGGATTCAAAGTGTCCTCTCCGATTCTGTCTTCCAGTGTGCAAGTTCAAGGCACATAAGAGATGTGCAGTCAGGGCCACCAACAACTGCAAGTGGACAACGCTGGCCTCCATAGGAAAAGACATTATTGAGGATGAGGATGGGGTAAGGCACTTTGTAACACTTCACCCGCTTTGAATATTCATGTGATTTAATAAGGAATTGGGGCAGAAAACGCTTGTGTTTTTATTGCGTAATGCCCTGAAATGGGATAATGTAGCAATAAGACTGCAAGTGATTATGAGTGGCGTGACATTGGAAATGGAAATAAGAGGTTCCGGAATGTGATCATATTGCATGTGCTTTGCATCTTTGTTTACTGGTTTTGTTTTAGTTATTTATTTTATTTTTAGGTCACAAAGCTGTCTCTCTAAGCAGGTGTCACCCTTAAACTGAGATTATTATGGAGCCCAAGAATATGGAAGATGATAAAATGGAGGGAAAAGGGCCCTAGAAATGACTAAAATAGAAAAAACAGTAAAAAGAAAAAAGATGACTGTCGACCTTTTTTTTTTTCTTTGCAGATTGCAATGCCACATCAGTGGCTGGAAGGTAACCTCCCCGTTAGTGCCAAGTGTGCTGTGTGTGACAAGACATGTGGCAGTGTTCTCAGGCTGCAGGACAGGCGCTGCCTGTGGTGTAAAGCCATGGTAAGGATGACGAGACTTGTGCCACACATTGCAGGGTATCTGGCAACTTGCCTTCCCTTGTTACATGCTGCTTCAACAGTCATGCTGCAACTCAGAGGATTTCTTCTGTGGGTTATTCACTAGAGAGGTGAATAGTAAATGCAATACATACTGAAGTAGAGTGTTTCTAGTTAATTGTACATTGTACATGCTGTACTGTCACTAAGTCACTATTTTCAGTATTTCACTGTTTTATGTCTAAGACAGATAACAGGATATCAAGATAGCACTATAGTTTGATTTCACTATAGTTTGAGGTGGAGATACAGTAATGCCCCAGGCAGTGATCAAGTACCAGCATTTTTTTTTTTGTCACTGTGAGTTTTAGGTCACAGCATGGCCATGCTTAGTTTTAAGACTCTAATTGCTGAATTCTTTGCTGAGAGATATTTAGGAATGTATTTCCATGGTTCCAATTAGCTAAGCTTTTACCCCAGAGACTAATTAGCACTAGTCTGATTTTAGCTGGCTCATCTCTGGCCTCTCAAGTGCAGAGACTCATTCTAGCAGTTGTTTCAGGACTGGGATTGAGTTGGCTGCTGCTCAGGTTAACTTGAGTTACATTCTTGACAGTCATTGATTTGTTTCAGGTTTATTTGGATGTTGTTGTTCTTGTAATTCTTTTATTTTTTCACAGTTCTGTTTTGTTCTCAATATTTTTTTTGTCAGGTGCACACTGCCTGTAAAGACCTGTACCCCCGAAAGTGCCCGCTTGGGCAGTGCAAAGTGTCCATCATTCCACCGACTGCCCTCAACAGCATTGACTCGGACGGTAGGTAGCTTGTGTGGACTGTCACTTGTACTGTGCTGTTGCTCACAGTATTGAACAGCGGCTGCTTTAATGCACAATTCACCATGCAATGAAAAGTCATCCAGTGCTATATAAATATCTGTTGCCACAAAAGGCATTGCTAATGTTTGCTGGACAAGAAACCGTTGAGAAAACAGTTGGATGTTGCCATGGAAACCCCCCCCCCCCCCCACAAAAAAAAAAAAAACAACACTATTCTGTTTTCTAAATTGGTAATTATGGGCGCTCTGCATATTTCCTTTAAAACCTTTACTTTGCTGTTATATAAATACCACTTCAGGCCCGACGTTACTTTTATTTAATTACCATAAAGCAAGACTAGCAGTCAGAGCTGCCCAAACATTCTCACTGAGCTGAACACTGAGGCAGCATTTATACACTTTACCATAGCTGTTTGCTCAGTCAACTGGCAGCTTATTACGGCTGGAGAATAAAAACGAAAACTACTGTGACTGATATGGGTTTTAAATTCATAGCCTCTGCCTATGAGTTAGCAATTAAATACTACCCGTTCTGTGTCGTGGAAAGAAGATAGCTACCTAAAAATGTTTCAAGAAGATAAACAGAAATCTTGTTTGCAGTCACCATTTGCAGGACCTTTGTCCTTTTCAGGTGTAATTAGTAAGTAAAAGGCTGTGGGTTTGTAGCGGAATGGTATGTAAATGGATGTTGACAGTCTCCTTTTGAAAATGCATCGTTTAAGCCTCCAGCCATGGTTGCAGTGCTATTTGCACTAACATTAATAAATTACATAAATAAACCCAAACCATCAGTTTAGGTACAGGAGCCCCGATACACTCCTATTATGTTTTGAAATTCAGAACAGGTATTTCAATAGAAAACCTCTCACACAGCAGGGTTTGAAATTCAGAACAGGTATTTCAATAGAAAACCTCACACACGGCAGGGTTTGAAATTCAGAACAGGTATTTCAATAGAAAACCTCTCACACAGCAGGGTTTGAAATTCAGAACAGGTATTTCAATAGAAAACCTCTCACACGGCAGGGTTTGAAATTCAGAACAGGTATTTCAATAGAAAACCTCACACACAGCAGGGTTTGAAATTCAGAACAGGTATTTCAATAGAAAACCTCTCACACAGCAGGGTTTGAAATTCAGAACAGGTATTTCAATAGAAAACCTCTCACACAGCAGGGTTTGAAATTCAGAACAGGTATTTCAATAGAAAACCTCTCACACGGCAGGGTTTGAAATTCAGAACAGGTATTTCAATAGAAAACCTCTCACACAGCAGGGTTTGAAATTCAGAACAGGTATTTCAATAGAAAACCTCACACACGGCAGGGTTTGAAATTCAGAACAGGTATTTCAATAGAAAACCTCTCACACAGCAGGGTTTGAAATTCAGAACAGGTATTTCAATAGAAAACCTCACACACGGCAGGGTTTGAAATTCAGAACAGGTATTTCAATAGAAAACCTCTCACACAGCAGGGTTTGAAATTCAGAACAGGTATTTCAATAGAAAACCTCTCACACAGCAGGGTTTGAAATTCAGAACAGGTATTTCAATAGAAAACCTCACACACGGCAGGGTTTGAAATTCAGAACAGGTATTTCAATAGAAAACCTCACACACGGCAGGGTTTGAAATTCAGAACAGGTATTTCAATAGAAAACCTCTCACACGGCAGGGTTTGAAATTCAGAACAGGTATTTCAATAGAAAACCTCTCACACGGCAGGTTGACAGCTGAAGAAGTCCTCATGTGTTGCAGGGGGTCTAATATAATGCTCCCAGCAGTGGCTAATCTCAATACAGCCGCTTCTCATTTCACAAGCTCATGTGTGTTTCATTTTCATTTGTTTTTAATGTTAGTGTTTTTTTAGAAACCATTCCACTTAAAACCACCAGGAGGCAGTCCCAGTCAGGGAAGGCACTGGTATTAGTGCAGGGGTGCTGGGATAGCAGGACACAACTCAATATTTATTCACAGCCGAGTTTGGTTTGTTTTTTTTGTAATGCTAATGAAATCTGTAACATTTTGTAAATATCATCATTCTAGCTTTGCAGTTTAACATATGCCTCATTAGCATGTATCAATGAACTGCATCAATAATGGCTTTTTCCAGGAGAACATTTTTATGATGCTAACATTTCATTTTCAGATAGCTTATTGCCACCAGCTGCTTAAGGCTTGTTTCAGTAAAAGGTCACCATGAAAACCCATCTGGAGGACCAGACCCATTATTAAAAAAACAAACAATGAAAGACATATACTAAGTACTTGTCACAACTTGTTTAAAAAGCAGCAACACTTTTAGTTGTCACAAGATAAAAGTGTGCTGATATAATCACAATGGTTGTGTCTTAACCCACTGTTTAACCCATTAAGTACCAAATTCGTTTCTTTGAAAAAATCAGACCACAAGCTGTATTGGTGGAATTTGATACATTACATTTAGACTTCACTTTTGCCTGTAATACAATTAAAGTAAGTTATCATAACAATATAGTTAAAGAAAACATTTAAATTACAGGTAGATGCCAGTTAAAAATGCTCCAAAAGATTACAAAGTAGCCTGTCCTCAAATCATTTGACACAGGCTAGGAATAGAACTTATTACAACATGCCCACCACAGCTCTGCTCCATATAAACATATTACTAACAATGTGACTAACCACCCCATACGACTATCTCTGTAATCTAAAGTAATATAAATATCATAATCGTCCCAACACTATTTTTAACCTGTGCTGCTATTGTGTTATGATGTTTTAAAATGTGCATTTGCAGCCGTGGCATGGCAGGGGTTATGTATGTCTCTGACAGAAATACATTTCCTCTTGTTTTGATTTGTTTTCTCTTTCTTTGCAACAGGCTTCTGGAAAGCAACCTGCCCTCCATCTTGTGCCAGTCCTCTGCTAGTCTTTGTTAACTCCAAGAGCGGAGACAATCAGGGTGTGAAGTTCCTGCGCAGGTTCAAACAGTTACTCAACCCTGCTCAGGTGTTTGATTTAGTGAACGGAGGCCCTCATTTAGGGTAAGTCTTTTCATTCCTTCTTTCAATGTGTATATATATATATATATATATATACTGTTTTTATTTATTCATATGATTTAGTTTTCATTTTCACTGCAAACATTCTAATATGCTTGTTTCATTTTAAGCAGTCCATGTCTGCAGTTCCCATTCTAATAGCATTACTCTTTTCTGCAGTTTACGCTTGTTTCAGAAATTTGACAATTTCCGAATCCTAGTGTGTGGAGGTGATGGAAGTGTTGGCTGGGTTCTGTCTGAAATTGACAAGCTAAACCTTCACAAACAGGTTGGTAATTTGTTTGCTGCTTCAGGTCCATGTTTGATCGTGTGGAACTGTATCTAATTATCTGAATAAAACTGTCAGGACCTCCTGGAAATAAGATATATAATAGGTTAAACACTTTTACAAATATTCTGTCTTCTTTGTCACCTAAGAAATTGAGTATTCTTGACATTGACTCATAGATTTGTGTGATTGGTTTATTGTACAATTTGTTTCCATGAAATCCACTCTCTTACACACAGTAAACTGCTGGTCATCAATATCCAGATCTGTGATACTGAATGAAGTGTGCCTGTTGTGCATTACACCAGTTTTTAGAAATGTTTCTTACAGAATTGTAAAATTAGGATTTTGGGTATATAACAAAATCAATCTTATTAAGCACTGGTGTGTTTCCCATAAGTAACTTCATTTGTATTGAAATATAACTTGTAACCCAATAAGTCTTGAACATTTTGTCAAATCTATGAAACATGAATTTTCCCTGTGGTGTTCCAGTGCCAGCTGGGAGTGTTGCCCTTGGGTACTGGGAACGACCTCGCCCGCGTCCTTGGCTGGGGAGCATCATGTGACGACGACACACAGCTTCCTCAAATCCTGGAGAAGCTAGAGCGAGCCAGCACAAAGATGCTCGACAGGTACGCAGAAGATATCCCAATCCCACACAGTTATCTTACAGCAGCTCTTTCATTCTAAACTGTTCAAGCTGCCTATAATAGAAGAGCTGATCCAAATCACTGAAGCTAAAGGGTCATGCAAAAATCTTGGGGCACTCTTGCCTGTTATAGACGGGCCAGTTGAGATCTTCTGGAGAACTTCTGTGTTTAACAAGTCCACCAAGCCTTCTTGCATGGATATGTTTTTAGAACATAAGAAGAGTGTATAGCTAGTGGAGGCCATCAAAGCTTGTCTGGTTCCTTGTAGCTGATTGATCCCAGAACTCAGTCAAGTTGATTCTTATCACATTTTGTTTGTTTGTTTCTTTTTTAAACTAGACAAGAGCATTGATTGTCTACTAGGTAACCATTCTAAGTTCACATAGAAGGCAGATTATTGAGCCCACCATTCTATAAAACATCCTGTTGAAATATTTCTTGAGGGATGTTTTTTATATATACATTTACAGATGGAGTATAATGACATATGAAATAAAAATACCTCCAAAGCAGAGCTATCCGCTTACTCCAGAGGAAGAATCTGAGGAATGTGAAGTAAGTGTACAAGTGGAAAAATATGCAAAAAAAAAAAATTGAAATGTTAAAAATACATATAAAGCGTGGTTGGTGTTGTTGTGTTTATTGTTATTTATTTATCATTTTTATTTTAAAAATAGGCCAAGTCAGTGTGCTTCTATTAAACCAATACAATCAGCAAGTAACTTTGTTCACACAGCTTCAGATTTCGTCTTATGAAGATTCGGTCGCTGCCCATCTCACAAAGATCCTTAACTCTGACCAGCACTCCGTCGTCATATCATCTGCAAAGTGAGTCTTGCAATTCCGGAGGACGGGCTCTCCGTTTGTTACACAATAAGATGCCGTCATGAAAACAGTCCTTTCAATTAGCATGTATGTAAAGCAACTTTCACATGCTGCAGAGCGTGGGGTAGAGTCAACTGGGAGGCCATGTACCAACGAGTGATAGCAGGGTTTCAATCCACATGGGGCTGAATGGAGAGATTATTTACAGTCCGGAATTAACCCTTTTCTCTTTCCTTCAGGGTTTTATGTGAAACTGTCAAGGACTTTGTTGCCAAAGTAGGCAAATCCTATGAGAAAACAACAGAGAACACCAATGAGGCTGAAGCCATGTCCATGAAAGTAAGCTTTCAGCAATAAATCAAAATGCCTATGTTTTTTCACGGATGAGTATAAATGCTTATTGAATTAAGCTTTTTAAATAGAGCTTCTTTGTGAATCACCTTTTCAGCTTCTCAACTGATCCAGAGCAAAACGCTTTAGAGCTGAAATAACCAATTGACTTTGACCTAGAATCAAACCCTTAGGGATCTGTTTCAGATGGAGGAGCAGCTCGACATTCCTGAGACGTAATACCATTAAGTTTGAAAAAAGCTTCTTTTATTTTCCAGTGTGAAGTATTGAATGAGAAGCTGGACTCCCTGCTTCGGACTCTAAACACCGAGGTCAAGGCCACGGCCCGCCCACCCCATAGCACCCCACCAATCGTAGAGGAGGAAGGCGAGGAGGAGGAGGAGCTAGAGGAGGAGGAGGAGGAGGCAGAGGAGGAGGAGCTGAGTGAGGAGTCGCTGACCGAGTTGAAGAAGCTGGAAGAAAATCTCACCGAAAAGCCGTCCCCGCATACATTCTTCAAACCGAGAGAGCAGCTCATGCTGCGAGCCAACAGCCTGAAAAAAGCAGTGAGGCAAATCATAGAGCAGACGGAAAAAGGTGCGCTATTGAAAACAAAAAACTTGTGCTGTAAAAACATTCTCTTCCTGTCTACTGCCACTTGTTTAAGCAATACAGCTTATTGTTCACACATTGTATTGATTTATTTAATTATTTTGGGGTGGGGGGGTGCTTTTGTGGATAAATAACAGTAATAAATGTGGTAATAAAGGCTCAAACTGGTTTTGCGTGCAGCTGTTGTTAAGTCGATGAACATAATATTGAGGATAATTCCTTCCAGTGCAGTGTGTGGTTCAGAAGATCCTGTACTGTGATCCAAGACGTGGGATGCTGGCAGTGAAGGTCACCAGTATAATAGCTGAGAAAGTAAAGAACTTTTCCTATGCACAGTCAAGGCCTGCAGATGAGCTCTAAGTTAAGCAGACTGTGGGGACTTCTTTGGGAGTAAAGAACTGAAGTAATGGGAAGTTTGGATTTGTCAGAAGCTGGCTAACGCTTGCTGGTTTTCCTGTGGGGCTGAATGGTCTCCTGGGTTGAATGATGTTAGGTTTGTGCACAGGAACCTGTAGGAAGGACAGACAAGGACAATGTGAGAGCAAGCTTGTGGGCAGAGGTCTGTTGATCCAGCATGACAACATCGAACCAAAAATCTGCTCACGTTGCCCACTTTGTGACTCCAAAAAAGAAGATCAGTGATGGATTGACCCCTCCACCTTGATTCTCAGCCCTGCTAATCAGACAGGAGCTGATGCATATAAGTTCTTAAAGTGTTTGCTGAGGAATTGTACTGGTTTGACTAGTGGTTTTGTTGCACAAATTGATTTTTTGGCAGTGAACTATTGCAACGATTAATGTTGTTAAGTAGGATTATTGTGAATGCACTGCATTCTGGAGATGCTCACAGAGGTATCATTAAACCTGTATTTAAGAAGTGCAGCAGGTGTTTAGAGTATAAGACTAAAAGCCACAATCCATTGGATTTAAATTCCAGGTCAGCCAAAGTGAAAGCTTGTGTCTCAGAATCAGAATCTTCCAGTTGGAATTTAAGGTTGAACTGGGTAATTTATTGTATTATTATTATTATTATTATTATTATTATTATTATTATTATTATTATTTATTTCTTAGCAAACACCCTTATCCAGGGCAACTTACAATTGTTACAAGATATCACATTATTTTTACATAGAATTACGTTATTTTTGTGTTGTAGCATCTTAGTTGGGCTGGGTAATATTGTACAACACAGTTACCCCAAATGCTGAAATATGTTATTACCAGGATTGCTGAACAGAACTGGGAAACATTATAACTCCTACTATCCTACGCAGCACTCTGAGAATGAGGCTTCTTGACTGCAAAACAGATTCAGTTTTACTAAACTGAAATGTAACATAGGCAGACAGGAAAGGACCATGCTGTTCTGTGGGTGGAATGCAACGCACATTCTGCAGTAGAGAAGGTGATTGAATTCGAGTATATGTTAGAGGTGAAAATGGAAATATCTAAGATTTGAATTGGCCTTTTGAGTAAATACACCTTCAAGTTTCCTTGTTCATACAGTGGACGCAAGTCACGGTGCTGTGCTTCTTCAAGACTCTTGATACCTCTGATTTGTATTTGCAGCCTTGGCAGGGAGTGCATGCTAATAACAAACTTGTTTTCTGATATTCTCCATGGCAGTTGTGGATGAGCAGAACGCCCACACCCAGGAACAAGCGATCCAGTCCCCGACAGAGTTCAAGAAAGGAAACGAGGAGGAGAACAAAGACGATGAGAAGGACGAAGACACCAAGGAGTTAGAGGCACAATCAAGTCAGTTAACTTTGTTCTCGTATTAACCTGTATACCCCACTCTTAGACCCTGCTTGAACAAACAGGCAGCAAATAGCCAGCCGGGCATGACTGACCGGATCTAAATATTGCCACCTTTTAACTCCTGTGACAGTGAGGCCCATCCCTTTCTATTCCAGGGCAGCTTTTGTTGATACCAGACGTGGTCCTTTGTATTTACATAACATATTTTATAACTGATCAAAAAGTGATTACTAATTTTTGGTTTATTTTGACCTCTTTTGCATTACTTTCAACACCCATGACATTGAGTTAGTCAAAGTCAGTCACTTCAGAATTGAAAAAAACAAGAGGCTTATAGAAACTTGACTTTGTCTTTCTTATAGCAGCCAAAACAACTCCGAAATCCCCTCTAGAGAGCCGGATCAGTCGCAGCACGCAGTCCTACAGTGGCTCCTTCTCCATTCCTCACTTCACTACCAGCAAAGAAAATCTGCCAGTATTGAACACCAGGATCATCTGCCCAGGTAACCGGGAACTATCCCACTGCAATAATCCATCATCCCGTAATGAATCTACTCGTTACAGTAACTGAAAAATACTGACGGTAGGATAGGCTTTCGAGATGCACCATTTCCTTTTCTAAAGTTTTACAGCAAGCAGCAAAAGACGATGGGAGTCCTATTGATTAATTGATCTAAACTGGAGCGCATTGAGATACTGCTGCTGTTTGGATTAGGATAAGCTCCCCCTCCTTTTATATACTTTTAAAGACAGAAATCAGTTAGGAGACTCGCATGCATTGTTCAAGGTGTTGGTTTTCCTAACCTCTTGTTACACAAGGGGCCTGCTTTAATGATCTACACCACTCTGCCATATTTAGATAAATCTGTGAAGGAGTCACTTGACCTCCGTGCACGTCAGTGCTGTAAATCAGTGCTGTAACAAACTGGGCAGAAGCAAGCTGGGAAATAACTTCCATATAAGCAATACGGTCACCTTTTAAACATTTATTAAAAGCCACTTTACTTTAATGATTTCACACACACAAGCAAATCCTATGTCGTACCAGCTAAAAACTACCCAGGAAATGCATTGTAAAATGTAAATGGACCTTTGTGTTTTTACTTTTCCAACAGGTTTAAGAGCTGGACTGGCTGCATCCATTGCAGGAAGTTCTATCATCAGTAAAATGCTGCTGGCCAACATCGATCTCTTTGGAGCAACGCCATTCATTGATGCAGACCCGGATTCACTGTAAGGAATTCATTTCGCTGTGGGTTTGTTAGTTGATTGTTGCCTGCAGAGAGCTCCTGTACTGCTGCTTAATTGCCGCACCGCCAGTGCATGCCAGGGGCGTGAAGACCATGAGGGTGCATGACAACACTCTCTCATTAGAAATGTATTCTTAATGGCCAGTTCCCACTGTTTCAGGACTTTTACATTGATTGGATGAACCCTGAACCCTGTTGTATAATTGGTATGCCAATGAGTGCAAAGTACTCAAGACCCAGGAAATTCTAGGTTTGAATCCTCAAAAAAAGAGGAATTCTTACCACTTCGTTTTCTTTCTCTGCTATCATGCTTTTTACTAGAATTTGCTCTCACGTGATTTCCTGATATTCCTGCGTGACATATTTTGTGAAAGGTTCAATAAGGTTGCGGTTTCAAGTTTCTCTCCTTGTTTGTCTCACACAGAGAAGGCTACTTAGAGAGATGCGTCATGAACAACTATTTTGGGATCGGATTGGATGCAAAGATCTCACTGGAGTTTAACAATAAACGGGAGGAGCACCCAGAAAAATGCAGGTGAGTCTTCTCTCAGGATGAGTGATGCTGGCTGAATGGCGTATATATTCTCATTTTTGGAAGTGGATTTTCCTTTCATCCAGGGCACTGACATTTTTACTGCTGTACTGCAGTTCTGAGGCTGTAAACAGACTTTTCATCTGCATTCCAGGAGCCGCACAAAGAACATGATGTGGTACGGTGTCCTTGGCACTAAAGAGCTACTGCAGAGGACTTACAAAAATCTGGAGCAAAAAGTCCAATTGGAGGTAGTGTACTATATCTCTATAAATGTCCATGTCTACCTGTACATTTAGACATTAGTGCTAGTCTTGTTTCTTCACAGTGGGGCGACAGCTGGTCTACACACATCCCTGACACAACAAGCGCATTTCACAAAGTATGTCACACAGGAATATTATAAAATCATATTAAGGCAAACTCCGAAGTGACAGTGTTGTAACGTTGCCGATAAACAGCTTTCCAGTACATTAAAACCAGACATTAGACTAGGCTAAGATGACTCCTACAGCTCTCTGGTTGCCCTAAACTTTCCAAGTCTCTCTTGCAGTGTGACGGACAGTACATACCCCTCCCCAGTCTCCAAGGCATCGCTGTGTTGAACATTCCAAGCTATGCTGGTGGAACCAACTTTTGGGGCGGAACCAAGGAGGATGATGTAAGCGCTAAGAGTCCCAATATTTAACCCCATTTACTTTTTTACATACAATACAAATATATTTTTATATAGTGCCCTTCACATCGTGGCATCCCAGATCGCTGCACAAATAGAATCAAGTGTGTGAGCTCTTGGTAAGTTGAAAATGGGAGTGCTTTTAATATTTCAATGTATTTTATGTACAGCACAGAAACTGGAAGCTAGTGATTTTATTCCACTATAATATCACTGTAATATTTATGATGGTATTTGCTGCCACAATGATTTACAAATTCCTTTTGTAAGCTGATGTTTCTGAAAGTGGAGGAGGTTGATGCAGTAAGCTAATTATATTTCACTGCATGGAAACACAAGTTCTATTATTACAGTATCCTGTAGGTTTTATTTCAGTGAGAATACAAATAAAACTGTTGCATTCTGCAGCGTGCATGCATTTTGTATGACGAGTGATGATTTGTTTTTATTTTGTAGATCTTTTGTGCTCCATCGTTCGATGATAAGATCTTGGAGGTTGTTGCCGTGTTTGGAAGCATGCAGATGGCAGTTTCACGAGTTATAAAACTGCAACATCACAGGATAGCGCAGGTGAGGTTTCAGATCAGAGTCTTCAATTCAAAATCGAATGTTCATTCCCAGAGGTATTCAAAGCAGCAGGTCTGATGAACATTAGTACCCTTTCTAAAATTTGAATGACTTCAAAAGTAAAGTGTGAAAAGCTGATACTGTCCATGAAAATTGAATTCTTGCGTGATGGAGGATTTATATCACTGCTTATTTCCTTCACAAATGTCACTGACAGCTTTGCAATGTTATCCAGTTCTTATGGAGCGATAGTGCTGAATTTGTCATTTTTATGTTTATTTTTAAGTGATAAAAATATGTATATTTACACAATTCTTTCAGAAATGTGGATTTTCACATGGAACTACATATTACACAGCAATGGGTAATTTTCACAGAAATAGTGAAATCCTTGATAACCGTGAAAAAAAAAGAAAACTGATTATACCTGCTGAATGCATTACATCTGCCCTGCACAAATGTTTAAGAGAGCATATTAAAAGGACATAACCCAAACTCCTATTTGAACACATTGCTTTTCTTTTGCATATCCCTTTGATGAGTCAAACCCATCCAGGAGCTGTATGCATGCTATTGAGTAGCACTGTACTGTATGTGCTGTGTAGGGTTTCATTCCTCTCTGGTTTGAATTGCTCTTGTGTAGTGCCGCTCTGTGAAGATCACAATCCTGGGAGATGAAGGGGTTCCCATACAAGTAGATGGAGAGGCCTGGATTCAGCCCCCCGGGGTCATCAAAATTATTCATAAAAACAGAGCCCAGATGCTGACGAGAGACAGGGTGAGTAGGACAGGTTTACAATCACAGGATCCCTTTTCATTACTTCACTGAAGGTGTGAATTACATTTAATAAATGAGAGCAGTTCTGTGGACATAGCAACACGGCTGTGGGAGGGCACAACATGCACAATAGCTAAAGTGCTTGAAAAGTGATTAAATCCAGGCCTAAGAATGAATGATCACTTGGGTTGGACCTCTTATTCCACGGCTGTGAAAGCAGGCCCGCTGTGAGAGGGAAGGCTAACTAGTCCTATTTATTATAATAACTCCTGAACGGCATGTGGACAGGCTTTCGAGAACACGCTGAAGTCATGGGAGGACAAGCTGAAGTACGACAAATCGGCACTGCGGCCCCACCTGTACTCCCAGCAATCAGTGGACCTGGCCACAGAAGAGGAGGTTGTCCAGATCCAGATGTGCTCGAGGGCAGCGGAGGAGCTCATTACCAGGTGAGAGGGAGGGGAGGAGCATCAACTGGTTCATTATACTGTTATGTGGTCTTGCATCAGTTGCACCTGCTGTATCTTTTCGCTTGTCCAGTATATCTAATATTCAGCATGGACCTACTAACTGTGCTATGCAGTATAGGATGCCGTTGTGGTTTGTTAATCCGGTTTTGCGGGTGTTCTCAGGATCTGTGAAGCAGCGCAATCCCACAGCCTGCTGGAGCAGGAGTTGGCTCACGCAGTCAACGCGTCCTCACACGCACTCAACAAAACCCACCCCAAGTTCCGAGAGGTAAGCAACAGAGCATTCTTCTCCTTTGGTAGTTATTATATCCAACAGCGGTTGAGTAACAGTACAAGAGCAGGTGTTTTTAAAATGTGTGGGTTTCAGTCAGTGGCACTGGTGTTGCAGCCATTAGAGCTTTGTTTGTTAAACATGCCCCCTAGTGGTTTATGTAGTTATACAACAGGTGGTAGTGATAGACTGCTCCCACAAGATTTATTCATGCAATTACATTTAGTTGCACTTTCATCTAGTCTGAGACACCCCATTTTTAACAAGTTTGCAGAAACCACTTGACCCTGCACACTAAAGAACATGATTATGTTCTATGAGCACAATGCATAGTCTAGATTACAGAAGAGCTTGCATTGACACAATGTATACAAAGCCTTGCAGTTCAGTGTTTGCACCCCATCGTTGCTTCTCATTATCTATAGCTCAGTGGTTTATTTGTCTTCTACAGAGCCTAACGAGAAACACAGCCATTGAAATTGCAAGCAACGTGAAAGCTCTACACAATGAAACAGAATCTTTACTTGTTGGAAGAGTACCACTGGTGAGTTGTCTGATTTAGAGTGAGGTTTCACTAAAACACAGCACTCTACCCTGTAGTCTAGCACTGCTGACAGCTGGGTCTAACAGGACCCCACTGGATACAAGAGTGAGAGTAAATGTCTAACAGTATTAGCAGCACCTCAGAGCAGCACCTTCAGTTTTCTCATTATTATTATTATTATTTATTTCTTAGCAGACGCCCTTATCCAGGGTGACTTACAATTGTTACAAGATATCACATTATTTTTTACATAGAATTACCCATTTATACAGTTGGGTTTTTACTGGAGCAATCTAGGTAAAGTACCTTGCTCAAGGGTACAGCAGCAGTGTCCACCACCGGGGACTGAACCCACGTCCCTCCAGTCAAGAGTCCAGAGCCCTAACCACTACTCCACACTGCTGCCCCTCATCCCAAATAAATGCGCCAAAGACAGCAAAATGATCCAGTGTGCTACTGTAGACTCTGTCTAGTCGTGGGACTATCTCAAGACATGTTGTAACAATTGAAGTCGTTTTCCCTCAAATGATATCTGTGCTTGTTACGGCGGTGCTGAAGCAATGTGTCCTCTACTCAGCTACGTGTCTTTTCTTTGTAAGCAATTGGAGCTGCCCCATGAGGAGCTGCTGTCCAGCGCCCTGCAGAGTGTGGAGATGGAGCTGAGGAAACTCGCTGAAATCCCCTGGCTTTATCACGTCCTGCAACCCAATGACGAAGAGGTAGGGAGCTGTACTCAAGTCAAGCTGTACACATGATAAGGGCTCTACTATATAATCAAGCTGCACTGTAAAATCAAGCTGCACACATGATAAGGGCTGCACTGTAAAATCAAGCTGCACACATGATAAGGGCTGCACTGTAAAATCAAGCTGCACTGTAAAATCAAGCTGCACACATGATAAGGGCTGTACTATAAAATCAAGCTGCACTATAAAATCAAGCTGCACACATGATAAGGGCTGTACTATAAAATCAAGCTGCACACAGGATAAGGGCTGTACTATAAAATCAAGCTGCACTATAAAATCAAGCTGCACACATGATAAGGGCTGTACTATAAAATCAAGCTGCACACAGGATAAGGGCTGTACTATAAAATCAAGCTGCACTATAAAATCAAGCTGCACTATAAAATCAAGCTGCACACATGATAAGCGCTGTACTATAAAATCAAGCTGCACAGGATAAGGGGTATTTGGAAACTGACCTTTCAGCTAGCAAAGTGGTAACCAAGCCACTCAGATCACACCTCAGAAGCCTGGTACCTGGAGCTCCCACAGGAGTCATACATAGGGCATGTACAGCTATGGCCAAAAGCTTTGCATCACCCTATAGAATTAATACATTTTGCTTCATAACGTCAAATGAAATCTGCTGAATAATTTTACGTTAACATTGAATTACATACTGCTTTGTAGTTTTCCATATATTTAATGAAAAAATGACAGACATTGAAAAATGTGACATTTCAAAATCTAATATGAAATACCAAACTACTATTATGGCTTCCGGTAGACTTTTGCGATATCATTTTGTGTTTTTTTTTATTTTTATTATTACATTATGTTAAATAAAATAATGTCCCTTTCCTAAAATTCTAGGTGATGCAAAACTTTTGTCCATAGCTGTAGAGTGTAATTTGTCATGTTAACAAAGATTTCAGACAGAGTGAAAATCTTAATAAAAACGGGGGGCAATAACACATTTTAAAAGCTATTTTTAGACGCTGTTGAGCAAAACGCAGATTTTGTTCATCCAGCTCCAACTTTAACTCTAGAAACAAAATCTCTACAGTGAATCAATGTTAACATATTTTAATATATATATTTTCTATTTTGAAATATTCCATGTAACAGGAGCACTCAATGGAGTATGGTAAAAGGAACAGTAGAAGCACCATGTTTCGTATTGTGCCAAAGTTCAAGAAAGAGAAGATCCAAAGGCATAAGGCAAACCCTCAGTCAGGTAAGCGTACTGTGCCTCCTAGGAAATACAGCTTTCCTTTATTTGTAACAGACGAGTAATATGAGTTCAGAATATTGTGTTTTTTACAGCAGCTAGTTAACTTACTGTGTCTGACTCCTATATTTTAATGCTGGAGAGCATTACCTACGTCCATAACTTGTTTCAGTGGATTCTTCAAACTTTTTGTTCACATGGAAAACAAGAAGAGTGTTCTTTTAATCGTTTAAGAAAATAAAGCTGACCAATCGGAGTCAATACCATACCATAAAAACATTTTCCATCTGTCTTTTATCCTTTACAAAAACCATCAGCAGGGCTCTGAAGTATTGTAGTCACAGGGGCTCTTGAAGGATATTAGTCACAGGGGCTCTTGAAGTGTAGCCACAGGGGATCCTGAAGGATTGTAGTCACAGGGGCTCTTGAAGGATTGTAGTCACAGGGGCTCTTGAAGGATTGTAGTCACAGGGGCTGTTGAAGGATTGTAGTCACAGGGGCTCTTGAAGGATTGTAGTCACGGGCTCTTGAAGGATTGTAGTCACAGGGGCTCTTGAAGGATTGTAGTCACAGGGGCTCTTGAAGGATTGTAGTCACAGGGGGCTCTTGAAGGATTGTAGTCACAGGGGCTCTTGAAGGATTGTAGTCACAGGGGCTCTTGAAGGATTGTAGTCACGGGCTCTTGAAGGATTGTAGTCACAGGGGCTCTTGAAGGATTGTAGTCACAGGAGCTCTTGAAGGATTGTAGTCACAGGGGCTCTTGAAGGATTGTAGTCACAGGGGCTCTTGAAGGATTGTAGTCACAGGAGCTCTTGAAGGATTGTAGTCATGGGGGCTCTTGAAGGATTGTAGTCACGGGGGATCTTGAAGGATTGTAGTCACAGGGGCTCTTGAAGGATTGTAGTCACGGGCTCTTGAAGGATTGTAGTCACAGGAGCTCTTGAAGGATTGTAGTCATGGGGGCTCTTGAAGGATTGTAGTCACGGGGGATCTTGAAGGATTGTAGTCACGGGGGCTCTTGAAGGATTGTAGTCACGGGGGCTCTTGAAGTGTAGCCACAGGGGCTCTTGAAGGATTGTAGTCACGGGGGCTCTTGAAGGATTGTAGTCACAGGGGCTGTTGAAGGATTGTAGTCACGGGGGCTCTTGCAGGATTGTAGTCACAGGGGCTCTTGAAGTATAGTCACAGGGGCTCTTGTCAGTTATTGGTTTGGTATAGAGACTGAAGTACCCTCATACCTGGGTCACCCCTGTGTATGGTTAAGGATTTCGACAATACAGTCGCCCCCTCCTTCCATACATTGTCTGCTGATTTCAGAGGTGGAATAATCCACTGTAGGTTTATGTGGTTTCATTACAAGTCGACTTGTTCACAGGTATTAAACCAACTTGTTTTTGTTTACTGATTGCTTTCATATCGATGACGTGTTCTAGCTATAACAAAAGTTGAATAATAAAATATAACACTTCTTATTATGACGCTGATACTGTACACTCAATTTAAAATAATACAGAGAGAGGAAAGCAGTGGTGTCTAATTTGTATTGCCATGGCTCATTTATTCATTTATTTATCACTTATTGTAAAACAAAAATGCTATTTGCATTGCTTTTCAGTCCAGGAATGATTTTAGTTGTGTGTGGTGTGCAGTTGGCTTTCTCAGTTTCACATGTGTTGGCTTGGTTGTAAACATACAGAAGCACACTGTTTAAAAAAGAAACATACACAAGGCATGTGCATTGCATTCCAGTTACACTTCACTGTGTTGTAAGTGATTCATATTGACCACAGCTACTCTACAAGTGGAGAAATATTTGAGAACTCTGATACAAACTGCATCAGGCACCCTTATACATGAGAGGGATGAAAACTAAGCAAACTATAACACATGCAGTAGCTGTGTATGTGCACATGCAAGTCAGTATAGTCTGCTCTTAAAAATGTTTCATTCTTATTCGTTGTAAAGATCACATGAGTGAGTGGTTCGTCTGTCAGTGCAAGAGAAGCTGGGTTACTGTTAGCACAAACCTCTGAGTTTATTTTTATAATTATTAACTCCTAAATGAAACAGGAGATTGCAAAGAACGAGGAGCACAGCTATCCCTTTTCTCCCATGTCTTTGTGCTCTCAATGGTGGAAGTGCTAATAAATAACTTGCATGTGAAACCTCTGAGAGATGTTGTTACTTGACCAGACTGTAACCCTCCCTCTTGCTGGCCGCTGCACAGCTCCTTTGCCCTGTTCTTCTGTTTCCCTTTCTTCGGCCTGACCCTGTTTGCTTTGTGATGCGTTTGAGCTGGTAGAATGTTAAGGGGCTTTTGCTCTTAACTTTGGTAGTTCAAAGGTGGGGCACAGACGAAGTGGCTGCTTGGCTGGATCTGCTCAGCTTGGGAGAGTACAAAGAAATCTTCATCCGCCACGACATCAGAGGCTCCGAGCTGCTGCACCTGGAGAGGCGAGACCTGAAGGTATTCCCTTTGTGCCTAATTCTCTCCTTGCTTCGAAAAAAACAACTTTCTCACTTGGATCGTCACATCTCTCTCTCTCTCTCTCTCTCTATTTCTGCACCCCCTCCTTTCCGCTGTAGTGTGCTGCACTGCTTGGCTTTTTACTGTGCAAATGTTTGTTTTTTTTTGATAACCAAAACTAATTTACTAACATTGTGTGCTCATATTTAAATGCTTTATGTGTTCTCTAGGAGTCAGTACAACGTGCCTCAATGTGTAAAAATAGGATTTATTGATCAGGTTTCAAATCTGCACATACATAGAGGAACGAAAGTATAACAAGTTTAAAGTTTATTCATATTTATTTATCTGCTTTTTTATTGATTACACTTTTTCTTTTAATACCTCATTAATACCTTTCAGTAGTGCAACACATGAAGATGTCCACAATTCAAAATAATCAATACAATCCAGCATTAATAGTGTTAATGTTATTAGGTTGTAAGAAGCATTTTTAAGCTTACATTTGATTGTGCCACTTGTCAAACAGTACTTGCAAAGTCAAAAGATGAATACAAGCTCATTTTGGCTTAGTGAATGGTTGTGTCTATTCACTTCAGTGCTGGGATGCAGTGTGTATGGATCGGGACCCCTGCTCCCCACCTCACCCCATCCCACCTCACCCAAACCCAGTGTTATTTTCCTTCAGTCGACATGCCACTCATGGTGTATTCATTGTGTGCTGAAAAGAGAGTGCTACACTTTCACTGAGTGGAACCTTTCACTGGGAAACATTCTTTCTAACAGTTAGTGACAGATATGGTAATGTCCATCGCTGTTGCGTTATTGTTCCGGTATTTGGAAACATGGTCCACAATATAAGCTCTCTCCCTGGGGTAGGGTTGTCTCTGATACGAGTTGAAACATGACCTAGCTCTTCTTTAAGGGTTGGTGCCTTATTAAACGGAGATACAAATGGAGAGAAGCCAAAGCAATGCAGGCTTTAGCTTGTTTTTGAGTTTGCTTGTGTGGTAGGCCGATGCCTAGCAAGATGGAATGCTATCCCTTCAAGCCTTCCGTTTACAGGAAAAGCCTGAAGCAAAATAAATGTTGGGGCACATCGTTTGCATTCATCTTTACATTAACATTCTACAGTAAAGGGCCACACAAGAGCTTTTATCCGCAAAAAAAAGAAAACTGGTATTGAGTCATGACAAACTATGCAGCCTGACTGTAAAGTATCTGCCTTTTGAAGCAAAGTGTGTATTGAGATTGAATTATTGACATGGACACTGCGATTTTAAGTGGCCCTTGTACTGCAGACAAAATCACTTGTGTGTTTAGCTGTATGGTTTGAAACAGTTTTTGTGTGTGATCACTTCAGCCAACTGCCCATAAAATGCCTTTCACTGCATATTCACCCTGTGATGCCCATTCCTCTATCACATAGGATACAATGCTTAGCCACACCTCTATATTATTAAAACTTTTCATATGCAGAACATTATGTGTTGCCGGACAGGAAATAAAATAAAAATTGTGTTTTTTCTACAAGACACGGGAATCTAGTTACATAAATAAAGTAGCTTTTTGTCATTTCACAAAGGCTTGGGCATTACAGGACTGAAAATGCTTTTCTCAAGTCAATGCTAGCATGCTAGCTGGAAACACAGCAAGCCAATTTAAAAGCACAAGCCTAACGAGACAATGTTTTTTGTTTTTGTTTTTGTGTTTTTTTTTTTTTTTTTTAGGACCTGGGGATATCGAAGGTGGGCCATATGAAGCGAATTCTCCAGGGAATTAAAGAACTCGCCAAGAACACCCTGTCAGACCTGTAAGCTTCCACAGTCTGCCTGAGTGAGGGAGGATCATTTCTCAGCCTTCAAGACCCCCAGTGCTTTAAATATAAACAAGGAGAGAGGGGGGCGAGAGCTTGGGACAGACTGAAAGAAACTTGCATGGAAGGAGAGAGGGGGCTTGTTTATGTTTCAGGGAGAGGAATGTTGGATCTGTTATGATTTTTAAAAGGTTTGTGCCAAAAGAAAGAAAGATATAAGAAGTTGTAAATCTTTTTAAAAGCCATTTAATGTTGTGCACGCATGGCACAGCCACATATGCACCTGTTGGTTTATAAAAAAATTTAAAAAGCAGGAGTGTTTACACAAACCTGCCTTACCACAGAAATACAGAAGTAGCAAAATGTAGGACTTCCAAAACGAGCGTGCCATCGATCTGAGTGGGGCTTCAATTAGCATATCACTTTAAGACAGACCATCGGCTTTGGCAACGTGAGAAAACACTTCAGAAATGACTAGCATACTGTAGAACAGATGGGAGCTGGCCAGTTGTTGCTTTTTTATTATTAAACACTGGCCAAGCCCTTGGACATATCAATCAGTGACCAAGTATGAGAATGTTTGAAAGGCTAAGAAACCTGTGTACTGCAGTGACATTATAATGCATGGTGTGCCTGCCTGGCTTGGAATTATCTTCTACTGCATGGTATTGCATTTATTGTACTTTTGTTTTTTACAAGCGAAAAAACACTTGAACAACTTTTATATCTATTTAATATCATGTCATTTGTTACTACTGAAGTATCTCCTTGCTCTAAAGTAGCCTTTTTTCTATTCTTTGCATGAAACTATTGTGACAAGGACTTGTAGGTGTGAACCGTAGCATCTGTGCCATATTGGTTGTGCATTATATGACTAAGTTATTTATTATGTAGTGTGATTTATCCATAGGAGATTACGATAGGATTGAGTTTTAAACTAGGATTTTATTACAAGGCTATCTCCCAGAATTATCCCCAAAGGTTAAAAAACGAAAAAGGAAATACAATTTTGTTTTTAATTTAAACTAAAAAGGAAACCCCACTATAATATTCAAACTATTGAATAGCTCTGTGACAACCAGTACCAAATGAATGTGTTCAAATGAATTTTTATCGAGCTATTTCCCTTTAACATTCAGCTTGGATGAAATCATTTGGATTTCAACAACGTGAGACACTCAGTCATCATGACAGTTTTCTGATACGCTGTTGCTGAGGGTGTGTTTTAGTCTTTAAAAAGCATCAGTTATCGTTTTAAATAACAACAAAATCCTGGATCCAGTACATACAATACAATACAATCGGCTTAGTTCTGTGAGGTAGTCTGTTGCTGAATCTATTGTGATAGATAGCCAATGCACTACTTTTATCTCTGTGTTTCTATGGTTATATATGGGTTAAAATCCAGACTAATGCAGCTGACTTGCATCACTTGCAAAAGAGTAACACAAAGAAAATGCACATCATTAATATCATTATTTATAATCCTTTTATTACCTATAGTAATATAGACAGATCAATCCATGTATTGTGTGTATATATTGCACCTGAGCGCTGTGCATTTAGAATAGACGTGATTTATTCCACACAAGCAAGATACATCTTGCAATATATCCTGATTGTGGTGCAATATTTTATTTATTTGATGATGATGATGATTTTTATTTAATGTTTTACTTCAAATGTCTTTTTAATGCAGAACAACAAAACAATCTTTGCCAGTTTCTCACCAATCAAAACCTTTGAATGTCAATTTAAAAGATCATGGGGCCGGTAAAAAATAAATAAAAAAATGGGCTGACGTACTTAAAAATGCTTCCAAAAGATCAGCAATCAACATATTCAACTATGCTTCCTAGTGAGAGCATTTGCCAAAAAGGAAGAGTGACCATATTATTGATGAACTACCAAATGAAAATAATTATAAACAGTATGTTTGGTTTAGTCGTAAGCAGTTATTCCACCGTCAGCTTCTTAGATGTTTGCAATCATGGTACAGACACTGCAAGCACACAATAGGTAATCATAGGGAACCCCTTTGCATGCAATACCTAATCATAGGAAACCCCCTTGCACTCAATATGTAATCCTAGGGAACTCCCTTGCACACAATACATAATTGATCCAGCAGGGGGCACAGTTAGCACATAAGACCACCATTCCATAACTGAAGCGTCTTGTTGGGTTAATGTCTGTAAGAAGCAGAATGTAGCTCCATTTACTGACTCGTGTGCTGCATAAAGTATCATTGTCACTAAAAGTGCACCTGTGCTAAAAGAATTGTGCTGTCAAACCTGCTTATATTGACCATTCAAGTGGTCAATATTGACAGGTGTTCTTATTAAAAGGAATCTCTGATTACCTCTGATTTGTAAGTCAGTCTCAGTTTGGATGACACAGTCTGCACTGTAGCTGTGCCATGTCTTCCTAACCTTGGAACCCCTGGAATGGAAGATGGCTCTCATTTACTTGTGTACTTTATTAAATCAACATGTGATTTTGTACATAATCCTTGTGTTTCTGTACATGATTGAATTATTATGAAAGAGAGCCTACATGACATAGGCAGTCAGAAAAGTTTGAAGTGAAATAGGCAGAAAAGTCAAATACTGAGCCCTGCGATTTCCGTTTTTTATGCAGAAGTGTGTGTACTCTATTTCACTACTTAAATCACCCCTTGTAAGATATTCAGTCTGTATTATTTAAATTCAAGCCCAGGAAGTTGAGCGTTGATTTTAAAAATTGCAGTGGCCAGGTTTGAGAAAAAGCCCAGCTCTGTTTCTCTATAAACAGAATTTGGCACATTTCACATCTTGAAACTAGTCTTGTGATGCAGATGTCCTTCAGACTTGCATGCAGGCAAAGAGCTGTTTTGCTTCTGATCTTCAATGACATTTGGTGCACTAATAATGTTTACCACAATTCTGACTATTCATATCTGTACCTCTTTGAAGTATTCTCTAACCTTTATATACTACAGTTCTGATAACTGGTTATCAGTCGTCTAGGATATTTTAATATCTGTCTGGGTGGCTCCAGTGTTGGTATATATTATATATTAGTGGTGTGAAAAATTGTGTAATTTGATATTTTATACAAGAATGCATTTTTAGTTCATTTTTTACTGCTGTTGCTTATTTAGGTTGAAATGCTCTGTTAAAAGATTGCTTATTTACTTGATATTACAACAGTAATAATTTCTGCTGTTTACAAACCCAGGCCAATAACCTTTTCTATATGAAATTATGTTTAATTTTTTTGCAATGCAGAATCTGCAGTGACCCGTTCAAGCATTTAAATCTAGCTTGTATACAAAACTGTTTTTACCCTTTTTTTTTTTTTTTTTAAATCAAACACTGCCCAAACTTAAGCAACTTACAGTATTATTTTCAGTCTGCAGAATCACAATGCAGTGGCCAGGGATTTTGCAGATTTAGTGGCTGGGGTGTCTTTTTTAAATAATAAACTTGTAAGTCCTGTTTCTGTAGCAGCCAGGGAAGAAATCGATTTTCTTGGGCTTGATTGTTTACTAGACGTCAGCAAGTTTGCTTTTCTGAAGCCTGCTGGCGTGGAAGCACAGCGTAAGAAAGAGTTATCGTTCACCTGATCCACGGTAGTGCTTTGACTTGAGCATGTTGACGTCATGAAGGTGTGCTCTGGGTGTCTCAATGCAACCTGAAGAAATCCAGCAAAAATTAGTATCTCCCTTCGGTATTGCTGCAGAACTGTAACATAAAATATCAATCAAAATCAGCTTTCATTTTTATTTTTTATAACAAGAGGCGACACGGGAGTAACAGGGGAAGGTGTTTTATAAAAAGAAAGAACAGTATTGTGTATGGATTCAAATCCCAGATCAGCACATAGTGTGGCATGCCAGTATACCTCCTTGTGCCTCAGTCCTTCCCCCAGACTGCAAGCCAGGATTCCAGTGGAAACAAATACTGCAGCTTAGTTCATTTCACTGGGGGTAAGAACATTTGATTTCAATATCAGTTGTTGAGTTCAATCAGGGAACAAGACATTTTTGTCACTTCCCTTTATGCTGAATGTTGTAATAAATGAAAATCAACTACTTTTTTTTTTTTTTTAGATATTTAATCATGAATTAATTCCATACTAAACTAATTTCATCAAACTTTTACTCTGCAAGAGCCCTTTATTGTCCAGAGAGACTGTTAAGTCATCTTTCACATTTCTTTTAACTATTTGGGAGGGTTTGCCCGTTTCTTTCAGCTTTAATGCTAGACTGATAACCAAAGATTAAGGAATAACGTGGTACCAGTGTTCTAGTAAAAACTGTACAGACATGTGCAATATGCCCACTTATTGGAATATGTATTTGTTGGGTGTAGGGATTCCTTAGTGGCACCAGCTGCACATGAAGTATGTTCTAAGCACCAACCAGTAGCTAAAACGGTATTTTGGTGTCCAGTCTCTATTTGAAGAATGAGATCAGTGGTACATTAGTGTATGGCTGCAGTTGTATGGCTTGAATAGGATTTCAGACACCTTGCTCAGTGTTAATGCATGACACTTAAACATACAGGAGCTCCTCTTCCATTCACCTCCCAGATCATTGGAAAGAATAGCTGAAATACAGTAACTGAACCCTAATAATAATAATAATAATAATAATAATAAAGAAACAAAAATGGGTTTGATGTAACATGTTTAATTTAAATAACAATGCTACAATCTCTTCCTGCTTCTAATTATTATTATTATTATTATTATTATTATTATTATTATTATTATTATTATTATTATTATTATTATTATTATTATTTATTTAGTTATTAGCTTACCCAGGGCGACTTACAGTTGTATACAAAAAATTCATATCAAGAATTACAGTACAGTTAAGAGCAAGATACGAAATACAATGACTTCAGTCCTAATAAGAGCAAATACAAAACACAGTACGATTTGATATCGAGGCAGTTCAAGAGCAGATAACAGTGTTGATAGTTACATCAGGGTTAGATACTAGTGCAAGTGAAATACAAATTACTACAGATTGGGTTAAGTGCAGGATTAAATACAGTAAAATAGGGAGCAGATAATAATAATAATAATAATAATAATAATAATAATAATAATAATAATAATACATCTTTATTACGGACATTAGTCTTTGCCACAACTTGTTCTGTAACCCTGTTTACCCTATATATCCGTGCTTCTGTAACCCTGTTTACCCTATATATCCATGCTTCTGTAACCCTGTTTACCCTATATATCCGTGCTTCTGTAACCCTGTTTACCCTATATATCCATGCTTCTGTAACCCTGTTTACCCTATATATCCATGCTTCTGTAACCCTGTTTACCCTATATGTCCGTGCTTCTGTAACCCTGTTTACCCTATATATCCGTGCTTCTGTAACCCTGTTTACCCTATATATCCGTGCTTCTGTAACCCTGTTTACCCTATATATCCGTGCTTCTGTAACCCTGTTTACCCTATATATCCGTGCTTCTGTAACCCTGTTTACCCTATATATCCGTGCTTCTGTAACCCTGTTTACCCTATATATCCGTGCTTCTGTAACCCTGTTTACCCTATATATCCATGCTTCTGTAACCCTTTTTACCCTATATATCCGTGCTTCTGTAACCCTGTTTACCCTATATATCCGTGCTTCTGTAACCCTGTTTACCCTATATATCCATGCTTCTGTAACCCTTTTTACCCTATATATCCGTGCTTCTGTAACCCTGTTTACCCTATATATCCGTGCTTCTGTAACCCTGTTACCCTATATATTCGTGCTTCTGTAACCCTGTTTACCCTATACATCCGTGCTTCTGTAACCCTGTTTACCCTATACATCCATGCTTCTGTAACCCTGTTTACCCTATATATCCGTGCTTCTGTAACCCTGTTTACCCTATATATCCGTGCTTCTGTAACCCTGTTTACCCTATACATCCGTGCTTCTGTAACCCTGTTTACCCTATATATCCGTGCTTCTGTAACCCTGTTTACCCTATATATCCGTGCTTCTGTAACCCTGTTTACCCTATATATCTGTGCTTCCTAACAATGCTCCAGTTGATTACATGATTGTGAAGGATGTTTTTTTAAGCCTTGTTCCTCCGTTGGAATACGTGTGGCTATCAATTTAATGAAAAGATGACTGTAGTTACTGTTACTTTTTACACATGTCAATGGTTGGTGTAACTTACTGTGTTGCTTGATGTGCAGTTGCTGCTTAAACATGACAAGGTGGAAGTCTTGTACTTCCTGTAATAGCTAACCATGGTATCTCATTGACACTGGCACTGTAGGAAAGGAGTAAACATTCGAAATGACACTCTCCGCACTATTAAGAATTGTATTTTTCCCCCTCTGAAAGGATGGCTTTGCTTCACACAGTGGCATCACCAAGTAAACCAGGCCACTCAAAATCTACACTCCAAAAATGCATTTCTGAACTTCATTTACGAAGCCTTAAGGAACCGAAAGTCTATTTCTTTTGAACTTTTTTTTTTTTGTATTATCATTTCTCAACATGTGCTGTTTGCCGCCTCAAATATACTGCAGTGCTCAGGCACAGAGGGGTCTGCTTTAATGATCTAAACAGTTTCTCATATTTTTACAGAAGTAAATAAAGAGACTAGCATGCCCAGCTGGGTGTTTGATTTTCAAAACCTTTGTCGTTTGGATCAATTCAATGTACCCCACTGCATCCAAAGTGCTGCCTTTCACCCTGGCTTATTTTAGTAACATGGCATATATTTTGCAGTAAGTTTTTCAAAGGGTGTTGATGTCACTGGATTTTCCAGATGCATTGATATGTGAAGCTTTAAACTGCCAGGTTTCACACCAATTGATCTGACTGAACTATTTACAGAGCAGAATAATGTATCGTTGACGTTGTGTTAATAACGCTAAGGAGAAGTGTTTTATTTGTTTACATACTGTTTACAAGGGCACAGTTTTATTTTTAATATTATATATACAATATTTGAGTATTTATTGCATACAATTTAAGAAAATGTTTAATGTGTTTTCACCTTTGGAATATAATGTTACATTTACTTGTATAGATATTTGGGTGACTTTGTTAATGTAGTAATTTTTATGACTACTAAGTGACTGTTTTTCTGTGCCTTTGTATGGTAGAATGCATGATTATTTCCTATTTATTACTGTATGGAATTCACTGAGATGTGTATTTTTGTATTCTGCTGGAATCAGTGGTTCAATTTTGTTGTACATTTTGAGGTGCCTATAGACAAAAGGCAGCCAGTTTAAAATCTTCCTACTCAAATAAAACTGAATGCATTCACAGTTCATGTGAGCCGTCTTTCTTTCTGTCTTGATGTCTGTGTTGCATACAGATTTTTACATCTTCATGAAAGATGTGACATTATAAGTCCATGTACAATTGATCAGGTCCCTAGAAATTAGGAAAATGTATGCATTAAACAGAGAATACAGAGATATTTTTGTATTGCTATTTTGAATAAGTTAAATATTTCTCCACATTTTAGTGTGTTTTCAGAATTCTCACACATACTCTTTATTTATATATATACTCTGAGCACACTCTTAAACTCAGGGGAGACGTTCAGGAGGACGTTAAGATGTTTCGGACTCCTGTAAGTGGATCGTTCATGCACTGGGCTTGCAACGTATCCAGATGACTTTTTAATAATCAAGAAAATCACACAGACTCATTTAATTTGAAGTTTTAATGAATAAGAGCAGTAGTAGTGCTCTTTTCTGTTTATTAAATGCTTTAAAAATTGGATTGGTTGGTTGCGCAGACCACTGTAAATCCCAAGTAAAAAGCAGTTTGGGTGATCCAGTACCTTTATAGGTTTAACAGCATTAGTACTTCAATACAATAATACGAATATGGTTATTATATATTTAGCTCTTGGGCTATAAAATGCAAAAAGCTAAAAAACGCCCACCACTAAATTCTAGAACATTCTATATATATATATATATATATATATATATATATATATATATATATATATATATATATATATATATATATATATATATATATCACTCTCTTAAGACTAAAACAGAATTTATATACCTTATAGCAATGCATCAACATAAAAGAGATATTAAATTCAAATATATGCTTACATTCCAATATATGGAAGTGTAGTGTAGGATATATTGAAAAATAAGAACTGTCTTCAGAAGGCAGAGACTTGTGAATACGACCAAACAGCAATCAGTTTTTCAGAGATCCTCAGAGCATGGATCACATCAGCTTGTAGTTAGCAAGTCGCGTGATACTTGACTGGGGTTTTACCTTGGTTTTTATAGGCTTTTCCCTCCATTGAATATATCAGAAGTCCCAAGTAAATCTAATCATCACTCGGCCTTGACATTTCTTATCTTTAAGTTAATGATTCATTCTAGAGGGATCTGGTTAACTCCTTTTTCAAAACTGATTGAATATAACTTCTTGCCAAAAAATATTGGCATGATTTCATAGCTCTCTTTTTCCTACTCCTTTTTCTAAAAAGTCAGGTGGACCAAAGTTCACAGAATCCTTGCTATAATACAAGTATATGTGTATATATGAGAGATGTTTTTAATATGTAAAACTAGCTCTATTTGATTACATTTAGCTGAGTCAAAAATATATGTCCCTCCTAGCCGCATATTATGTTGCCTTTTCAGTGTGTTGTCAATGGGCCAGTTTAACATCATATACAAATGTGTGTATTTGACAAAGAGTGTAGGGGTTTATCATAAGCCTTTGAATAAGACCACTAAGCATACAGTGGCAAGTCAGTTATTTTCATTTAAATTCAAGCTATAATAAATATGTTAAGTATAATAGCCTTATATTAACTTGTACCATGGTTGGACCAAGCCTGACCTCTCTCTCTCTCTCTGTTTCTAAAAGTTGCCTGCACAAGCAGGATTCAGACACCCTTGCCAAGACTATTGTTTTGATTAATATGAAACACCATTGTAAGCACTTCTCCAAATTCACAGCATGAAATCAGTTTTCTCCCAAGAAAGTCGCTGCTTATTTGATAAGGACTGTGACTGGACACAACTCCCCTAATTCGTGGAATGCTCCCTTCTGCTACGAGGTTTTCTTATTACAGAAAGACCTTGGATTCAAAACTGTGGACTACAAGTAAATCTCACTTTGACTGCCAAAAAGAACCTTCCATATCTAACACTGCTCTGCTTGCAAGCAGATAAGGGCAAGGCTATTTTTCTGTAGATTTATTGTGTACTAAAATTATTGAATAGTTTACACTTTATTTGTCTAATATTCCAACATAACAGTTCCTGTTTTTTTATTGCAGGAAAACCTTTATATAAACATTTATATTCTTTAATTTAATGGATATTGTGATGTCTAAAAGATTTTTTATTTAGTTGGAGAAAGAAAATGAAGTAATTCTTAAATTGATTAAATGAAATGCTCGCTCCTGTGTAGGCCAGGGGTGGTCAAACCCAGTCCTAGGGGCCAAAGACGGTCCTACAAAACTTCAGACCTGGTTTGAAATTCCCAGCTAGGCCACAGCCACTGACAGGTTGTGTTGAACTACTGAAATACATTATACTGTAGATATACAATGTGATTCATTAACAGTGCACCATAGGAAAAGACTACATTATTACAGAACATGGGATTTTCACACCTACCTAAATAACACAGCTGAGAGGACTAGGCTCCCCTAACTTGATGCCCTTGGATTAATGCTTGTTGAGCCGCCTGAAGTCAAAAACATACACTGAAAACCCCAGAAACACTACAGAACACTGCAGGGCTAAATTGGGACAGAATGTGCACAAATCACACACAACATTCCTAGCAAAAACAAAATATCCTAACCTACTGAAATCCAGTGACGAATCTCAAACTGCTTATGTTCAATTACAGTTTATAAGAAGAACATTGAATTAGTTTGTTCATGAGGTTGTAATTGAAAGGCAGACATTTGAAGGTATCTAAATAAAAATAAAAAACCCATCAGCTCCAGGACTCAAAAGTTTCAAAAGAAGACATTGTACTGAATTTGCTGAAAAGGTAAGTTCTGGAGATGGGTGATTAGGACCACATCATTCAAAGACACTGAGGGAACACTGAAAGTGAAGTGAACACATGTTCTGGTGAATGGCTTTGTCTGTGTTCTTTTAGTTTGATCTCAGGATTGCATCATTACCTCATTAAGAAGTGAATCATACTGAAGGTATTCCCCTGTTTCACTTACACCACCCCTAACACCCCCAAAAAAACTTAAATAATTCTCAGGATGAAAATGTATTTCATTTAATGTATGTACAGTACATATATATATGTGTGTGTGTGTGTGTGTGTGTGTGTGTGTGTAATATATTGTAACGGTGAGTGGAAATAAGGAGCCAGACGACCACAGCAAGATCTTGTTCACCAGATTATTCAGCAAGGGTCAGCACACAACACAGCCCACTTCCCCTTTATACACAAAACCCAGCGAAAACATGTAACATGTAGACATAACAAGACACATTCTTGGACCCCACAAATAGAACGAGGCACAAACACAACACAATTGGAGAACATTCACAAGCACACTGGTGCCATGACTCGATCACGCTCCCCCTCACCATACAGGTGCACTCGCTCACATGCACAGGCACTCAGGACATAGACAAAACATGGAACAGCAACACAAAACGATACAACACACAACACATAGTACACATAGCAATATATACATGTAAAAACACACACCATGCAGAAAAAACTATAAATGGATGACATTTTTGTTTTTCAGAGCGCTTTAAGATACCAAAAACAGCTGCTTCAGGTTAGTGAGATATTCTACAGACCAGGGGTGGGCAATTCCAGTCCTGGAGGGCCGGTGTCCCTCCTGGTTTTTGTTCCAACTGTGCTCTAAATTACTTAATTAGACCAATTGGTAAGAATTGAAATGACATACCTTGAGGGGGATGGGTTAATCACATGGTTATGCTACTACAACTGTTGTCAAGGAAGCTCACAACAGTGTATATTTATTGCGAGGAGAGAGAGAGAGAGAGAGAGAGAGAGAGAGAGAGAGAGAGAGAGAGAGAGAGAGAGAGAGAGAGAGAGAGAAATGGAAACACCAATGTAAAGCCACTTAATAGGGCGTTGGGCCACTATGGTATCCTGCTCTGTGGAGTTCTCTATGAGGCGCCGTTAGGGACATAATTTAAACTGACACCTCATACACTACACACTGAAATTGCATGCGGTACACACTGAAATCTCATACACTACATAGTGAAATCGCATACACTACATGGTGAAATCGCATACACTACATGGTGAAATCGCATACACTACATGGTGAAATCTCATACACTACATGGTGAAATCGCATACACTATATGGTGAAATCGTATACACTACATGGTGAAATCGTATACACTACATGGTGAAATCGCATACACTACATGGTGAAATCGTATACACTACATGGTGAAATCGCATACACTACATGGTGAAATCGCATACACTACATGGTGAAATCGCATACACTACATGGTGAAATCTCATACACTACATGGTGAAATCGCATACACTACATGGTGAAATCGTATACACTACATGGTGAAATCGTATACACTACATGGTGAAATCGCATACACTACATGGTGAAATCTCATACACTACATGGTGAAATCTCATACACTACATGGTGAAATCGTATACACTACATGGTGAAATCGCATACACTACATGGTGAAATCGTATACACTACATGGTGAAATCGTATACACTACATGGTGAAATCTCATACACTACATGGTGAAATCGCATACACTACATGGTGAAATCTCATACACTACATGGTGAAATCGTATACACTACATGGTGAAATCGCATACACTACATGGTGAAATCTCATACACTACATGGTGAAATCGCATACACTACATGGTGAAATCGTATACACTACATGGTGAAATCGTATACACTACATGGTGAAATCGCATACACTACATGGTGAAATCTCATACACTACATGGTGAAATCTCATACACTACATGGTGAAATCGTATACACTACATGGTGAAATCGCATACACTACATGGTGAAATCGTATACACTACATGGTGAAATCGTATACACTACATGGTGAAATCTCATACACTACATGGTGAAATCGTATACACTACATGGTGAAATCTCATACACTACATGGTGAAATCGCATACACTACATGGTGAAATCGCATACACTACATGGTGAAATCGCATACACTACATGGTGAAATCGCATACACTACATGGTGAAATCGTATACACTACATGGTGAAATCTCATACACTACATGGTGAAATCGCATACACTACATGGTGAAATCGCATACACTACATGGTGAAATCGCATACACTACATGGTGAAATCGCATACACTACATGGTGAAATCTCATACACTACATGGTGAAATCGCATACACTACATGGTGAAATCGTATACACTACATGGTGAAATCGTATACACTACATGGTGAAATCGCATACACTACATGGTGAAATCTCATACACTACATGGTGAAATCTCATACACTACATGGTGAAATCTCATACACTACATGGTGAAATCGTATACACTACATGGTGAAATCGTATACACTACATGGTGAAATCGCATACACTACATGGTGAAATCTCATACACTACATGGTGAAATCGTATACACTACATGGTGAAATCGTATACACTACATAGTGAAATCGTATACACTACATGGTGAAATCTCATACACTACATGGTGAAATTTCATACACTACATGGTGAAATCGTATACACTACATGGTGAAATCGTATACACTACATGGTGAAATCTCATACACTACATGGTGAAATCTCATACACTACATGGTGAAATCGTATACACTACATGGTGAAATCTCATACACTACATGGTGAAATCTCATACACTACATGGTGAAATCTCATACACTACATGGTGAAATCGCATACACTACATGGTGAAATCTCATACACTACATGGTGAAATCTCATACACTACATGGTGAAATCTCATACACTACATGGTGAAATCACATACACTACATGGTGAAATCGTATACACTACATGGTGAAATCTCATACACTACATGGTGAAATCGTATACACTACATGGTGAAATCGCATACACTACATACTGAAAATTCAAACAAGGTCAGTGACGTCACATCATAAAATACTCTCGCGTCAGGCAACGGAGTTCATTTCAGTTTCACAGGTTGTCAGAATGGAGGGATTGAGGTGAACAGCGGCAGAGCTAATAGAACACATTTTAACTAGACCTGGAATCATAAATACTCTTTCAAATTATTAATAATCACAGTGTATCTTCTTCCAATTATTTAACATTAAGAAACAAAAATGACACAAATACAGTGCAAAACAGACATTTACTATTAGACAATGCTGACATATTTTATTTACACGTCTTTATATATATATATATATATATATATATATATATATATATATATATATTGTAACGTGCACGGGGATAGGCAGCAGTAGGGCTGGTAGGTGACGTAATCGCACACAAAAGACATTGTGTTTGTGTCGTTTTTGTTTCTTAACGTTAAATAATTGGAAGAAGATACACTGTGATTATTAATTTTGTAAACTCGCAACGCTTTAAACATGTTATTCTTATTTCAATCAATATTTTTGGTTAATAACCATTATACAATCCTTTCAATTTGCAAACTTTTTTCTCATGTAACATTGTTCTACGCACCTAGGTGTAGAAACAGAAACACTTCCTATTGAGATCAGAGATTATGAGTTGATGTCTGTTTTTGAATCTCGCCTAAAAAGCCACTTATTTAATTTGCTTTTTTTCCTGCTGTTATTATATTCTTTATTTCTAATTGTGTTAGTATTTTGTAGATCACTTTGTATAAGTCATGGTTGTTTTAGTGTTATTGTATCTGTTTTTCCCTTATTTGTGAAGCGCGTTTAGATATTTGGTTATGAAAGGCGCTATATTATTATTATTATTTATTTATTTATTTATTTATTTATTTATTTATTTCTTAGCAGATGCCCTTATCCAGGGCGACTTACAGTGCTAGTACATTTCAAGAATCACAGTAAAAGTAATAATACAATTAAGAGCAAGATAAAATACAATGACTTCGGTTCTAGCAAGTACAAGTATGACAAAACAGGAGATAAAATCAAGATTATTATTAGTAGTAGTATATATTATTATTGTTTATTTCCACAGACAAGTGCATCATTACCTGTTATTGTGCTGAAATGAAAAGTTATTCAAAAGTAAACAGAAGCCACTGGCATTGTCAAAAGTGCAGAAGTACTATTCAACGTCAACATAACTTTAAACAACACATAGAAAAACATGGTAAGACATTTAAAAACAATATATCTACAACAACTAAATCTCTATGAACCTGCTACACCATGTTTGTTTTATTATTGTCATTGTGAATTTTGTACTTAAGGCTATCATAATGCATATGTAGGCTATATATTATATCGGCAAGTTTTAAAACAAGAAAATATTTACCTTATATAAAGGATAACGTTTCTGGAAGTGTAAAATCAATTTTCTAAATACACATGATAATGGTAACGTGTCCAAACACATTATTATAAACTTAAACACTGGCATGTATTACTGAAAGATACGTATTTGGAAAATAACATAACTGCCAATAAAGAAAATGAAAAGGAAACTGTGCAATTATAACATAACAGGGACAGCTGGAGTGGTCCGGACCATTGTGACTGAGTGTTCCGGACCACGGACCACAGAATGCTACAACCCCTTCTCCCTATGAAACAAACTGTTAATTTCTGAATTGACAGTGGTATGTACAGGGTGTGCTTCAGCCGATGCCCTTTAATCAAGTGCATTTGAAAGAGTATTTATGATTCCAGGTCTAGTTAAAATGTGTTCTATTAGCTCTGCCGCTGTACACCTCAATCCCTCCATTCTGACAACCTGTGAAACTGAAATGAACTCCGTTGCCTGCATGAATGAAAATCGAAAAAATGACCTAATGATGGAACACATGGGGGGAAATAAGAATGTGACACTCTATGAGGATCTTACTGAATTTCCACTAAAGGGGAAGCATCTTCCATAGTACATATTTCATTTATTATGTATCTGATGTATTTGTTTTGCACAGGCAGAAACATACAGTCTATAATTCACGCGAAACCTACTATTTTGTATTTAAACACATATTTGTAAAATACGTTGGCATAGACTATTACTTAATTAGTTACCAATGCAGTTATTAAAAGTCGTTTCAGAAACTATTCTGCCAGACCACATTTTTATTCTTGACATTTGTGTGATTTCACAAACATTAATCCTAGTGACGTCACTGTGCGCCCCCTCCATCGTTGTATCTGTGCTCGACAAGTAGCCTGGCCGCGTTTCAGATTCATTTTTCAGTATCGGTTGTTCCTGTCTGAAGGACTCCCTTGTTTTGTGTATTACGATGAACTGACAGCGGGCTCGGGTCCGACGGCGACACGGTGAGAGTGACAGGCAGCAGTTGAATTGCACAGGGGATACATATGCACGCAGCCTATAGCATGTTGCTCGTTGGTGATTTGAGCTTGTCAATAATCGCATTTGGGGGAAATACTGTCATGTTTTTTTTTTTTCTTCAGGGCCGCGGCCTGAAATGAGATGGGAATATAATATTCTTGAAAACAAGTGTTTTCTTTACAATGTATAAAGAGAAAGCGAATTGGAGGTTTTGTTTAACATGGTCACTACCCAGCTGTATGGTTTGTGTTCATGTACATCTAAAAGATGCATAGTTCAAAGATATAATTTTGTCGCCATTTTCCAATCTGCTTTTGCTGCGACAGACAGTGAGAGTGAGTGTTGTGATGTGTCATCGACATCACACAAGAAGGGTAATGAGGGAGTGGGTTTAGTGATTCGGGAAAGACGAGAAAACACTTTCTCGTTCGCTCGGCCAGGGCTGTTGCAGCGGTGCGCTCGTGTTTTTGTCAGGGAGTTGGCTTTTTAAAATGTTAATATGATCGTTTATTTTTTGTAACTGCAAAACTGATTGTAAACATCGATGAGTTTTGTTTCGTGGAGATGTCGGTGGCCTGTGTTATTGAATCAGTTTTCTGGCAGCGCAGTGACGTTACAGGAAATATATAGATCCTCTAACTGATACTGTATCAATATTACAAGAGGAAACCATGCAAACGCCCACGAGTTTAGAGATGAAGCTGTTGCACAATTTGCACAAAAACAAAAAACTGATATCTACGAATTAACATACCTCTCCTCAATAATTTTTTTTTTTATAATCGGGGATTTGTTTTGATATAAGAATTAAACCAAACATCCTGTTAACAATAGTCCAGACTACAAAGAAGTGATAATATAAATATTTAATATGATAACGTGTACTTATAAACTCACCTAATCTGCATTGAGCATTGTTTATATAGGCATAAGAGCCATATTCAATGCCAATGAAGAATTCTCATCTCATTTGCTGTTTTTCGACCTGGGCTAGTAATAGCCATGAATAATCTCTAAAGAAAACCACAAATTGGTATAGACCTATTTTCTGTTTGGATTTTCTCTTTTATACTTGTTCATATGGGTGACTAGTAATGTTTACTCTGTTATGACAAATTTAATACAAGCTCAGATCTGAGCAAAACAAAAGCAGGTTTTACAAACTGTGAAGCTCAATTGATGTTGAGTTAGGGGGTCCTGAAACGAGTAGAGATTCCTGGTCCTGGGGAATCCTAATTTGACTTTGTTGTGATGTTGGGTTGGGGGGTCCTGAAACGAGTAGAGATTCCTGGTCCTGGGGAATCCTAATTTGACTTTGTTGTGATGTTGGGTTGGGGGGTCCTGAAACGAGTAGAGATTCCTGGTCCTGGGGAATCCTAATTTGACTTTGTTGTGATGTTGGGTTAGGGGGTCCTGAAACGAGTAGAGATTCCTGGTCCTGGGGAATCCTAATTTGACTTTGTTGTGCCCAGTTTGACTTGAGTGTTGTCTTGTCATGATTGGGCTTGTTATTTCTCAGAAAATAGTTATTAGAAAATACTGTTAGCAAATTCTTTGTAATGACCTCAGCTTCTGTTTCTCACATGCACACATCAATTACCTTAACGTGTGACCTATTTTGAGAACTGCTCAATGACTTTGTGTTCGCATGTGTGAAATGCATATGGTTTATCAGGCAGCACACGTAAGCAGTTTATGGAAAACATTGAAAGGTTAAACCCACCCTAGACTGTGGCCACCGGACAAGGTCTGGAATCTTGATGCTTATTTCAAGAGTATTGTATTTCCCCTTCAGCCTAGCCAAAGGCAAGCTTGCTGGTGTTTTTTTTTTACCCCTATTTTGTTGCCAAAAATTAGTAATCTGTGGTGCAGTGCCGAGAATATCAGATGTCTGTGTTGGAAAACATGGATCGAGAATTGATTAGCAGTTTGCTACACATGTGGACTGGCAGAGCTATACTGGTGTTCTTTTCTGAAAAGAGACTAATATTGCAGATAGCAGACTGTTTGGTTCAAATTGCATGTACTGCTTACAATTGATAAGAGACCTTGCGTCTACAAGCTTCTTGTCCAACATTGACTGCAAGCTAACAAGATAACAATGCTGTGGACCAGAAGGGGCCAGGCTCTAAGACTTTTGGGAATACAAAGCATAAAAGGAGCTAAAAGGCTCCCAGGGACTGCCGTTGGACCCAAAGGTTCACAGGGAGAATAAGAGAATGCCACTGGACTCAAAGGGTCTCAGGCAAAACGGAGAGATGGGAACAAGGAAGATGACAAAAACCAGATGTATGGACCTTTTTGGTGCACCACCAGGGGTCTGACGAATGCACTGAGTTCAGAGGTCGTCACACTAGATTATACACACAGACACACACAAAATTAAATATATGGTGACAGAATAATGTGTTGTACCTTTTCTATTGGTTAAGTGTCAGAGAAAGAGGAGGAGAGAGACACCTATGCAGAAGGGTATTTAATGTCGTAAAAGATGTAACATCTGGTAATCGGTTCTATACTTGGACTGGTTTCCCTGCATGTATGAAATAAACTTAACACTGATTAAGAAATGGCATCTGTGCAGTTTCTTAAGAAACATCGATACTCACGTTTTAAGTTACATCAGTCTGTCTTGGGATGCTGCTTCAGAATCGAGCATTTGCATTCTGTCTTGACTCCACTAAACAGACGACAACGTTCAGAAACAAGGTTGGGCAGGTATGTTAGCTAGAGTGGTATCGAAAAGGAGACAGAAAAACATTGTGCTTCCAAAGCCTGGCAGGTCATTCATTTATACTGAAACTTGGAAGGGGATTATTTGGTATTTGTTTCTTTAGGCTTGTATGCTATAGTATGCCTATATCATAGGAATAGTTTCTTAAAACTGTACAAGAAGTTATTAAACATACTGTGTTATTTGACTTTATACAACACAGCCTTCTGCAGTAAAACCTGTAGAATCTGGTGTCGCCTGTGACCAGATCATTGTGCTGTTATTAGACAGTGTGCTGGATTACAGTTACTGTAAAAAACATTAAACACAACAGTGCCTCAACAAAGTGCTTACCTGTTATTAGCATGAGCCTGTTTAAACTGTTCCCGTAGAATGGCATTCACTTGTTCATACTGTACCTGCATGCAGGATTCAGGCGAAAAGTAAAATCACTTGACCCGGATTGATTTACATTGATTTTCGGCAGAAGAGACTTCAGTATCGTGCCGAATTCCAGAATAGATGTTCCGGATTGTAGAGGGTATCACACCATTTATTTCAATATGGATTTTGTCAGGACCCAAAAATCATGCCGAATTATACATTCATGTGGGTTTGTAGAGGGGCTGGATTGGATAGGTTTTACTGTTCTATATTTCCTCGCTAAAATACAGAATAACCAAATCTGTGACGACATTTGGCTAAACATTCTATGCAACAAATTATTGAGGTTCTCAGATTAGTTTATTTACTCATTGGGACCTACAGTACTTCTGTATCAGTGTGCACAGCAGTGCTAATCCATGTGAATCATTCCAGGTTCAAAAGCCAGTACAATATTATGGTTAGGTCTGACTTTAATAGCTTGCTGTGTTGTTTTAAAAAACAAAAAAACAAAACCTGCTGAACCACCAAAATGATGACAGCTAGCAATTATACACGAAACAAAACAAAGCTTTTTTTTCTCCATGCATTTTTGTGAAAGATCAACATATCAGGTCTGTCTAGACTGCACGTGATCTGTAACATTACTTTGAACACAACTACAAAAATGTTCTCTCAAACCACATCAGAAATGTTTGCCTTTATGTTATAAATGCAAAAAAATACTGTGCAGCCTTCAGAAGAATGGAATGGAAATAGTAAAGTCATTTGTTTTTAGTTGAACTTGTCGAGGAAAGATCCAGTAATTGAACATCAAGGGTAAAAACAAAAGCAGAATTTTTTGATGGGAAAATGTAGTCGGCCCTCCCCCACGTAGGGAAAATGACATTACACTACAAACAGAGGACGTTAAAAACAGTATGTACAAAACGATTAAGATAAAGTGAGCTGTGTTGAAATCTCATTGTCTGCTCACACCATGAGAGCTGCCATTAAAAACTGAAAGCATATTTAATGGACTGTTTCCATGCAAACTGTAGGTCACTTCATTCATGCTTGATTATAGTGTAATGCAAGATGGGATTTTAATTGTTGAGTGCTAAAAATAAATAGCAGTACTGCCTAACATAAGTATTGTGCCTCATGATGTGTGATAAAAACATAATCGTGGAATACTGTCAAAGGGATTATAATAAAGTGGTTTAGTCTGTAAGTATTCAGTATGAATGCATGCAAAGTGAAACATTGTTAATGTATTGCATGCCTATCTGAAGTACAAACAATACAATAAAGAAAAACAGGCAGCTCTTGATTGGGCTACAAAACCTTGGGCTATGAATAGGTATGCACCATAACTCCCTAAACATTTGTCTTTGTTGGTTGACTGTTTCCAGTCATATACTGCATCCTATTCATAGCTAAGCCAAGGATGTCCGACTGATGAATTTAGGCTTTACATTACCTCTTTTATTATAAGGCCAAAGCCAATTGGTATTATTTGTTAGATTCAACATTAATCTTAATTATTTAGTGTTTAACTGGTTTCAAAAGCATGCAGTATGCAGTCAACGATTTAGTTCATACAAACTGAGGGTTTTATAAAAATGTTTAGATACCTTTCATAATGTAAGTTTTTAATTCCCTGGCTCTTTAAAAGCCTCCTGTTTGTAGTACAGTTACAGTATACAGTATGGCTCTTAAATTTCTATCACAATGTGGCATATCAATATGCTGCCATCCTTTAACACGGTATTAATCCCATTGATGTTTTGCCTCTAAAACATTGAAAGACACAGTATTAAAATGCTCGTCTAACTTACATTATTTTATTTTAACCAATTGAATATTTAGAGTTACAGTATGAAGAAATGCAGAACAGTTTTGCAATATGCTGAAAATGTGAATGCCCAGTACTGTAGATCTGCATTATAGAATATCACAATGCTCACCTCTAGGTGGCAGGTTTGCTTGCTGATTCTTTATAGAAGTACATTAATGTGACCATATCCACTCTCTGTCTGTATCTGATGTTGACCTTACTTTAATCCATCACTGTAACTTCAGCAATTTCCTTTCACAATACTGTACTGTACAGATGCCTACCATTGTTAAAATTTTTACATTAACATGTTAACATTCGTCTCTCAAACCTTGAGAGGGACCAGTTAAACTATTTGCCCTTCAAAAATATACTGCAATAAAATGCAGTATTTAGACACAGTTTTGTTGCAATTAGTAATAAAAAGAGCATTACGTTACTTGGGCATTTCAGGAATTTAGCAAATCTGTTGCAACTACACACCAAAAAGCTACTTGCTGTAGACATGTTGCGGTGGCAAAACTTCCTTAAGGCCCAGGGGCAGTTTTACCTGGCCTGCCAAAGGCTGTGACTGCCACATGGGTAATGGGATTTGAAGTTCTAAGTTGTCTTATTATTATTATTATTATTATTATTATTATTATTATTATTATGATGATGATGATTTTTCTTAATGTGATGTATGGGTGCAGTCCACACAAAGCTATCGTTTTGTCTGTTCTGTAACACACTGAGGTCTTCAAATCCCCATTAAACTTTTGGAAGTGAGTGCAGCCTGTTACTTCATAAATTGACAGCAATAGTAAAGGCATCATGCTTGTTTTTCAGGCCTAGACAGGAGCTAAACGCAGTATGGGACATCTCATGGGGTTTATGCACGGGTTCCATTTGAAAAGCAAAGGTTTCCTGTGTCTGAGCTCTTTTTAATTCAGTTGGCATTTACTGTATTCTGTGACTCAATTTCTTACTGGCTTTTGAAATTGCCTCTAGGTTATTCGCCCTTGTCAGACCCTACTATTGCCAAATCATGGATGCCTGTTCCAGGATTAGAGGTGTTCCTTTAAAGACCAGAGCATCAGTCAGAAAAGAGGTGAGTGAAACAGGATACTTATTTTACTGTACAAATATTGTAATATATGCACTGTATAGTCTTTATTGTAAGAAATGTCATTCTGTTTTTTAGATCATCTCTGAAAACGTGGTCCAGTCTGTGAAGTCTTTGCTCAAGAGCAGTAAAGAACTGTGCAGGGTGGTGTTTGAGGATTACCAGAAGGAACCAATATGCCTGACTGAGGTGTGTGTTGCTATTTTTTGCATAAAAAACAGGACCTAATATCATCCAGAAAGACATCTCACTCACAGGGCTGTATCATTAGTTCGAATGACCCTTAGACTTAATGTAAGATAGCTGTTTCCCAAAGTGCTCATTAAGTTACTGGTACCTTGTATAGGAGTACTTTCTTCAATGGCTAAAGAATGCTTAGGAAAATGTATAATTCACATTTGCGCTAAATTCTCTAAGCTTTTTACTCCAAATTAGCAATTTTCTTTTGTTTTTTTTTTGCTAGAAAGGAAAAACTCACCCAATTAAGAGAAACACATGACAATAATCTGAAATGGTCTCTTATTTCTCTCTGAAAAATATGCTAATAACAATTTTGTGAAAAAAAAAGCTTATTTTATACCCATAGTACATGGCATTATCGTGATACTAAGTACAGCAAACATCTTGTGGGGACATTTTCTAAGGGTTATTTAATAAATAGCTTACATATCACACAGCTGGATGGTTAGTATTAAAATAAAAACTCCTGTAACCTAGATCAAAAGCAAGCAATGCGTGGTGCAATTATAGGACGCACTTTGTAGAACACATTGTGGTATAGTTTGTGGTTTATGTGAACACAACACTAAGTTAGTTTTACACTTCTTGAATTCCATGCAGCAATAGATATATGCTGGGGATTTTTTTTAGTAAATGCACAGCTGTTCTTGCATTGCAAGTATTAATGTTTGATGGCTGTACACCTCATTCTGAAAGTATGTTTAAGCCAGGCAAACAGGTCCAGCGGTGGCATTGGTTAATGTATGGCATCCACACAGTGCAAGATATGAACGATAAGTGATTTATATGTCTTACTGTACCGTAACCACATGTTACAGATAGCTGAAGTAACAAAAGCACACCAGCATGTTGCACAAAAAGGTTCACCATAAAGTTTCTCATGGCAATGGGCTACCTTGGTTGAGGGTATGTTTCAGTTATTTGGGTCGGACTTGTGCTGTTTCTACACAGATATATAGCTATCTGTTCTCTGATTAGCTGAAACACCCTAGATTATTGTCTAGGAATGCTGAAATCATTTTTTTTCTCTAGGTGTTTTGAAAGAAATGTGTATTATAGGGGGGAAAAAAAGTGAACTATCTGGTTCCATACTAAATGAATGGAAGTTTTCAGTTTCCATGACGTTTTCAGATTATTTTATATTTCTACTCCCTAGTCCATTTCTAGGGATTTTTGTGAGGGGTCAGAATCCTGCTATTTGAGTGATACAGGACTGTGAAAGGGCTTGCTGAAAAGCACCTTTAGTCACTCGCACCTGATTGGCTGGGATATTGTCAGATTTTGATCAACGTTCTGTAGATTTGTTTAGAGACTTTCCACATGCTGTGGATGTATGTGATGCTGTATGTTCTTGCAGTTTAGATCAGATTAAAAATACAGAAGATCAAAAAGTTTTTTCAGTAAGATTTCCACTAATGATTATTTTTTTAATTCAGTTTTGTTTATTTCTGTGTATTTATTATGTCATCTGCATTTATTCAGTGAAATGTAGGTTGTGCCAGCAAGGTACTTTACCTAGATTGCTCCAGTAAAAACCCAACTGTATAAATGGGTAATTGTATATAAAAATAATGTGATATCTTGTAACAATTGTAAGTCACCCTGGATAAGGGCGTCTGCTAAGAAATAAAATAATAATAATAATAATAATAATAATAATAATAATAATAATAATAGTAATAATAAAAAGACCCAAGGATTCATTTCTTTGGGAAAGGCATTCCACAACCTAGGAGCATTGGTACAGAAGGCACAATCACCCACAGTTCGTAGTCTGGTCGTGGGGACACATAAGAGTCCAACATCCATGGACCGCAAATTGTGTCTAGGGGTATAAATAGACAAAAGGTGAGTTATGTAAGGGGGAGACACACAAGATATTTCAGTTTTTTATTTTTCTTAAAAATATTTCCCAACATAAAACCAATATGTCACCTTACAATAATTGATTTTGAGTTTCAGTGTTTTAAAATAAAATATCAAACAGAACGAAATTTCAATGTACCATTTGTAATTCAGTAATATGAGAGAATTGGTCAGGGGTTTGAATACTTTTGCAAGGCACTGTGTATATATATATATATATATATATATATATATGTATATGTATATATATACTCTAAATAAGAGGCTCCAATACAGAGCCCTGGGAAACCCCTGAGGAAACCGTCCCAGTTATGGACCTAAACCTACCCAAAGAGATAAACTAACTAAGGACAGTGCCAGAAATGCCACTGCCACAATGGTATCAAAAGCGTCAGTGAGGTCCAGTAAAACTAATATAGAAAGAGCACCTGAGTCAGAAGCCATTAAAAGATCATTTACAACCTTGACAAAGGCTGTTTCAGTGCTCTGTAGCAGTCTAAAGCCTGACTGAAGAGGTTCATAGAGTTTATTTATTGAAAGATGATTATGCATTTGTAGCGCCACAACACGTTCCAAAATTTTAGACAAAAAAAGCAAATTTGATATAGGCCTATAATTACCCAAATTATCAGTGATGGTTTGTTTTTTTTCGTCACTGGTATGACTACAGTGATTTTTAAATGCTATTCTATGTTCAATAAATGGACCTTTGTTGTTTTTTTTTTTCTCAAACAGGTTCATTTTGTGGGCTTGCCCAGTTTGGCTGAAGGAGTAGATATTCAAACACAAGTAAGAGCTTCATAATAATAATACTATAGGTGTCGGTCTTTTTGGAAACAGCTTCTGTTCATTTTTGTATGTAGCCACAAGCACACACTGCACATGTTATATTGCTGGTAAAACTATTATACTATTAGCTTGCCTTAGACACTTTGCTGGTGGTCTTAACTCTGACCAATGATTGTGCTGCAAGCCATATGTTCTCCTGTACTCTCAGTGAATGCACTTTGTTATGATGCAGAAGGCTTTGTATTTGTTCACAGAAGCCCTAATTTCTAGTGTTTCTTTTTTAATTCCTACAATATTGTGCCATCTTACAAGCTAACTCCAAGTTGTAGGTTATGGTGAGATACCTGTTTGGTTTTTGGTGTGCTGGTATCTCACTTTTGGGTCTCAATAGTGGCAAATGTAAAATTATATATATATATATATATATATATATATATATATATATATATATATATATAGGGGTGTGCAACGATATGAAAATTGTATATCAATGTCGATAATATCGAAGTCTTCCAAAACAGAAATATAATAACACAATTGCAATATCAAACATATATACACATATATAGACATTAACAAATATTTACATATTAAAAGCAATAACTTACTTTAACTTAGTGGTGCTTTGCTTCAAATATCCATGTAGAAAAACAAGGTCTTGTTATATTGTTTTACTATTTCATCATCAGCCACCTCAAAACCGAAATATTTCTATACTTCACTGCCAATCCGGAAGTAATTGAATCTTCAGCTGCTGCATGTAAATGCTGACTCACGATACCGCTAAAATATTAAGTACAGTGTCATGCCGAATTTTGCATTACTTTGAGATGTTTTGATGTTTTAAAAGTACATCTCATTTATAATACCAAAAGTTCACATTTTAAAAACACATTAATAATAGCGTAAGTAATCACACTCACAAAATGCAAAGAACCGCTGACACATGTGCACATCTCAAGATAATACCAACAATGCTTAATGCAGCATGCAAATAGCGTTTGGCACCTAACCACCAATCAATGGAATACAATGGTCAAACAATACCTTAGTGTGTGGTGTTTGCCTACAGGACTGACAGTGATTGGTGTGTATAGGGTTTGTTGTATCTTAATATAAAATAAACTTGATTATACTGCGTTTGTATTTTTAGCAGTATTAGCAATAAAAAAAGTATGTGTCTGCGAGCGTACGTGAGGTGTGTTTTTTTTTTTTTTAATTCCACTATATCTCGATATGGAAATTATCGATATTGAACGATATTATTATTATTATTATTATTTATTTCTTAGCAGACGCCCTTATCCAGGACTTACAATTGTTACAACTTATCACATTATACATTATTTCACATTATACAGATATCACATTATTTTTACATACAATTACCCATTTATACAGTTGGGTTTTTACTGGAGCAATCTAGGTAAAGTACCTTGCTCAAGGGTACAACAGCAGTGTCCCCCACTGGGGATTGAACCCACAACCCTCCGGTCAAGAGTCCAGAGCCCTAACCACTACTCCACACATATGGATCTCATGTCAAAATATCGATATTGGTGCCCACCCCTAATACAGTAATCTGTCATGTATCCGCCATGATCAACCTCTTCAGCAATGTTAGTGTGTTATTGAACAGAGAAGATTAGTTCAGAGATTGTAGATCCCACCAAAGAATCTCAAAACAAGAATTGTGTAAATATAGTAATTGTTACAGCTGTGTATAATGGTATTTAAAACAGGATTCATTTATCCAACTTTTTACATATCCACCGTAGTCGGATATGCGACCGATTACTGTGTGTGTATATTATTGTTAACAATACTATGCGTAACACTCCCTTCGTGTCTATTGAATGGTTTGGTCCAGAATCAGCTCGACTTTTGAAACAGAAGTGCATCCGTTTGCAAAAAAAAAGATGTGTACAGCCACAGGTACCCTTTATTTGTTTGTTGCGATTGAGTTTTATCTTTTAAATAAATGTTTATTTTTTTTATCTATGGGTCTAAAAAGAACTGCTCAAATTATTCCATGTAATTGTAAAACGCTGAAACCTTAGCACAGCGTTAATATGGGTTCCCTTCACCCCTCTACATTATTCACACCTGTTGTTCCAGGCCAGCACTACACCCGTGTGTGTGTATATATATATAAGTTACTGAGGGCAAATGAAGGACACCAGGATTATTTTGAGAAATTGCTGTTTTTATTGTACACACTTGGTGTGAAAGTAAATTTAGCAAAAATATGGGAAAACCCACAGCTCCAAATAATAAAACAAACCTTGCCATCTAAACAAAAGACTCCCTAACTATCAGAGGAGGGCTACTCCCGTTACCTCTCTAAAATAACACAATAAATGGATTACTTACTCAGTACAAATAATAAATAGTTTGTCGAGCGCTTCCTTCTTTAAGAACATGCAGGTTGCTAGAAGGTAACATAGCAAAGCACACAGCTCACCACCTCCTGGCTTTTTATACCATTGCCACAGCTGGGCCCCTAATTGGTAACTAAAATGTAAGATCTCCCAGCTGTGGCTAATCACTGTGTTACCTACTCCATCAGCATACAAGTTTTATAAAACTAGTGGCCATTGTGGGTTTTACAACCAAAAATATAGCCTTTTCCATATACATATATATATATATATATATATATATATATATATATATATATACAGATTCAAAGATAGAAGTAAAAATGATGTCACAATATATAGAACACCATTACATCATGTAAGAATAAATCATGAATTTGAATGTAAACAATAACAAGTAGTTGTCATGCCGTCAAAAACCTATAAATACCTCCAATGTTTGGATTCAAACACAGGCTCCCTTGAGAAAGATATGTACAACATATCGAAACGTTGGGCAGCTGGCTCTTTGAGCTAAAATATATATATATATATATATATATATATATATATATATATATATATATATATATATATGTATATATTTATATATACACACACATTTTAAATAGTAAGCAGACAGGTTTGTTGATTGTTTGAGTAGTAGTGTTCCTTGGGATAACAAAATACTGAGCTCAAGTCATGTGATTTCATAAAAACGCCAGGTGCTCAGTGTTTGGTATTTGAGTTAAAATTGCCAAAATAAGTTGATTTAGAATCTGTATAAATAGCCATTCGAAAAGACATGATTTTAATTAACGCAAGAACAGCGAAAGATACGACCATGCCCCGCTTGAATTAAGAAGATCGCCTGGTTGCTATCGGCATGATTGAAGGCGGCTTGTCTGTGAGAGAAGTTACCTGGAGAATGAGATGCTCTGCTTCAACAATCAGCAGACTAGTCCAGAGAAACCAGGAAACCGGCTCTGTGAGGGACAGGCCACGTCCTGTAAGGCAGAGGGTCACCATACCGACCCACCACATCCTGGAGAGCGTTATGCTGACTGTTGCTTTGTTCAAGCCAACCTGTGGGGCAGTGGAAGTGTGATGATGTGGGGAGGAATCTCCTTTAACACAAGAATGCCTTTGGTGCAGATTGAGGGTAACCTTACTGCTCAGCGATACATTGATGAAGTCCTTGAGGCAACAGTTTTTCCGTTCCTGCAAGCCAATCCAGAAGTGTTGATTTTCCAGCAGGACAATGCAAGACCACACAGTGCTAGGATTACAATTGCACGACTTCAAGAAAACAATGTCAAGGTCTTGCCGTGGCCAGCTTTTTCTCCTGACCTGTCCAATATAACATCTGTGGGACCAAATCACCAGTGCCATTCACAGGAGACAACTGTGACCAGCCAACCATTGCCAGCTGGCTGCAGCTGCACAGGAAGAGTGGCAGAACATCCCACAACAGTCTATCCAGAGGCTGATCAGGTCTATGCGTCAACACTTCCAGGATTGTGTTAATGCTTAGGGAGATCATACCTGTTACTATCTTTGTAATGTTTTCATTTTGACAGTGTGTCACATTTCATACTGAAAACATATCATAATTCTTTGATCTGTATTTTTGTTCACATTTTCTGTGATTTTGTTTGACGTCTATGTTTAAAATATTTTATTAAATCCATTAGACCTGAGTGTTGGGTTTTCAGTGTATGTGTGTGTGTGTGTGTGTATATATATATATATATATATATATATATATATATATATATATATATATATATATGTGTGTGTGTGTGTGTGTGTGTGTGTGTAGGTTCTGTGACTTTGTAGCTGTGTAGATTTAATCTAATTTTAATTTAATTTTACTTACCGACATTGTGCTATTTATAGTAAGTAGCTATGCTGGTTTAATCAGGTTCACCATCATCAGTAATTGACTCTGTGCATTCAGCCCCATGCAGCTGTTTCGATTGACCTGCTAGAGCTCCTGAAATCACTACATGTACACAGTCTTAAAGATGAAGAAGTGGTGCTGCTGAAAGATACGAAGAAACACTTTGAAACAAAAGACAGCGCTTCCCAGGTAGTGTATTTGTGTCGCAGTGTCTGTCAAGGTTCCCTTTCTTTGTTACCAGATCAGTGCTTTTAAATCCAGCCATTGGCAAAATATGTTTTTGAGTTGTACTAAACCCATCTGTGTCCTGCAATGGGGATTTTCAATGGAGTCACAAATTTGTATTAGTTTTAAGTTTATTGAGGATAGATACCGCAGTGAAATACTTTTACTTGGGTTCAAGTTGGGACAAGGGCGTCTCAATGTTCAGTCTCTCTGCTGAGTTTAACTAAATATTGCAAGAACATTTATTTCAAAAAGTTAGTACACATATTGGGGATGTAGTTAATTACTCTGAATAATGGTTATGGTATGCATAAGGTACAGTATAAGAGTCCATTATCCACATTATATATAATACGCTATTTAAATTGTTTCCGGGGTATCTATGTTACTTACATACTTTTGTTCTGGTAAGTAATAAATATTGTCTTATAGTTGTCTAACTATTTTACATATTTAACGCTAAGCATTAAATACATATTCTTTTTTTCCCTCCCCCAGACTCCCTGGTCCAAGGCTGTCTGCGTAATTAGGTACTCACCTGCACTTCAAAGAAGTATTGGAAACACAGTGTTTGCTCTTCTGAGCAAATATACTACTGGAATGAGATATGCGTTAGAGCTACATTCCTTACAGAAAAATCTGCCAGACACCTGCCACACAGAGGAAGATGACACTAACCAATCAGTATCATCCATTGAAGATGACTTTGTAACTGCTTTGGAGCACCTGGATGAAGAAGAAACAGCAGCATCAGAAAGCACTGGTAAGTCTATGATCAGAACATGCTGGCCCATCCTGCTACATACAGTACTATCATTTTAGACAGGGGGGGGTTTAGAAGTTGCAGCATCGTGTTGTAGAATCAGGAAGTACTAAAAAGAAGCTGGCAACTAAGAAAAAAGCTTTAAACATATTACAGTTCAGTTTTGGAGCAATTAAACTACGTAGAATGTTTTTAATCATTGTTACCAAGGTAAGGAAAAGGGGGAAAAATAAATACAATTACATTTGATTCTACTTGCCCTTTTTATGTAGAGAATATTTTTAGCAGTTAATCACTGTGGCATGCAAGTTTGCCTCTTCTACCTCAGCTTGGAAATAGAAATATTGCTAACAGTGGGAGGTTTGAACAAGATTCAATGAGTTGCTTTGAACATACTCTGTTTCTGAGTTCTGATTTCTGTCTGTTTCCCATCTGCTCTTTGGCAATACTACATCACAAGTATGTGTTGCTAGCCTAGACTAAGTGTTACGGTTAATGCAGTGCCAGTGGCATGTGTGCAGAAGCATAGTGCTGGAGTTTGTGCTTCATGTCAGCCTTCAGTTGATTGAAATCCATGTGATTGGGTGCTGTAAGTAGAAATCTTAACCATTGATGGTATTTTTGTTCAAGTTTAGCTGATGTAGAGAAAGTAAAGTATTTTGTTAAATGAATTTATTCATATTTTTAGGATAAAAAACAATAAAATAAGTTAAAAAAAATTAAACCTATTTATGTTTGACATTGTAACATACTGTATATTACAAGTAGTTGACTACTACTGCCCTTTAAGATTCAAATTGTTGACAACTGTACTTTGCGTGTAGTTTCCTATTTTTTAAACTGGGAACCATTTATTTGAAGTGGTGAAGGTTTGAGAAGCACTGCTCTAGATGAAGGGTGTACAGACTTGACACATTGGCTGCTATCTAGAGTTAGATCACTGTTACAGTAGTTCCTTTTCCCACCCCCTCTGAAGTTCTTAAGGGGAGAGGCTTATATTCTATCATATGGGTACTACTTTTTGTTTGTCCAAAATGTAAACCCATTTAAAGCATGAACTTTGAAATGCCTTTCCTGGAAGACAGTGGTATTCAGAAGCTGGGGGGAATTTTATGACTTGAGTCCTGTAATATTAGGTTGCCCTTAAAGACTAGGGAATTGAGGTTTCTGCTTAGCTGTAGAGAAAGTGATCATGAAAAGGAAAAAAAGGTTTACGCTCTTTTTTAGTAACAAGACCATGGTACATTTTAGTAATTGCTTCCTGTGTTTTTTGTATTTATTTTTTTCTCTCATGTTTAGCACTGAGTTACTACAATCAAAGAAACCAGTGTGATGTTGCCTCCCAGACTGTTCCATCTCGCTGTGCTGATACCTCGGGGTCCAAGATCGTCATCAGCTCAGTCTGTAGGAAGTCCTCTTACAAGCCAGCCTCTTTAATCCCAGATGTATCATTGTCAATGAAAAGTTCAGTTACAATATCAGTCTCAGATCCGGGGAGGCAAAGTAGCTTCTACCGACCATGCAGTCCCCAGGAAGAACACATGGACTCAGAAGAGTCAGAATGTTCTAGCCCAAGTCCAATCATCTTCTTGGATGAAGATGGATATCAGAGAAGTCTGAAAGCAAAACTCGACATCCCGGAACTTCCAGTCCTCAAAGACGGCGTGGAGGATTCAGACTCTGAAGTCAGTGAGTTCTTTGACAGCTTTGATCAGTTTGATGAACTTGACCAAACTCTTGAGGATGCCACTTCTGCCAGCCAAACCCAGAAAAGAAAGTACACCCATGATCAGTCCACCAAGTTTGTGTCTATAGGCTGCTCCACAACTGCTGCTATGAACCCCCATAAATTTGATCACCCCATCCTTCCGGCCAATGTCAGAAAGCCCACCCCTCTTAAACCAGAGTCTCCCTACAGCGTCCTCTCGGAGGTTCCAGATTCTCCACGGCCAGTGAGGACTTGTGGAGAAGAAAGTGGAGCATTATTTAGTCCAATTTGTTCCTCAGCATTTAGTCCACTGGGCAGCTGTAGTGCCTCAGAGTATTTCTGGAAAACAGATGAAGAAAAGACTGAACTGGGCAAACCTCAGGATCTTGCTGCACTTTATAAAACTTACTCTGATTATGCGAGTAACATTTCAAATGAAATTCTTGGTTCAGTTTGTGGGTATACATCCCCTGTGGACATGAAACTTAATAAAAACCTAAGTTGTGTATGCCACATGAAGTTTAAAAACAGGCATGGTCACCTTTTAAAACTAACTGATTTCCAGCAGATGGTTACAGTTGCTAAGCCCCAACACAAATCGCAACAGTTAAAAGATGGTATACAGAGGCTTGCCACAGATCTGGTTGAAAGGAGCCTTGGCAGTGCATTCAGAGATTTACAAAAAGGCGTTTCTTCTTGCACCACTACACTTTGCCATCTAGCTGCAAGGCTGACTTCCTCAGTTTTTCAAATGGCCTTTCATGAGATTGGCATGAGGCATGCCTACGTTTTGAAGGAACGTGCTGTTAATGGTTTGGCAAGCTTTCTGGTCGGGGAAGCAGTATCTGGGGCTCTAAAAGAGTTCCAGTTTGTTAAAAAGCAGATGTTCAACAACACAGTAGCACGTTTTGCTGCAGATCTTGCAGAGGAGTTGGTTTTTGAAGGAATCATGGAGGTGTGTCAGTTTTCACATCCTCCCACACCTTCAGCTCCAAGCAGCTGGTCTTTTGAGCAGGAGGAAAAAGTGGTCCAGTCATACGCTACTGATCTGTCAGAGTCTGTACTTCAAGAAGCATTTATTGAGCTATCTCAAGCAGATGTCACTTTCACAACACAAGCAGCAATCAGTGTGTCTTTGGATAACATCAGATATGTTAGAGCTGAGAGTATTACACAAGCCACAGAGACCGGCAATGTATCAAGAAATTATTTTGGATTGCAAAATACAGTTGACCCACTCCCTTTAGCTAAAGACATCTGCACTGTAGAGAAGGCTTTGCTCTGTGCATCTGGTGTTGCAAGTTGTATTTCTGTCCCTGTTGCTGGGAAGGTTATCTCTCTAAACCAGACTTGTCAGAATAGTACACGTCTCTACTGTACATCTGAAATGAGTCCTAAAAGAACCATAGACTCTGGACAAAAGTCAAACGTGGTGTCCAGTGAGGAAGTGTCGGCAACAAGACGTGTTCAATTATTGCAGGTTCCTGGTCAGTTTGACCCAAGCTGCAGTCATGCTTCTAATGGCACTAATTCTGAGACTGAACAAGGAGTCGGTGATGAATCTGAAGACTATGCCACTTCAGAACTAACACCTGGGACAGCAAACTTCCAGAACTTCTCTGGAACAATGGTAGATCTGATTGTGAATGAGGCTTATGAATTAATGAGTTCTTCAAAAGTGAAAAAAACAGTAGAAGAATGTGCTGATTATATGAGCAAGAAAATTGTGGACAGAATGCCTTCTGTAGGTCAGTTAACACCTAGGAACCTGTATGCTGAACATTTGGCAGAATCAATTATGAAACATACTGTCGATAAAGTCAAGACAAAAGCTTCATACACAAATGAATCAGGCCAAATTCAAACTTCAACGACAATGGATCCAGTGATTGTAGTAGAATACACTAAACAAAACCCTGCAACATATGATGAAGACTCAAACCAGCTCAAAGGAAACATCCCTGAAGAGATACCTACCTTTGCCATGTTACCAAGCTTGAATGTTATTGACAATGTAGGTCCCAGCATTACTGGGCTTACAAGCACTTTAACAAAAACATTCATTGAGCAACGTGAAAGCGATGATGCGCATCATATCCACCATGCACTGTTCAGAGATTCTTTGGAGGTTCCAGGTCATGAAGTAGAATTCTCATCTGCATGCAGAGACCAGAACAGAGAGGTTCTGTGTGTTGAGCAGGGGAACGCCAGTGGTTCCCCTGGTACTCCACCTCCTACCCCACAGCAGCCTCAGCATGTTTGCCAGGAGAAAAGGAATAAGCAGTTTTCTAAAAAACTCAAAGGCAAGCTGGCTAATGAGTTCTCCCCTGCAACACCTCCTTCAACACCTCGTAACCAGTCAGATACTAGCCTCGCTGAAGTGGGCAGTGAAACGGAGAAGGCTGATTTTATGCTGAAGCTGATGAGGTCCCTCTCTGATGAAGCAGAAGGCAGCGAGGAGGAGGACGAGGAGGAGCAAGAGGCACAATCTGTTATACAGATGGGCACCTCCCAAACAGAACAAAGGACCTCTGTCGAAATGGGCATATCGAACATCGAAAGGGGCACAGTACGTTATGCAGACCGGCTGGCTTGCCATATACTTTCCATGGCGACTGAAATGGCTACTCTGTGCTTGGAAGATGGAAGAAGGCCTGAGTGCAGTGAAAGCAAAACCCTTCCTTTTTGTACTGCATTGGTAGGACAGTTCTCTGAACAGTCTTTGAACTCTTTAAGGAGCTATGCTGGCGAAGTGGCTGGGGAAGTCATCAGTGATGTAAAGAAAATGATCAGTTTAAATCAGCATGGGCACAAAGCCTTTAAAAGAGGCCTCGATTGTTTCTCTGAGTGCCAACACCTAGGCGACCATGAGCAGGACTGTAGGAATGAAAGATTAAACAACATGGCAGAACAGTGGTCTGGGGATCTCTTGGCCTCTGTTCTGAATTTTCCTTCATGTAATGGTCTAAGTGGGCTTTCATCGAAGTACCCCAGCTGTGAGAGCGTGACTGATGAGTATACTGGGCATATTATTAGGGTATTAAAAAGAGAAGGTGGCAACAGTGAGCTCATTTTAGATCAGTATGCCAGTCGGCTAGCTTATAGATCCATTAAATTGGGCTTGGCACAAGCAGCTAGGAAAATTAAGCATAAGTGTAACATGAGGCTTTATTCTACCAGAAGATCACCTCATGATAGTACAAATGAGTTGTTCCGCTTTGTTAATGCAGAGCAAAACCATGAGATGGATTACAGAAGGAAAGTAAAAGGCAGTAGTGCTGGTGATGTTCATCAGTGTGTGCCTCAGTTGAATGAAGAGATGAACAGCAGTGAATACATGGAACTGCTGGGTTTTGCAGAGTCTCTGGCGTACAACATAACATGTGACGTCACAAGAAAATTAAGGTCCTGTACAGTCAGGCTGCCCAAGTCTCTCACAGATTCCTGCCTCTACAAAAAGTCCAAACTCGAAGACATGGCTGAGAACCTTATTAAAACAACCTTTTCTTCCTCTCTCCTGCCTTGCACACAAAGGAACAAACAGTACCACAGCACTGGCAGTTTAAACGATTGTAATTGCAGTGACAATGTTATGCAAGTAATTGAACACTACGCTAGAAAAATAGTTGACGATACCTTAGAAATGACCTTGGCTTCTGGTAACCCCCAGTCTGTTGGAGATAGAGGAAAAATGGACAGACAGACATATGCAGAAACACTATCTGAAGCAACATTGAAGTCTGCTCTAGCTGACAAGGCCTGCAGATTCAGTTCTATCAAGGATCATCCTTATTATGTTGGTGCTCACTGCAGCTATGCTGCCAGACAGCAATTGCAGGAGATTCCCAGAAGAAGGAAACAAGAATGTGAATCAAAAACAGACAATTGTTGCAATAGGATCAGGGGATGTGGTCGTGGCATTCCTAGAATCCACATTGACCTTGAACAGAAGGTGGTTTTTGCTGAAGAGATGGTCTCATGGGCTATTGAAAAAGCAAAAAAAGATCTCAGTAACACCAGCCTCACTGCGGACAGTGGTATTGGGCACGATGGCGCAAGCTTCTCTGAAAACTTCACCACAGAGATAATGACCTCTGTGATGTCAAATGTCTGCCAAACCATTAATATTAGGTAAGACCACATAATAATGTGTTTTGCGGACATTAAGCATGATACATTCCATTAAAATTAAGCATTTGATGTCTAAGTTCAACCAACCATAATCCTCTTGACCATGTCTGTATTTGTACAGCCTTTAAGAAAGAAGAAAAAAAAAGTGAAAATGTTTTAAAGCCATTTTGTTCCCTTTTGTTAGCTTTAGTATCCTGCATAGATTTAGTCAAGGTTTCTTTTTTGTAGTTTTAAAAGTCTCTAAACAGGACTGTGTTCATTTTTACTGTTTGCATACTTTTACGTTTGAGTGTAAGAATCTTCCACTGTTTCCTGTGCAGAGAATATTTATTATTTTCTTTGTTGGAGCACAGGAAGGGTCTTGCAGTATACAGTTTTTAAACTACTGGGTAATGACTGTTTTAAAGCTAACAGGAGGTGGGAAACGGCTTAAAAATACTAGCAAGTTTGTAAAAAGAAAATGTTATAAGATATGTATATTGCAAGCCATGTTAATATTGTTGCTTCTTACAAAGTACTAAAAACATGAAATCGAGGCACAAGCCTTGCTACTGTTACATAGGCCAACAGAAACTGATTTGAGACAGAATTACCCTACTCTGACATGCCAGTCTTTTCCACCATTTAACCAATGGTACTGTTTTCCTGCCCTGTTTGCAGTGCTCCTGGTAAGGAAGGGCTTCACACCTCTGAGTCCACAGTCAGTCAGCAGCTTAGCCTGAGTGTTGGGGATGACAGCACTGGCAGCTGGTCCAACCTGAGCTTTGAAGATGAGCATCCCGATGAAAGCAGCAGCTTCCTTCACCTCAGCGACAGGTACAAATAACTTTGGAAACACTGTTTTCATGATCTAATTGAAGAGCCAGGCATTGGGAGTGTTGTATATCTCATTATCATGCTGTACGTCTGTTACGTCACCCTCTGATCTCGTAATTGATACATTGTCCAACTCAACTGAAAACTGTGGATTTGTAAAGAGAACACAAAAAATTGCATTTGACAGAAAACTATGGAATCCTCAAATAAACAGTTTATTCACAAGAAAAACTGGATTTGTCACCGAATAAAGAGTAGCAATTGCTTGTTTTCCTGTCGGTCAGCTTCTAATTATTTTTATTTTGCTGTACACAGCCTTTTAATTAATGATAAGCAGCTGTAGAAAATTATTTTTTTTCAATATGTAAGCATGTTCAATGATGAAAATCAGACAGGAGGAGGGGGTACTTGACTAAAATGTTTGACTCATAAGACACACATAGAAGCGTGTTCATTTCCTGTTTAGCCATCCTTTGAGCACAATTGTTTCGCTGTAAATCTGCATTTTCTGCGATTTTGTTTTGTACTCTTTTCCACAAGTCCTATGTTAATTGCGTTGAAAATTCATTAGGGCTTTTCTAAATCTTTTATGGCATGGGGTAAATGGTGTACCAACTAACTCACTCACTCACTAACAATCTCACTCATTAACTTTCATGCTAACATGAAATGTTTGTGAAGTTTTCTTGCATACCATTAAAATAATCAAGTGCTGTTACTATTAATGTTAGGAGGAGCTTTGAGTGTGAAGTGATTTGAGGAAACAATTGAGAGAAGACACATATTGATATAATTTGAATAATATTTTCTAACATTTTTAATCCTGCTAAAATAAGACGAGAGAAAAGTGTGATTAAAAAAAACAAACAAAAAAACATGGTTATTTAGTTACTCACTGTATATCCAGGACTGTGGCAGCAGTTAAACTGTACAGTACATTGAATACAATCTTCATCCAAAACTAGAAGTTGCTTTTTTAATCAGTTTTGGGATAAATTATATAATCTAAATGTATTTATCAATAGAGTCCTTACTTCTGCAAGGAAACAAGGTTGGGAACCACACTGAATTATTTTCACAGTTGGTGTCTGGTGCCATTTTGGCACAGTGCCCTGCTATATAATGTACAGTTTCTACAGAAATAATATATTTAAACCATTAACAAATTTATAGTGCCATCAACTAATGTTTTAAACATAATTAACCCTTTCATAATCCTGGAACACTTTTAAGGGTAACAATATACAACAATGACTTTTTCCACATAAGTAAGTTTGTCCTTTATGACAGAAAGACCTTCCCACAAAAGCCCACTCCTCACAGATTTTCAGAGAAGTTTTTTTCTGAGTGTTTCTGTGTTAACCCTCCTCTTTGTTGTAATATCCCTGTGCTTTCAGTCTTCATTCCCATGTTTTAAACTTAATAATATTCAGTGACTTAATAAAATTACATTGGGTGATTTTGCAGTTTATTAACCACATCAATTCCAGAAACCTCATCTAGATCTTGTTGCGTTCCCTTCTTTTCTTCCCTCGGCAGTAATGGTAACAGCAGTAGCTGGAGCAGTCTTGGGTTAGAAGGAGATATTTATGAGGAGAATTTATCCTTTTCACCATCAGACAGGTTGGTCCAGTCCAGGATGCTGAAATACAAAGCGTGGGCTTTTCTTGGACTTTTCATAATTACTGCATGATGTCATAGTTTTGATGATCTAGTGCTGAGAAATATGTCTGCAAATGTGGGGCCTTTACCTTTTAAAACAGAAGAAACACAGCAGAGCCTTGTTTTGCTAAGCTTGTGGTTTGACATAAGTACACAAATGGAAGTGTGTGGGGAGGGGTTCATTGTGTAAAGGCTTCGTCTTGGCAGACACAAATGTCCTGTTTAAATCGCATGCGCCTTTGGAAGCAAAGCTGATCTGTGCAGTTGTTCTGCTTCTCACATGATTTTGTCATCCCAAAGGACAAATGCATATGGCATCAAAGAAAAACAGCTGGCTTGACCAGTATTTGAATATGTGGGTGATGGTGGTGGTGGTGGTATGTTGTTAATGACATACCATTCACTTTTTAATACGCTTCTTCTCTCATGTTCCTGGCAGTGATATGTAATTGTGGATACTGATGATGGTAAAGTGCAATTAGACCGTGTCACACCCACTGAACTGCACCCGAGCCCAGGGCTGAATGTTTAAGCTCAGTAAAAACATTGATCTTTTGTCTCTTTCTACGGTAATATCTCAGGTTTCACTGCTGCTGCTAGTGAAGGAGCATACATACTGTTTTGGCCAGTAAATTTAGCATTTAGCACCACAAAAACACCCTGAACAAGTCACAACCAAGAGTGAAGATTGTGTGAGAAGAAGTACTTCCTGCTAACACTGCGGTTCTTGTTTTGCAACCCTATTGCATGTGCTGTATTTCCTCTTTATCTACACGCTTTCCATGATCTTGAGTCCCTGGTCTCAGCACTCACTTTTCTCACTTTTTGACCTTCAGTGATGGAACTGAAGACAAGGAGGGTGAGCCCAAGGATGATACTGAAGGTAATGCATTTGATCTATTCTCATTTGGACTCATTTATACCTTGAGGGGTAAAGCAAGTGAACCAGACAGTGATGACATTCATATGGAGATTTACAGTCATGTCTGTTTTGTAATGCAGAAGTGTAATGAGATGCAAAAAATCTGAAATATCCAATAACAATTTATTGTGTTGCTTTGTAGCAATTCCCATGCTACATAATGTGGGTGTAAGTCTCACCCACCTGTCCCTTTAATTAGGGTCAGTAGCCTGGCCAGGTCAAAACTTCATTTCCCATAGTTCCTTGCAACCACCCTCTGTTCATCCTCTCTCCCCATTGGCTCATTCAGATTTCCACCCCTCCAATCTCAGAGCTCCTTAGTAGCCAGCAGTTGTATTAAAGCTGGCTAATCAGGCCTGAGGGGGACTCCCTTTTTCAGAGGAATCCATTTAACTACAGCATTTTCTCTACTTAAATTTCAGTGAATCCATTAACATCCTTAGATAATTCCAGTGCATCCGTTTATTTTCTTTTGTTGCTGCACTTTGTCTAAACTCCTCTTTTTGTTTTCACTGTTACTTGTTTAAGTTTAGCTGTTTTTTCTAGGTCTGTTTAGTGTTTGTTGTTTTATGTGTGACAGCCTCCATTTTTTCCTGATCCTCCTGATTTTTTCCAAACAACTGTTCACCATTCAACTCAACACTACTGGACAGTCTCAACAATTTCAACGTACTCAATGTTTTCAATCTTCTACAATCACCATCATTTCGGGACACTTTGCTGGACTGCCTTATTTGTGGGTGAGATCATTTCTTTTTCGTTTGGATTTTTTCTACTTTAATTTGATACTTTTGTGTCCTGTATTTTTTGTTATTTTGTTACTTTGTATGGATTTCAATTACCCTGCTTTACTGGACTTGTTGGGCCTACCTGTCATTTTCCCACCATTGCCATAGAGTTTTTCGTCTGTATCTATTTATTTATCCTTGGTCTTTATCTGTGTGTGTTGTGTTTGTGAGTGTGGGTTTATTGGAGACCCTCCGGACACTACATTCATTTCTACTTTGTGAATCTGTTTAGCCTTCTGTTTGTCCCTACATATTTATCTGTACCATCTTATGTCTTACCTGTTACCTGCAATTATTTGAATTACTTTCTTATCATTATTCATTTCATTCATTTGTTCATTTTTTCATTTGTTGACATTATTGTTCACAATAATAAACTGATTGTTCGTGAAATTGGCACCTCTGACGTCCCTGCTTTTGCTGTCTGTCACTCTTGCTGACTTATTTAGCTATAGGAATAGGGCCAGTAGTTTCTCCTTAGGGAGGACAGTGCAACTGCTTCTCAGTTGTGCAGAGTGATCGTTACAGAATTGGTGGCCCGTACGGGGACCCTTTGTGTCATTAAATTCAAATCTAAATTCATCAGTTTAAATTGTTGGGAACTTAATGTCAGAAATGGAAAATCAGACCTTGACTTCGCTAAACTTCTCTGAGATTGGAGATAGACCCCATGTGACTATCAGAGAGCCTATCACAGAGAGAACCACCCGCATTAGTGACCTGTACATTACACAGGAAGGGGCAGATCTTTCTGGAGGCGATGATGATGAAGGGAACCTTACTGACAGTGTTGCGATAGGGCAATTGACTGAGCACTGTTCCCATCTCACTGACCGTGTTGAGCAACTGGAAACACAGCTGTCTGAGTTACAGGAGAGCAGCATTAATCGTGAACAGGTCCTGCGAGGTTACATTGAAGGACGCTTTGCAGATATGGAGAATCGAAGGCAAGAGGCCCTTGATGAAATGGATCTGGAAGTGGTGAAGTGCCTGAAACGCCGCGATGTGCTGTGGGGAGAAGAGCTGAAGAAACTCTTCAAAAAGACCAGCACCCCTCGTCTGCCACTTTCTTTGCCGTCTTTCTCCTCTAGAAAGCAGTCTGCGCCACAACAATTCTCCTTTGACGGTGGGTCTGCTGATTACCATGGCTCCAGAACTGAAGGAAGTCTTTCCCAAGCAAAGCTGCCCATTAAAATCAACCTCCCAGAGTTTGGCGGGGAGGCCAGCAGCGATGCCATTGACTTCCTGGACAAATGTGATGAATTCCTAGCGCTACGACCCATGACACCAAATCAGATCCTGGCAACCATGTCCAGTGTGCTGAAAGGCTCAGCAAAGAGCTGGTGGGTTGCAGAGCGCAAGGGAATCCACTCCTGGGAACAGTTCAAGGCTGTCTTCCGTCAAGCCTTTCTGCCGTCTGACTTCCAGACCGAAGTGGAAGACCGACTCTGCTCCAGAGTCCAGCTGCCTGACGAGCGAATCCTTGACTTCGCCTATGACTATCGTGCCCTATGTCTGCGCTGGAAGCCAGACTTGGAGGAGACTGAGTTGGTTTGTCGCATTCTAAACAGCTGTAATCCCAAACTGGCAAGCTGCCTTAGGGGAACAGTGAAGACAGTGGCAGAACTGGTGTGCATCGGGACCCAGGTGGAGAGAGACAACGCTGCTCAGCGGGAATACTGGGTCAAGGCAAAATCCAGCAAAGCCGTTCAGGACAATAGGAGCCATAAAGGAGCTATGAAGAAGCCGGCAGAGGTCAGCATGGTGAGAAGCCAGAAGAAGAAAAATATAGTTCCTGCTGCAAGCCTGACTCTGCTGATCGTGGATGTAGGCGTTCGAGGGCTCCAAGGGCCTGCAGTCCTGGACACTGGGAGCACCTTCACTCTGATGAGAGAGAGTCTCTGGAGGAAGATCGCTCATCCAGGGGAAGAGCTGGAGTCTGCACAGGACCAGTATTTCATGTTGGCGGATGGACAGTCACACCAGGCCAAAGGTCAAGTTCGCCTCACTTACCTTCTCCACGGAGAGATCTGGTTTCTAGGCACATATATCCTACAGGATCATCACCTGACGTTTCCCCTGGTTCTAGGCTTGGATTTCCTGGAGAAAACTCATACCCAGATTGACATTGTCAATAGGCAGTATGGTGTCAAACACCAGAAGGATTTCTCCTACCATCCTTTTTTGCCACGGTATGAGGGGGAAGCTTCCTGGGACAGGTCCTTATCGAGTGTCAGCCTCTACTTCCATACATCTTGCCAGCCACCTACCACCTCTCATCCAAAGCCATGCCAACCGGCGAAGGTGACCATGACCATCACTTCAGCTGAACCATCTCCTGTCGAGCAACAACTCCAGAACCTCCAGCAAAAGTGGTCTTCAGTGTGCACTGATAAGTTGGGAATGACAACAGTCACCCGTCACTCCATCTCCACTGAGGACGAAGTCCCTGTTCGGGGTCGACTGTATAGAGCGTCTCCACTGAAGAAGGCTTTAATCAAGGAACACGTCCAAGACATGCTGCTGGACGGAGTTATAGAACCATCTAACTCCCCATGGTCCTCTCCAGTGGTGCTCACAGAGAAGAAAGATGGTGGTTACAGGTTCTGTGTGGACTACAGAAAGCTGAATGCAAAGACTGTCTTTGATGCATATCCCATGCCCCTCATTCATGACATCCTGGAGTCCCTGAGTGGTGCTGCGGTATTCAGTTCCCTTGATCTACGCTCGGGTTACTGGCAAGTGGCGATGGACTCAGGAAGTAGAGCGAAGACTGCGTTTACCACACCCTTTGGTTTTTATCAATTTAATGTAATGCCATTTGGGTTAAAAAATGCTGCAGCCACTTTTCAACGGCTGATGGAGAGAGTGTTAGGAGACCTCCGAGGGAAGATCTGTTTCGTCTACATAGATGACATCATTGTCTATTCGCCAAACTCCGCACAGCATCTTCAAGACCTCGAAGCTGTCTTCCACAAACTTCATCTGGCCCGTCTTACTCTCAATCTCAAAAAATGCCACTTCTTCAAACACACTCTCCATTTCCTTGGTCATGTGGTTTCAGGTGAGGGTGTAGCTGCTGATCCCCACAAGCTCCAAGCCATCCAGGAATATCCCATTCCTACCAACTTGAAGGAGGTTCAACGGTTCCTAGGTTTGGCAGGGTGGTACCACAAGTACATCCCCAGGTTTGCGGATATTGCTGCCCCACTTAACAACTTGAAAAAGAAAGATGTCCCCTGGAAATGGACAGGAGAGTGCCAGAAGAGTTTCAAACTCCTCCAGGAAGCTTTGATCAGTCCTCCAGTCCTCGCTCACCCGGACATCAACAAGACGTTCCGAGTCTTTACTGATGCCAGCGATGTAGGACTTGGAGCGGTTCTGACTCAGCTAGAAGGAGATGATGAGAAGGTAATAGCCTACGCCTCCAAATTACTGAACTCTGCCGAAAAAAACTACTCCACATCTGAAAAGGAGTGTCTCGCTGTTGTGTGGGCAGTAGAAAAATGGCGGCATTATCTGGAGGGGATGGAGTTTGAGGTTGTCACTGACCACGCTGCACTCTCCTGGGCATTCAATAACCCAAAAACCTCTTCCAGACTGACCCGCTGGACTCTTCGCCTACAACAATTCACTTTTACCGTTATTTACAGGAAAGGTAGTCTGAATCTTGTACCTGATGCACTCTCCAGAGCTCCACTTGTACCACCTTCAACTCCTTCTGCATCAGTGTGTGCTAGCAATGCCCCTGCGAGTAGCATGGATCTTCCCACCACCATGGACCAGATTGCGGCCGCTCAGTCCAAAGACCCAGCTATCTCTGACATCATCAATGACATTGCTTCCAATACTGCCAATGATAACCGCATCTCCTTCATCCAACAGCAGGGACTTGTGTATCGCCGGGTGCCCATTCCTAAACAAGGATTCCGATACCAGCTGGTAATTCCGGAACAGCTGACGGATTCCTTCCTCCACCACTACCATGACAACCCTTTGGGAGGTCACCTGGGCAGGATGAAGACCCTGTTGCGCATGCTGGAGGTTGCATGGTGGCCCTCCATCCGTAAAGATACATGGCACCACATAAAGGAGTGTCAAACCTGCCAGAAGTACAAACCATCCAACACCAAACCTGCAGGTCAACTCCAGTCCACTACTGTGAAGGAGCCCGGAGAGATGCTGGGTCTGGACCTAATGGGACCTTTCCCAAGAAGTAAAAAAGGTAACACTTACATCCTGGTCATTGTTGACTACTTCACAAAGTGGGTTGAGCTGTTTCCATTGCGGGACAGTAAGACCACCAAAATTGTGAACATTTTGACGCCGGAAATATTCACTCGATGGGGAACACCGCAACACATTCTTTCAGACCGTGGACCTCAGTTCACGAGCCAGCTACTCGCAGAGGTGTGCAAGACCTGGGGAGTAGTACAAAAACTCACCACCAGCTACCACCCACAGACCAACCTGACAGAACGCGTGAACCGCACCTTAAAGACCATGGTTGCATCTTTCGTCGGGAAAAACCATCAGCTGTGGGATCAGTGGCTACCCGAGTTTCGTTTCGCCCTCAACACCGCCAAACATGAAACCACTGGCTTCTCTCCTGCAGTATTAGCGCTCGGAAGGACCATCAGAGGCCCATTGGACCGATTAATCGCTGTTGCTCCTGCTCCATCCACCGATCCCTACCAACTGCTAGATCGCCAGCAGCAGATTGCCGAAGAGGTGAGGGATCACGTTGCCAAAGCTCAGAAACGGCAAGCTCGGAATTACAATGCCCGGAGAGCACACTGTCAGTATGAAGAAGGTGAGTTAGTCTGGATAAGATCTCACCCCTTATCTGATGCCTCCGGAAAGTTTTCCGCAAAACTTGCCCCTAAATGGTTTGGGCCAGCTCTTGTAACCAAGAAACTTGGACCCAACAACTACAAAGTCAAGTGGGGGGAGCCAGATTATTTCAAAGAGGATACCGTCAATATTGTTAATTTAAAACGCTACTATGGCGTTCGTCCCTTGCACCTCCAGTGTGGGGGGGGGGGGAATATGTAGCAATTCCCATGCTACATAATGTGGGTGTAAGTCTCACCCACCTGTCCCTTTAATTAGGGTCAGTAGCCTGGCCAGGTCAAAACTTCATTTCCCATAGTTCCTTGCAACCACCCTCTGTTCATCCTCTCTCCCCATTGGCTCATTCAGATTTCCACCCCTCCAATCTCAGAGCTCCTTAGTAGCCAGCAGTTGTATTAAAGCTGGCTAATCAGGCCTGAGGGGGACTCCCTTTTTCAGAGGAATCCATTTAACTACAGCATTTTCTCTACTTAAATTTCAGTGAATCCATTAACATCCTTAGATAATTCCAGTGCATCCGTTTATTTTCTTTTGTTGCTGCACTTTGTCTAAACTCCTCTTTTTGTTTTCACTGTTACTTGTTTAAGTTTAGCTGTTTTTTCTAGGTCTGTTTAGTGTTTGTTGTTTTATGTGTGACAGCCTCCATTTTTTCCTGATCCTCCTGATTTTTTCCAAACAACTGTTCACCATTCAACTCAACACTACTGGACAGTCTCAACAATTTCAACGTACTCAATGTTTTCAATCTTCTACAATCACCATCATTTCGGGACACTTTGCTGGACTGCCTTATTTGTGGGTGAGATCATTTCTTTTTCGTTTGGATTTTTTCTACTTTAATTTGATACTTTTGTGTCCTGTATTTTTTGTTATTTTGTTACTTTGTATGGATTTCAATTACCCTGCTTTACTGGACTTGTTGGGCCTACCTGTCATTTTCCCACCATTGCCATAGAGTTTTTCGTCTGTATCTATTTATTTATCCTTGGTCTTTATCTGTGTGTGTTGTGTTTGTGAGTGTGGGTTTATTGGAGACCCTCCGGACACTACATTCATTTCTACTTTGTGAATCTGTTTAGCCTTCTGTTTGTCCCTACATATTTATCTGTACCATCTTATGTCTTACCTGTTACCTGCAATTATTTGAATTACTTTCTTATCATTATTCATTTCATTCATTTGTTCATTTTTTCATTTGTTGACATTATTGTTCACAATAATAAACTGATTGTTCGTGAAATTGGCACCTCTGACGTCCCTGCTTTTGCTGTCTGTCACTCTTGCTGACTTATTTAGCTATAGGAATAGGGCCAGTAGTTTCTCCTTAGGGAGGACAGTGCAACTGCTTCTCAGTTGTGCAGAGTGATCGTTACAGCTTGTTCCAGACAAGAATGACACATCAGTGTTGATAAGTACAGTGCCCTGAAGCACTGAGGTTTTTTTCTGTATTAAATCATATATTTGATCCTGACTACAGCTCAGGTTTAAAAGTGCCTTATTAGGGTTTTTGTCTGTGAAGAAATACCTAATTTCTCGTATTCCAACTGAAGTTTACCATCCTCATTTCTCATCGAAGTTTCTTCTTTGCGGTCCTTTATTTTTTGTCCTTTTATCGCCTTCAAATGGAGAGGGCTGCCGATAAACTTTGTGAAAATCAGATTTGTGAAAAGAGATTTTATTTTAAAAGAATAACTGCTGCAACTCCTAGTGAACTGAAATAGAACATTGATCATTAATTTATCACGGGGTGCAACTACTGTGTAGAATAGGAACTCTGTGTGAGCAATGGAGTGGAAAAAGTTGGGAGGTACTGTATACAATGACAGCAGGGCACGGTCATTAATGTAGAATCGGTGTTTGCTATTAATATGTTAACACTGTTGTGGTTGTGTTGTCAGGGTTATTGCATGTGGGCAGAGCGCTGTTGGTGGTTAACAGTGATGTGAAAGCGCACAGTGTAGACCTCCAGTTACGGATCACATTGCAGTGGATTGCTGCTTCCCATGCTGAGCTGCCAGTACTACAGTTCTGCCAGCCACCTGAAAAGGAGCTTGGACTTGTAAGTATAAACATAAGAATATGTCAATTGTGCATCAGAATGACATGACCAGCTGTTATTGTTTTTAATATTCTGAATGAAATAAAAGGAGGTAGGAATATTCTACTGAGTTATGGTTGACCAGTAAAAATACTGTTCCTGTATTTTGCATTTTTGAAGTACCTGTACATACAAGGGCGACCTTGAAGTTCACCTCCTATCTAATATAGCTCCCCTCAAATTTTAGTGAGTGATCACTGTTGATATAAAGGCGGGCCAGTTTGATTTTATTAATCAATGGTGGCATTTTACATGTCAGATTGGTTCAGAATGTATTTACCCTGCTGTAGTGTTTTTTTGTTTGTTTTTACAGTTAAATAAACCAGTAAATCAAGTGTATGATTTGATATGAAAAAAAATATATATAATTTAAATATACCTTTTCTATAAGCAAATGTACAGCCATGTCATCTAGTACGAGTAATTACTTAGTTTTGCACTTAAACTTCAAAAGTTGTTCTAACGTCACTCGGATGTATAGGGTATTTTATTTAAAAGTTTACCCAACAATATATTAGAGTAATGAATTTTGAATATTAGATTTCCTTTTTCTTTTCAAGATGTATATGAACAGAGGGGAATCTAACACTAGTCATGTGACAGATCTGACCTTGACTGTCATGTGGATCAGTGGAGGGGGAGCTGTAACAGAGTGACTGTGATTTATTCAAGGAACGGTTTTTGTTGAGTGTGGTGTTAAACATCAAGCAACGTGTTTTTTTTATTTATTTATTTTTTTGGTTGAAACATATACTGAAACATAATGTGCAGAGAATTATTTAATGAAAAATATCCTGTTGAGGAATATGGCCATTCATAAGTTAGTTGGAGAGAGACTGATTCTGTGAAAAACCTCAGCAGCAACGAGCTGTGTTTTTGAACTCTTTCTTTTTTTTTTTCTAGTAGTAAGTATTTGATTTTACCCTGTTTTTTCTCCCAATTTGAAATGGCCAATTGTATTTAGTCTCACTTCACCGCTACCACCCACGCGCTGACTCAGCATGCAGCCAACCCAGAGCTACAGCGTCAGAGGACAACGCAGCTCTGGGCAGCTTTCAGGCAAGCCCACAGGCGCCCGGCCAGTTTAAAGGGGTCGCTGGTGCGCTGTGAGCCGAGGACACCCTGGTCGACCTAAGCCCCCCACCCCGGGTGGCACTCTGCCAGTTGTGCACTGCCCCTTGGGAACTCCCATCCAGGATCGGCAGTGGAATAGCCTGGACTTGAACTGGTGCCCGCCAGGCTATAGGGCACATCCTGCACTCCACACAGAGTGCCTTTACCGGATGCGCCACTCGGGAGCCCCCGGGGTGAACATTTTCAACACCTGCTGTAGATGTGTTTACATATTTGCATGAAGGTGTATTTTTCTGAATTTCTTATACTTATTTATTAATTATAAATTAATTATACTTCAGCTTCTAAGTTTCTAATTTCATTTTTCTAATTTATTATTGGATACATTTTTAAATAAAACAGCCTCAGTATTTCTTCAGCCCTATGAAGCTTATTTCCCTCCCTTTGTTTCCCATATAGCTCCCGTTAGTGTTAAAAAGAGCGAGGGAGAGGGAATGGAAGGTGGGAGACCTTTTGCAGGCGGTCCTGAGACATTGTGAAGAGCTGGAGCAAGAGGAAGCCAGAGAGAATCGTTCACACAAACCTTTTTTCGAGTGGCTGTTAGAGTGTGCATAAATACAAACTCCAGAGCCAGCGAGTGTTGTGCTTACTGACAATAAAAAGGGGGGTCCTGCACTGGAGAATTGAAACACAAGTATGTGTCCTTCAGAAATTATTATTATTTGTTTATTTAGCAGATGCCTTTATCCAAGGCGACTTACAGAGACTCGGGTGTGTGCACTATGAGTCACTTACAACTACATCTCACCTGAAAGACAGAGCGACTTGCGTGACTTGCGTGAGTGACTTGCTCAGGGTCACACATTGAGTCAGTGGCTGAGTTGGGATTTGAACCAGGGACCTCCTGGTTACATGCCCTTTTCTTTAACCACTGGACCACACAGCCTCCTTAAAAATAATCTGACAGTGCAGTCAGTATGCAGTGATTTGCATTTTGCCAAAAGCAGAGCCCACAGTTACATAGTTTATGGATTGTTACTGTTCTAATGTACATTGCATTTACACATCTGCAGCTGGGAGCAGTTATCCCAGACACTACTGCTTTGCTTCAAGTGCATTGTGTGTCGGAGTGACAGATATTGCTTTTATAATATTATTGCTGTACATATCTTCATCAGTATCTTGACATTTGTGGCCATTTGTGCATTATAGTTATATCCAGTGTTTAATGAGTGCAGTAAGCGTGGAGGAACAGCACCATAAAAATAAATCGTCTAAATCTGGGAATTCCCATGACCTAATCTCCCACAGTGTCATCGAACAAGCACGGACACTCCCCTGGCAGAAAACAATACCAGGCTTGTGATCCTGCCTTTTGGTATTTTCTTGTTTGTTTTTAATACAGCAATTGTTTTTTTTTAGCTGTGTATTTAATGGTGTTTTACAAAATATTTATCAGAAACATTTCCCCATTTTAGTAATACAGCTGGCACCTGTTTATCAGTTCAACTGTAAAGATTGCACTTTGCATTCTGATAATAATAATAATAATAATAATAATAATAATAATAATAATAATAATAAAAAGCTGGAAAAATGTACATGAAGTTGTTTTTAAACGGATCCAGGGATGGAAATAAGACTACCATTGCGTAGCAGTTTGATCCATTCCTGGTTTTACTATGAGTTTAATAAGACACACCTGAGCTTGAGCTACACACAGTGACTACTCAAGCACCCTATAAAACCTGGACGGGTGAAACTGCTATGCAATAGGAGTTTTATTTCCATCCCTGGGATCTCAATTATATATATATATATATATATATATATATATATATACACAATCTACTCTGATCAAATATATTTTATGGTTTGTAAAGCCTTCACTATTCAGTATGCAGTATGTAGTATTGTGCAAGAGAGGGTATTCCCATGTTTCCTCTCACATCAGAAGTGGTCTCCACTGACGCACATAAAGTAATTACTCTGTTACACACTGAGCTCCAGTCTGCAATGTGCTTAACCATAGGGAAGTGATGCTTGCATGACATAACTTCAGTGTTAAGTCATTGTGCATTCTCAGGTAAAGTATTTTTCAAATGCTGGTTTAGTATACGGATACATTTCTAATTCAACTTACTGTTTTGATTTACTTTCTAATATTAGTACCTGTGCAGATACTGGTTTGGACATGTATAGAAACTGACTATATCTTTATAATCCACAGAGAATCTGTTTGAAATCCTGCAATCCAAAAAAACACATCTTAAACTGGATATCTGTGTTTTTATTCTCTAAACAGGAAATCTCACAGAGAACTTAAGTGAAGCTTCTATTAGACAAAAATGGATCATTCATTTAGACACATTATTGCTCCCTGTTTTATGTTTTATTAATATTTACAACATATTTAGCACCCATACTCGTAACAACATATATTGTTGGTTCCTTTTGTTAACTGCTGTAAAATGATTAAACAAACATGCTTCACTTCCATTCTCCTAAATTGCACCAGTAAGCCCTATAGGCTGATGTGTGTACCAGTAAATACTGTTGAAAACTAGGTCCGTACTATTGGTGTGTCTACTTCCATACTGCTAATCTCAATTGGTCCCCATTCCCAATTAGTTAACACAGTAGAATATTCGGACCCCCAAAAATGAAAAGTAAATATAACTCCAAGAAGTTACATTTATATTGCACCTTTCAGGTAATAGAATGTCTAAGCAGATACACAAACCTGTAGGTTATAAGTAGTCAAGGAAAAGCAATAATCAATAAACTGAAAATGCAATTTTCATAATTTCCTTTAGGAGTACATCTTTTAAGACAGGTTAAGCAACTCAGCAAGGTATTTTGAAGCCAGGTAGAAAGTTTGGGCTAAAAAGGACAAGGCTCGGTCAGTTCCAGTTGTAGGGGAAACCCTCAACCCCAAACCCAGGCGCATCGAAATACCACCAGCCTTTAACTGTATATTCATTTTGCTGAGATTTATTGACACCCATATTACATCAATATACACAATAAAAAGACCTTGGACAGAGGTCCTCACTACAGCAGATTTCCAGTGTTAAAGTAACATGATCAGACCTACTCTACAGGAGTAACAAGACCTTGTTACATTTCATGGTATGGGAATCCCTTTATTCTATTCTTAAATACTTCTGAGACACACGTAGTCGGTTTGAGAAATGGTTTGTGCAATTTAGCAAAAATTAGTTTTGCACTATTATGTGTGATTGCTTTTAATAAAGAAATTATACATAATACCTTGTGGGAGTACAAGCTTTAAATAAATGTAGTATGTGGACAAATGAATAATAATGAATTCTGTTCCCCATGATGAAGCTGATGAAAGAAAACCAGGATGTATTTGTACTGTGTATGTAAACAGGAAGCAGACATGCTGAGTCCTGAAGTCACTTTATTTTGTCTACCATTGATGTACATTCCTATCTCAGTAATCGCATAATTATTTTGTGTTGTTTAAAAGACTAACACCAAAACTAACTTGTTTGTTTATTAAAGAATAGTACTTACTGTGTTACTTGTTCAGTGTTATTCTCATACTGTCGCACATTCTAGCTGACAAAAGATGTGTACTGAATTTATATATATTTTTGTCCTGCATATTTATATTATCATGCCAAAAAAAATATTGTAATGAATTGATGTAAGTATAATAGTGAATAAACTCGTCATCTAGTATATTAGCTGTGTAATAGTTTCCAGATTATAAGCTTCAAGTTGCACTATGTTGGTTATTCTCGTTTTGTCTGTGGCTAAAGAATAAAGCTTTTCCCCCCCATCTGTATTAAATGTCATGTCATTTGTTTTATAGTATGCCATTTCGTTCATACAGAGGTTTGTTTTCTAATCCAGGAAATGTCATTGGTGACAGGGCTGGGCTTCCCTATGGAAAATGTGTTATCTGGTGTCAATCTGTTACATCATTCTCCTGCAGTATCACCACTGGGTATAAAGGTGATACATGTATACTGTACATACTGGCAACGGTTTTTAGTGTTGTGAAAATTCCTTGGGCAAAATCTAACAACACCCTTCACTCTGAATTGTGAGCTAAAATGGCTGACACGTTAGGGTGGCAGCACTTTGTGGATTCCAGATGATAAATCCCTTGCTCTTTGACATCTTCGTTTCATGCTCGGTAAACAGATTTTCATTGATTTGGTCTTGTGTTTCGTAGGTCATGTTATTTGAAGTTCTAGCTGTATAGAGACAGTTGATTTTTTTTTTTTTTTTTAATGAAGATTTTCTTACTTGTGTTCCATTCCCAGTATTGTACTGATCATTGTCGCCTTGTTTAAATCTCTGGCTTTATCAACGATATAGATCACATGCTTTGTCATAGGGTCCTTATACTGCAGCTGGTATCCAGTTGTATTCTGTGATTCTCTTTATATAGTTCCAGATGGTGTCCAGTGAACATTAACTGTTTCAGTGCTAGATTTATTTTTATTTATTTATTTTTACCTATGGACATGCATGGATGGAAAAGACTCCCATTGCATAGCAACTCAATCCATTCCTAGTTTCACTGTGAGTTTTATTAAGACACACCTGAGCTTTTTACCTATACATTGTGGCTAATCATGCATGTATTATAACCTAGAATGGGTGAAACTCTATGAGTCGTATATTCATCCCTGACAAATCCCATATCAAACTTCATGTTATTGTTATTTGAGGTTATTGCAATATCTTGCAACTTCTGGAGTTTTTTCCGAGAAAGTGCATGGATTTTCTCTGGGTATGATTCCTAGAGGTTTAACCAACCAGGAAGATATTGCTAGACATTTTATGATTACAAACAAATTAGTCAGACCATGTTTACCAAGACTTTTATGAGTGGACAAAACTACTAATCAATAAGTACACTTGTGGCAAAGTGATTAACAGTGTGCTGGTGCAGGAGTGATGCGGTGATCAATGAAAAGCAGACAAGAAGAATCCAAAGTGTAAGGAGGGTTATTTTTATAATCCTGGTCTGGTGACCATAAATAATAATCCCAGGCAATGCACAGCAATGTGTACTGCACTGTTCTAAATAAAGGGTTTGCAGTCCCAAATAATAAACAAATACACACTCAACATGCAAACACGGTCACCAGTCCTGGGTGCGTGCAGCAGTGCTTGTGGTGCAAATACAATTTATATCGTGATACAGGTGAAGTGATGTCCAGGTTAGTGCTGGCCTCAGGTGACAGCTCCGGAATGTGTTAGCCGTCTACTAATGAATAACAAGTAATAAATTAGAAACAAACAAAACACTACCGGTACGATATCTAAACACTGGTCCTTCCGGGTCTTTCCTCAACCATAAAAGAAGGAACAGATCACGTCGCTCCGTCCCCTATTTGTACCGTCACTCATGACCCCTTGGTAAACGATTGCAGCCTCTCCTCCAATCCGCGGTTGCCACATCATTTCCCTTCCGGGTCGATGAGTTAGTGCACCGAAGCTCCGCCCCCTTTCTAGATGACCGACTTCCTTTTAACCCTGGGAATGAATTGTCAGGCCATCCAGTCCAGGGTACTCTGTTCCCTTTATTTAGCGCCCTCACAGGTCGGGAGGGAGATTTACCACCACGAATCATTCTATTTCTGTCACAACACTACAGAAACATTTTTGTGACAAAATTGTTTCTGTTTTCATTTCGTGGATAAAGAAGTTGACCACACACAAAAAAAGTCCTAGAAAGTATTTATTATCTGCATCAGAACAATAAACAATAACGTTTTTCATTTCACAACCAATACTTGCATCTTCCCAGACTTTATGCTCTCCAGGAGATTTGTATTGAATATAAAATGTTTCTTTAACTTTACCCTTGCACAGTGTTGGCAGGTTACCAGCCTCCTTTGCAGGAAAGCATTTTGGTACAGTGCTATCAAAAGTCCAGCATGTAAATTGCACTCACGTAAATCAGGTGATCTCATTTTTATTTTATTCACCCATTAAAAAGTAGCATTTCCAGACAGAACTAGACATAAGTAACTAAACACTCTTGCTAGGTGCACCTTATTTGTTTCTGATTAACTTTAAGGCTTATTTCTCTTTCAGAAAAATTGTGCTGTGCAGCACAAGCAAATCAGAAGTGACCCTGTTAATTTAAATACAGATTTAACTAGAGACATGCAGTTAGCAGGAATTGAACTGAAAGTACTGTTATTGTTTGCATAGTTAATTATGTAAGACTTAGAAGAAATGCGAGTTTGTAAGGCAACATATAGAAGCTTCTAAATTCTTAATATTTTATGTTGCTACTTATGTGATTATGGAAAATGTATGCAGGCAGCATTTTCTTATTTTAAGTATTACCCAGTGACCAGTGGAAACTCAACCCATTTAAAGTGCTCTTTATTCAAATCTAGGGGTTTGAACCCGTTCCTGCGATGCAGTTCACTTCAAAGCGCATTCATAATCCACAAGTTCTTTTTACAAATTAATTCAACTGAGGGGAAATATCGCTGCTCACTTGAAAAAACAGCCTGAAGTAGTTGCTCTGTGCATTAATGATTCAGACAATTGCTTACATCATCAGTGATGAAGGTTCAGATGACGAGGAGAACGTGAGAGAAATATATACAGCTATTTCACTTCATTATTTCCTTCTAATTGCTTTTAAAAAGGAAACATATGAAACAGAAAATCACCTGTGCCATGCTTCACAACCACACTCTCTCTTGGCCACTGCGGTTCTTATTGTACTGTAGGTGTAGGTGGCTGATTTGGCAGGTCCAGCTGGCATTTTTACTTTCATCACACAGCACACCTAGAGGATGAGTTTGGTACTGCACATTGACCTAAATTATCAATACATCTGAATTTCTAAAGCAATGTTGATGCTGAAATTGTAATAGACACGCTTATCTTTCACTCTGTGTTACTTGAGTGAGTCTGGGAACAGCTCTACTACAGATTTGCTGAACTAGTTACAACATGTAACGGGCCCTGCATATGTAACTGTCTTGATCTCTGTTTCCTTTGGCAATGAAAGATGTTATTGAGGCACTAATTTTCTCCGCGTCATTGGCGTTTTTGGTGTTTTTGGTGTTTTTGTGATTCTTGTGCTTACCACACACATCATTCTTGCTGCCATGTCACACTGTTAAAATCAGGCCTGCACAGTTTACTGACTGGGTTTTTTTACAACGTCGTTTAAGATTATGTGAGAATATGTTGTGGTCCAAGAACGTTGAGATTTTAATCTATATATATATATATATATATATATATATATATATATATATATAATTTTACTGGTATAGTGTTATTATTATTATTATTATTTATTTCTTAGCAGATGCCCTTATCCAGGGCGACTTACAATTGCTACAAGATATCACATTATACATTATTTCACATTATACAGATATCACATTATTTTACATACAATTACCCATTTATACAGTTGGGTTTTTACTGGAGCAATCTAGGTAAAGTACCTTGCTTAAGGGTACAACAGCAGTGTCCCCCACTGGGGATTGAACCCACAACCCTCCGGTCAAGAGTCCAGAGCCCTAACCACTACTCCACACTGCTGTGTTATAAAGTGGTATACACTGGTATAGTGTTATAAAGTGGTATACACTGGTATAGTGTTATAAAGTGGTATACACTGGTGTAGTGTTATAAAGTGGTATACACTGGTATAGTGTTATAAAGTGTTACTGGTATAGTGTTATAAAGTGGTATACACTGGTATAGTGTTATAAAGTGGTATACACTGGTATAGTGTTATAAAGTGTTACTGGTATAGTGTTATAAAGTGTTACTGGTATAGTGTTATAAAGTGGTATACACTGGTATAGTGTTATAAAGTGTTACTGGTATAGTGTTATAAAGTGTTACTGGTATAGTGTTATAAAGTGTTACTGGTATAGTGTTATAAAGTGGTATACACTGGTATAGTGTTATAAAGTGTTACTGGTATAGTGTTATAAAGTGTTACTGGTATAGTGTTATAAAGTGGTATACACTGGTATAGTGTTATAAAGTGGTATACACTGGTATAGTGTTATAAAGTGGTATACACTGGTATAGTGTTATAAAGTGGTATACACTGGTATAGTGTTATAAAGTGTTACTGGTATTGTGTTATAAAGTGTTACTGGTATAGTGTTATAAAGTGGATTGTCACAATGTGGTATACCAAAACTTGACCTGTGCAATGTCAGAAAGTGGTACGTTGTGAGATTTTGGTACAGGTGGCAATCAATAACATAGTGGTGTGTTTTCCTATTGTCAAACATAGGTACATTTACCATTAATTATACATTATTGTTTTTGCAAACCATTAATTATAAACATTATTTTTTTGCAAATTTAAACTGGAAACAGACAATCAATTTCTCTAAAAAGAAAAACAATTCACAATGAACAAGACAAAAGCTGCAGAAGTAAAAAAAAAAAAAAATGTACAAGACCCAATGTATTGCACATGAGAAATATTCACATACTATTTTCTTAATGGTGGAAAAATATGATAAATTAAATTAAAAAGAAAAAGACCCAAAACAGCATAACGCACCAGATCTGAATGGGTACTCATACTTTATACTGTATCTAAATATTACAAGTATATTTAACATATACATTTGATTGTATTTTGTTCTTTGCTTCTTTCAATTAGACATAAAGCTGAGGTCCTATTGTAAGTGACTCTGCAGCAGCAGTTGTTGTTGCATAGCTCACCACCTTTCTCTTATATATGAGGTGCTCCATTCTTGAGTAAGTGTAAAGTACAGTGTATGAATGATGTTGTCAAACTCAGTTGGCAGCTTTTACAAAGTCTGATGCAGCGTGCCGATCTCGTTGCAGATCAAGATTATGTGTTTATGAAGAAAAGACATCTCAGAAAGTTGATTATCATATTGATATCATAAGACTCCCTTTTTCTTTTCTGTTAGTGATTGAATAACAAACACTTTAAAAGCTGGCAATCGTGTTTTGAACAAACAGTGGCAGCAAGTCAAACAGTTTCCTCAGCTGCTCACTCTTTATTTCTTTTAGGTTTTCAATGGGAAGGCATTTTTGTACTATTAAGTGCTCTTCTATTTTATACCCAACAAGGTGAAAGCAGTATCTGCCATATCTGCTGTCCGCTACACTTCTTGTTCTGTGTTCCATGCATTAAGTGTTAGGCTACACTCACCCACAGAGTTCTGTGGTAGGATATGATTCACAGCCAAGTATCATTAAACACTGCCACAATCATACAGTGTAACTACAACTTGGGTATAAAAAAGCACAGAGCATTGTTAAAATGTGTTCTCGTATAGTAATAGTTTCCTTTAAACAAACCCAGCTTGGGTGGAGCCGTTGTTTTGTTCTGAGTTAGCTTCCCGAGAGAGTGCAGCCGTGGGTTTGAATACCTAGAAAGAAAAGACTGTTCAAGCTATGCAATGATTTTTTCTTTTTTTCTTAAAAAAAAAAAAGCTAAATACTCCAAAACTAGTATAGCACCCAGTGTGCCTGTGAAACCACCTCGTTAGTTGTGTCTCTGACCCGCAGTGTGAAAGTGACAGACTTTTAATGTCTGTAATTTTGGGATGACAGTTGACTGGTTTTCTGTTTCATCAAGAGGACAAGAGGAATTGAACACTCTCATTCTGCACAGCTCCACCTGCTGGTGGAATGACTGCAACACAGTTTCATTTCACACCTGCAGTTTCCCAAGCTTCCAGGATTATGAGAGATGGTCTGTTTGGGACATTGCAATAGTTGTACTGGTAATGAACTGTGATTTCCTATTAGACACTTTAAAAAGGTTAACTGAATTCGCTGAGTAAAATCACATCAAACGACAGCATTCACCAGTACAACACTCAGATGGTTTGATGGATAAGTAATAGTATGGCTTATTATTGGCTAGTGGCATTCTAGAAGACTACCAGCTGTCTAATTACACACTTTTTACAGCATTGTCTAAAACATTTCTAAATTCTAAATGAAACAATGAGGTCTATAGATACTTGTTAAACATGAAGTATAGTGAACACATGGGAAAGAGTAAATTAAAAGTGCTGTTTATGTACTGGTAAGTAATGAAGGTGTCTTGAATTGCTGTTCTTTTTATTTGCTTGTCTCCACATGCTGCCTGCACTTTGCACTACAGTACTTACGCAGTGCTAAATCACAAAAATAGGAATTTAGCTTCAAATAAAAACAGCCCTCATCTTAATCTCCTGTTTATTTGAACTACAATGCTTATCACCAGACCTTGAGAAAGTTCCCTTTTTTTCCCAAGCAATATTAAGAAAAAACAAAATGCAATGTAGCCAATGTAGCCATTTCTGGAAATAATGTTATCTTCCTTTAAATTTAATCTATCTCTACCAACTTTTCATTTGATATATATATATATATATATATATATATATATATATATATATATATATATATATATATATATATAATCTCTACAGGTAGTGGACAAAAAAATGGAAACACCTGGGTAAATGAGGGATACCAAGTATATTGAAAGCAAGAGCTTCCACACAAGTGTGGCTCATGCGTTAATTAAGCAAATGAAATCCCAGCATGCTTAGGGTGATGTATAAAAATGCCGGACAGGCCTGGTTGCCTATAATTATGTCTAGCATGGGTGCAAGAGGAGACCTCAGGAGCTTCAGTGACCAGGACAGCTCAACTTGCTGATGTTTCACAAGCACCGGTGTCTAAGATGATGTCGACATGGAACTCTGAGGGAAAGACATCATCAGCAAAGGGCAACAGTGGGCGGAAGCGCATACTCCAGGATCATGATATCCGTGCATTAATTCGAAGTGCAAGGCAAAACAGGCGAGCAACTGCAGATCAATTGACTGCAAATTTCAACCTGGGGCGCGAGCAGCCAGTTTCATCAAAAACGGTCCTCCGAGAACTCCACAGAGCGGGATACCATAGTGGCCCAATGCCCTATTAAGTGACTTTATATTGGTGTTTCCATTTTTTGTCCACTTCCTGTATATACAGTCGCCTCCAAAATTATTGGCACCCTTGATAAAGATGAGCAAAAAAGACTGTATAAAATAAATACCAGTACTGAGCTATATTGTAATTTTCCAACATGTGGAATATATTATTCTTATTTATTTCTTAGCCGACGCCCTTATCCAGGGCGACTTACAATTGTTACAAGATATCACATTATTTTTACATACAATTACATTATTTGTACATGCAATTACCCATTTATACAGTTGGGTTTTTACTGGAGCAATCTAGGTAATGTATCCTGCTCAAGGGTACAGCAGCAGTGTCCCCCACCTGGGATTGAACCTACGACCCTCCGGTCAAGAGTCCAGAGCCCTAACCAGTACTCCACTGATTACACACTTCTCAAAAAAAAAAATGAAGAGTCACAATTCTTGGCACCCTTGTTTTCAGTACTTTGTACACCCTCCCCTTGCAAGGATAAAGTCTTTTTCTATAATGTATAATGAGATTGGAGAACACATTGGGAGGGATCTTAGACCATTCCTCCATACAGAATCTTTCTAGATCCTTGATATCCTTCGGTCTGCGCTTATGGACTGCCCTCTTCAATTGAAACCACAGGTTTTCAATGGGGTTGAAGTCCGGAGACTGAGATGGCCATTGCAAAATGTTGATTTTGTGGTCAATTAACCATTTCTTTGTAGATTTTGATGTGTGCTTGGGGTCATTGTCTTGCTGGAAGATCTACTTGCGGCCAAGTTTCAGCCTCCTGGCAGAGGCAACCAGGTTTTTGGGTAAAATGTCTTGGTACTGGGTAGAGTTCATGATGCCGTTGACCTTAACAAGGGCCCCAGGACCAGTGGAAGCAAAACAGCCCCATAATATCAAAGATCCACCACCATATTTTACAGTAGGTATGAGTTTCTTTTCTGCACACGCATCCATCTATCTATGCCAAACCCACCGCTGGTGTGCCTGGCCAAAGAGCTCTATTTTCATCTCATATATATATATATACAATATATATATATATATATATATATATATATATATATATATATATATATATACTGTATATATATATATATATATATATATATATATATATGTAAAGTTTGAGAAAAAGGAAAACTGCTGTGTACCAAAATGATCAATAAGAAAAAAGAAAAGGATATTTCAGGTACTTAAAAGGGTAGAATTATTGATTACAAATCAATTATCAGATTTGTAATCAATTATTCTACCTTTTTAAGTACCTGAAATATCCTTTTCTTTTTTCTTTTTTCTTATATATATATATATATATATATATATATATATATATATATATATATATATATATATATACTGTATATAAATGTAGTTTCAGTAATGCCCCCTAGTGGACACAGGACGCAGTAACATTTCTGTACTGGTGTTGTTGGGATACTGAATATGCTCCTAGTGGTATTGAAATGGTCTGGGGGCTTTCCTCCTGTGTATCATACACTGGGTGACGTGCAGTTTATGTCCTGCTTGATGGTAAGAAGTGTTTGTGGTTAACTTCAGCATGGAGGTGGTGGTTTCCACTCAAACCATTCCTCTGCCACCTGTCTTCTTGCGCAGAGAAATAAGGCTTCCAAGTAACTGACACCTTGGGGAAACTTTATATTCTTTTTTTCATTTAGGTATAAATGTTTTAAGAAATACAGTAACACAATAAAAAATGTAATTGTAAAAAACAATATTTCAAAGCTAAAATGTCCAAAATTCCCCCAAAATAACAGTTATCTTTATCAGTAGTTTTGTTTCTTTTGTTATTGGGGCTTTCTAGAGTTTTCGTGAATGATGTACTTATTAGGGTTGGAGATTAGGTAGCTCGTTTATGGCTAATTTAAAATGAAGCTAATGAATTAGCGAAATATGATCTGTTTCCATTTGAATCTTAACTGTGTGTGGTATATTGAAGGAAATATTCATATTAATGACATTCATATTAAGATATTAAATCTGGAGTGAAATTCTTGTGTTGTGTAAGAAACTTATTGGTAACAGTTCTGCCAATCATTATTAATATGATTTGTTCCACCTGTAATAACCTCTGATTGGGTAAATGTATGTAAATGAAGGAGAGAGAGAAAACACGATGTAGAGAGAGAGTAGGGGAGAGACTGAAGTAAGTATATGAAAGATAAATAAACAGAAGATTCCCACTTCAACAGAACTGTGTACGACTGGCTATTTCAACGCACGGACACTGCACTGTGCACTTTCTAAATGGAAACTTTAGAGGTAATTATTGTTATAACATTAAATTAAATGAAAATGAAAAAAAGCTCAGGCATTTGTTTAAACTGTCATGTTGATTTTAACCAAGATTCAAATGGAAACACGTATACATATTTAATGTGCTTTACACACACACACACACACACACACACACACACACACACACACACACACACACACACAAACGATTGATTGAAAGACTGGAGCAGTTTTATTCCTTATGTGTACCGTCTTGAATTGGACAGCTCATCCATACTGTGCTAATGAATTCGTTATCTTTTTATGCCCTTACTATATTACTCGTGTGTTTAATGTTCATACGTGCAATACAGCTCCTTCACGAGCTCCCCAACAAGTGTGATGATATATGGACATTGCAGATTTTCATTTTCTCAGAGATCTCCTCACATGAATGACCGTATCATGCAGCAGTGTGTGATTCGTGTTTAGAGGACTCGTGTCTAGCTATTGAATGTGTATACCTACAAATATTACTGTTCATGCTACACAATTTTGTTTTTTTCTCCCAAATGTAAAAATAGACAAATATTATAAATGCTCAATGTGCACTTTCTGTAAAAAGTTCAGAAAATAAGTTTCTGTGCACTTCCTACTATCCAGTGTTGTGCATTTCTGCACTAGGTGTTCATGGTGTAGTTTAATGATTCCTTATTGTTCACATTCGTGTGTTTATAGAATTCATTTTGAGCAGATAAAGCTGTTGCGTTTTGGAGTGGTAGCTTTCCTGCTATCCAAAACCGTACGCTTGCATCCATGGGCTAGCTGTACATGGTTTGTCCAAATGATTTTGAAATAACTAGATAGAGGAGTGACAGAATCATGTACGGTACCTGGTATTTGGAGGCAGGTAAAACAGCGTCACGTGCTGCTTCTTTTTTTGGGCTGGAAGTAGTGCTTTCTATATATTTTTTTTGTGTGAACCAGCTAGCTTAACCTTCATGGGTATCAAGCAGTGTACGTTGTGTAAGTGATCTGATTGGTTGCACGGATAGAGAGAAAAAATACTTAACCCAGTTACCCACCCACTTCTTATATTAAGCCAGGGTCACGACTGAATTCTTCCCGCATATGCCAAGAACTTCTAGTGATTGTCTATAGCAGGTAGAGTGAGTGCCGAAGTTAATGGGAAGCACTGCCAGAATGGAGAAAATCCAGCCGCGCTTTGATTCAGTCCCGATTACGGAGTCGACATCCAGGTGTTTCATTGTCCGTGTTGTGCTCATTATGGGTCTGCTTCAGATCGCATCGAGCGTTGCGCTTCTCATGTACTTCTCACACCAGATTGCACAGGTACGTATGGGTTTATATTTTAGGCAGGGGGGGACGCGTATTCGTTGAATTGTTGTCAGTTTCGGTTCTCTCTTCTTTTTGTGCAACGGCACAGCTCATTCCTTTTTGGTAAGAACAGCGTGACTCGATGCACAATCCACGCCACATTTGTGAAGTTCAGGTGCGACATGTACTAACTTCATGCACATTTAATAGGGACACAGTAAAAGTTTATGAGGATTTACGACTGCAGTGGAACTACAATGAAAGGCATAGATCAAGAACAACAATAAAGGCAGAGTGAGGAATTGTGCTTGTGGGCATATACCTGTGATCTGCAAACAATGCGTTAGTGACTTTTAATGTGTACCCTGGGCATACGGTGAGGACTGTTTAGCACAAGGATATACTATGTATGGTGTTTGATTTTGATAAATGCTTTAAAGAAAACAAAACATACGCCGCACATAACGCTTGTCCTTTTGTGTTTGTTTATTGTGTGCCTCCTCTGAAGTAGCATTGATACCACGTTGATTGTACTTGGAGGTTTCGCTATTGCTACGAGAATCTGTGCAATGTAGTGGGGTATTCTATAGCAACCATTGTTATGCTGGTTCAGCTCAGAACCCCTTATTTCTCCCTGTTGTTCAGTCGTGGTGTTTAAAAACATGGGAACAACAACCGTGTGCTGACAGCAGTGGAACACTTTTGTCATCTCCCATGACTTTTTTTTATTGAGGTTTTTTTTTTTTTTCTCATTCAAGCAATGGGAGCTGTGTTTATTTATACAAATTACAACTATCTGCTGACAGAATACAAATTAAAACACAGATTGGAAATACAAGAAATAGTGAAATATCTGTCTTTTAAAAAAACGTACTTTTCTTACGTTTTTAAAGTTCAAACTGTAGACTTTCTAAATTTTAACTTTGTTGGACTATTTAAGAATATTTAATTTTCGGGTCAAAGTTTATTGATTAAATTAAATATAAGAATGGTTAATTTCTGGCTCACAGAAATACACTGAAAACAGAGTTGTTTATGAGTGTTTGGTTAACAGGGAGTAATAATAATTTTTATGACATTGCTCAGAGATGCTTGATTGTAGAGTCTGAAACAGTGTGTCTGCACTATTGTCTGTCAGTCTAAGCTTCCACACACTCTGTACCCTGAGTGTGCCTCAGATTGCTCTGTGCTCTAGGCATTATTCGATAGGGGCTCCTTTCACAGCCATACCATTGCTTCTCAGAGAGTAATAATAATAATAATAATAATAATAATAATAATAATAATAATAATAATAGAGAATAAGTAGGGGTTCTGGAGAAAGTGTTTAAGTGTAGTACCTACATCTGCAGAGAAACAAACTCAATGTGTTTATTACAGGTATCATCGAAAGGTTCCTTGCAGAATAATACACAATGCTTGAATGAATCTCAATGGAAAGCAATACAAGATTTGCTGGCAAAGAACAAACAAGAGGTAAGTGCTTCTCTTCTCTTAATTTTGACTCAGGTGTGTATACAGCCTGAAGTGAACTGCTTCCAGGAAACCAGGAATGCATAATCAAACATGCATACTACTGTTTAATAACCTGTATTGCTTCCTCTGTCACATTATTAAAGCCCCATATGGTTATAAAAGTATTTTGCACATGTTTAAGAAGATTGTGCTGATGGGCATGTCATCTCTTCACAGTGAGCGCGTACCCCTGATGAGACACCTCTGTAATGTTTTTAAAGCCCTGCATTATTAGACGAGCCCACCAGGGTGGCCGCTTGCCCTGCCTGCTGGAACCAACTCTATCTGTTTTATTTTCTCCTGTTTTAATTGGACAAAAAACTGCCCATCTTTTCCTGCTTCTTGAGCAATCTACAACCTCCTGCTTTTGCAACTGATGGGACATTCCTTTTTGGCTCACAGAGTGACAAAGTGGGAAACAAGTTTCAAGCAAAAGAAAGCATGTGAACCTTGTATCTAAGACTAGAACAAACTAGTGTAGGTGTGCTTTGTGATAAAGGGAGTGCACAGAATGCTCTGTTGTTGAAAATGCAGTAACCAGATATGGTATATTTCAATTACACAACAAGGCCCAAGAGGGCGTGGTTGTGCTGGATTGTGTCACTGCTTGGAATGCTGTTTGACCAATCAGCATACAGCATTCTAACACTCTAAACGTTTTGGGTCACTGCAGCTTTAACGCAGTAGTTTAAGAGTTGGCTTGTACTGTAGTCTACAAGTTAAGCATTCCTAATCATTTTCTAGTCTTGTAATTATTTATTATAATCGGCAGCCCTGTTGTCGTGGTCCACAGCACCATGTTCTTCAACCACTGCAGTGGCACGTGTGGGTGTGAGCATTCTTACAGAACAGTCAGACAGGCGAAAGCACAGGCGGTAAAGGAGGGACACATGTGCCTTTAATTATGGGCTGTGCTGTTCAGATTGGTTGAAACAAAGCATTGTGTTAATCGTGCTTCTTAGCTGGTTCGACAGCATAAACACCTGGATGCTGAGAAAAAAAAAAGCATCATGCATTTATTAACCGCTTCATCATTACTTACAAGGGATTTGTGACAGCCTTTCTCTGTTGCTAATTTCTGTGGTTAGTGGGGATTGTACAGTAGGCAATTGTTAGACCCTCCCTTGTCTGTGGCTTTGGACTGGTATTTTCAGAACAATACTAGGATTCTTTTTCCCCTATATTGCATCAGTGAGCTGAAGAAGTTATTGAATATAGAATGTGTCAAGTTCTGTATTGAAATGTTTTGTATTATTTTCAGGGAGAACGTGGTCATCATTGTTATAGGGTCATTTGGAGGTCAGTATTGTAGTGATGTGTTTATGGAGGATCACGTGTGCTTTTGAAAGCTCCACTAGTTGCAGTGCTGCAAAGCAGAACATAACAGTGGCAACTGACCCAGATCTGAATAGGTGCATTTTATGGTGGCCATACACCACCTGAACTGGTCACCAAAGGGCTTCTGTCATGCGTTTGAATTGGCATACACAAATCTGAGGGCTATGGTAACAGCAGGTGATTCCACTATAGGGCATATTTTATTGAAAAGCAAGAAATATAGCAGTGAAAATGATAACGTGATATAACAGTCCATAACAGCGCTGGCCACATGCTAGACAGCAGTGGCTGAATGGTCACTTGTATAATGCTGCCACTAGAATAAGCTTCAGGATTACAGCTATCTCTTCATGAGGTGCCTGCAGCATGGTAGCAAACTGTGTTATTTCAGTGTGGTTCTCCTTTTACTGCATTTTAACAAACTGGGACAGGTTGTAACAGGGTATTAGCAATATAGAAGAAACCGGAGCTTGGGATACAAACCCTAATGTTCTTTGCAGGATTGTGTTTTTGAAAGCATTGTATAATGTGTGTAAGCTCCTGTATAGCGTGTTCAATCCATATCACTGCTTACAGTGTGGCTTTACTGATAACAATCTATGAGGTATCTTTCTTTCACTTTCTGGCATTTCATGCCAATCAGATGTGTAGTAATGTGTTAAACGCATACCACGCTATACACTCAAGTTACTGTAATTACTTGTTTGGAAATGGAAAGGCTATTATAATGTCATCATAAATATGAAGTGTATTTTTTCTTTTGCAATCCACACTTATGAAAAGGAGTGCAGAGAGACTTGGTACTATACATATTTTCTACAGATTACTGATATTTTGTTGTAGAAATACTAACAGAAACAAACAGATTATTTGACACACGCTTTATTACTTTAGTCAAAACTTTTGTCCCAGAATTGTATTAGTTTCTTATAACATTTCTATGATAATGTTTTTTTTCTTTATATTTCTTTGGTGACAATGACTTATGTATGTTTATAACCACCTTTTGATGTTGCTTATTATTTTACATTATACTTTTTTGTGATGTCTACTCTCAAGTTTCCATATTGAATTTTTTTACACTACTCTATGCTATGGAAAATGTAAAACAATTACTGAGCACATATGAACAGCAAGAGAGGGCTGCTAACAGATCTAGTGAATGAAAGTGCTGTCAGTCCCAAAAGCGCAAGTCTCTTCTGTTAAGTGGCATTATAGTTTCTTAACTGTCCATACACCACATAGGCTAATTACACATGTCAGCACTGAACACTCCATAAATTCTGTTTAGATAAGAGACATACATCCCCTCAAAATGTGAATGCATACACAGAGGTTAAAATAGACTGTATTGCTTGTAAATGACTATACTGCCCACACGTTAACTACATCTTAAAGTTCATGTAGAGTTAACCTTCTAAAAAATCATTTAAAACCTATATGGGGCACTGCAGCTTTAAAACTACTAGAAAGGAGGGAACATAGTCCATGAAAATAGAGCTGTCAGGATAAGCTGTATTGGTTGGCAAAACTCTGCTGGGGAAATGACGGACGATTTGACTAAGTGTGTGACTCAGGAAGACCTAAAAGCGAGTGACTAGCAAAGTGAGTAAATGAACGGGATGATGAAAGCACTGGGTCGCCTCAAGTATGCACGGTCAGCATGATTTTCAATGGGATTTGTTAGTTGTTTGTGGGGGTCCTTTTTTAATAACAGACGAGAAAAGTAACAAACACTTTTAAACCACGTGGTTAATAATCTTACTCATTATGAAAATACATCTTGTTTATTTTAATTGAATCAACACATCACTCATCTGTCTCAGTGCAGTGAAAGTCTGCTGCATGTGTCTTTATGGCACCATAGATTCTTCTCTGACATCAGTCAGGTTTACACGCTGGAGTATGAATTGAGTCAGAGGGGTTTTTGGAGAACACAAAAAGGCAACACCAAAGGGACTGATGGGAGGCATGTGACCAAATAAATGTGCAATTAACCTGTCAGCAGTGGCTTATATTGCCTAGTGGCTTGTTCTGCTATGAATCTTACTTTGGTTAACCCATTTAGAGGGATGGAGAAAATGATGTGCTTGCTTGTATATGTAAAATAGGCAGATTAGATGATGAATGTATCTCAGAAATCTTTTCTATGAAATGATGTACATCCAGCTGGGCACTTAAAGAGAATGGGCTTTAGTTTAGTTTTGAAAATTGGAAAGGGTGCAGTGTCCCTAATATATCTGCGCAGAGTTTCACATAGGAAGTGCAATATGACTGAAGAGTGGCCAGAATGGCTAGTCCTCAAAAGCCAGCAGAATTGAAACCTGTAGTATAGCGTGACTGTGAGACACAGCAGCTTTCACTACCCCCTCAGACTGTAGGATTAGAGGCTTGTCATTACAGCAGTACACACCATACTGCCAGTACCAAAGGAAGCCTTCAGGACAAAACAGAAAAGAAATGGCTCGTTTGTTAAAAAAAACTGGAATAATGTGGGAGGTGAGTCTTAAGATGAAGGACTTGCAGGCTGTCAGAAATTAAAAACAGAAATGCAATTGCCCAATTACAATATTATGTAAATGCTTTAATGTGGCACCGCTAAGTATTGCTTTTATAAAATCTATTATTAATTGCTACTGTGCCAGCAGTACTTGAGACAAAGCGGAGGTTTGCAAAAGTGTATAACTACCCACACTGCATTCCTCTTTTCTAACAGCCCTTAGCAAGGTTCTCAACTGAGAATTTTTTTTTGCACGAGTCATACTGTAGGCGTGAAGCTCAGTATTTGAATCTGTGTCAGTTTTCATCAGCTCAGAGAGGTTGCGTTTGTCGTCTGAGGTTAATCCTTAGACGCCCTCTATGCAGTGTTAAGGACTCTGATGTAAAGATTCCACCCTCTTATACATGAAGCAGGTATTTGACCCATGCCTGCTATCTTGGGAGACGGCTGTTCCATTCTAAAGCCGCTCCACCCTCTGTTGAAGCTCCCTGGGCCTGGGTTGTGAGGAAACAAGGAATTAACAGAACAATGTTTTAAATCGAGTTCATGATATCTATTGTACATCCTAAATGAAAGTAAAAAGCAATACAAGCAACAAACTACAGTAACAGTGGATCATTGATAAAGGTGCACACTCTAAGCAAAAACACTGATTTTAAACCCTTGCTTAGCTCCGTGGTAAATTTGCTTTATACTGTATATCACTGTAGTTTACAATGCTTTAGCAAGCGTTATTCTGTATATCACTGTAGTTTACAGTGCTTTAGCAAGTGTTATTCTGTATATCACTGTATTTTACAATGCTTTAGCAAGCATTATTCTGTATATCACTGTATTTTACAGTGCTTTAGCAAGTGTTATACTGTATATCACTGTATTTTACAGTGCTTTAGCAAGTGTTATACTGTATATCACTGTATTTAACAATGCTTTAGCAAGCATTATTCTGTATGTCACTGTATTTAACAATGCTTTAGCAAGCTTTTTACCTTTGCTGCATAGCATACCATTCACCTCATTCCTGTGAGAGCTGTATGCTTGGCTGTGCTTTGTTTACACCATACCACACTTAACGATGGTAAACCGTGGTATACCACATCACTATATTGTAAGGGGTGTAGTAGACCAATACTTTTTAATGTCTTTTCAGACAGTTCTATTACTTAACCCTTCTTTGGTGTTGCAGGTTGCCAATGCCACAAGAAAGCTTTTGTCAACCAGCCAATCAAGCCTTGAAAACAACCACAGATGTTTTCTGGTGGCTATTTTCCATCACTCAAAACAAAGATGAGGGGGAAATTCTCTCTAAAAAATAAAAATAACTAATAGATTTCAAACTGTTTCTGTGTCTCAAACAATGATCTCGGGCTTTGTGAAGTTTGCTGTGTAATTCCACTGCTCCTCAGTGAACTCCTCTCTATCTACACGGGTAAGGGCTCTTTGGAGAGTCTGAACCCGTGCCAGGGACCTTTCTGCAAAGCAGCTCATTCAGCTCATTGCTTGGGTATGCTCTTGCTTCTCGTATGCAGTCTTCATAAAAAGCCACAAATATGATGCTATAAACCTCTGCATCTCGTGCTCACAGACAGTTATTTAGAAGTAGGTTCTGTATTCATTGTTTACCAGATAATATTTCACCTTGACACAGCTAAGAACCTGAAAGATTTGTTGACATAAAATTAAATATTCTTATCAGGATGTGAAGATTAAAAAAATAAAACTGGAAGTACAATGAAGAAAACTGATTCATCCTTTCTGGTTTTTTTTGACAGAGTTTGCCTCCTGTTGCAGATGCTCTTATAGATCCCCGAAAAAAATTCAGAGTAGCTGAACGTCCAAACTGTAAAACAAAGAAGGATCGAAAGCATTCTGTGCTTCCTCCTGAGAAACCTTCAGCACACCTACCTATACGAGCTGACAAAAACTTCATTCAAAGTAAGTGAGATTGTCTCCTTGGATGTACTTGATAATTGATTGTTCAGTTTCAATAGGAAATGGCCTAAGAGCACCAGAATTTAATCCACAACGTTATCTATCAATTCACTGCAATTGAGCTACAGTTGAACCTAAATCCTGGCAATAGTATGCTTAACCTTTCTTTGTTTCTTTGTATTTTAAAGACACCACTGTACCAACCATGATATACTGGGACTCAAGCAACGGCTTGGCACATATACATAATATGAGCTATTCGGATGGAAAGATCAAAGTCAACCAAGAAGGACTCTACTACGTGTATGCCAAGACATGTTTCAGACATAATCTGGAAGTATCCGAGGAGCTCCGAGCTGTGGAGAACGGGATTCAGTTACTGCAGTACGTTTACCATACAAAACATACGCGGCAACACGAAAATCTGCTTCTCATGAAGAGTGGGAGTGTCAAGCACTGGAACAAACATGTCAAATTCAGATTCTATTGCATACACCAAGGAGGGCTCTTCCCATTAAAGTCTGGGGACGACCTGTTTGTTAAAGTGTCCTATGCATCATTACTGGATCCAACACAAGAGGCTAGCTATTTAGGAGCTTTTAAACTGAGCAATTTGGAATAAGTTATTTTATACAGAACATTGCAGTGTAAAAAATCCTGCCTTATGAACATTCTTTTGAGAATAACGAAGAACCAAGAATAATGACTGTGTTTTATTTGTTACAATTTTGACTTTTTGCCTTAAGTATTTACTTTCACAAAAAAAAAGTGTGTGTGCTTTTTTATATGATTACAATCTAATTTTATATTTGATAATAATGATTTTAGGGTTACAGTTAATTATGTATTACAGTGTCTGTTGGCACATGAGATTTAAGATATTGGCTTGCCATTTGATGTTTTATTATTGAGCGGGTGCACTTCTGGAATTCCTGATGGGGTCAATGCAGCTCAAAGTCGGTTTCGGTTAAAGCGAATACCTTGTTTCCATCTTCATGTGAAGCCCACGTTTTGCAGTTGATGGTGGTTGATTGTCTATCCACACTGCACTTGGTCAGCTGTACTGTCCATGTTCAATCTCAGGAGCTAGGCATGGTTGAACCACTTTTATGGAAGACCTCCATAAACTTCACCATGATGCTAGGGGGTAAGGTGCTATTACTGCAACCCTTTGTGGGGGCTGGATCCTGTCCACTTTGTGGTGTAAACAACACCACAGGTGCTAATCTTGTTATGCTCTCTTAATTCCAAAATACGCCAAAAAGAAAACAAAACCGTCAAAAGTGATTTGTCATTTCTTTGGATGATGTATTCTTTGGCGGGGGCCCTCCGTAAACAAGATGCTGATAGTATAGGTCCCCATCATTTTTCTTGAACTAGAGTCTAGCCTCTGGCATGGACAGTCATGGAGGTATCTATACTACATACATAACTCCTTGAGCACAATGCACTGTAAATCATAATATTTCTGTTTGCTAATGGAACTAAAAGTGTATGCCGGTTACACGTATTTATTTGAGTGTAGGACAGGTGGAAACAAGATAAAAAGTGTGAAGGTCTGTGTATTTATAAATTGTCAGTGTTTTGAAAGAGCGGCAGACTGATCTTACAGCTGAACTGATTGTTTCCCATTTAGAGTTTTTTAAGATTTTTTTTTCTATGTTATTTATATCACTTAAAGTAATAAAATAAAACATACTTTTTTTTAAACGGTCTGTAATGTTTTGTATGAATCTGTTTGGCTTGTAACCTGTTTTCTATACTCATTCAGCACTAAGTAACTTTACAGTGCGGAGTTCCTGGGTACTCACTGAAAACAAGACCTTGGTCTTCATGAGGAATTATTTTAAAAAAGGGTTCTTTGCATTGAAATATTTTTCAGATCCAGTACTATATATTACTGGGATATTCACTTCCTGAGCTAAGGCTTTCATTGCTGTTACCGCAGGAGTAAACCCACCTACAACACAGGAAGTAGGTAACAGCAAGTTTTAATCTAATGTGTTGTACAGTGCTCTTTCACAGATTTGGTTCATTCACGCTAGGCCATATTGATTAGTATGTTGTACATGTGTATTACTGTCTAAAGCTGAGGGAACACAAAAACACGTTTTCAGGAACAGTGGCCTGAAACCTGGTTCCAGGAGACTTGGAGATCTAGTCTGAGGTAATTTTGCTGTATCAAACCCTAAGTCTCCCCTGGTGTGCCATGCACTGTCCTGAAACCTAGTCTCCTGAAACCAAGTTCCAAGCCACAAAGTGGCTTCGTGTTGCCTAATTCACGTCCCTCAATATTCCACAACAGTTTAAAGCCAGCTAGACAAGGGAGCAGTGTATGTAACTCTTCCAGCACTGAGTACCTGTTGTCCAGATCAGTGTGTTTACATTACCGAGCAGCAGTTCCAGCGGCTGGTGGCTGTGTTTACACTTGGGGCTGACGTCTCAGATGTGGCAACATCGTTCTTTTCCGCTGGGGTAGGAGAAGGTTCACCTATCATTTCCCATGTGACTGACACAGCCACATCTTCTTCTAAACCCTGGTGGTGTTCTCATTCCTCACGCTGCTCTAGCTGTGTTGGCTGCTTTCAGCTGCAGTCTTCCTAAAACTTGCTACACCTTTTGTTCCAGTGTAAAAGTCAATGGAGTTGTTCCATTTTGCACTTATAGAGATCATTGCCATTAACATCTTCACTAGGTTCAGTATTTATGAGGAGTGTTTTTACTTGTATTTACCAATAGTTTGTAAACTACGGGAGCCAACTTAGTTGCGAAATGTGCTGACATGCAAGCTTCTTCCCTCCTTGACAGATTCAAATCCACTTTCAACATGGTCTCAGTGGTAGATGGAAACATGGCATTTTTAAATTTTTTAATTTTTTTATTTAGTCTGTCCAAGTTTTATTTCCCCCCCAATTTGGAATGCCCAATCACTTTCCCCCTCACTGCAGCAGTTCCCCACATGAATCAGGACAGCTGAAGGTTCAGTGGGCATCCTCCGATACCACGACCAAGCCAGCTTTCTATTTCACTCAGGAACTTGAGTGTGGAAGTCAGCGAGCTGATGACCTTGGAGGTCAGCCCTGCAGGTGTCTGCTCTGAGCTCACTGGGTGCCTGGCCAGCAGGGTTAACTGTAGGGCGATGAGGAGAAACAGTCCCTGACGGGAGCACCTGAGCCAATGCAATGCTCCCTTCGGAGTCCCCAGTGAAGACCGTTCTACTTCTCTTAGCCCGGATGCACACCACCCGGCTGCGCTTCTAACTGCTGTTTTTGCTTATACACAAATATTGCTCTGGCTTCAGGTTTTATAGCTGGCTATTGTCAGCAGAAAAGTACTAGCAAGAGTAAATAACAATCTGTTCCCTGCATTATTTTGATGAAGTCGATAGATTTTCAAATTCCTTGGCACCTGAAAAGCTCAATAAACATTATAATAGAAACGCCAGGATGCAGTTGTGTCACACCCACAGCTAAACATACAGTATTTAAAAGTGTAAATTGGCAGTGCTAGAGATTTCCTATGGTACACTTTATTATTTACATCTGTACAAGAGCTTGCTGCTCCAAAACTGTATAGTTGTCTTCAGCCGGCATTAGATAAAGTAGAGTAAGTGATCTGGAAGCATTCCAAGAGAATGTGGCAGTGCTGAAGCAAAGGCGTGCCAGCCCTGTGCTCCCCTACATTGAACTTATTATCACTACTGCTTACAATGCAGCAAACCCTTGCTCGTAATGAGAGGTTTTCAAACAGTCTGGCACCAAGGACAACCGTGCTTGATTGAACTGATGTTCTGAAGAGTCAGCTTAAAATGAAACGGAAAGCATTGTGCCTGAAACGGGAGCGTGTCCCATAATTCATTGCAATACATACCCTTCTCATGTAACAATGTACTTCGAACACCGACTGCAATTTACAGGTTTCTGTGCTTTTTAATTATTACCAGCTGGCTAGCAACTGCTTAATGGGTGAAGAAGCACATCTGAATAATTAGTGGATTGTATAAATGAGAGTTTAAATATATCTGTCCCTTTTCACAGGTCTGGATTAAAGAGCAAGCTGGTATGAGTGTGAAACATGAGTTTCCCTCTTGTATTCTTTTCGTCATTTCCATCAATTTGTATGAGGTTCAGTTTCTGTCTTCCCATCCTGGTGACTATTTAATGCAAACCTGTGGCTTCAACATCTCTTTCAGAATCATGTCTAACTCCTCTGAAGCTTGATGGCTGTGTTTACATTGAGGGCTACCATCCTGTCAATTCTCACTGACAGCCATAGAACTTCTATTAAACCGCCCCCTAGAACTACATGACTGACGTTAGGGGTGACCAGTCATGCTAGCCCCCATAGGCACTCGATTCCAGGCCTGGTCTGCACATGCATCCCCTGCCAGTTTGAGAGGTTTGCTAAATGAATCCCTGTATCCTGTTTGTTTTACTGGGTTTGTTGTGGGCTACAGTCCTTCGCTTGCAGCACACGTGCAAGGAGGAGTCTATTATGAAATGCCATTGTGAATGGCTCTCCTCTGCTACTGAACTGAACGGACAAGGCTGGGGCTTCTTTTTTTTGTCCTACAGCAACAGTTATGATGACATGAAAAATAATAATGACAACCAAATGACTCATTCAAGATAACAACTAAATCTAATGTTGTTTAGTTTCTATTGATGTTTCAATAATAAATAAACAAAATGACGTGTGAGAGCTTAAAAAAGATCTGTAGGAGCAATACTTTGTCATGCTATTAATTATACACGCATTGCACTAAATAGTAAGATTTTTGAATGGTATTACTGCAGAAACGTTCCTGCTTACCGAATCGTGGTCGTCCGGGTTTACAGCTGATATGACAGGAACGTTGTACTTGTCAAATGTAATTATTTGTTAAATGTTTCTATTAAGATTCCTCATAGCACAAAAAGAGACTTGTTAATGTGCAGTATTAAAGTTTGTTTTTAACCGCTCACTATTAAATGTGCTTTGTTTTACGGTCACCTCTTGTTACCCCATCAGAATAGCAGAACTTCATTCAAGGTAAAACACATTTGCAATTTATGTTTATAATGAAAATGTACATTACAAACAGATGACCTTGTTCTGAGATCATTCATAGATTTCCATTACACGAGAGTAGATGTTAAAACTTCATGCTGATTTGAACTCTGCTCTCGCCAAGATAAGCACCAACTAAGACGTAGCTTTACAGTAAACTAATGTGATCCATATGTGTCTCCATCCATTTGCGCTTCCTTCCATATGATGATGTAGATATCCTTCTGTCAGGTGTTGATGGCTGAAGTGTAATGCTGGCTCCAGGGATTAGCTTATTTTGCCTCCCTGGCGCATCAGCACACACAACGGCTGCGATGCTAGCTCTGGGTATCAACCACAGTGCGGCCTCCCCAGCACATCAGCATGACAACCATCTGGATTGAGCTAAGTAGGGTACATCTCTGGGGTCTTCAAGTGGGCACCTTCCATCCTTGGTGTTTCGTCGACTAGCCCACAACACCTCAAGAGGGCTCAACGGTGATTCTGGCGTCCCAGAATCACCCCCCTCCGTCCCCCACTCATCTCAGCCCAGCTTACTTACTTGTACATCAGCGTTTCTTTCTTTCTATTGTGCTTGAGATCTCCAACCAGAATCTTTCCGTCTCAACCACAGCCAGTTGCTGCTCCTCTCTGCTGCTTCAGATAAGTTCTTCACTGTGCGACGCAACTCTTGGCCACTGAATCCGACGTCTCTGAGAAACCGGGTTGTAGAGTGTGCCACAAATCCTCGACAACCCACTTCCACTGGGTAAACCCAGACTCTCCATCCTCGCTGTTCCGCTTCAGTGGCTAGTTGAGCATACCGCAGTTTCTTCCTCTCATACTCCTCATCTACAGCATCCTCCCATGGCACTGTTAACTCTACCAGGTGAACAAGGCATGCTGATCCAGACCACAAGACAATATCTGGTTGAAGGTTAGTGGTGGCAATCTCAGGTGGAAAAATAAGCCGCTGACCAACATCTGCCAGCATTTTCCAGTCTCTAGCAGCTTCCAGTTGTCCTGGGCGAGGATTGGTTTTAACACCTTTTCTTGGTGGTTGCTCTCCTGGGCGGAGGAATGTTGTCTTTTGTGTATAATGTTTTGATGGAACAGGTGGCAACTTATTGGTCATGTTACGCTTGTCTTCCAATGCTAAGGCCAAACATTGCAGCACCTGGTCATGGCGCCAAGTAAACCGTCCTTGGCTAAGAGAAGTCTGCTGTGTAATTCTACAGAATGTGCTTTTGATAATCATGGGGATGCACTGACATAGCCTTGCCATAGGTACAGGAGATGAGGAAGTATTTCTGTCTCAGTACGATGACGATTCTTCAATTTGTCCCTTGAATTTGACACATTATGACCCATGGAACAATGTTAATCATAACAAACTGGCACTGGCCGACCCCCTCCAATTGTCCCACGTGCTGAACATTCATTTCAGAAATCTAGAAAAGTACAGACGATATGATGACATCACAAATCTAGAAAATGAATGTTCCACACTGAGAGCCAACAGTCGTTCATTTGATCCACTTTTTTTTTTTTTCAGAATCCTTATATCCAAACATGCTGTATTGGATATCAACAGAGTGGTATAATGCATGTGATATTCAGCCTTTGTATTATAGCTAGTGCATCAAATCTGAGGAAACTTCAGGTAATACATCATTTCTCCCCTCAGCACCCACAGGGTCCATGTTTTCATGTGAGTGTGAGTTAGGAGGGAAGGCTGGTCATACTGTTTATAGACCAGCAGCTGTGTGCTTTGCTATTCACATTCATGTTGCTGACCAGTGCAAATGCTCACATGTTCTTCCTTTGATGAGTAAGCTTGGGCTTTTTTTTTTTTTTTTAAAGGCTAACACAGTTAGCTGTGTGTGTGTTTTTGTTGTTGTTGTTATTAATTTACCCTTGATGTCAAATTTTTACCCTAAGATTGAATACCTTGTAAAAAGCATCATATGTTTCCTTTTATCTGCAAAGGCTAGTCTTGTACAAATCTGAATTTAATTTAATGCTTTCTGCATTTCCATTGCCAAGCTCTAAGCAACAGGGTTACGAAAAATATAGCGTTATAGGTCCCCACCTGTTGCTATAACTGTTTAAATAATGTACCTGTCACTTATATTTTCTTAACTTTTTACACTTTTAACTTTTGTTTCAAAGCTCTTTTCAAAATGTCCGCTCCAGTGCACTGGCGTTTGAGATCTGTCCTCTTAATCACTGTAGGAAGAGCAAACATTTTTAAAAAAAAAAAACAAGTGCTCTGGCTTTTCTGTTCTGTACCACATCATGGATTGTTATTGCTGTGTTTCCTGTTTGACAATGTGGGCAATAATTCTTACACTCAGTGCACTAGAACGGACATTTTGAAAAGAGCTTTGAAACAGACTTTAAAGTTCTAAGTGTAAAAAGTTGTCAAGATGTTAACAATGAAAAGAAAAATGACAGGTACGTTATTTAAACAGTTGTATCAGCACGTGGGTACGTGTCACGGAATATTACAGGTACATTATTTAAACAGTTGTAGCAGCACGTGGGGACGGGCAACTCTATATTACAGGTACATTATTTAAACAGTTGTAGCAGCACGTGGGGACGTGTCACGCAATATTACAGGTACATTATTTAAACAGTTGTAGCAGCAGGGGGGCCAGGTAACTCTATATTACAGGTACGTTATTTAAACAGTTGTAGCAGCACGTGGGGACGGGTAATTCTATATTTTACAGAACCCCGCTACTTACTCTATAAGCTGCAACTTTGCTCATTGGAAAAACAGTTTCTAATACTATGTCAGTTATCATGTAATGTTCTCTCTGTAGAATTTTGGATTTTGAAATGGTATTTGTGTTCTCTTGACCTGGGGTTTGCTTCAATAGACAGTGCAGTCCACCCAGTATACTGCTTACCGTGCAATGATAGCAAAGCAAACCGTTTTTTCACTGTTGTAACTAAGATGGCTGCAATAGAAAGGTCATGTGATTTTTTGGTTTCTGGATACTAGCTTCATATTTGGTATGGTACGAGATATGATTTCAGCGCTGTCCCGGCTTAGCGGGGGTAAGGGAAACTCAGACTTGTTCACTGTGTGGTGTGTTGTGGCTTGTGTTTTCTATTTATTGTATTGTAAAAATATACTTTAATAAATAACACCTTATGAATTGATCTTCACAAAAAGCAACACAAACCTTGAAGCAGAGAAGTATTATGTGAGTCTGATGATTCCCGTAAAATTCCATAGCTGGATATGACATGTTTATATTGTCTCATCAGCAGGTTTTGGCAACACATGTTGTAGAACCAGTTTAATTTCTAGTTGATAAACACAGTTGTTGCCAGGGCTCATTGAAACACTGAATGCGCGTCTCTTTGCCTTTATCATACTGAATTCAAACTTGAAGCTAGTCCTGAGTGCACTCTCCATTCGTGTGATTTATAGTAAGTTAATCAACGACGTGTGTAGGGTCTCTTATTGCAGCGTTTCCCAAACTTTTTGCCACTGCTACGAATTCTCTCACACGACAGCTAGCCCAGATTTTTGAGTTAAGGGTCCCCTTCGCGCGGACAACGGGACTGCAGCCGATCGCAAACTTGAATTTGCAGGAGAGCTCCCGTGGGGTTTAATGGACTATGTGGGTGCATTGAGATAACGGGGTGGTGGGACAGGAATGCGTGCCTGTGATTGGAGGAGCGCGCACGACGGAGTGAAATGTAATCCTGTCATAGGGAGGGGCTGGGTGAAGTGTGAGCTTTGGAGCTGTGGCGCAGGACCTGCTGTTTTTTTTAATGACCGAGTCAGACACACAGAGACTGTGTGTGTTATCTGTTTATTAAACCCTTTCATTTGTCCTGTGTTCGTTATTGTTTATTGCATTTCAGTGGCGACTCGTGACTTTTCTGACAGGTGAGGCACAAATCACAAAATAGTTATTACCCCCCCCCCCCCCCAATGGCTAACGCAGTAAAAGTAAATGCACTTTGTTCAGCTGATTGCATATATGCCTCTGCTGAGAGCGTTTTAATGCATTCAAGTAATAGACTGCAGTCGCTATGTAAAATATACCCCCATCAAATAAAAAACATTAGCACTGTAAACAACACACACCTTACAGAATTGCGGATACAGGTTTGTATAATCAATTGGCAAATTAGAACCTTAAATCCACATAGCATTTAGTTCTACAACTTGTCAGTATGTGATACCGTGTAGAATATTCGCTATAAAGACACAAGTACAATATCACAAAATCATTAATTCAAAACAAACAAGGCAGCTTGTCATGTAGTGGCATGAAATTGACAGTTTTACTCCATTCAAAGAGATGTAACCTTGTCTTATTTAGCTGAAAGAAGGAAACATGGCCACAATAGTTTGTTCACAGCACTGCACACTCACTCATGCCGATAACGACTCTGCATCAACATGCTGTGAAGTGTTTCTGTCAGAGTGCTGCATTTCTGTTTTTTCCTGAGTTTCGCGTTTTCAAAATGAATAAACACAGCGCGCTGCCATCGAGACAGAACAGCAACTACAGTGCAATGTCCTGTTTTTGCATTTTGAAAAGGTGGTCACCCTAGTCGTGACCCATATTTGGTTCGCTAGCCCCACTTTGGGAAACATTGTCTTATTGCATAACAGACATAATTTCACACAGTCTGAGCAACTCAGCTTTGCCTCATGATCCTCTCGCCCAAACTGTATGAGATGATTTGTCTTATACAATAAGAGACACCCTACACACGTCATATTAACTTACTGTAACACCGAGATGGGGTGTGTTTGAAGTGAACCTGTTACCTCTTTAGCAGTATAAGCACATGGCTGAGGGTTTATGAAATGGTTTGTGCTGTTACTGTGCAACACATGAATGGCTGTCTGTGCGCTGATTGGCTGATTTGACCTTGAGTGTTGTATAAATTGTAACCATGGTCTAACTGCACTGCAGTTCAAACACACTTCCTTATTGAGCCTCGCTGCTTTAAACCTGCTGTTCTGTTTCGCATGCATGGATAGCGTTGGCACAAACACTGCTTTGTTTCCCTTGAAGAGCTGTCATCAGACCTGTAAAAGCAATCATTTACCCCTTGGAGCTGAGTTGTGACTGAGACTCTCCCCAGGGGGTGGTGTAGTTCATATCGAGACAGCCACAGTATTTTGTTCTCAGAATGTTGGCAAGTGCTGCAGGGGACAGAGGAGATATAAACTTTCCTGACCCAAGGCTCATCTGACCTGTATGTAAATATGAAATGAAATGTAAATGTTACAGGGCGGGGGCTGGGTGTGAACCAGCGACCCTGTGAGCACCTCAAGTGAGCGTCTCAACCACAACGCAAAAGAGCCAGGCTCATCTGCATTCGTGGTTTCAGTGCTTTTAAACTCATCTAATCTCATCGACTGGGAACAGGACAGAATCCATAACAACAGTGCATCACATAACACTGCCCACCACATAAACAAGACTTTTAACAAAACAAAGAAACAAAACGACATAAAAACGTTCTGAGCAAAACACACAGGATGAGCAACTATGACCCCATAGAGAAGTAGCTCCCGGTGTCCCCCCAGTGTAGCTCCCGCTGTCCCCAGTGTAGCTCCCGGTGTGTCCCCCCCAGTGTAGCTCCTGGTGTCCCCCCAGTGTAGCTCCTGGTGTCCCCCCAGTGTAGCTCCCGGTGTCTCCCCATTGTAGCTCCTGGTGTCCCCCCAGTGTAGCTCCTGGTGTCTCCCCAGTGTAGCTCCTTGTTGAAACAGATTGGACTTTTAGGGTTGCGCATTGGTGTGAAGAACCACTGACTGAACTACTTCCAGTATCATCCTTAAAGAAGCATTTCTTTATCTAATAATGACAATATGCTCTAGATATTGGTTTGATATTTGAAAACATATCAGAATGTCTCATCATTTGTTGACCTACTTAATGTTTTGTTAATAACAGGTGGTTTCCCTTCGGCTTGGAAGGAAACCAAAATTGAATCACTCTGTATATGTGGATGAACTGTTACAATTTCATGCATTGACTAATAACAGCAATACAACACTACAATAAAGTCATCTGATTTCATAAATCAAGTATTAAATAAAAAAGTGTATTCTTGTTGAAATGTCCAAAGAGTTGTTTAGATGAGTTGTTCAGAACTTCTTGTGCAGAGAGTGAGTGTACAATATCACACATTTGAGTTTTGCATACAGTGGCTCTTGAGAAGCATCTGTCCGATTGTGCTGAAGCTTGCAAAGAGCCTTCTTTATCAGGGATATCATCATTATTAGGGTTATGGAGGCTATCTGTATTTCACACTTATGGTTTTACAAATATCAAAATACTAATTGAACTGTGATGAAACGTGGTTTCGACATTCTTTAGCACACGTTATTCAGAATATGAGAATACAACTTTTCATAGTACTGATGTGGCTTATTGAAAGCAAGGGACTAATTAACATGGCAGGGCCCTATTCTAACTTCCCTAAGGCTCTGGGATTGATGCCTAGACTGACTGGCTCATTGCATTTTAGAAATGATTGCAAAACCTTGGTCCAATTCCAAAACTCAGTAACATGAAATATGTGGGTAAATCTTTAAGCTGTCGGTTTTTAGCAGTGTATAATATACTACATACTATCCAAGAATTCAGTATCTTTAATTTTAGACAATCTCATTATTACAGCTATTTCATGTATTATTCATTTTGTAATAAATGCATGAGCACACTTAATCAGGGCTTCTGTTCAAAGGAATGTGACGTTAGCAGAAGCAAGGTAAGAAGAAGAAACCCTTCTGAAATATGATATAGTCATGGTCTGTTAACTAACTAAATGAGACTTGGGGTGAGGGTGTTTCCTATGGTATATAGCAGGGGAGGGGGTAACGGGGTGGAAGGATTAGGCAGTGTTTCCGCTTGGAAATGTTTTACTGGTAACAGAGCAAAACGTCATCGGCATTCGTCTGACACCTGTCCACTCTTAAGACAACACACATACAAAAAGTACAAAAATAATAATAATAATTTCAGATATAAGAGTTTGTTTTCAAAAGTTGTTGAAACATTTTTTCATCAGTTCATTCATTTTCATTGATCATGTTCAATTTGAAGCCATCTATTCCTTGCAAAGACTCTCCGCCCTCCTTTTCCTCAGCTCACCCACATATTGATCATGCGATAGTCTTTCATGACTCCAATGGACTGTTTGCACAGAAGACAGAGAGGTTTGCCCTGCTTCTCAATTATTCTTCTCAAATATTTTTTCTGTCCATTGGTCTCTTCTTGCACATGGCTTGTGTAGCTGAGTTCACTATCTCACAAACTGCCATGCACTTAGAAACTGTTGTGTCAGTCTCTAATCAGTGTTCATGACTAGTACGGGTACCTATGTAACACATGTATTTACTAAGTAACTACTATGTAAATACACAGTAAACAGAGACACAATGTAAAGTGTTACATTGTTTTTGTTGTTTTTTTCCCATGCCTGTGATATACATATCAGTGCATTGCCATGATTTTACGACACTTTGCCAAGCTTTTCTCATGGCAAACCACCATTACTGTAGCTGCTAGAAAGGCTGAGCTAGACATTCCTGGCTATGTGTGGAGAATAAGACTGACTCTGGGATGAAATATGCATATGTTGGTAGTGTGGAAATGGCTCGGTTTGGGATAAGGGTGAGGTTAGTATATGTGTGGTCTTCCTTTGTTGTCTCCTTTTTCTGGTGAGTGAGATACAGAACTATGCTGGTGTTTTCCAAGCCTAAAGCACATCCATGATTCATGATATGAATACAATTCTAAACAATGTCACAGAGATAAAAATGAGCTCAATGCTTTTTAAAAGTTTGCACTTAGAATGACCTAATTGCCAAAAAGGTATCCTGAAAGCACTCATTAAATGTATAAAACTAGAATGTAACAGAAGCCCTCCTATTTAGCATTAAGTTGTATCTCACTTATCAGGTTACATCATAACAGAAAAAAAAAAACACGGTGGCAAAAAACCCCACTGAAGTAAAGAACAATACAAATTGTAATGTGACACGTATAGGATAGCTGTAATAGGATGACATTGCTGTAATGTGACACGTATAGGATAGCTGTAATAGGATGACATTGCTGTAATGTGACACGTATAGGATAGCTGTAATAGGATGACATTGCTGTAATGTGACACGTATAGGATAGCTGTAATAGGATGACATTGCTGTAATGTGACACGTATAGGATAGCTGTAATAGGATGACATTGCTGTAATGTGACACGTATAGGATAGCTGTAATAGGATGACATTGCTGTAATGTGACACGTATAGGATAGCTGTAATAGGATGACATTGTTGTAATGTGACACGTATAGGATAGCTGTAATAGGATGACATTGCTGTAATGTGGCAGGGATGGGTTTAATTTCCTATCCCTGCCAAAATACATGTGAGAATGTGGCTGGAGCTAATTGAATAATTGATGATAATTAGGCTCCAGCCACGTGGTATAAAAAGAGAGAAAATCGTTTGTTTGGTGGTGGGAGTTGGTGAGTGATCAGTGATCAGTGATCGTGATGGCTATGCCCAGCCTGAACAATTTTGTTTTTGTTTTGGCCCTTGAGCCGGTTATTTTGTTCTTGTTTGTGTGCAAGATTTGTTTTGGTTTGACCTTTTATTTTTGCTCTGTGAGCAGTAGTGTTTTGTTTTGTATTTTTATTTTTTTGTTTGTTTATTAAACTGTGCAGCCGCGCTTCAACCGCAGTTTCCTTGTCTCTGAGTCTCTTTGCCTGCTGATACCATCTGGGCCCGCAACGCTACCCTGTCACAGACATGTATAGGATAGCTGTAATAGGATCACATTATTGTAATGTTCTACTGAGCAGTAAATAACCTGAGGTGTATACTGGTAATACAGCTCTTGTTTGTAAAATTCCTGAGATGTTTCGACTGACTCTCATAGTAATACACAAATTAGAATAATGCGTATAGCAAAGTCAGAGACTTGAAACCCTGAGATTATATTACATTTTACAACAAGCTATGTGGGTTCATAATAATTAGTTGTTTACAAGTCAGAATAGAGACATTATATACAGCCTTATAATAAATCATTTTAGAGGTGGCAAGTGGTGTGGTTTGGATTAAACCTTTAATACCGGAGGCCTACTCAAGAACAAATAGACACAGAGGCCACATATTCTCTGGTGGCCTTCTATACAGTCCATGTATGGGCATGGCATACCAAAGGAAACATTAGGTAGTTATTTATGTTACATTTGTCGATCACACACAATGTAAAAAAACTGTTTTTTGTTTTTTTTTTAATTACAAGTAATTACAAAAAGAACCACATTAGGAAATAATTACAAGCACCACAAAAACAGAATACAAATCTGAAAATCTAATTTAAAGTTACTTACTGTACTGCTTTTGCTATAAGTGTTGCATTTTACCACAGGTGGCATTTCATATGACTAAGCACTGGAATAAGTGGACGAATCATCAAAATGTATTAGGAAGTAATACGTGAGCTTGTTTGTAATTACATTTCAATTCCTGTCATTCGCTGTAAAGTGTCAACCACTGTGCATTGAGAATTAGGTCACCAGGTAACTCATTTCATGGGCAGTGCAGAAAGGGGACATTGCTTTCTGAGTGTGGTAAAGGTTTCCTGTTGAAACCCCTTTGAATCTCTGTGTGTTTGTGTTGATTTCACAGGGAAACAGCCCGTTCTTGCCACAACATCTGCAAACACATTTTTTGTAGTCGTTACCAAACTATTACTTTAGTATCTAGGGTACTTCAGTGTGACCTGCGTAGTTTCCATGAAATGTGTGAACTGAAACCCACCTGTAGAAAAGAAATGTAACTACGAACGCAGGTAATGTACATGGCAAGACATTCCTAAATACTTCATTAACCCAGAACAAAAATTACTATGGTACAATGCAGTTATTTGTTAATGTTGTCATGGCAACCCCAGTTTTACTATATAAGAAAAACTGTGCAAATACTTGGCAGGATAAGATGATATTCTGGTAGTACATTACTATACAATGTGCTGCATTGGATTTGTCCTCAGGCTTAATCACACACCCAAAGTCTCCAATGATTTCACCAAAACAAACAACATCTTGTAATTTCTTATTACTTGATACCTCCACAGGTTCAAGACAACGCCTATGTGGGGGATAGTGTTGCAATTTGCAGACGACACAAAACTAGGAGGAAATCCAAGTGGATTTCGACTGCATACAGTGCTGGGCTGAACCATTGCAAACAGAATGTAAAATGTTATAGTCAGTCACAACGTGATAGAACCAGTGGGTGGTACAGAACTCCAGTAGTAGATTTGTCTCAGTTCATGGCATGCTCTTATATTTGAAACACTCTGGATTTGTATGTTTAGTGATATTCCAGTCATGCATTTTTTGACCTGCCCTCTGTATTTCATAGCAGGGTGTGCTTTTTCTTGTTTTTTTGTGTTTTTTTTATTTTAAATGTATCATGATCCTGCCTGTCGAGTGCTGTATGCAAAAAACAAAAACAAACATAAAAACCTGCTTTTTGTTTAACCATTTGACTGCCACTGAATGATCGCATACTGTACGTCCTTCATCACCTTCATCAAGTAATGCAAAAAGTGCACATTTTCTACTCTCCTTTAATATGTAATTATTTCCCTTGAATTAACCCTGATTGTTTTTAACATGGCACTGTGCAACATTTTGAAGAAGAAAAACTAAATTAGTCATTGTTTTTTTTTTATCCTTAACTAAAACAAAAGAATGCATTAGCTCCTTAAAACAATATTTTTCCACTGATTTTGCTCAAAGTGTGGTTTTTTAAAAATGTTATCTTTCTCTGTAAAGGAAGTTCATGATCTGCATCACTGCCGTGGTTTTCTAAAGCAATTTCTATATTATGGTATTATCATGTGTGTAGCAATGAAGTCAAAAAAAGCCATCTGAATGTTATTATAGCAACCCAGGGTAGTGAACTCATGAGAGGATGCCTGTTGGTTAATCCCTACAATGTGTTGTTTAAAGCCTTCACTGCAAAGAGATTCACAAATACAAGAGTCTGATTTGCGAGGGTTGACATGCAAGGCTGGACGGACTGCATACAGAGATATTCACAGGGGCTGCCTGTGAATGCAAAGGTTTTTAAAGACTACGTTGATAACTGGGTAGGAAGAAGATCTCAGACGGGTTTGGGTGCTGTTACAACAAACAGGTGCTAAAACCTTCCTTTTTCAGTACAGCAAGTGCACAAGATTACAGAAAAAAAGGTACAACAACATGTTCCTGCTTGGACATGAAGAAGATATAAAAAAGGATTAGGTGCTTTTCAGCAGCCAATCACAGGTCACTGTAATGTCAACCCCGCCTCCCCCACTGGATAGTGGTGCCACTTTTCAATGCTAGGTGCTGTTGAGATAGCATACAGGTTTACAGTACTGGCAGCTGAAATCTCACTTTTTTTGCTTCAAAATATGACATCTCACTCACAGAGTTTGCAAGATTTTGGAGTTCAGATTCGTAACTCTTTTACGAAATCCTCTTTTTTTTTTTTTTTTTTAAGTTGCATGGTAAGGGCTCTGCTACTGGCTGATGGGTTGCGTGACCTGACTGGTATAAAAAAGGTCTCTTATTCCGTGCTTGTCAGATTAATCTTGACCTGACAGGAACATTTTGCCCAGCTACAAAAATGAAAATCCAGTATTGTTTTTTTTTAATTGAAAAGATGTTCCACTCAGAGTAAGGACAGTAGGTCCCTTTATGTCATGACGTTCACAAGGCATTTAAGTAATTACTCAAAACTCTGCCGCTATCAGATTTTCACTCCCCCATTGAGGGGAAGTCCCAATCATGGTTACTGTCAGCATCTAGATATGATTCATATCTCACCACATAAAAACATTATAGCTTTGTGAACTAATAACTATAAAGTTATAGGTGCCCTGTTTCAATTTCATAGGCAGGGTGCTGTAGTGGGAATGTAAATGACAGTGCCCAGGTTGGATAACACAAACTGTCTCTGTCCTTTGCTACTCTACTTATTAGAAAGTCAGTGAAATGTTGCTTGAATTAAAGAATTCATGAATATTCTCATATACTTTCTTTTCAACTGGAGCAGTATTGTCAAAAACATATCAAAGCCCAGTTAGTAGAGTTGATATTTGCTACCTTTTGAAACTTTTGCACTTACATTTCAAGCTGTACTGCTATTACGAATGATTGTCACGATTCTTAGATGCAGATTAAAAAGAGTGGTGAATGTGTGAGCCAATACCTTCATCAGTGTTATAGGCTTGCCTGTTTTCTAGTAGAGTGTTTAAAAGTGCTGTCAAAGGCTCTTGAATATATTTATAAAATGATGTTACTGCCAGATCGCTGAACTCTTTTGAAGTAATCGCAAGATGTTGATCGTAGTCTAAAAGGCCATACTATTGGTCAAATGTAATGGCAAATTCTTTGCCCTGGAAGTATATTGTGCTTTGGGTTTATTTTACAAAGTTGATATAGTTGTGTCTTAGCAGGTGGTGCAGTTACTTCTGTTTTTATGGAGTCAGAGGAAAACCTCTGAAGTGTTTGAATTTCGTGCACCTTCTGTGTAGTTTCATTTGTTTCAGATAAATACGACCCTGCAACACTGGCATCTCAACCACACAATGAAGTGGTAGCAGCAGGGTTAGGAAACCACAGGAATGGGGAGATATACAGCATGCTGGCACCTGGAGCTCATTAGTCATGTCAGGGTTTTTCCCAAATTCAGTTTATTCCAATAAAACAAGAAATTACCGTTTCCAAGAAGAATCACTTTTAAGTATTTAAGTACAAATTTGCCGATGCAGAATTATTATTTTCTGCAGAATTCTTATAAAGTGAGAAGCTAATTAAATATTCCAGAAATCTAAAATATAGTGCACTGCCATTCACTGTGTACTCTGCTCAGCCACTACAACATTGCCCTGAATTAGTGATGCAAAATAGGTTGATCATGTGATGTAACACGTGCTCCCTGTAGCACTATGACGCTGCGGGAGCTGTACAATTACAACCAGTCTACCAGAAGCAATGGGGAAAGGCAAAGAGCCAACAGCATTGAAAGAGATAGTGGGTGCATTGAACAGGTTCCTAACTAGCAAAGACACTCATGCTCGTAAGCTGCTTCAAGACGTCGCTCATCAGAGTGTACAATCAATGGCAAACAAAGAGATAAGAACTCAGCGTTGGTCTAGACAGACAGTGATGGACAGAGGGAAAAGGTGGTCATCTTGAATGGTCGCTCAAATGACATGAACATTTAAGAAATGGCAGCCCATCTCTATCTCTACCATGCAAAGAACTACTGCAGTCGGAGACCATTGCAAAAAGCATCCCTCTCAGATACGGAGAGAAAGTGCGCTGCAGTGATGTAAGTAGTGGAGAGATTGGACGGGGGGAAGGCACAATTTAAACTTTTTTGCACACAGCTCAAATATGGAAAAGACCACTCAAATTACTCAACCCTACTTGTATGATTCCAGCTGTCCAGGCTTCAGGTTCTGGGGCATGTTTGCTGGTATATCCTGGATCTCTTGATTACTTTGGAAGGCCATATGAATGCCATAGTTTACCTAAGCATTGTTGTGGATCAGGTCTACCCAACAATACTACACTTGTACCCTGGTGGTTATAGCTACTTTCAAGACAATAAGGCGCCATTTCACTGGGACAGAATTGTGCAATTAACATCTCTTAGTCACTTCTAAGCACATTGGTAACACTTTAAAATAATGGCCACAAATTCACATGAATTAACAGGGCTGAATTCAGAATGAATAACTTCGGAACTCAGAGGAAGTACATAAGGTGTTCAGGTGTTATTCATTATGAATTTGAGGCCATGATTTTAAAGTGTTACCACAACATTCACTGTAAGAAACACATATCATTGCAAAATATGAGCAAATATGGCCTGAGGTTGACAATGTGTGCACCTTTCAGGTAACTGCATGAGCACTGGAAATGGGCGTGGTCACATCAGAAGTGCTTGAGGCCAAAACACAATGCTGAATGAATACATTTAAATGAATCCAAACATGAATGAATCAGAGCTTCGACTACATGTACTGTGACCTTTGCAAAGTCAGTGCTGTTTCTGTAAACGGCATTGACCTTCCAATAAGTGAGCATATAAAGATGCCCAGTTAATAGGTCAGCCGAGGCTTTAGTTTCCAGAAGGGACGCTCCCAGAAATATATGATGATGTGCCATAGCCTAGCCTTGCTGGCTTTCTACACAGGTTCATAATAATATAATAAAAGTGGCTGGTATTATATACAATGTCATAAAAGGTACTGGTATGACTACTTGACTCCTTCTTGGGCTCCCATGTCAAAGGGTATGCAATTCTGCAGGTAAAGCAATCAATCAATCAATTTTATTTTCTATAGCGCCTTTCATGGTAAGGCATCCCAAAGTGCTTCACAGGAAAAACAAGTATACAATATAAAAATAAAAACATCAATGCTAAAACATTCAAAATAAGTACTTAAAAAAAAAATAACGTGTCATATTAAAAACAATCGAAAAACTATTTAATACACAAACATATTAATGTCCCTTAAATCTTCACAAAACACCCCAAGGCAGTCAGGGTGATCCAGTGTTAAAGACTGAGGACACATTTATTTAGTTTTTGCTATTTTCAATTTGGCCTCTATTAAGTAAAAATATAAGGTATTTCAACACTCCCTGCGTGTGTCAGTGGTTGAGTGAGTGCAATATGCCTGCATCATGTGTAAAGCAAAAGTTACTTTCAAAGAGATCGGAGATCAGCTGACCAAGGCAGACTGAACCAATGCTATTGTAGTTGTGTATTCAAAGGGGAGCTCGTCCATCGCAGGCATGTGTATGGTATGTATTTTAAACTATGATTTTTATATTCATCGCATTAACAGCAGAGCTAAATGCTAAATGCACGGACACACACACATATATGTATTTAGCCTAGCAGTGTTTTTCAACACCTTACTGTTTGGCTATCAAGCATACTGTATGGGACTAGTTTGAACTTTGCATTTTTTTTTCTCCAAATTCTGTGAATGTAGGTCATGGTGACCTTTTAGTCTTCTTGGTACTAACATGTATACTGCTTTGTTTAAGGCCTTGTTACTGACATCACCCCCCATGTAATTGTATTATGTTACCACATCTTTTGGCTCCTGCCAGAAACAGTACTTTACAGGATTTGGTAGTGATCACCATGCTCTGTTGTATATTAGCTGATGATTATGAGTTCATGTTTATACAGAGTGTTTACCAGGAACTTTCTGGTGTTTAATGAAAAGCTAAAGTAAGGAAAAGGAGGCGCTGTAAGCATCTGATGTAATATATCATATACGCATCAATGTTAATTCTAAGTATTTTGGTGACCTTTTCCATGTTCTTGTTTTGAGTCTCGGGTGGGAGTGCATAGTATTGCGGAAGTTACACAACCCAATGGTGTGGAAATCGTTACAGGATTACTGGGGTCCAATGCAGTGGGTGGATGACAGGTCTTTTTTCTTTTCTTTTTTTTTTTTTTTACACAAAGTAGTTACATTTTTCCGTTTTGGATTTTAGAAAGTTAACCTTTTTTCAACGCCTACTTAAAGGCTGTCCAATCAAATAAAAACGAGTTTGACCTTTTTCACTTTTTTTAACACATTTAAACAAATTCCTCCCACATTGTATTGTTTAAATATGTATTTAAAAAAGAAACTCTAAGTTCCTGTGAGTTTGTATTTCCTCTTAATTTCACTGATGCAAAGATTGAAACAAAAGGTCACATAAAGGTGAGCATGCACGGTCACTTTGTTCAATCTTTGTATGTTGTTGCCACTACATCAAAATAAACAACGCTTCTTTCTTCCACTTAGGGAGTGGTCATGAATTAGGGGGTTGAATGTGTCTTTCCAATCCAGTGGTGTACTGCTGAAAGTCAGGACGGAGCTACACTGCGGAGCTATATAACTGCTTGTGAAAACAAGCTTGGCTCTTTTGTAAAATGGTTAAGACTTGCTTGGGTAGTGTGGGGTTTGCACCCAGCCTGCCTGTGTATTCCATGGTCTAGCCTCTAGCTGAAACATCAGATCCCTAGAGAAAGGGCATTGGTAAAGCTTTAAAGAGAGCATCTAAACATGTTATGAAAATAATATATGACACATTTAACTGCCTGCAATGAATTGCCCTCATTAATAGTATTTCTGTTTCTGTCAAGAACAGCTTGAAAGGTCACAGAATTGGAAACATGCAGCAAAGCAGAGGGGGTTTCCTGTGACATCAGAGGCAGTGCAATGTTAGAAGACCATTAGAAAGTCAACAACAAAAATAAAGTGCCATAGCACTGAACATCTCATTGTATTGTGTAGCTACAGGACTGGGCAAAACACAATATACTGCATATTTAAACTGCATCATATCAGCTTAACCCGTCTCACATTTTGCCAGATGGCTTGTTCTGCATTTTCACTTGTCAGGGTGATGTCACAGGCGGTTCTGGCACGTCCCTTTTATCTTACAATAATCATTTTCTATATATAACAGAAATGAATGAGAACCTGGCAGGAAGAGATGGGAATGGAAAGCGTAGGACGTGTTAATACGTTAAGTTAGATATTGGTTTGAAATAATGAGTATTGGAAAATGCTTACGATAGTGTTTCATATTAATCAACCCTAAAATTGGCAAAAAGCAAAGGTTGTCTTAAAACCTGCTTTGACTAGATTTTGTATGAAGTGAAGAAGGTCAGACTTAGTTCAGTCACTGTAGCACTATGGCATTCTGGTATATGGGCAGCAGTGTGGAGTAGTGGTTAGGGGCTCTGGACTCTTGACCGGAGGGTCGTGGGTTCAATCCCAGGTGGGGGGACACTGCTGCTGTACCCTTGAGCAAGGTACTTTACCTAGATTGCTCCAGTAAAAACCCAACTGTATAAATGGGTAATTGTATGCAAAAATAATGTGATATCTTGTAACAATTATAAGTCGCCCTGGATAAGGATGTCTGCTAAGAAATAAATAATAATAATAATAATAATAATAATATTAATGCTAGCCTGTATTTAGATATAAATAACTGGACCTTCCATTAGTATCTTGAAAGATTTATCAATGGAGTAAAATAATATTACAATTTCTAGGAGCAACTGTTATACTGAAGTAACTTAATTAGAAATACATCTATAATGCCATTTAAAGATAAACTGTTCAAAGAACATAGTAAAAGCTTATTATAACAGAAGCATGGCATTGACATTATTGCAAAGATATTGTTGACTCAGATTGATGATCAGTTTTAATTGGGACTCCTGATGTATTCAATGGAGGGAAAATCCTATAAAAACCCAGGTAAAACCCCAGTCAAGTATCGCTCAACTTGCTAACTACAAGTTGATGTGATCCATGCTCTGAGGATCTCTGAAAAACTGATTGGTGGTTGGTCGTATTCACAAGTCTCTGCCTTTTTCAATATATCCTCGTGGCGGAGTGTCCCGCCCCTATGTATTATTATTTGTAGTTTTGTTTGCGGCGCAGTTAAAAGTGCCCCGTCTTTTATTATTTATAATTTAAAACCCCGTGAGGATGCATGACTGATCAGCTACTGATTATTTAACTAGCTTATTTTACTAGCATCCTTACCAAACGCGTGCAGACTCTGGCCGAGGGGTAATAAGATAATTAACAACTAGTTAACCCCTCGGCCAGAGTAAAAGAACCGGCAGCTGCCCGTGCTGCGGGGGGGGAGTGTACAGAGGAGAGTACGGGGAGCGGAGAGAGCGAGAGAGAAATAACGACACTTAAAAACAATTGCTAAAACGTGCTGGATTAGCCAGCACGACACTTACTTGTTTGTCTGTTTATTCGTTTGGCCCTCATGCCCTTTGTTTTGTTGTTGGTTTAAATCTTTTGTTTTTGTTTATTTGATTAATTAAATACGCTGAATGCAGTAGCATTCAGCTTCACCCGCCCATCCATTGTTTTGGTTTCAGTTACTTCCTGGTCCGTGACGTCACCACACCTCACCACTGCGAGCCATCCTGCCACAATCCTACACTACACTTCCATATACTGGAAGGTAAGCATATATTTGAATTTAATATCTCTTTTATATTGATGCATTGCTATAAGTACGTTGTGAGAAATTCTGACCGTGAAGTCTCTTGCGACTGAGCAGATGTACAGTAGGGTATTCAGTAGGGTTCATTTCCGCTTTACTGTATGCCTGAAATGCACTGGTCTTTCTGACAGCATGGCAGGTGGCACCATCCTTCTGCAGGAAATGCAGCCCAAAATCAAAGAACATCCTTGATGAAGCAAATGTAGCAGAACAATCCTGGGCTGTCTGTGGTGATGTATCCAATGGAACTCAACCTTCTGATGATGACTACAGCTGCCACCTTCTATAGGGTGCTAACCACAAAAATCGCAATTTGTACCAAATGTTACTTCTGTTTGAACAGGCAGTAATACTGCCAATAAGAGGCTTCCTTTGGGGCTAGGACTGGGCACATTGGTCGGGTATTGTGAGAAAGCTAACACTGCTGCAGCTGTGCTATACCTACACAGGGAATCCGTACAGAATCCAGCCACAAGATAGCATCCATTTCGACTTATGAGCACTCAGTTCATCACAGAAAAATCTGAGGAATAAAAAATGATTAATTTTTTTGTTTTTCAAAAGGAAGAGCAGCGAGGGGTGAATGCCAGTGCAGTGGTGGCCAGTTACCTCCCAGGCTGCCGAACAAATGAACCAGTGGTAAACTAAAGGGTAAGCTGTGTTTACGTTTAGGTGCCTGCCTCACCACATTGTATGTGAAACAGCACAGTGTGGAGATGGAACATATTAGAATCCTGCTTCTAGTTTTGGATTGGAGGTGAAACTCTGTGGGAACGGTTTTCTGTTTGGAAAACAGGCTTCATTGATGAAGATCACCCATTTTCTGCAAACACTAATTCCGCTTGGCACCATTAAACAGACAATGGTACACCACAGGGGGAGAAGCAAGTTTACAGAACATATCCCACAGAGAGGCAGCGACTGCTGAATTCACCAGGGCCTTCGGGGCCAGGGGACACGCGTGCCTGCCCTCTGATGGTTTTCTTGCTGATTGGTATTAAGCTTATCCTTGTAATTTGTTAAAAAACAAATGGATGCCACGCAGTAGTTTGTGAATCAGTGCATTCTCCCATTGCTGTTTGTGCGTGAAAACAAGGAGCACAGGAAGCCACATTTCAACAGATTATTATTAAATTAATCCAATGCTTTATATAATTGCCACAAGGAGACAGACATGACTACATTTTCCAGTATATGCTGTCTCAATAATGCCCTTGTTGTTAAGGTGGGGTTTGCTAGTGTAAACCAGATGGTTGAGGAAAGCGCATGCAAACTTTCCAAGTTTTATCTTGTTTTATTTTGATTAGTCAAAGACAAAAGTCACTGATTTCATTCCAATAAGAGCTTCCACTCCCTTCATGAACACCCACTCTATACATCCAGTTTAGGCTCTGTTGGGAAAAACCTTTTAATATTCAGCTTCCATGGTGTTTTCTCCTGAGAACAGCCTTATAGTCTGGGGCTTTTACTGAACGGTAATAAATTGGATTGTGATCCGGGATCTAATGAGACAGAGGGTAAGTATTTCTGTGATCTCACACTCAGACACTTTCACACCCATGTGGAAATACATTGATACAAACCAACAGGAGGTGATGCACTGCACCCTGTTCCTGTGGCGCATGCTGTCTAATGTGGTTCAGGTGGTGAGGTTTGCCCCAGAGCTGTAGTAACCAAGCAAGCTCTGGGGGGTTCTTTGTAAAAGGATCACTCGAAATAAAGTGACTCAGGCGCAAAGTGTCGGTTTGTCTGGTGAAAAAAGCTTTTCAATGAGTTTCCACTGTGCAAAGCTTGTACAAGCTGAAATGTTCCTGTGCACATCCGTTCAATAAGACGTGCTATTGTGTGGATGCTCATGGAGCCACGTTAGAACACAGTGCTAACTCATACCCAGCACTATGCAATTAAGGACAACACTTTAAAATAAGTGTCTGTTCATGATTATTTCATGTGAGTTAAGGGACATGTTATGAAGACATGAAAAGTATGTCATGAGCTCATTAATTTCATTTGAAATCAGTAGGAAATCATGTGTTAGTTACATTGGAATTACAGACACTTATATTAAAGTGTTACCCAATTAAGTATACATTTTAATATGCCGTGTTACAGTCTAGACCAAAACACTTGAATATAATTATATATTTTTAAGGGAATTCATGAAAAATGTATTGTTCATATTATGAAAATGAGACAATTGTGTTGTATTTTAGATACTTGTAATATACATGGGGCTTACAAAATACACATATGGACCATATACAAAAATGTATAATCTAATATTCATTTATTTAAAATACATCAATATGGACAATTCTGAAAGCTGGTAAATGTACCTTGTTTTTGTATAAATAAAGTTCTGTAATTGATTTGATGGATTTCTCTTGGATTATTAGAAGATGGATCGTTTTTTGCAAGTCTTGAATTGTACAATACATGTATTATTAACAGAAGACTATTTAATTACTCAAATACATAGGAGAAATACATCACCCAGCATGACCTTGTAGGCTGTGTTTCAATTGGGAGGCTTCCATTACATTGAGGCAGCAGTGTGGAGTAGTGCTTAGGGCTATGGACATTTGACCGGAGGGTTGTGGGTTCAATCCCAGGTGAGGGACACTGCTGCTGTACCCTTGAGCAAAGTACCTAGATTGCTCCAGTAAAAACCCAACCCAATGGGTTGTAAAAATAATGTGATATCTGCTAAGAAATAAATAATAATTGAAAGAGATCAGAATTCTTACAACTCATATAGAGTTTCCCATAATCTATCAATTATTAATTTGCAGTCTATGAGGAAGTTGGGGTAATGCCAAATACTGAAGGAACAAGCTTTGCTTTAGGCAGAATTAAAAAATACAAAAACAATTAAAAAAGTAATTGTGTGACAAATTTCAAGTCTTGTGGTCCTGTGGAGAAAGTGGAAAGCTGAAGAGCTCATTGGGTTATATTAAAAGAAGGAAGTCTTTTGGAATGCAATACTCAAAGATGACCACAAGAAGGGCATGGGAAAGGCGATGCTAAACTAAAAGCATGTTTCACATCTCATGGGATCAATATGCATTTAGGGTGTAAAGCTCTCCAGGAGAAGATTGTTTCCAAGGTGGTCTGACTGGGGTTTGCTGAGAGATTTATGTTGGAACAGCGTTGTCTTTATCTCCTTGACAAAAATAACATATACCACAAAACATTGCTATGGTTCCATAATTTGATCTTTTTGTGAATTCCAACTCAAAACTGTGGATTTGTTAAAGATACAAATGAACAGATCTACAGCAGCCAGTTCACATTAAATTACTGTCTGATTGACTGAAAGTCAATCAATTAAAAGGTGTCATGCTGTAACTTTTGATTGCGTTGCAGTTACAATGATGCTCTGTTCACAAATGTATCTAAATTACGTGCGATCATCACGTTTTAAAAAATATAATTGTGAATAAAGTGATGGCAATCCGGTTGTTTCAACATGTGTTGATCTTGCATTTTTTAGGAAGTATTATATATTTATGTTGCAGAATGCAAAGCAAAGTTTGATTGTGAAATTGGTATGTGGTTATTAAATCACTTTTTTTCTACAGTATATGATAAGGCAGGCAAGGCCTCACAATGGTTCATAAACCTATAGTATTCTGGATAAACTGTGAAACTGCTGTTGTGAATGTGGACATATCACTGAGGATATTATTCAGACAGGCAACCACAGATTGGGCATGGGTTTGTCATATGCAAATGCTAAAATTAGGTGAGTGAGTTTTTCTTTTTCTTTCTGGTATTTTTTTCTTCTTTTAAACCACGTTGACCTTTATGTTGGGTTCATACTAGCTTTTTGTTTTTGTATTCCTTGTGTGTTTTTAAAATATGTTCTGCATCCTCATGGAGGACAATCTAAGCATTGTGCTAAAGTGTTGTCGTGAGATATTGTAAAAGGGCTGAATGAAGAGAAGCTTGCAAACTTGCTGCACTAAAGAGCTATGTTTGTGTATGCTGGTCCCAGACTGTTTTGAACTGTAATGAGAATGAGACGCACGTTGTTGGTGACAAGTGTGAGAGGCACAAATACACAAATTATGCATCCAATGTATTTGTTCTGGAACTTGAATTTTAGACAATTGCTTGGGGTGCTGAATTCAGCACTAGGGGTCCAGAGGTATAACGTTAGTCACACACATAGTTACAGAACTCAGTTCTCATTTAAGGTCTGGCTCTCTTTTTTATTAACCCATTTCTTCATCCATAACTATAAAACACTCAAGTAGATTCTTTGTCAAACGTTTCAAACAGAAGTCTTTCTCAGTCTCGCTCCCTTATATGGATCTATTCAGAGCTAACAATCAGTAAATAGGGTCTGGATAAAAAAAGGAATCAAGTCAAAAGCACTGTAGGAGTCATGAGTCATATTTGTTTACCAGTCTTTGCTCAAGACATTACCTGGAAATGGTGCTTTGCGTGCAAGTGGGCTACGTTTTGCAGAGCAATGCAAAGCTTGTGATTTCTCAGGAACGCCTTCAGAAATATGCTAACTATAAATGAATCCCTTCTTTAAGAATTTTCCTGGTTCTTGAAATATTTCCGGTAAAATCTGAAAAATGACATGCTTGCATTTGTGAAACTTTTCCTTGTATTAAAACAACAACATTATATTTAACTTATTTTTCCTCTTGTCCATGTAGCTTTTGCAAAAGTATTAAAATCTATGAGCAAAGCTAATTAACACTTTGTTACATAAATGTCCTACTATATATCACATTAGTAAGCAATTTAGCAAACAATTGATCAATAGAAATTACTTTCCAACATTCAATTCATAACGTTTCCTTTGTATTGTAATACATAGAAGTTGAGATATTAATTAACAGTCTAATTATTTTGTGAGTGGAACTGTGATAGTTTTCACACAACACATTTAGCGATGCACCAAATGGTTTTAAAATAAATCATTCATACATTTATTTTTGCTCCAGTTGTTTATCACCTCTGATACAAGAAGTAAAACCACTGCTGTGCCACAGTGTGGTACCACAATGTTGCTGTCAGGGAATATAGCAGTGGTAATCCACTGTTAGTCACACATTGGTAAAGGGGGTTAGCAAGGTTCTGTTGTACATAGACTGCCCCCCCCCCCCTTATTGTGTCAGTGTTCCAGCTCAAATCAAGGGGAAAGCAAGGCACTTTTTAAATATGCACCAGACCCTCGCATCAGGAGTTCGGTGCAACTGGGTTCAGCAGAGATGAGTACACTGTCACTGCCCATGCACTGATACTTCATCTTTGGTTTGAATTGCATCCAGACCAGAGAAACCAAATATTATGAAAGTTTTGCAGCTGTGCAGGTCCCATGAAAAATGACTTTAGACTGGCTCCTGTCCAGCCCCAAGTGGAGAGCACTCCATATAAAATAAATAAAAAAATACATTAGTTGCCATAGCGGTCATAACTCAAGGGAGGCAGTGGAAGGAATTAGCGCTGAGACTGAATGATGGAGGATGGAGACCCGCTTACAATAATCAGGCTCAAAACTTATGACAAAAATACATGGATTTCAAGTGATGTTTTATTGTTACTGTAGCATACAGTGGAGGGGCATGAGGAGCAGGACAGGCAATGGAATGCCTCTCTCTCTCTCTCTCAAGCAGCACTGTTATTATGAAAGCTAGAACAAAGCTAGCTGTCCCTTTTTATATTTTATTTAGCCTATGTATCCTTTTATTACCTGGATTCTTTAACTTTAGTCAACCAGTCCTTTTTATTGTTGTGTAATGCAAGATTTGTGGTTTTTTTTCTGGGGTTTTATTTCTTGAAATAGCAAGTAAGGTAAAATTGTTCTTAATTTAAAAAGGATGCCTGTGTAACACTATGGTTAAACTATGATACTGGTTCTTTCATAGGTATGTATTTTTCAACAAAGGGAGACAATGCCAAGCCTCTTCCCTGAAAATATTATCCCATTCACTCATACTCAACGACAAAAGTTGCAGCAACCGCTGACCGTGTGTGAAAGCTCTTATCGGAAAATGAGTGATGAAATTAAACATAATATAACAGTCCAGGAAGAAGTTTAAATATACGTGCACCGTAAAAACAATTTTGAACTTAACAGAACAGAAAGCACACCCACTTCAATACCGTGCTTACTGTAAACGAAAAGCGCATTCAAACTCATCTCTTAGCAGTGGGTTTTTTTATATGGTATCTCTGCTGCCTCCTTCAATTAGGTTTACATTGTTTGCGTCTCTGTTTTCAATTCTGCAGCACACATCCTCTCTCAGAGAGACGTGGTGAGCTCAATAACCCACAACAGTACTCAGTATTTTAAAACCATGTCAACGACCACATTGTGTAATGTGCTGGGCATTTTGGAAGGGGTTTTAATGCACTGTAGATCTTATGCATCTCAAAAGTCTTGCATGTAACTTACTAGACTAAATGTACAGTTGACCCTATCTCCTATGAGGTGGGCAAGGGGACTGTGAGGCATTAGGCAGAAGACAGTATTCTGTCAAAGGAGACTGGATCAAGTGTATGTATTAAGATGATGCTTTATATCATAAGCATTTTGCTGCTTTATGATTCCTACCTGTTTGATTTCATATTACATATGTTCAGAAGCCCATAGGGGAAGCATTGTGCACTGAGCAAGTACAACACTTATATGCAACCCCATCTTATTTAAGAAAATCTGCCTTGGCTTTTCAGAAGCAATGCTGGCTGTAACAGTAAGCATGGAAAAAACTATCTAAGCAGAAACATACAGCAATAAGATATTAAACAGAAACTACATTTACTATTAGGGAAACACAGATGATATCTAGTACACATTTTAAAGGATAAGTAAAAAAAAAGACTTCACTTTTCAATTGTGGTAGAATTGTTGTCAGAGGTTGTTGAGCTTACACAAAGTAATGTGTACTAGAGTCTTCTGGAATCAGCTAATGTTACTGCAGTGTCTTCATGATTTACACTATAATGGATCTAATAATGCATATCCAGTACATCTAACACAAGAAGAAAGGAAAATGCAAGCACATTAAAAACCTGCTGCAGAGGCACAACCCCATCACTTCTTTCATTTCATCTTTCTGTGTTTGAAAAGCCTCGTGACTCAGTTGTGGTTTTCTAAACAAACCGTTTGGTATAAGAGCCTTGTGTATGACATTCTTTTGGAGTTCAGCTTAAGGTCCCATGTTGTCCTCAGAAGTCCTGAGGCTTTACTTAAAATAATCTAAACAGAAACGTAATTCATTAAAACACTGAAAAAATATTGGCAAAATAATAATACTAATAATAATACTAATCATAATCATTATAATCATCATAATCATCATAATAATCATTGTAATCATCATACTCATCATACTCATAATAATCATCATAATCATAATAATAATCATAATCAGAATAATAAGAATACAATTGTGCTCGCAACGTTTAACTTCTTTTTCTTCAAAGGAGAACATTTCACTTGAATGTTTCAAACTGAGAAACAACCCACTTGAGATCTTGTTAACGATCTAAACAGTGGTGCACCTTCATACCACTGCACTCACATTTATAACTGTGCCGTTATTTATACAGATGTATTATTGTGTCCAATTATTAGCAGCAATTCCCCACAACAGCTCAAGTCAGATGTGCCTTTACCAGGTGGGCCACTTGGCAACCCAAGTTCAGTTTTTTTTTTTCTTAAAGAAAGAAACTGATAAATAACCTGTCAAAATCAAAATGGCTATATTGTGTTGATATACACTTTGCAACAAGAGTATGCAATGAAGTGAAATAGTAAAAATTACTGAGGCATCCCTGATGCAGGCAACACTGTAATAAACTGTTACTTATGCCCATTTCTATCTGTGTTTGGATGGAATGGACATAACCTTTCAATTTCCTAGTGGATCAGTCTGACAGTTCTCTTGTAAAATCATAACAATTTTCCAGCTGATTACAATATTTCCATTGAGACACTAATTGCTTTATTTCCTTCATCTTGCATACCAAAAGCAGTCGACTGTAGCCATTTCTGTGGACCTCAAAATTGCAAAATAAAATATTGTCTGCCCTGAATGAAGAAACGTCCAGCAGCCTTTTGTAGTTGTTTTTGAATTTATTTGAACATGCTTTTGGGTAATGGATTAAAGGCACTCCCACGCCCTGCATGCATATCCAATTTCCACATATGGAAAATGCAGTAGACCCAAATCAATTCAAAATAAAGAGTTTCCATTGTGCTACATGCCCTACATACAGCATGTCATTCCAATGCACCCATTCTGTCATTTCAAAATTACATTTACAGAACACTGGGAACATTTCAAAGAAGACGAGATTCTGTGCTTTTATGATATCCCCCCAGTCTGGGAGAAAGGTGTGCTAACAAGGGGCGAGGCTTGATGGGCCGAATGGCCTTTTCTCGTTCCCAGACTTTTCTTATATTTTTATACATCATTATTTTGATGCTTTATCTAAACATAACCATATTTCTCCTTGTGTCTCTTGCAATAATAAACCCCTGTATAATCACAAATGAAAACACAAATAACAATTTTTACTATAACATAACCCAAATTTATTTAACTACAAAGGTGTAGATTTTAAAATTCACAAAAGCTTGAACTGTATATGATTAATTATACAGAAAAAATAACATTGCTTATACTGGTTCCTATATCTGGAATGAGAGAATATTTCAAAATAAACACACTGAAATGTACTTGCAACTACCTACTGTATAGCGAATGACATCATATTTCCCATATCTGAGAGGAAGTTATTCCCTCCTGTATCGCTCTTCTTTGACTTGACTATGATGTCAATCATGCTATAATATAATGATGTTGTTGTATTGTTCTAGCAGTTCCAGATCTAGAAGAAATCCTGTGACCTGAACAGACGTCTCACCCTGGCCCGTTGGTTTTGAAACAGGGCCAAACTCCAGCATGCATGTTACATAAACTCTGAAGCTGTGGGAAACTTTGAGACTGAATTCATTTGATTTGCAGTAGGAATTTCTATACCATGCCCACCTGCTATATCCTACCACAAAAATGACAAGTTCTTTCCTTTTGAATTTCCTTATTGCTGTATAACTACCCTGTGATTCACAGGGAAGAATACCAATTGTTTTTCAGCAGACTGCAGTTTTTAAAAGATATCTAAAAACAAATCTGCCGATGTATTTTTAAAACAATGGCCCTTGTACATGAAACGCAATATCACATGACAAGCAATTTCGTTTTTATTATGAATATTACTCATATCATCAGCAACAACCTGTGAGAAATTGATTGTTTTTGTAAGTATTTTCCTGTTTGCTATAACAGGGCAATTTACACAAGCATATATAAGGATCGCAAATCGTAGACTTGTAATCTTTCTTAAAAAATCTTCTTTCTTTTCAATGCCCATTAGAGAGATCATCATTCAATATATCCCAGTGTGCCCAAGAGGTCCTGTCATGAAAATATTGCGAAAGCTAAAGGTGGTAAAATCAATATCAAAATAGGTCTGGGCTCATTGTATTCTTGTTGGGAAGTTCTAATCTTGTTAGATGTAACAGCACATTGAGTTAAACACATGCAAGTGTAACACAGGCACATCCGTCTAATCGTACCTAGCAGAAAAGACAACACGTTTGTAGTTTAGTTATACTAATGTCATACTCTTTGTTATTTAGACAGTGTACAGATTATATTATCAGGTCAGACAGGGTACATTGTAAAGGTCAAATAGACATTCCTAAACTTGTCCGGGGTTTTTAAATAGCACTGTGGTTTTGCACGATGTATTTTGATATTTAAATGTGCAACCAGTAAACTCCCTCAAACCAAAGTATTGTTTCGATTGACGGCAAGAGGCAATAAAAATACACTTTATCTCAGCAGGACACCAAACGAGACCAGTCTTTTAATGCAGGTCTTGAAATAAAATACTGTCTAGTTGAATACCACACTATACAAACGAGACTTCCCCTTTAAAGTCCATACAGGCACAGGTGCATATAAAATAAAATCCATCTGAAATGCAGCTGTTTCCACTTCAACCCTTTAACCTACTTTAACAATCTTTACCGTGGACCTTATTTCTTCTTCACAACAGAAAGACACACACTGAATTTCAAAGTGAAACTTTTATTACCAGAGAACAAAAGTAGTTATGTAGCACAATACAAAAAAATTAAGTATTTTATATATTTAGATCATTTTGGAAACAATATTACATTAAACGTATACAATTTTGCTATGAATGATCATTTAGCAATTCGTACTTTACCTTGCATGCCAATTCCATAATATCATGCAAGAGTGACACATTGGTTTAGGAATCTGTGCTGAATGAAGTACCCTGCATCCAGTGTGCAATCACATACTCATATACACACATAGCAAGAAAAAGACTAAGAAGTCGTTTAACAAAGAAACAACTCTGTTATTGAGAAACCCCATTGATTTGTTCATATATACCACAGTGCCATGGAGTTAATCATTCCCCAACTTAAACATCCGAAATCCGATTTATACCAGCCTGTTTCAATTGTCTAAAAAAACAGTGTTCGTGGCAAAGGTTTCTATCCAAGTTTCATTTCTTAAAATATTGAAGATAAATACAGTATTTCTAGAAGAAAAAAAAACAGTTATACAAATTACACATGTTTTGGAGAAAATGAACTCATCTGAACTAAAAAAGTATTCCTACAGTATAAATGGCTTAACTAAACCAGTATGAGCTGTTTAGTGATTTATTAAAACACTGACAACCTAGTGTGTAACATTTAGGAGAAATTGGATCTCACTGGCTGATGATTCAGTGACTTTGCAATAATTTCTATATAAACATGGTAATCATGTGCAATTATCTCTGACCGTTACCAGGCCACTACCTTCCATGCTTTCCCATTTCACATGGACTTGGTGCATACACAGGGTGTGTGTGTGTGTGTGTGTATATATATATATATATATATATGTATATATATATATATATATATATATATACATTTATAAAAATATCTATGCAGAGTCTGAAACTGGCCCAAAGCAGCTAGTTTCACTCTGCTACTGAAGCAGTTGGTAGGCTTGCCTGTAATCTCCATTGCACTGAGTCACTATTTCCTCTAAGAAAGATTGTTCACAGAAAGGAAAAGCATTGTGAAGTTTCATCAGTGTCCATTCATGGTTGTCTTCTGGAAAAAAAAGGAAGAAAAAAAACAAGCAAGCTCAATGAATGATAAACACTGCCTTTTTATTCTGATGATAACAGGGTAGATTCATGAGGCAGGAGTTTTAAAAGCTAAAGCTGTTCCCACTGCCCCATGATACTGTGCACAGGTGTCAGCTGACACACACGTTACTGAGCATCATTCTTGCAGATGAAAAGTAATAGTATCTATCTCCATGACAGTAAATACCTCCTTCCAAGGATGAAGTTGTGCTCCTGCAGAAGGGAGGTTGCAATAGGTGCTCTGCAGGTGTGGGTGATAGGTAGAGATCATGCATTATGACTTGTTTTTGAGCACTCTGTGCTGGTTCGGACTGCATTGGGGAAGACTTACTTAAAGACAAGCTTCAAATGCCATTTTATTTGGTTCTGGATTTTGTATACTTATTGAGACACAATAAAAAATGAATCTGACAGACAAAGGGCCTCATGAGAACAGTGTGCTCACTGAGAATGGTGTCTGGAATCTGGGGCGATGGAAACCCAACTTCAGTGAATTTGTCTTAGCCTATCTCTTAGTGAGGTCAGGTGTCAACATTACATCCCTCAGACTAATTTGGCTATCCTTGGCTTGCCTGTCTGACAGCTAAGCCAAGACACGAATTGTAACATTGTCTTTCCAGAGTGCTGTCTCCAGCACAGGGATGAGGCATATCCCCTGAAGAAGGGCTTGTGTGGCACCATGGGTTGTGCCTCCTCTGCTGTTACAGAAACCACTGCAGTTCTGCCAATCTGGCCCTCATTGTACAAGCACCAACACAAAGAGACCCGATTCCTGGACTGCTGGAGCTCTGAGGGTGGGGCTGTCCACAGCTGTAACCCTGAAAGCGTTCTCAGAGGGAAGCACAATCATTCCACATGTAAAACAAATTCCTCACGAAGCCCAAGCACTTCAATATAAACATGCTCGCAATTATGAAAACTGCTCTGTGAACAATAGGATTGTGGAAACAATTAGAGTGGGCTTAGACTAAACAAGTGTAATTACCAAAGGAAAGACGTGTGCTTTCAGCTTTTAAAAAGGGCTTACCGTCCTCTTCCTCCCCGTCTGCTTCACTCTCTGGCCTGTGTGCTTCTGGAGCTGCATCTGCACACAGGCCTCTTTCTGCTTCCACACCAACAGGAAAGAGCGCCTCCTTCCTACCTGACTGTACGTCTCTTTGAAGTCGGTCCAGAAACGCTTCATTAACCCTGAAATGAAGAATGCAGTGGTGAGCTTACCCAGTACCAACTAATATATCTGCATTACAGTGAAACTGGGGACAGCCACATGGTAAACACGTATGTTCAAAACACAAACCCCTGACTGACATTGTGCTAAATACAAAATCAGAGCTATCGGTGTCAAAGTAGATCAGCATGACTCAAATCCAACCACACACGTACATGTAGACATGCTAGTGTGACGGACTGACAGACATTCCTCAAATATAGCCCAAGATTCTAAAACGTGAATGTCCTAACCAAGTGTCCATCACAATTACGGTTCTCTTCATATGTGTAAAACACACAACGGGTGGATAATACAAAATATATACAGCTCTGGCCAAAGGTTTTGCATCATCACCCTATAGAATTAACACATTTTGCTTCATAAAGTCGAATTAAACCTGCTGAATAATGCTACGTTAACATATTGAATTACACACCGCTTTGTAGTTTTCTATATACTTTACTGAAATTATGTCTCAATCCCACAATTCTAGCTGATGCTAAACTTTTGGCCATAGCTGTAAGTGGTACATGCATGGTTTGGCACAGTTACACGCTTTATGCTATAGAACCACAATAAATGTTGTGATTGGCAGCTGGCCCGTGTAAAACGGGGACATATTTACCTCCTGCGCTCATTTTGTAGTTCACGCTCTGTTTCCTTCATTTTCTGTTTTTGTATTTCCTCAAGTATCTCACTCTGTGAAAATTTAAAAACAAAAAAAACAATTACTGTAGGTCTCAAATGTGCTGTTTTGAAAGAAGGTTAAAGAAATCTCTGTTGTAAGCCTTGCTTTCAGCTAGTGTTGCACTTCCTGGGTCATTTCACCTGGAGACTGCAATTGTTCCTACCCTTTCCAGATCTTCCTTCATGTCACCAACCAGCCAGCTGCTTCTCCTATTGGCTGGGATGGTTAGCAGCTACTAGTGCATTATTATAAAGCTGTGTTTGCTTTGGCCTCCCATACCTTTCTTCTTTGCTCTTCTTTACATTGCCACAGGGCCTGGTTCTCCTCCTCTCTTTGCGTCTCTCTATAGTTATGCACTTTAGCCTGCAGATCGGAGACAGAGGGAGAAACAGTGTTCAGCTGAGCAGCAACAGCACAGGCACTGCCTGTCAAAACTCTTAATACCACACAGCCCATACCATTCTTAACAGCTTATATAACAGCATTTAAAATGGATTGTGAACAACACAGAACTACCGCCTGCTTAACTGGATACAAATTGCTACAACATCACATATGTGTCTGCAGTGTCCTTACCCAAGATGATGTTGGCAGAGAGCTGCTCATTGATATCGGAGCTGAATTCGCTAAAGGCTGGGATGATTCAATCTTCTGCAGAAAAGCATGGGTTTTGCTACAAATAACAGACATTGTGGAGCATTAAACATTTAAAATGTGTTTTTTACTTTATAGTACATACGAATACCAGGACTCACTACTGTTAAAGTGCTGAAAAGAAGGGCAGAAGCTGAAAGCCCATTGAAGCCACTAGGAGAGGATGCAGAGACCTCAGCTGGTGATAGAGGGTCCTGCAAGCATCCAAAACTTATTTTACAACACCAGTTTGAAACAGTTTCATGAATGCCAAAGTTTATTTTATTCACAACAGCAGGCTGTTGAAATAACTCGTGGGTTTAAGCTTTGTGAATATGGCCCCCTGTCAGTAGGTTGCAATGCATCACTGATAGAGTTCACAAATCCATATGAGTGTCCACAAGTACTCAAGTTGAAAGATGCCGATATTACTACGGTAACTACATCACACAAGTGAGACCAAGCAAAGCGATACTGTCCGTGCACTACAATGCTTCATTTGAACTGAGTAAAATGTCTAAGAAAGCACACAGTTTACTGTATATCTTTTTTCATATGAACACCCTTCCTTCTTACGCTTGCTGGTCCTTTTTGTATTGTTCCCTTCTTTGTCTCTCCTGTTGCAGCCTCTTTTCTTCAAGCCTGTTTGCCTACAGATTAGAGCAATAGTTTTTAAACTCATAAAACTTTACATTGTCACAAAACATTAGCAAGCATAGTACCACATCATTTTAAAATGGTTGGATAGCAGTAATTCACTATTCAATAGTACATTGCATGTGTTTGTGTTGACCATCACCAGTCATTTAACCCAGAACCTGTATGTGAAATGCATGCAGATAATGCTAATACAGTACAGTTAAACAAAGTGACAATAAGAGAAGCAGACTTTATCAGGAGTTCCCCAATAACCTGGCTAAGTAAGTCTGAAAACACAAATATTCCTAATCCAATGTGCAGAACCCTAACCCTAGCCCTAAAGCTAACCCGTACTCTAACCCTAATGCACAGAGCCCTAATTGTTACTCTAATGTTTTGTTTCCACAGCACATCCGAGCCGCACTGGGGCCAAGCAGGGCTGGCCTGGTGTAGCACCGGATGAACTTGGTATAGTTCCCACCGTGGAGCCCTTAAAAACCTGGGCCTCACAGCCTGCTTGTGACCGTGGAAACGAGGCCTGTGAGGCCTGCTTGGGTCCTAATACTGCACAGGATATGAATACAATCACATTGTGTGTCAGAGTAAACTGGCTTCACCCCAGTCTGACAAAAGGACTTGAGAATGGCATTTTACAACTGGAGGTAATATAATATTTCATAAAGCCCTGTTTACAACACAGTGAACCTGGGTTTAAATAACACCACACTATGTTGTCATAGGCACCAGGTCAAAGTCCCTTGGTTTGGTACATTGTTACACATCAAGTGGAAGTAAGATTTGAACCCGTGTTTTGCTAACTTGGCAAAAGAAGCTCCTCCGTTAGCAAAGGCATCAGATATAATCTGATAGTAAATGGAACATAAGCAGCACACCTTTTCCCTCTGTGCCTCTTTCATTCTCTGGATTTCTGCTGCTCCAACATGCAAATGCAGTCATCCTTACCTTTTTTTGGTACTTCGATTGCTGGTGGTTCAACATTTGCATTTGCCTGGCCTCAGCCATTAATATACCTCCACCTGAGGACAAAAGTTATAACGAGAAGCCTTCTTAACAGCAGTTTACAAAAATTGGGAAGAGACCTGTCTTGTTAAAAATAATAACTGAATGATATTTACTGTACTTTTCCTTTTTCCATCTCTCATTTTTAAATGAACTTCATTCTGTTTTTTGATCAAATATTGGTGTTTTCTGGTGTGATTCTGTTTTCATGATCCCTGTGTCACATGCCCTGTTTACAGTGTATTACCCAGCTGTGCAGGATCCAGGTTAATTGGACCAGGCTTGTGTGCTTCCCTCCATTGCTGCAGATCTGCTTCTTCTTTTTGTGCCACTGCAATCAGAAACACAGTAACACAGAACATGTATTCAGCACCAAGGAATAGTACAGGTGTTAGTACCACATAACATAACATAACAAACACGTCAAATACACCTCAAACAGCTCAGTCTTGTATCTCATAATCAATGGTGCCGGACTGTGCTGTGCGGAAAGGCTGTGTCATTTGAAAGGTGTGTGTTAAACAACCAAACTGTTTGGAACAATGCCTGTTTTCCACTGCTTTTCTCTTATTGCGTGACAAAACCTCATTAATAAGACCACTGATAGCTGTGTACAGACCAGAAATAAAAACAGCCACAAATGTTTGCTTGTTTGCATATATTTAATCAATCCCACAATCCAGCGTGACCTTTTACTACCGCAATATAACCTTTACTGCTGCACTACTACTTCCTGGGTCAGCTATATCTGACAAAATGACACTGGAACGCAGACAGCCATCTTTAAATACACCTTGCCCAGCTTAGCTATACCTGGGAAAAGGCACTGGAAAAACTGAACACAATATTCTAATAGAACTGTGACCTCTCTTGAGATGTACCTACCACCAGTCGTACAGCATTTATGTATCCCAATACATAAGAACTTTATTATTTAGCAGACGCCTTTATCCAAGGCGACTTACAGAGACTAGGGTGTGTGAACTATGCATCAGCTGCAGAGTCACTTACAATTACATCTCACCCGAAAGACAGAGCACAAAGAGGTTAAGTGACTTGCTGAGGGTCACACAATGAGTCAGTGGCTGAGGTGGGATTTGAACCGGAGACCTCCTGATTCCAAGCCCTTTTCTTTAACCACTGGACCACACAGCCTCCTACATGCGGGTCTGGCCCTGAAGAGCACTGCCACATACCATATCTCAGGGTCATTCAATGCTAGTTGTTTTCTTGTTGATGGGTCTGGTAGTACTAATTACCACCAGAGGCTGAATACAGTATCATTAAAAAGGGAATAGTTATGCCTTGAATTACTTACTGCTCTGCAATTTACTTCTCCTTGATTCATTAGGGCGGATCATGGAATATCCACCCATGCTGAAAGACAAAAAAAAAAACACTTATCTGAAAGGGGTATTTCCATTAGGGCTTCCCATTTAAAACAATCACTGATGTTTATAGTGTAGGGCCCTACCTCTTAATGGATTGGGATAGTATTACATAATATTATGTAAGCAACCAATTAACTCCCTAATGATCTAATCAAGTGCAATGAGAAGCAATGCATTGTGCTGTGGTGGGCATGGACACATGAGAAATTCAAATACAGGACAGGTGTGGAATGTTTCATATAGGGAGATGGTTGATTTTAACACTGAATGCTGAAGGAGGGGGAAATGAGTCATTTCTTTATTTTACATTTCACTCCAGAAATCATATTGTTATGTTGTATTTTGCTTCTTATAAAAGTCCTAATGATTATGAAATGCCTAATAATAATAATAATAATAATAATAATAATAATAATAATAATAATAATAATAATAATAATAATAATAATAATAGAAAGTTATGCTTTCATAAAATAAATGCTTTTTAAGTCTCAAAACAACACTTCAGTGAGACCTGGCATTATATATGTTGTTTCCCGGTCTGCTGAGGGGTATTGATGCAGAACGCTGACTCTCGCACAATGTAGCTCTCACAGGCAGCTCACATAGAGTAGTACTGCATGCATGCCCGATCACATGATAAGGGTGATGAATTTAGGTACAAAAACTAAGTTTATTTCACAACAATAACCTAACCCTAAACCTAAGCTCCGTGGGGTATTGGCCGTGGATCACCAATTAATTCTCACAGGGTAATCACTATCAGGGCTGCCAGATTTCTGACAGAAAAAATAGCGACCTCGTTCTTCAAAAGAAGACCAAACAAGACCAAAAACAAGCGTAATCCATGTTAGAGTATGGGCGTTTATGCAAATTCCAACCTGCGACTCAAATTCAAACCGCGACTCTCAAAAAGCACAAGCCCAATCCCGCTTATTATAAGCGGACTTGACAACTGATCGCGGTGTTCAGTTCTCCCCCTCCCACACCCTGTTTATGATCACGTGGTAGGGGTGTTGATGATGAATTACGAGTTGCGCACGCAGCACTACCCTATGTGAGCTGCCAGCAAGAGCTGCGATGTGCGAGCCTTCGTTGTGCCGTGATTGGAGGTGTGGTTATCAGCAGAAACTGAACTTATATTTATTATTTACTAATTTCTTAGCAGACGCCCTTGTTACAATTATATCATATTATTTTTATTTTTTTTACATACAAGTACCCAAAATACAGTTGGGTTTTTACTGGAGTAATCTAAGTACCTTGCTCAAGGGTACAGCAGCAGTGTCCCCCACCTGGGATTGAACCCACGACCCTCCGGTCAAGAGTCCAGAGCCCTAACCACTACCCCACACTGCCGCTAGCCTACATATATTATTTATAATACCAGTATACAAAACCAAAATACAGTACTGTATATTTATCTGAAAAAATATGTATATTTTGTAAATAGGAACATATACCTGTTAACGTTTACTTCCTAAATTGCAGAAAAGATACTCCAATAAAATACACACGCAATGCACGTATTTATTACATAAACGATACCTACTTGAAATAGTTACATACTGTTTAAACTTACTACTGTGCCTGTCCTTCGTTTTGTGGGGACGGTGTAGTTTGTGCTCCAGAAGCGTTATCCCCGTTCTCGTGATTCGCAATGTCATCCTTGCTATTTCCTGCCAGACTCATATTGTTTAGATCAGGGTTCAGTCTGTTGTTACCATTGTAGTTTCTGTGCTTTGGATTAAACCCACCAGGTCCACTTCTGTTAGGGTACATGTTGAATTGTAAAGCTGCACTGAACGTCGTCAGCTGAAAATCCCAGCAAGCAAGAGGTTTCTCAGGGAATCTACCTCTCTGTGAGAAGGCTGTCTGATGTCGTCGTGAGTAGTCATTATAAATTGGGCAGGTTCCAAAAAATGATTGACAACCAATCAGGCCTCTCGAAGAAAACAAACAAACAAACAAACAAACAAACAAACATTCAGATAATTAGATGAAATATACCTGGCAACCCGCCACATAACAGATCCGCACACCGAGGAAATAAAACCACCTGGAAGTTGGTTACTTATTCCCGGTTCCTTATTTGCGACGTAGTTGACAAAGCAGCGCGTCCTTTTTCTATGTGTTTTAAATCACTTACACATCTTGCTCAATTAATATATTGCCACTATTTAAAAAAATAATCGCTCCTTCTTTAAAAAAAAAAAAGAAAAAGAAAATATTATTAACAAATCTGTATCAGCAGCATAGCGGTCCACTATATTACCCGCTTGTTTCGCCCCATTTAACCCACCTTAGACGCCTTGCTCACTAAATATCCAGGTATCCCTAGATAGGTTATAACCCCCTCTGCAAAAACACTAAAGATTTAAGTGAGCAAGCCGTACCCCATGATCAGCAGCACCCCAAAGTGTAGCCCATTATAACCTATGCAGAACGCATGGGGGCACGTCTTTGGATGACCCATTTACCCCCCTTAGACGGCTTGTTCACTAAATATCGAGGTATCCCTAGATAGGTTATGAACCCCTCTTTGTAAAAACACTAATGATTTTAGTGAGCAAGCCGTACCCCACGATCAGCAGCACCCCAAAATGTAGCCGATTATAACCTATACAGAACGCATGGGGGCACATCTTTTGATGCCCCATTTACCCCCCTTAGACGGCTTGCTCACTAAATATCGAGGTATCCCTAGATAGGTTATCGTCTCCTCTTTGCAAAAACACTAACAATTGTAGTGATCAAGCCGTACCCCACGATCAGCAGCACCCCAAAGTGTAGCCCATAATAACCTATGCAGAACGCATGGGGGCACGTTTTGGATGACCCATTTACCCCCCCTTAGACGGCTTGCTCACTAAATATCGAGGTATCCCTAGATAGGACATAACCCCCTCTTTGTAAAAACACTAAATATTTTAGTGAGCAAGCCGTACCCCACGATCAGCAGCACCCCAAACTGTAGCCCATTATAACCTATGCAGAACGCATGGGGGCACATCTTTTGATGACCCTAAAACTGTTAGTGTTTTTGCAAAGAGGGGGTTAAAACCTATCTAGGGATACCTCGATATTTAGTGAGTCTGTCCCACGCCTCTTTCAAGATCTCTACGTGGTATGATGTCACAGGCTGTGGGGGTGGAATGATTTCAAGGACATCATCAAACAGGTACCAGAGGATGTCATCACATCACGAACAGGCCAGAAGAATCTGTTTGATCCAACGCGATGCATGCACTTTACTTGGACATGCATTTCAACTGTGTTAAGGATGATGCCTGGATATAGGTCTTCAGCGTATCTGAGCATACACCACTGCCCAAGCAGCCCTGGACTTCCCCACTGGATTTCCTTCACTGGTTGTGGCTTTCCTTCACTGGCTGGCTGTGGTGCAGCAGTTGGAACCTTCCTGCTGAAACTGAAATGCTGTGTGTTGAAGCACTTGCAGTCGAGTTGCTTCTGTGTTGACCACATGCAGCTGACATCACGATATACCAGCTCTCTTGGAGCAAGAGTAATCACCTGGTGGATGCTCATTGTTGATGGCACTGCTGGTATCTGGGTTGGCATCTTCTCCAATGCGTTCTCTACGTTCTCACTCTTCACAAAGAACAATTTCACTGTTGTGTTTGTCTCAGTCAGGGCCTTGAAGAGCTCATGTGCATCAGGGATATCACGGCCCTTAGCCACCAACATGTCAGCTGTTCTTTTTAAGGTTCCCCCAACACCATCAGGAGCCCCTTTTTGCCATGACTTGACTTGAAAAAATTCCAATGCCAGCCTTGAAGCCTCTTCTGTCCAATTCCGTGCTGAAAAGGAAGAAGTTGCCTCTTTGCTTGTATTGTGTACAGGGGCCATCACTAAAAAAGTGCAGCACAGTCACTTGCGGATGTGTGGCCTGAAGGTAATCCAGCACTGGATCGAGGTGTTGCCATATTGCTGGAGGGCCTTTGTGCCTGGAGGGGGAGATGGTGCTGAAGCATATGGGCTCTGGTTTTTCACCTATGTACAACACCACCGTATGCAGAGTGGCCTGCTGGTGTGAGGCCCAAAGTGGACAGCTTGTATCTCAGAGCTGAATTTACAGGTGTAGTTTTCTGAAAAGTGTACATGGATCAAGGCCTCATTCATTGACATGCATTCCTTCAGCTCTCTGCAGTAAGCATACTGCTGTTTAATATTGAACAAGTGTCTTTTAAACCTGTGCAAGTAGGTGTTGAGTAACAGGGTTGAGGGTGACGGGGTTGAGTTTTTTGGCTCAAAATGGCCACTGCTCCTCATGTGGTGAAGAACAGGAGACCACATGGCATGCATGAAATTAATAAATTGCATATATTTTTGCAATAAAAAAGATTGTTTTGATAAGTAATAGTTTTCTATCTCTATTTCATGTAACAGAGTTGAGTTGTTGAGCTCGACGGCCCCAATCTAACAATAAAAATCTATGAAATATAGATATAAAATAATGTGATAACTTGCCTGTCTTTGCACCATGTTGTTCAGAAGACTTGTATGATGTAGCTTCCAGTTGAAGATGTCACATAAGGATAAGTTCACTGTTTTTATGGGGGGGAGATTGGTTGGCGTAACAGGGTTGAGGGTAGACTGAGGTACGCAACTAAATATTGTGATTTTAATCAATAATCATGCATTTATTTGGAAAAAATACATTCTCAGCAAAAGAGCACAAATAGATGTATAGATCAATGGCAAAATGTATGCATTATTTGGCATTTTTATTAGTCATATTCTAAGTACAAATTCAATGAAGGCCACGGAGGACATGACAAAAAGCTTGGTGTCAGTTGAAAACAAGATATTTTCTGGTATTAAAGATGAAAGTAATGTAATATTTCTTACACTTCATTGCAGGGGACAGTGCAATTTATATAAAAAAAGCTTTTAAAATTAGATTTTGGTGACCCAATACTTAAAATATACTTAAAAAGGTCAGAGGGACTCAAATCGTACCGGTTTCATGGAATGACCCGGCTACACTTTGGGGTGCTGCTGCTCGTGGGGTACGGCTTGCTCACTAAAAGTGTTAGTGTTTTTGCAAAGAGTAGACGATAAACCACCTGGAAGTTGGTTACTTATTCCCGGTTCCTTATTTGCGATGCAATATATTAATTGAGCAAGATGTGTAAGTGAGTTAAAACACACAGAAAAAGAACACGCTGCTTTGTCAACTACATCGCAAATAAGGAACCGGGAATAAGTAACCAACTTCCAGGTGGTGAAAACAAAAGCGTACCAACGCAAAATTCAATGAAAAACAACAAGCTGTATTTATAATGCCAGGCTAGAACACGATGTGCACACTGCAAAAAATACAAAGTGCAGATGTTTCGGTCAGACATTGACCTTCATCAGTGCGACATGTATTGAGCATTCCACAACAAGAAGATTACCAGCCCACGCCAACAAGATTCCTGTTGCAAACTTGTTCTGCATTTTGTATTCCGCAACACGCATATTATTAACCTTGCAGACTGTAGTCAGTGCTTTATAGTAAATACATTATGATTTGTTGTTAACTCCTCATCAGTTTGCCTGTCTGTGTGCTCAACTTGATCAGTAGCCATGACCCTGTTGGCATTTTAAAATGTATTAAATATAGTTTCAACAGCACGGCTCTCAAGTTACATTCTTCTCTGAAGCCTTCTTAACCAGAGAAGTCAAGATAAATAATCTAATAAATAATTTAAATAAAGGTGTTTGTTCTACTAATATAACCATACTACAGTCTTGTATTGACGTAAATATTTTAAACATGTCATTGAAACGTGATTAAAAGTTATGTTCAGCCAAGTTAATTATAAGTTGTAAAGTAAACCTATTCGCTAAAAAGCCTGAGAAGATTACTGTACCCTTATAATAATACACTGTAAAGTTATACACCAAAAAAGCATGCCAAAGTGTAAAGCATAGTAAAAACACAGTGAAAAGATGCCAATAAAGAGAGTCATGGCAAATGACAGATATGTATAATAACGCATAGTCAAAACCATGGTTAGTCGTGTGATACAGTACAGTAAGTGCAAGTCAATCTGCAAAATTACACTGCAGCGTCCTAAAAGAAGCAACTGGCACATCAGTAGAAGCATCGCATGTTTTCTATTGGTCTCTGAAAATTGAGAATGGGAGCATGGAGGGCAAACACCTCTCCCCCAGAGTTATAATAATGCAAAACGGGTATCAGATCAGCTATTTCAGTTGGGAGGGGGGACGGTGGGAAGGTGGGAGGGTCGGTCCCAACTGTCTACCCCATATCTGTCTACACCATATCTTCCCCTTTGTCACCCTTCCAAACACGTCAATAAGGTACACGACCACCACAGACTTTACACTGCTCTGGGGCTGACTGGCTGCGCTTGTATAATCGAGTTTAATAAACACATCTCTAGAATGAAAAATAAGATGGGGCACGCGCTTTTAAAAACGGGTAAATAAAAAGCTTTCAATGCAAAACATGTGCTTCTTTTATTTGTTTTCCTTTCTCAGTTATAAAGAATGTTTGCAATTGTACTGTTGAATGAAAAGCCAAGAAGCCATTCCTTAACCGTTTCCACATTGCAGACTATAGGACAGATAATTACTCAAAGCTAAATTTACAGTGCAAAACTACTGCTGCCCTTATTTTTTTAAACGTGTTTCTATCTTCTAAAAATAACTGTAGCCCTAAGCCTATGAGTATTACTCCTGTTAGCACCTGTAATTGCATGGACAATATAAAACGTTACCTTAAATTGACAGGAAATTATAGCACTCATTTGTTCAGATGCTTTAATTCAATGAAAAGTTGCATAAGCAAGGAAGATAATTGTCAAATAAGCATGGATAGCTATTCTATTGTTAACCATGTTTATGTTAAGGTTTATACGATTTTTTTTTTCAATTTTACTTTGTGTTGCCTGAAAGCAAAATTCTGTTGGCAACAATCATATCTGCTGAGTCAGTAAAGTCTTGGTAAAGGAAAACGAAAAACGCGTTTGTGCATTTAGCTTTCCACAAGTTTGTCCGAGTAGATGTACTGTAGTTGTTAAAACTGTCCTTCGCAGACACTGCGAGTTTACAGTCATGGTGAGCGGTAGAAACGCTGGTGTAATGACAGAGACGGACTCGCTCAGATATGCTGAATATGCAACGAAAACAACGAGCAGAAGTGACACGGATGTTGACAAGAGACTAGTAAGTAAAACATGACATTGAGAAGAAGAAAAATGTCATGTAGTTTACAACGTGGATATTTCTTGAGAAACGGTTATTGCTTTTTTTGTTATTATACATGTCATGAGTACAATAACACATACAAAGTATTATTATACTGTATCTATAACATAGTGTATACTTTATTCCAACGTTACCACAGTGTGGTTTCAGCGTACTGTGAAATCACTCGTTGATGTGTGGGGCTGTGGAAATCAAATGAACAACGATGTACACTTTGGCTCCCTCCCCCAAAAATAAAGCAACAAACAGTCCTCGTCTTCATCCACAAATGTGCACTACTGGTTTTTGGTTAGGTGCTGTGATGATGTAACTCATTGCAAATCCGTGCTCGGCTTTTGCCGGTTACCAAGGGAACACAGTAATTAAGGTCGGATGATGAAACATCCTGTCTTGACATAACTTTGGTCCCAAGGTCACGCAGGTAAAGATGGGAATTGAACCCAGGATCATGAGCATGCCGGTTTGAGTTTCTGCTCCCTGCCCCTGTAGTCATTACCTTTCATTCCAGGATCCGACACTGGTATGAGTATGTGCTGAACAGTACAAGTTTTGACGATCCGGTATAAACAGATGAGTCAGGCAGCACCTGCTAGCGTTAGAAATTATGTTAGAGAAGGTCGCTATTTAGTGCTTTAGTTTAAAACAGGCACAACACATTTAACACAGTTAAGTGCTGACATATATCTGGAACACTTGTTCTAGAATAATACAGTGTCATTTGTCACTATCAACACTCAATAGTGTGAACTCTAGAACATTCTGGTACCTATCTAAGTAGATACAAATAAATCAAAGTGAGCATCATTCTGTAACAAATCATCCAGAAATGTTGGATTTAACACCCCCTCCTCCATTTTTGACCCCCCTCCACCTGTAATCAAAGCTCCATTGACAGATGTGACTTTTGTTCCATCTATATACAGAATGTGACACCTGACTATTCCGATTTATTTGACATGGGAGGCTTATTTGCTTTCACAGCACAGAAAAAGTATTACCTTCCTGTAACTTCGTATATGAAAAGCGATTGGGATTACACCCCAAGGTCAAAGGTCAAAAAGACTTTGTTAAGGGGTAACTAGTTTGTTTTGCAAATGTTAGAATATTTATATAATATTTTTGGAATCCTCATGCAGTTTTCAATAAAATGACACATATCACAAGACTCTAATAGACGCAAATAGTTTCTGAGTGACACGTTGATAAAGGTTGAACTCTCTCAAACCTTTCATGCCTTCCCCCAAACAGGATGAAAGTGTGCATTTTTGGTGTTACTCGGAGGGGGGTGGTGTTGGGGGATTTGTCATGGAATGACCCTTGAAAGAAATTTGGTGTGTCCACCTTTGTACCAGCTGAAAACGAGCTCTGATGAAAAGCTGTCCGAAATGTTTTCTTCATGTACTGTGAGTTTTAGCTGACTGATGTGTTCTGTTCTTTTACAGGGTGGAACGTTAATGGCTGTTGGACTTGGTGTTGCAGCCGCGGCATTCGCAGGTACATTATGTTTCACGCTGCTATTGTGTGGTGTGGGCAAAAAACAATTGCAACGCATACAACCTGGCCACTAATGTGATGCGTATAATTCATTTTCATTTTGTATTTGCTCGAGTAGAAGAAGAAATTTAACTCAAAACACAATCCTGAAGTTGGGGGGGTCGACTAATACACAAGCAAAACCCCCCTTATGTCAGCAAATCTTTGTCTGCAAAAGCCCTGGCCAGTGTGTGGTTACTGCAATCCCAGTCTGTACCTAGCAGGGCTTAGAGCCCTGTGGCAGGCATGCATTCAGTGCTTGAGGCAAGTGCACGTACAGTACTTAGCCACGCACCAGCCTCCCCCCCTCCCCCCGCCGCTGCCACTGCTCTACAGTCCCGATTTTGTATTTTCAAAGGTTAACAGGTATGTAATAATAATAATAACGTTAAGTCACTGTGTTCGCTGATCGTGCCTTATCATTGGGGCGGCCAAAAAAGTGTTGGATTTGCCATAGAATGCCTTGTGTGTCTGTTGAGAGAACTAGAGGAAGTGGGTATAAAAAGGCAGTCGTTCAAATATTTAAACTAGGGCCCTCTTGACTGGTTTACATACCTTCATTTACAAGATACTTGCACTTCAGTTCTGACCTGAAAATCCCCTGTCATTTAGACTTGGCCTTCATGCTACCAATTGTGCCAGGTTTTACAATATGGTTTGGTTATTCTCATCACTGTTGACCTGAGACTACCAGAGGTGAAAGGCACGGGGACTGGTGAATTAAGTGTATGGACAGTTACTATACACGTTTAGTAAAAATGTGTGACTTTTGTGTGTACAGTCATACAAGAATCTCTGTCTACATACAAATGTCATTGTGTAAGTGGTTCTTGGGATGTAAAGCTCTAGAGTGGTGAAGGTGCAGGTGCTTCAACTAAAAATCCCCAGAGGGGGGTAATAAGAACAGATGTTGCATGATAACCGATCATTAGGACAATGCAAACACAGTACAGATGAAAGCCCATCACTGACAGATCACCACCTTGGGGTGTACAGGCAGCAGCAGCACACTTAGGTCAGCTCACTGCCCCCACCCACCCCCCACAGATATTATTAGTGATGTACACATTATTTTTGTTTGCATTGGATTGGTATTTTGATATAGAGTTCTACCAGCAGAGCCACACACATTACCTGGTGTTCATTGGAAACCTCGAATCCAACTACTGGAGAGGCTCAACAACAGTAAGATCTCACAAGTAAACAATAATAAACTCTTACCTAAACAGGCGTTAAAAACACCAACAAATACCTGTGTTGCGTTCTTGGGCTGAGTGTTTCGAGTAGCTGAAGTGTAAGGTTTTTAGAAGAGGGCAGCTGCGTCTGTTTGAACTGATCATTAAAGCTGCCAGCACCACAATGCATTCTAGGAAGGTTTGCTTTTGTCTTTGATTTTAAACACCAAACTGCAACTCTACCAAAATTTTTTTAAATGATTTATTTTTTTATATGTTTTATTTTTTTAGGCAGATACGCGTTCCAGTTGTGGAAACCTTTAGGGCAAGTAATTGCAGAAACAGCCAAGAAAATGCCAACGTCAGTAAGTGTCTTCCTCTTTCATGTGTATGAATTACAGGGTATGAAAGCGGAAGTGACAGCTGCATGTTATCCCTTCAGGCTTTTTAAGCAAGATTCTTGTCCTCTCAGGGCTACCTGGAGACATCTGTTTTCCAGGTGTTACAATGCCTTCTGGGAAATTTGTGGTGGAAATATTCAACAAGGTGTGTGTTCTGTAATGGCCCTTACTTACTCGTAATCACTTTTGAAACCTCTGTAATTTCTACACTCTTAGATAAAGAAGCGCCTGCTCTCAGCCCTCTCTGAGTTGTATGTCACATTTGCACTCGAATGTCACAATAGCAGTTTACCTAGTTTTTATGACATTGAACTTTAGTTTAGGATAGCTTCATAAATATACAATAGACACACCCTTTTGAATTCCATACCTAGCATCTCAATGATGAGATCTGGATCGCAACAGATGCATTTTTTCTCTTAGAAACACAAACACAGTAAGAATAATTCACTGAAGACTAATAATGCCAGGAAGCCTGTTTCTTACCCTACTGTTGTGCTGACCAGATGTGTTTTGTTTTTTTTGGTTTCTATAACCTTCTACTGCTGACACCTGCTGGTGTATTTGTATAGTTGTTAAAATAAATAGGTCCCCTCTAAACTGGTCCAGATTTTGTTAATTTAAAACTGAATGTAGACTGTGTCATGGATTGAGCTCACAACCTTCCAGCCTAGGTGCCCGTGCTTCACGTCTGTGGTTTTTCTCCAAGCTACTGTTCGTGTGCAGCTTGTTTTTATGCCGTTGCAACGTTTCCCAATTACATGTTTTCTTCTAATTTCCTATAGAAAAACTGTCTCTGGCTCGCCAATTAGCATGCTCTGTGAGGCATCTTCTCCTCCCCATATCCAGAGGGCTCATGAGAGAGCACTGGATTAGTGATTCATTCCTTTGGGTGGCAGTATTCTCCAGCACGCTACATGCAATCTTACAAGAGTGGCGTGTCGTTTTCTCTATTAAAAACAGCAGACAGTAATAACATTACTCACATGAATGCGTGATTCCTAGAATGAGCTGCTGTACTTGTAACAAGAACACAGATGCTGCTGAAAGGTTTTAAAAGGAATGTTGATTTGCCATGGAAACTTCAGAAATTAAACTTAAACCTCTAAATGTGTTCTTCAGCAATCTCTGTGGTTGTTCTTGTGTTTAAGTTTAGGGGAGAAGAAGCCTGGGATAGTGTTCTGGGCATAGATACTGTATACATATTGGTGTATTATGTTGATCTGTCTGTGGCCTGCATTACCATACCCGTGTGCTGGTCTGATTAGTGCGCAGTAGGGATTCAAGGAAATACATGGATGAGGGAGTGGTTAACATGTAGACAACAGAAAGTACTGATTAGAGGAGAAACTTCGAAATGGAGCGAGGTAACCAGTGGAGTACCACAGGGATCAATATCAGGTCCTCTGCTATTCCTAATCTACATTAATGACTTAGGTTCTGGTATAGTAAGCAAACTTGTTAAATTTGCAGACAACACAAAAATAGGAGGAGTGGCAAACACCGTTGCAGCAGCAAAGGTCATTCAAAATGATCTAGACAGCATTCAGAACTAGGCAGACACATGGCAAATGACATTTAATAGAGAAAAAGTACATGCACGCAGGCAATAAAAATGTGCATTATGAATATCATATGGGAGATACTGAAATTGAAGAAGGAATCTGTGAAAAAGACCTAGGAATTTTTTGTTGACTCAGAAATGTCTTCATCTAGACAATGTGGGGAAACTATAAAAAAAGGCCAACAAGGTGCTCGGATATATAGTGAAAAGTGTTGAATTTAAATCAAGGGAAGTAATGTTAAAACTTTATAATGCATTAGTAAGACCTCACCTAGAATATTATGTTCAGTTCTGGTCACCTTGTTACAAAAAGGATATTGCTGCTTTAGAAAGAGTGCAAAGAAGAGCGGCTAGAATTATTCCGGTTTTAAAAGGCATGTCATATGCAGAGAGGCTCAAACAATTGAATCTAGGACTTTTTCAACCTGAAAAAAGAAACAAGTACCAGTGGTCACAAATGGAGATTAGATAAAGGGGCAGCAGTGTGGAGTAGTGGTTAGGACTCTGGACTCTTAACCAAAGGGTTGTGGGTTCAGTCCCAGGTGGAGGACACTCTGGATTGGATTGCTCCAGTAAAAACCCAACTGTATAAATGGGTAATTGGATGTAAAAAATAATCTGTAAAAAATAATGTAATTGTATGTAAAAATAATGTGATATCTTGTAACAATTGTAAGTCTGGATAAGGGCGACTGCTAAGAAATAAATAATAATAATTCAGAACAGAAAATAGGAGGCACTTTTCTACACAGAGAATTGTGAGGGTCTGGAACCAACTCCCCAGTAATGTTGTTGACGCTGACACCCTGGGATCCTTCAAGAAGCTGTTTGATGAGATTCTGGGATCAAACGTTTGTAAACTTTCTTATGTTCTTATGCAGAGTTGAAAGAGTTAACCACTGAGTATAAAATAGTTATTAATACCTGTGCATTCCTTTTTTAAACATGCACTACAAAAACAGCGAATAGTAATACGTTGAGTTTTTATAAAAAACAGGATTTGTAGTATTATGCCAAAGCACTGGGACAATGTTGTGCGGCCTTGGAGGGAGGGAGGGAGACGTGTCACCACCTTCGAGGTAAAGCAACACCCCATACGAGCTGTTTGTCTTTCATACACTTTGGGGGTTCTGATATTGGGAGTTGAGAAAAAGTAGGCTTGGTCAGTACATGGATGTGCAACCTCCATGTAACCCAGCTGAAGAAAGAAGAATGAGATCATGACCTTGAGCCTGCCTGCACGAAGTATGCATGGTGTGTCTAAATAACCTCTCTGGTGTGTCCACTTACGTACCAAAAATAAACTTCTGATTTCCTATTTTACTCTAAGAATAAAATAAAAAGGTATGTGTACCTTTCAGGTAAATTCACAAATGTATTCTGTGTTTTTTTTTTTTGTTTTTTTTTACAGGGTTTTTCAGTTTACTACAAAGGAGGATTTGAAACGAAAATGACCAAACGAGAAGCCAGCCTTATTCTAGGTGTAAGGTAAGAAAGAGAGCACACATATGCTGGGTTGTTGGATATAGCCAGGTTTCATCTATTTATCTGTGCAATTCTGTTAGCATTGATTCATAGTTTCCGTTGTGTCCATTAAGAAACTTGAAATGCGGGGTGTCTGGTGTGGTCATGTGAATTCATATCATGCAGGTCCTTGCAAACAAGAAGAAGCCATTACAGAAAAATGTGTGTCTGGTGGTGTCCTCGTTAATCTTGCAGTCCTATCTAATCAGACGTCGTACTTCTCTCTGTATCCTTTGGTCCGTGTCCTGATTTACAAACCACGAAGTGACTGATAAAACACAAAACCTCAAACATCCTTGAAATGGCCTTGATCTGGAGCAATGACCATTTGATTTTTCAAATAAATAATCTGGAATTTACTAGTTTAGTCTCAGAAGGCTGTGACACATTTGCGAGTTTTTCCCGTACCAATTGCAAATTGTAAGTGTGTTTTGTTTTTTTTGTTAAATATTTAATTACACATTATGCATTATCAAACCCCAATTCTCCCCTGGTGTGCCATGCAGTGGCCTGAAACCCTAGTCTCCTTAAACCAAGTTCCAAGCAACAAAGTGTCTTTGTGTTCCCTCAGCTTAAGACTTGACCAGTGAGTGGTCTTTACACTACGTTTCTGGCAACACATACCTCTAGGCTGAGACTGTTCAGCTTAATGACAAAAGGGGCTTCAGCCAGTTTCATGTCTGTTAAAAAACTCTCCCAAGAGAATGTAATCACATTGAACTGCAGAAAATATTAAACCTTGAAAATTGGAACATTTTCAGTTAAATTACAAAAATGAAAAATAATAAAATAATCTTACCAGCATAATTATCTTGTCCCGTTGGCAGCCACTATTGCTTTATTTGAGTTTTGTTGTTGGTAGGAAGACCATGGAAAATATTCTCAAAATACAGAACAGTGTTTTAAAAAAATAAATAAATCTACATTATAATTACTAGGCAAGAGAAACTTTAAGGAAACAAAGCTGGACCATAATTTTGATTGAATGCAGGCCTGCACACCATCCTCCTTTACATTTAATTTCTCAGTTGAAGCTTTAGCAGAGTGTCGCCACTAGATGGAGACTTTTCCCTCCAAAACCTCAGTCTGTCTTTTTAATTTTTCATTGCAGCCCAACATCTAACAAGGTAAAGATAAGAGAGGCCCACAGAAGGATCATGATTTTAAACCATCCTGATAAAGGTGAGTATGATGCTGCCGTGTTCAGAATGACAAACCAAGCCTGAGTCCCTTTAGTTTAGGGGATTATAATTCTCTACTTTGTTTACCAGTTTCTTGTACTGGTCTGCTTTAACCATTAAACTACCCACCACTTTAAACGTACAGTAGAGAAATAGGAAATGTGTGGTGAAGTGGGCACAGCTCTACATGTGTGTATTACTGTATGTTAAGGGTTCATGAAGGCTTTGGAGTAACAGGACTGAATCCCTCTATGTATCCACAGAGAAGTAATGACATGGAGTTCCTCTGAGCTTTTTAAAAAAAAAATGTATATATAAACAGGATGGCATGCACTTAAAACTACATTGTATTTCTAGTAAAAAGGAAGCAATTCAAACATATACAATTTGTTTGTAATGAAGCAGGTCTCTCGGTGCAAAGTATTTAAATGTGTCCTTGACAATATCTTCTAGGTAGAGAGTGTTATACCCTCATCTCCCTGGGGTAGCCTGCTTGCCTGCAGTCGCTTTGCTTTCATCCCACTGCGGTACACACATTCACTCCTTACCTGTCGCTCACAGGTGGAACATTAATAAAGGCTACCTCTACCCCAGGAGCTGCTGTTTATTCTCCTGTCTGTATGTTATCTAGTTCTCCTGTGTGACCCACCCTAGAGGAAACTCTGCTTGCAGAGAATGTGAAACGCACTGTCAAATTCCACTTTCTCTTCAGCAGCTATACAACTGTTTTCAATACCATTTTTTTAAATTTATCAGGGTTAATGTTTTCTTTTTTTTAATGAATATTCTTTTTTAATGTCTTAAAGATATACATTTAAAACAACATTTGATTCCCCATTAGTACTGTGCTTTCTTTAATCTTGGTGGGTTTTATTCTGTTTTTTCAATGATACCAGAGTGTTTGAGAAATGACTGCCTTCAGATTTGTATCAGCCAGTACTGTACAACACAACTGCATTCTCCTAGTACTGTAACCTCCCTCATTAAATAGCACTCTGTATATAAACACAGAGCTGCAAAGGAGTCCTGGGAAGCATAACATGAAAGCAATCACACAAAAGCAGCACACCCTTCTTTTGGGGTGTCCGTGTGTTTCTGTCCAGAATCGGTTTGAACACTCCCTGGAGGGTCCAGACAACAATTGGGTCAGTTTTGGCCACCATGCAGCATTGCGTGATGCTTTACTTTGACAAGCTGCTGTCAGGAGGCATGCCATTAATTAACACAAACTAGTGCAAAGGGTGCTGCTAGCTGCTTACAATAACATATAATCAGCCTGGTAAAATATTTCCACTTGCTTCTCCTGCTGCACTGTGGAAACAAAGCAGTTGATACCATTGTTTGCTCAACACTTGTTGATGTGTTTTTTTGTTTTTTTTTCAATTCTAATTAGTCATGCAAGGACATTTATTTATTTATTCACAGTCTGGCTGATGCGTATACACTTTGATACATATTTGCCTTCCTGTCGTGTATGTATGTTATGATTGCATGGTTCCCAACAACCTCAGTTGTCGGCTTCTTCCCAGAAGAAGGCTGATGAAGCTGTGTAAATATCTATGTACTCGCCCGGGTGGACATGGGGAGGGAAATGTCTCCATGAGCGTGTGAGCCTCACATGCTGTTGCTACTGCGCCTGATGGCAGGCAGATGGTTATTACTCAAGGGGAGTCTTCCACAAACTAATCGACTGGAACTAAATTATGAGCCACACCAGATGACCGCATAACGCAGCAAATCACTCTTTCCTAGATTCCCTGCAACAGTTTTTTTCCACTCAACTGAGTATGCCATAGAGTGTAGCGTAACGTCTTTTATAATCGTCTGGAGCATTCCATACGTGAAATGGGAACAAGGGGGATGCTTGCAGTCAGAAAAGCATAGCGTTCCTGTTGCTGTGCTTGGCTTGGCTGTCATTGGCAGTATTTCTCCTTGCCTGTGTGCCAGTCAGCGGGTGGGGAATCAGTAATGTGTTTTGTAATGCGTCAAAGCTGTTTGCGCAGGTAGCTCATACGAAGCTAGCAGATGTTGTTTTCCAAACTGTCAGCTCTGATTCCAAAGGTGACAAACAAATGCATCCCTCACTGAAAGGGACCCTTCTATTCATGCAACATGTCTTCCCTGCATGTGTAATAAGTGTTCTTGCGCGCACTATTATGCCTGATGCTTCTAAATATTTCTTTAAGTTCTTGGTTGTTAATCTTGGATTTTTTTTTTAGCTGCTCGAATGATGCTCCTACCTGCTGTACCTGTAATTTTCTCTGGAGATCCAATTCTTTCAAGCGTTTCAGTTGAATTTGTCCTGTGAATTTTGGTATTCCATATTCGTTTAATGCTGTTCTGTTGTCATTTTCTTTGTTTGCTACGAGTGCTTTTCTCAAATGTGAATCCAACTCCTTTGATCATCATCTGTTGTGTTTCCAGAACGTTCGTCTTCCACAGATGTTGGAATTAATTACCTAATTTTCTGTCTGACTTTATAATGCAACTTAGTAACTGTGTAATGGTTTTCAATCAATGAATGTATTTTAAAATTAGTTCTATTATATTTTTACAGACTTTTAATGTAAATGTTATAAATAAGGAGGCTGTGTGGTCCAGTGGTTAAAGAAAAGGGCTTATAACCAGGAGGTCCCCGGTTCAAATCCCACCTCAGCCACTGACTCATTGTGTGGCCCTGAGCAAGTCACTTGACCTCCTTGTGCTCCGTCTTTCGGCTGAGACGTAATTGTAAGTGACTCTGCAGCTGATGCATAGTTCACACACCCTAGTCTCTGTAAGTCACCTTGGATAAAGGCGCCTGCTAAAAAAAATGTGCTAGTACTTTTGTCATGAACAAATAGGCCTATTTGAAATTGCTTTTTTTTTTTTTTTTTAATGAAGTGTTTGTTAAACTACCAGAAATGTGGTCTTTGTCATATTAATAAGTGGCTAATGTTCACTAAATGCTTGTATTGAAGTTGTTTTCTTGAATTGTCTTTTATTAAGTGTAGGGTGCCAATACCGTCTGTCACGGTATATGTAAACGTGTGTGTGTATATATAATCTTGGATTTTATATATGTAATATAATTTATTTCTAGAAATGCTAAAGTAATGTGTTAATTAGATGTACAGTGTATTTCATTATTGTAGTTGCCACCTTGACCTGTAAAAGCTCCTAGGTTTATTAAAACCCAGTTTGGTAAATATTATTTCTCTTATGCTTTTTAGGCGGATCTCCCTACTTGGCAGCAAAAATAAATGAAGCAAAAGACTTTCTGGATGCCAGCAGTCGAAAGTGACCTCATTATCATCTGATTCATGCTGTTCCGCACAACAGCTTTTTATTCCATCTCATCCAGTACATCCCTTTGTGAGGAATGTGGGTGGAGCTGCACACACACTTTGGACAGGATATACTTCTGGATTGTTTAGGCTTTATTATAGTGTATCTTCACAGCTGCGAGGCTTGTGTCAGAAAATTGTTTTTTTCTGCTGTCTCTTTTATTGAATTGTACAGTGCTTCGTGATGTTTGTACATGAAAGGCGCTATATAAAATGAAGATTATTATATTACTGTAAATGAAGATGTCGACCAGGAAGCGTCATGGCGAAGGAACGTTATAGGAATATCATTTTTTGCACGTACCCGAGTATGTTCATGAGGATTACAAGGATAGATTTTTTTTAATACAACGTTCTCATTGTTGGTAACGTAGTATATAACATGGAACGTGTTTTAATGTATGCCAGCTACTTTCCATTCTTGCACTCCTTTAAATTCAAATCTACAACAATGCTCTATTAATAACATTGAAAGAGTACCCTTGTATTTTATTCATTGTATAACCTTGTCATGATGGTGTTTTTGTTATCGGGATGTGTTTTGTGTTTTCTGCTAACTTCCTCAATGTGAAATTGATCAAATACCAGTTACAATAATTACAGTAATTTATTGATATATATATATATATATATATATATATATATATATATATATATATATATATAGTCTGCCAAATAAATTAAATAACATAGTAAATATAAATCTAGTTTATTGAGTAGTAAAGATAGACAGCTGTTGGTAGAATTAAATAAGTGCATAGCTTCTGTGCATGGTTCTGATGGAAAAAGGTGTGTCATGGCCTGTTTGCAACTACATTTTTAAGTTAATTAAACTGCAAGGGAGTTAATTAAAAGAAAATACAAATAGCCTATGTGCCAGTAGCTAATATCGGGTCTTTTTGAGCCATGTGACATGTCATTTGATGGCATTAACTATTATTATTATTTTTTTATTTTTTAGAATTTTGTTTACATTTTCTAAATTTTGCCCAGTCAACCAAGCATTTTGCAGTTGACCTGTGGCCATAGTCAAACAGTCACCAATGGTGTCAGTAGACAGTTGTGTTAATGTAATGGGTGATCTTAGTGACTTTTTCCATCAGCTGAGGATTTCTACATGAATTCGAGTCTCTGATCGATACACTTGTAGACTTCAGTCCTGAAGTTTGTATTTTAAAAATATTTTGGTTTTGTTTACCCTGAGGCTGCAATCTTATAAGGGCGAAGAGTGATATCAAATGGTTAAATAAAGCTAAAAATCAGGATAGTAACTGTATCCTTTTGATGTGAACTTACAAATAATAATAAATCTGATTTCAACACAGGCTTGAATCACGAACACTAAATGTTAACGTTCATGTATTTGCCGCAAGATGCCCACAGGCTAGTATCAGTTGACTTCATCACAGTAGTTTTGACATTGTGTCAAAACAGGACACTTAAGTGCTCTGCATTGTGAGGGAGTTTGAGCTCATTGGGTTGCGTTCCTGTTTCTTGAAGTGGGAGTCTGTGTCTCCTCAGCTGTGAATTCTGTTCTTGTCTTCTATTTTTGAAGGATTGAGGATCAGTAATAAATAATCCCACTGCTGCCAATAGCCCAATAGATTTCTACAAGTTAACTTAGCTGTCTCCATTTCCTTTCAAAGGAAACAATGCTCTTTTATCTTTGAGGAGCTGTAGGATTTGAAACAGTAAGCAGCCTTGTGGACCCAACTGGCTGTTGAGATAACAGCCAGTACATTTGGGCTTTTTAAAATGCTTGCTTTTTTAAATGGCTTTTTTTTTCGAGTTGGCCTTGTCATTTTTATTTCAGGATTGTATTGGCTGTGGAAAGTGCTATGTAAGTCCAAGATTGTCATCGTTGTCGTCATAGTTGTTGATGGCACTGTGTTGCCTGCGATGCTTCGGTTGTATGATTAATATTGAATTAGGTTAATGATTGTGATCTTGAGTGGACTTGTTAATAGGCGAGACAGCAAATGAGTGAACCATGGTGATCATTGGATAAGCCGGGGTGCTAAATCAAGATGCAAGCTACAAAAGAAACGCTGGCCAGCACAAATCTTGGACTACCTTACTTCCGTAAAACCCCGGACTGCCTTACCTTGGATAAGTTCAGGATATTTTCAAATTGGGGTGTGTGAAACCAGTTGATAGTGCATTGTGAGTTGCTGTATTACTTGGCTTCAGTGCATTAATCTGTTCACATAATTCAAGATGACATAAAGCTTATAGCGTGATTTTGTTTCTTAGTCATTTACAATAGCTGAAAAAGATCTCCATTACATAATATGGTCATTCATATCAACATGATGTGACAACGAATATGTGCTGCAGTGCGACACACAGTGTGTGTGTGTGCCTATGGGGTGCCAGTTTATCCTGACTATGTATATAAAAATGTACCTGGCATCAGCCTCCCTTTACTCCCAAAGGACTGTTCTTCTGTTTTTAGAAACGTGGAGTTTAAGGGTGGGCAGATGGATGAGGTTGCGAGACTGCTGTTTGCATGGCAACAAGCAAGGAGAAGGACTGCTGAGTTCATGAGTGACCCCTTCAGCGTTTTGACCTCTGACAACTGAATCTCTTCAGTTGTGTTCATGTTTTCTTTTTTTTTTTTTTTTGGTACATTAGGCAAAGACCCAACTGTGCCCACAGTCAAGCTAAAATGCATTTCTTTGAGTTTAAACTGCTGTTTATCTCTTTGCACGTTGAAGTAGTCTTACTTAAGTTATTCTTCAGGTGTAGCCAGATGGAAAAGTCCCATTCATTTCCCAATACGAGCCCAGTATCCAAGCAAACCGTACCCATGAACTGCAGCATGACAGCCAAGGATCCATTAGAAGTTCTATACATGGCAAATGTTTTTGATCTAATGAAACAACACGGTACACCTCTGATATTGGGGCCAGGATAGTATTTGAAGAATGCAGTGAAACCTGTTTCTAAGCTAAGGTCATGAAACACCAGGTTCATTCAGGTCAGGGAGTGAGCACACAGGGCTCCAGGTTCACAGTTACAAGACTTGGCATTTCCCTTTTTTGAGCACAGTTTTGCTCCTTCAAGGTGGAAATTCTTGCGTGCTTAACAAGAACAAAAAGCGGTGGTAAGAGCAGCTTTAGTCGCAGCTATAACAGCAGGTTGTTTTAGAGTGTTGTATTTTGTGTTTCGTTCTGTCCCATCCTTTTATTGTACACTTCCTGAAGGACTGCCTTTAGAGAGGTTTAAGAAAGCATTTATTTTTTATAGCCCCAGGCTGTCTCAGTAGTTATTTTTTTCATTTTTCACATAGACTTGAGTTTATGGAATGCTGATGGTGCAAGAATGCATAGTGTAAGTTCACATGTATTTACTAAGTAACAACAATTAGAGACAGCTTTTGGACTATGCTTCTATTTCAGGTATTTTATATACATTTACCAACCAGCTCTTACTTTAAAAAGCCTGGATCATGACAACTTGGCTGTGAAACAGGAGAAGGACAACACCATCCTCCTTAAAGAGAGAGAGAGAGAGAGAGCGAGAGAGAGAGGGTCTCATATATCTAAGACATAAAATCCAATTGGAACAGAAACAGAACATTATATCATAAACACACGAGGCAGGCCCAGGAGTGGTGTGAAAGTAATTCACTCTGGAGTTTGCTGACAGGCACAGTATATCTGGAGTTAAAATTGAGTTTCACTTTCATTTCCTGATAAATAAATCATTTCTCCTGTCATAACACTATGGGCATTATTCTGAAGTGTGAACGCATTTATTCCGAAAGGAATGTTATTATAAAACCAGCAGTATACAATTTAATCCGGTCTGACTTTAATTAAAGGTGGCTGACAGGATCAATATTATTAATTATTTAGGCTATATTTGCATCCTGAGCCATTTGAAAAAAAAATGCATAATACCACAGTAGTGACGTCAAAAAGTGATAATTCCTCTAGAGAAAAATATACTTGAACCTTGACCCAGCTGGTACATTCGTATCTCAGAAAAACTGGAGAGGAATGGGAAATTAAAACAAGGTAAAGGGCAATCATCCAAATAAAGGTGAAGCACTAATGGATGATGACACAGAACGTCTGTACAGCACTGAAACACTACGTTTAAAAAAACCCAACTGTACTGCTGAACCGTGTCTTCTTTAATATTAGCATCACAAGGGTATCCATGTATTATACAAAATAATAGATGGGCCTCTTCAGTGAGTTACAGGAAAACAATTCCATCTCGGGTTTCTGTGACAGTTTATAGATTACTTGACCTTCGGTCTCATAATTTATGACGTCACAGAAACCCGTGATGGAATTATTTTCCTGTAACTCACTGAAGCCCATCTGTTAGAGAGAGAGAGAGAGAGAGAGAGAGAGAGAGAGAGAGAGAGAGAGAGAGAGAGAGAGAGAGAGAGAGAGAGAGAGAGAGAGAGAGAGAGAGAGAGAGAGAGAGAGAGAGAGAGAGAGAGAGAGAGAGAGAGAGAGAGAGAGAGAGAGAGAGAGAGAGAGAGAGAGAGAGGCGCTGTACACGTACTCAGTATTGGTACTGAGAGATTTTTCGTTTTACAACAGCAAAAACAGCTTTCTTTGGGTAAATATATTCTCAAATATTTGACAAGATGATTACTATTGATTGTGTTGTAACTTCTCAAGCACTGAGATGATAAAAATAAAGCATACACTGCAGTAGCTTTTTCAGAGATCCTCAGAGCATGGACCACACAACTTGTAGTTAGCAAGTTGAGCGATACTTGACTGGGGTTTTACCTTGGCTTTTATAGAACTTTTGCTCTGCTTCCTACGTTAGAAGTCTTAATTAAATCCACACATTAATCTGCCTTGACAGCTCTTCCTTTTAAGTGAACAATATATTCAAAAAAGTACCAGTAATCCCTTTTCTAAAATGAATTGGTTTAGATCTCATGTTCTACCCCTATTCTATTTCCAAAACGTGAGGTGAACTTTTGAACTGATGTTATGTTATGTTATATATATATATATATAACACCTACTCTGTTTAATTATTCCAACCTGGGTTTAAAATCTATTTCCCTCTTAACATCAATAGACATTCTTTTCAATAGGCTGGCTTTATTTCATGTATAGATGTGTTTTAACAAAACAATACTGGCTAAGGACTGTTTAGAGAGTTCATGACAAACTTCTAAGTCTGTAGTTGCAGGTCCAGTTATTTTCACTTAAATCCAGGCTATTAGAAAACATGGTTAAATGTAACAGTCTCATGTTTGCTTTTCAATTCTTGAACCAAGCATGACCTCGCTCTCTGGTTCTAAAAACCACCTGTGCAAGCAGGTTTCAGACATCCTGTTTACCTGCCAAGGTTAGTTTGAATTAATATGAAATTCTACTGTAAGCACTTTCCTCAATGTATTACATTAAAGTCAGATTCTGGCTGGATCCAATAAGCTGCCCCACACTATTATGCATGCTTCCTTCTTTCTGCCAAGTTCTCATTCATTTCTATAATATAATGAGGTAATGGACATCACACCATTGACTCCTTTCTTCAGTAACAAAAGGTACTTTTCGTTGCCAAGACTCATTTTTCCCCATCTTAGCCACGCCTGGCACCGCTTTGCTGTCAGCAGACAAAAGCGAGGTTACCAATTCATTATATTACTTCAGTAAATCTACTGTATATTAAATAGAGTCTGGACTATATTGTCTTATTTTTAAACTTAACAAATCATCTGTTATAATAAAACATGTACACTTATATTCTGTTTGAATTATTGTACCTGTGTTTAGCTTAAAGACTACTTTCACATCAAGCTTACTTCTCTTCTAAATCAGAAACGTGACTGTGGACACATTCTTGAGCCAATTAAACTAGATGTTCGTTTTCTGCCTTTTCAGTCTTCCTGTAACAAGACTTTTATTTTTTATTTCAGTAAAACCTTATACAAATAAAACACTTATTTTTATTTTAACTTTACTCACACACATTGGCTCTTTTCATAGAGTTTGTTATTATAGAGGCTCTGTGTTTAATTTAAAACCTGTTTCTAAACTAGAGTTATTTTGTTTCTGTTAGTGTCCAGTTGCCTCGCTCATGCAGTACTTTTAGTACTGTATAACAGTTTATACACAGGCAAGGGTCTTGAAAGGAGACGCAACTGACCAGCAAACCAGCTTTGAATGTCTAATACTGTTTAACTCAGGCAAGCAGGGCAGAGCAGTACATTGCAGTAAATCTACTTACAAAAAACTTGTAGCTTTATGCATGTGCCCAAGTTAATAAACTAGGTTACAGCTTTGTATTAAATTATCTCACTTTTAAACTTAAAAGTTTCCCTGTAATAAATACTTCTGTTTTCTACACAGCAAAACTTTCAATAGTTTCAAATATAATCCTGTCAAAAGGGTTGCTTTTTGTTTTGCAATACCTAAATACCTCTGTATTTTTATCATCCCAATTAAAGTCGCAATCTTTCCTGATAAGAACTTACACTGTAGACAGCTTTTCTAACTTAATTAATGAAATGCTCGCTTCTGCTTTTTCTCTCAAGGCTATAAGCCTTTAGGCACTGGTAGCTCTCAGTTAATTAGAGTTTAGCTAATTTCACAGGTATTTCTGGTCAGCGCGACCCAGTGGGTGCCGTAACAAAATGGACTGGGGTAGCAGAGTCGTCGCAATCATTTTGTATTTCTGCTGGTTTTATTTCTGCTTCCAGTGGCGGTGACAGTCTTGGGTCAGTTTCTCAGTGAGTCTGGCAAATCCACCACAGGTGTGGGTGACAGTCTTTAAAAGCCTGATACCTGCAAAAAACTTAAATCTTGTTAGCTGTGCTCCCACCTATACCTACATTCCTATTCCCATCATCAGTGCGCAAACTTCAAAGAAATTAAGCTGTTTCTATCAAAGAGCCATCCATCTCTGCCACATACACCTTTCACTCAAAAAAGGTGCTCACACTTTGTACAAGGGAAGACAGGTATTAGGGTCACTTGTGACAGTACAGTGCAGTAAACTTAAAAGAGATCAATGATTTGATTATTGGAAAGTAGGTCCATTTTCTAGTCAGTGTACTTACTGACATCAAAGAATCAACTTAAAAAAGAAACCATGAAATCAATATGCAAAACAAAGACTTTTTTCATGAAATATTTTGAGGATTTGGAATGTGAAAAAAAAAGTGACTTTGCAAATCCACGTGAATCACAGGATCTATATAAACTGCAGCCCCATATTTTCAGCATTCTGGAAACACTGCAGGCTGTCACACCCTCATATCTCAGAAACTATTTGAAGTTGTACCTTTTCTGGTCAATATAAACCCTGCATGCTTCGTGTGTTGGTGACATAGATACTGACCAGACCTAAAATGAATGCCATATTGAGGTCATGTGATCTTTGAAGGTACAGCTGTATATAGGCAGTGCAATTTGAGCTACTGTTAATGTTTTGTACACGGTTGTATTCATTGATTTTATTGTTGTCCAATAAAGAATTAACCCTTTTACTGAGCAAGTAGGCCGAAGAAGTTATCCAGCAACAAACTCCCCCCCAGTTGTACTTCCTTCCTAGAAAAAGGAGAACATTTTGGGGGACCATTGCACTTGTGAGATGTCTTGCTCATTAAAATATGTCGCATATTTTTAAAGACGATTATCTTTTCTGGGGATACCACTATATCTAGTAAGTAAGGGGGTCTAATGAGGAAAATAGGCAATACAATCCCACCCCTATTCTTGCTGTAAATCATTTGTTGTTTCCAAACACCTGAACTGTACTGTTTGTACTGTCTATATAACTGCACCAAATAAGATACAAGGTGGTGTTTTATTGGGACACCCCTAGAGTGGATAACTATTGCACGATTCAGCTGGAGAGGAGAAGGAGGAAGATCAGTGGATTGCAATCACTATGTCGGAATGCAAAGCGTTCGGGTGCAAAAATAACAAAAGGAAAAACATTAAACAAAAAGTATTTTTGTGTGCTTAAGCCTTTAAACCAACAAAGAGCGGCCATAACAAAACAATGACTACATAACATAGGAGCGGGACATCTGCTCAATAGAATACTATGTGTGACTATAGAGCGAGTCAACGACAGGACGACACACAAAGCAAGACGGAAGAGAGCTCCAATACATGCAATGTTAATTTGTTTTAATGGTTTTTATATGATATACTGCTCAAGGAGGCTGAAAATGTGTCAAAAGCTTTAGTTAACATGTTTTCTATTGAAATGGTTATATGTTCATTTGAATTACAGTTCCCCTTTAAAGAATTGAAAAGGTGCCTGTCTTGTTACTAAGCAACCACAGAATGAAGCCCTCCACTGACTCGGCAGTTGAGGCAGGAATGAGAGATAGGGCCCTATCCTCCCAGTTGTGAGATCACAAACCTAGTAGGAAAGTGAATTACCAAGGTATGGTAAAGCTTCAAGAGTAATTCCAATCAGAAGCACTTAAGCACTGATAATCCAAACATTAACTAAGGAGAAAGAAGTATGTTGTCTCAGATATCCCTGGCCTTCTGTTCTCCCTATCCCTACAGATTGTTTTCTATATTCTTAGCTGTTGAGATACTTTTATAATCCTCTTTTTCCACAAATCACCTTCATGGAAATATAATTAGAAGGCAGGTGTCGAAATCCTCTACCTGTTTTCATTAATATGGTTTATTTATTAATATTATGGTTTATTATTATAGTATTATTAACATTATTTTGAACAATTCTGCAATAATAGTAACAATGATTACAATTCATGTTTATAAAGTTTTTAAAATGCAGAATGCAGTAAGCCAAAAAGAAAGCTTTTTACAAACAATTTCAACGATTGCAACACTTGCTTCCTTCAGCACACTGAAGTACATACTGTTGGTGATTATCACAATACACAAATTAAATAAAAACATATATTGTTAGTAATCATTTACAGGTATTATAATAGCTTATAAAAATGTTAAATCAAGTAAGCAATCATATCAAACAATGGGTTAAGTACATCTAATTTTATATATGTCAGTAAAATCCTTAGAAACTGTCAAACAAACAAGAGATTTCTTATTGGGCCACATTTTCAGAGCCTCAACTCCAATCGTCAACTAACTTTTACTTTTTGATGGAGACAAAACATCTGTTGATTTCACAAAACTAGAACGGAACGTGTACATTAAGTTATATATTCCAGGTCACTTTAGCAGTCTGTTTGTGACAATTTGATGATGTAGCTGCAGAATATGGCAAATCTGTGGAAGACTGCGAATTCCAGGATTTCCGAGGAATTCCACTATCTGCCTCTAGTCATCTATCTGCTTACACATGTCCTTTCACATGGTTAAGACACTGACCGGTGTTGTTTATGTGTAATTGTAACAGATAGCATTAGATGCTGGGTAAAAATGAATTAGATTGTATGCAGAGTCCCATGGTTTTAGAATAGGCTTTCACAGCTTGAAGTACATTAACTCTGCAATTAAAGAAAGTTAATTCAGGTAAATAGCATCTGCTTTGGTAGAGGAAAAAATGCAGGTCTTATGGACCTTTAATACTTGGGTGAGATTAAGTGTCTCTCACTAAACTGTCATTAGCAGTTTTCAGACAGGAATAACACATCCAATAAAGTTACCAAACCATGAAAAAAATGTTTTCATGCATTTTGTTTTTGATCTTGTAATTAGTCTTAAGTTGTTTCTTATTAGTTATAAAATAGTTATCGCTGCCGTTTCATTTCAGGAACAAAATGGTGCTAATAATGATTTGAGAATCTACAGTAGCTGAGACTCCCCAGACTGAAAGGCCTCAGCACTGACCACATATATAAAGATGAGCTGAGACTCCCCAGACTGCAAGGCCTTGGCACTGACCACATATATAAAGATGAGCTGAGACTCCCCAGACTGCAAGGCCTCGGCACTGACCACATATATAAAGATGAGCTGAGACTCCCCAGACTGCAAGGCCTCGGCACTGACCACATATATAAAGATGAGCTGAGACTCCCCAGACTGCAAGGCCTTGGCACTGACCACATATATAAAGACAACCCAGAATGCATTCTGCTGCACAGGTAAGTAATGGTGTCTTTACCCTTGCTGGCTCGAGACGTGTTTGTGTGCTGTTGTACATCTTGTCTGGGGTCACACAGGTAGAGCGGTGTTGGCTTTTGTACTCCCAGCTGAGGCTGGTTTGCTTCACCATGCCAAAGTGACACCTAGTGGTCAGGCAAGGGTTCAGCAGCTTGATCTGCTGCTGAGTTTCGGCGTGACATTTTTTACGCTCATCCTGGGCTGTTACTGTGGCAGGGTGATATTAAAATTTGGGATTATAAAATTGGGGGAGGGGGAACGACCTGGGTAAACACCTAATTGGGTACTATTTTCAGTGTTATAGGGTTGGTCCCTCTAGTTTTAGAAGAAAATACAAAGCCTGAGAGATTTATTAATTTTCGAATAAAGTTAAACCAACCTTTTATCAGTTGGATGATTTACCACCTCTTTACTGTATTTCATTTTAGCCTAACGCGTGCAGTAAGATACAATTTCATACACATGCACCATAAAGCAAGGTTTTATTTTTCATGTCTTTGCCTATCCCTTCTCCCTGCAATTGCTTGTTTAAATGTAATTGCTTAGTGGGCTATGTGAACCACAAGGCTATCATTTGAAGATTGCCTTCTGATACAATACCACCATTCTGGGTTTCATTGCCAAGTCCGCTGAGCAATCCCACAGCAATCTTCTGCGCCGTGCACATGAAATTACCAGCCACTGAAACGGCCCACCACTCGTTCCATGCAAATTACATTTTTGTCTATTTCACATTAAAAAGGGAAAAGGAAAAGCAATGATGGAAAGCAGGATCTTATTGCTATTACCCTCTGCCAGCCAGCTCCACTCAAGATGGATAGAGTACATTACTCTTTCATTAAAATTGCATTGCATAAAAATGCACCTCTGAAATGGCTTGATCTGCCCTAAACATTGCTTCTAATGTGTAGCACATTACTCTTTCTACAGTTATAAAAGGCGTTATAAGGACAGTTTTATGAATGAAATAATAATAATAATAATCATCCTAAGTTTAATTGCATTGACGCAGCCTAGAGGGATACAGCAATCCAGTCAGTAGTAATCAGACTGGATCCGACCCCCTCCTCTCTGGGGTGCAGTGCCATTGTTTTAAATACAGAACAGATATTTCAATAGAAAATCCTGGAAACACCAAAAGGATTTTGGCAGCTGATCAAATTCTCTGGTATTTACATGACCACTGGGTTGTTATTATTATTTTAATGGTCTAAACAGGAAATTAATACAGTGTCATATTTTTTTGTATTCTATGTATTAAAGGGGGTTCTCCCCCTGCTGAATTAATATAGTTAGACAGCATGAATATTTAGATCTTTAAAAACAACCCCATGAAAGTGTTTCCAGAAAAAAATGAAAGAATCATGTTACCTTGTGTGCTGTGATTTAATGGCTGGGCTCTTTTTGTTGCAGCAGTAGGGATCTTGGCATGGAGCGTACAGTACATGATGTTAATGTGCTGTATTCAATTAATTTATTCCACGGGACTCACAATCAAAAGTGAACTTTGTAATTTGTCTCTTTTTTTTCTTCCTTAATTAGTTCCAAGCCGCCGATCTGAAATCTGTTTGACAGAATTCCTCTCCGTTCAGGAGGCTGTCAACTGAAGGCAGGCTACTCCAGTGGTGGCTGTTTTTGAGTTCAGCATTTGACCCAGAAAGAGATTAGTGTTAATTGCTATATCTGGTCTCTAATTACTTTAATTATTTTTGTCAGGTGGCATAATGCAGTTTGCCAATAATAACAGTTCTCTCTGTGTCTGAAAAGGGCAATTTTCTGTGAAAACAGGGCATTAATTTGAAGGAACGAGGAAGTCTATTGTGTAATAGTGTGTTTCTGGCTGATTAAACTTTTCTTTTTATAACATAATAATATATATACTAGAAACTTTCCTTTACGCAGAACAACAACCAACACCAGAAGAGTCCAAATCAAATTCTTTATGAAAGAGGAGTCCATTTATAACAACCGTTCTCAGGATCCAGTAGCCAAACCCTGCAGTTTAACAACAAATTGATCATTGTCACTTTAACTGGCCTTTGACTGATTGCTGTTTATTTATAAAACAGATTTGCTTGTTTGTACCCTATTCCAAGTCAGGCACCACCTTGGTGTGGGTCACACAGACCACGATCAACATGGGACCAGAAGCCCTTCATTTTCACTTGTATTTATTTTGTACTAAAAACGTGTTGTCCAGTAACCAACTTACGGATCAGGAGGTCAGAATATCAACAGACACCCTGAGTTCCCACTGTCACCCCAATGTATCAACATCTTTAACTGCCCTCCTGATCAGGAGATCAGAATATCAACAGACACCCTGAGTTTCCACTGTCACCTCAATGTATCAATGTCTTTAACTGCTCTCCTGATCAGGAGGTCAGAATATCAACAGACACCCTGAGTTCCCACTGGAACCCCATTGTATCAACGTATTTAACTGCCCTCATGATCAGGAGGTCAGAATATCAACAGACACCCTGAGTTTCCACTGTCACCCCAATGTATCAATGACTTTAACTGCTCTCCTGATCAGGAGATCAGAATATCAACAGACACCCTGAGTTTCCACTGTTACCCCAATGTATCAATGTCTTTAACTGCTCTCCTGACCCATGCAGGTGAGGACTCAGGCTGGGAAGAAGAACCAAATAACAAGTCTAACATTGTTAAAATACCCAAATCATACCCTTTCATTATCAAGGGTTTGTTTGTTTTGCTTCTCCTTTACCGGTTATTGTTTTCTTACAGTAATCATTTTTTTGTATTATTGATTCCACTTCTGTAGTTAACACTTTAGAAAATATGCAATCCAAAGTCCTTTTCAATCCCGTCGCTGTGTTGTGTTTCTCTCAGTTAATGGCGGGTGGGAGAGAGGCACTTGTATTGAGCATGTCTAGAGATGTGGTGATGTAAAGTAAACTACTCTAGCAGCGTTGTATGATGACCCACGGCATACTGGATTTTATTGACACTGGAGTTGCTTCTCCTGGGTTCTACTGCTTGTAGATTCTCACAAATATAGATGAAACACTGGTAACAGCATTCAAAATATATAATTTGATAAAAAACTTTATTTCATAAAAAATAATTTATACAAGTTGTTGATAAGATTTAACATGTATGTGTCTAGTTCACAAAGCAGTATATTACAACACACATTGGTACTATATGTATTATTATGACACAAGAAAATGGTTTATTTTGATTTCAGCTCTGGGTAATATGAAAACAGTAAAGGAAACCTGATTTTACAGATCAGCGTCTCTGAAGGAAGCATTACAATCAGTGTTCACCAGAGTGGAATTGTCTACACCTGCTATCTGATGCTGCATGTCTGGGATTTAAAAACAAGTATGGTATCTCATTTGCACACAGCAGTTGAATCCCAAAAATGACTTTAGGCAGCAGCACTTCAGCATTTTGGCAATTTCCTCCTGTTTCACAGAAAACAAAAATACACCCATTTAAAGCAGTAGATAGTGACTAGCTGTGTTGAGAATTACCATGTTCATTTCTAAACCCAGCAAACAATTATCTCGCTCAACCAGCCCTGTTACTCTGGAATGATTTTTCAAGTAAATAGATCTGTCTCGATTCGACACACGGAGACTTTTAGTAACTGCTGCACAACTACATCTTCACTCACAAGGAACAAGAGAGATGTAATTAAAAACCAGGCTGGGGCTATGCAAGCAAACACACTGCTATGTGCAATAACCATATTTCTCACTCAGGAGGTACATAAACCTCCTGTCTTGCAGGAGAGTGCTTCTCGCTAACAAGCCCATTCATTTCCCTGGATCAGACAGTATTAATTCCCTCAAAGCCACAGAATATCCACCTCTTCTCCAGCGTGGCCCCCACGCCCGTGAACTCTTGCTTGAACATGTGGGGCAGCCGCAGCATGAGAGTCTCGATTTCACTGGCAGAAACCTGGGGGGGGGGGCAGAGCACAGAGAAACAATGACACAGTCCCATTACAACAGGCTGTGCATGTTTAAAAGAGAAAGCGCTACCTCACACCAAGGGACATGAAATCTAATCTGAACACATTCATATCGAAAGCACAAAGATGGAAACCGAACCCCACACCAATTTGGGATTGGGATTCAGGATTTCTATCTCTCTGTCTCGCCTTCTCTCTCACACCCTGCTGGGCACAGCACACAAAAATGAGTGTTTCTACTTTCTGGATTTTTCCATAAACTGGGAAATAGCTTTTACTATTCTTTATTTCGGATACAGGCTACTGTGGCTGTTCTTGACTGAAGCCGCTAGAAGAATTCCTGTTTCCATTAAAGTTGACAACAGTAAGGCAAGGAGTTGTATTTGTGCATGAAATGGTCGATTCTAATGGGGGCATGTCTTCAATTACTGAATTGAGCCGCCCAGAGTCTTGTTTCAACCAGGTCTGTCGTTATCTAAGGGAACCTACTGCACTGTAGGTGTTACATTTCAAAAACAAAATAAGCAAGGTCCTGGATTGGAATTAACACAAATAGACTTTTTCATGTTTATATATATTTTTAAACTAATACAGCTTAAGCACACTGACTGCTATTGTATGTCAGACACAGGAATTCACAGTTAAAGTGATCACCTAAAGGCCATTCCAGACAGCATTTCAGTCAGGAAGCAAAATTTAAGAGAACAAGATTTGAATGAGGCGACAGACCTGCTGCAAGAACGGGGAGGTGGTGGATGAAAGGAAATGAGACGACAGAGGGGACCCGGGGAGTGGCCCACAACGGGGCCCAAGCCAACCCTAATGGAAGACAGCAGCGGCTTCACCTGTACCTCAAAGCACAGTGGTATTAAAGGACTAATAAAACTGAACAGATGATGACCTACCTTGGCATCCAGTCTCTGTATGTAGGACCACAGATACTCTATGTTGGCACCAAAGGGGTGAACATGAAGAAAGGTTGATATTATGCCTATGGGTAAAAGGAACAGGGAAATTATACAAATGGACATGTGTTTAATACATACTCTGTATTTACAGAGCTGAGTAAGGCTGCATCCACAATGGACAGAGCGACACGAGCAAAGTTGCCAAATGTCAATCCACACCAGATGCGACTTGAAAACGAACCAAAAGACTGGAAATAAATACATGACCCTGCCCGTGAATTCCTATTGGACATACTAGAGATGGGCTGTCCAATATTTTAAAGTGCAACATTATTATTATTATTATTATTATTATTATTATTATTATTATTATTATTATCTGTGTAATTATGCGCAGGTCACCACTTACCTTGTATTATTATTATTTACTTTTATTTGGTTGTTCTTTTTAAAACAGTCCGCTGAACTTGACAGAATGCTTTATAAATATGGCTCATAATCCTCAACACTATGTATGAGCTTGTTGGGATGTGTCACATAGAATACAAACATATTGCTGGCTTTGTTTTACAACGTATAGAATAGTAGGACCTCGATAATATTTTTGTTTGTTTGGTGAATCTCCACAAAACTTCATTATGCATATGTAAAGACCTTCTTCTTGTCACGGATTTGTGCCACAGAACAATTTATTTATCATAAAAACAAACAAACAAACAAACCAGAAAAAGCCATAGCTTAAAATTAGGTCACATGATCAAGTTGTGTGAATGCAGGACCTTTTTTGTGTCATTTTTAAAAGCCAGCAAAAGTGCACATTTTTCATTTAAATGCTGGATATATAGACTGCATGTATGGTCTGGTTTATTTTTGCTTATTAATAAACCTATTTTTATGCAACTTGCATAACTGGAAAGAAAATGTCTCTGTGCTGCTAAATGCACCACCTGCAAGCCACCCAGGCATTGTCTTTCTTCTGGATGTCTTTGTAGTTGTTCAATTTGAATCATATAATAATGGATACTGCTGTACCTCATCAATATACTTTTCGTCGTCCATGATTAACTTGTTTTAAGGCATGACTTGTTTTGAGGCGTGACTTGTTTTGAGGTGTGTTTTTGACGTGTGTCAAGGGTGTTAACCTTGCTTCTGATTGGTCAGTTTCATTCCAGTCACGTGACGAAAATATATATATATATTTTAGCGACGTCGCTCGCGTCGCTCGCTGCTGGTGTGGATACTCCCATTTGACTGCAGTGACGTCTAAATTATTCGCTCGCGTCCACTGTGGATACACCTTAATACACAGTAACAGTAATAATGCTGGCAGCCAAGCACTGTAATAAAAGAGCAACTGGAGCCAAAACAACCACTTAAGATGATTACTTTAGAGAGGTCCTATAAAAGTAACAGAATAATTCAGGGCAAGAAAATATATTGCTATGTCTCGAGACGCTGAAGCCCATATTCATTTCCCCAGATTTATATTGCAAAACCCTGTGCAATTATACTGTAGGAGAAAATAAACTACAACTCCCATAACAGCGCTTATTAAAAAGCATGCATGTGTTTTATTAAATGCAGTCGGGCAAGATGAATGTAGGGTTGTTTTTTTATTTTTTTTATTTCGTTTTTCTATTGGATTTTGTTTAAGCATGGGTAATTCCGATTTGTATGCAGCATTATACGCTACAAAGTAAACAGGTTTTGAGGGCTCTGTTGCAATCTGACTAATATCTGCATTCATGAATGGGATTAAAAGCACTGGCATCAAAAACAAAAGGGGACTGCCTGTTTTGGTCAACAGCTAGTCATACAGCTGGCAGTGAATACTCTACAAGTCCCTGGGGTTCCTTCCCCTTTCATGTGGGACTGTGATCCATACACATGGCACATCTCTGGTCTAACAGGCTAACACTGAAATGTAGAAATGTGTAAGACTGCCATCCTGCTTTACATACATGTTCAATCTCCACCGTACAGAATGCATCAATGTTCTCAACGGAAGAGGGGGGTGGGGAACGGGCATTTACAAATGAAGATCCTTTCACAGGTTTGCATTCCATTATGTATCAGCATCGATGTGTGTTGTAATGTCCACATTTCTTGTATTCCATTCCCTGCAGATATATAGTACAGCACAGTGATATATTACATTACCCAATAACAGGGCTTCTTTCTCTGATTTCAGAGGTCCTTGAACGTGTTTCTCTGCATTCTTTTCTTTATCGCAGTGAAGTACTTGTCCTGTGCATCCATTTATTCCCTGTTTGAAAAACAGATAACATAAATACATCTATTCATATTTATTAAGACATTATCTGCTTTTTTTGTTTTCAGGTAATAATCTTTAATATGGATTGAAACAAAAGTGTTACGAACCCACTGACCCAGTTCCACTGGTGATGGTGTTTCTCCTGCTGTCAACAACTGTGTTGCGATCACTAGATCTTATTTCACACAGCCCTCTAAACAGCCACCTGACAGAAGTGGCCTCGGGCCACTACAGATAAAGCCTGGAACAGAGTGCGTCTAGGAGGTGAAAGCCTTTACACTATTTTCAAATCTCAGTCATTTACAATGAAACCCAAAAATATCTGGAACAAAACTGCTAATCATACTTTGAGCAGTTTGACCAAAATAGCATAGCAACATAACCCAACCAAACAATACATAACATACAATAAAGTGAAGTATTTATTTATTTATATTTCAAATCCAGGTTCCCTTTCAAGTCGAAAATAACCATCAACATGAGATATTGCCGTCAGGCAGCACCGGTAGGCTGAGCTTTTATAGCAAAGCTGCCGATAGGCCCCCACGCCAGCTGCAGTGTAAGCCCGCCCCCCTGGGAGCTTACTTAACTGCGCGCGTGGGGATGCACTTCCTCTTTTGTCTTCAGCCTTGGTACGGTAGGTAATAGATAACAGAGCGAGCTTGTTAACTGATTGTACTCGATAAGCTTTACGCTTGAGAAGCTGGTTAATTACCCCTTCTCTGAGTTTATTTCAGTTACTGTGTTTTAGGATTATATATATTTCTTGTTAATATATATATTTTTCCTTTCGCTTTGCTTCGGCATCGCGTCTTCGTGGTCTCCCGTCTTCCTTTTCTTTGTTATTATTATAATATATAATTTATATTATATTATTATTTGGGTTTTTTGTGTGTATATATATTGTTTATATATATTCTTTATTGTATATTGTTTGGGACGCGTGTTGCGTTGGCCTTAGGCCACACGCATTTTTGCAGCCTCGGTCTTGCTTAGGCTAGACCGCGTGTGTGTGTGTGTGTGCGTGCAGCCTGCATTGCAGTCTCCCCCCCCCCACCGCGGCGCGTTCTACCGCCACGTGGCTGCTATTGAGTATAGCCCCACTGTTCTTACACTATACGTAGTGTCTGCTGCAGCGTCCAAACAAAAAAAAAAAAAGTTTTTTTCCCATACAGTATTAAGGAAGACGACCACCAAGTGCATTAACTGTTGCCCTTATAAGCAGCACAACACCTTGTCTTTCGAGACTCAGACACAGTACTAGAGCACATAGCGTCTCCGCTTTGCGGGTCAGCTGACGTGGATCGTCTGGTGCAGTACACGCGCTCCGGCGCTTTCGGTGTCAGCGCTTAGGCGCCTGGTGTAGCGCTTCGGCGCCTAGTGCTTGGGCTCAGTGCACGCAACGCACCTGTGCACGCACCTCGACGCTCGGTGCTCGGTGCCTCGGTGCACGCACCTCGACGCTCGGTGCTCGGTGCACGCACCTCGACGCTCGGTGCCTCGGTGCACGCACCTCGACGCTCGGTGCTCGGTGCCTCGGTGCACGCACCTCGACGCTCGGTGCTTGGTGCCTCGGTGCACGCACCTCGACGCTCGGTGCTCGGTGCCTCGGTGCACGCACCTCGACGCTCGGTGCTCGGTGCACGCACCTCGACGCTCGGTGCTCGGTGCCTCGGTGCACGCACCTCGACGCTCGGTGCCTCGGTGCACGCACCTCGACGCTCGGTGCTCGGTGCCTCGGTGCACGCACCTCGACGCTCGGTGCTAGGTGCCTCGGTGCACGCACCTCGACGCTCGGTGCTCGGTGCCTCGGTGCACACACCTCGACGCTCGGTGCTCGGTGCCTTGGTGCACGCACCTCGACGCTCGGTGCCTCAGTGCACGTACCTCGACGCTCGGTGCTCGGTGCCTCGGTGCACGCACCTCGACGCTCGGTGCTCGGTGCACGCACCTTTGGTGCATGCACCTCGACGCTCAGTGCCTTAGTGCACGCACTCGACGTTTGTCTTTCAGTGCTTGGTGCACGCGCCTCAACGCACCTTAAAGCTGTTCGCTTGGTGCTCAGTGCTTAACGCTCGGCGCTCCTATTACTGGCACGGTACGCTTCGGCATACAACGTGCTGCACCATGTCATTTCACCGCTGTGTCACCTGTGGGACGAAGTTACCGGCTAATGACCCGCATGAGGACTGCGTGTCCTGTCTGGGGCCGGAGCATGCGGCATCTGCTTTGGCAGACAAAGCCTTTTGCACGTTATGTGCAAGTTTTCAGACGCGCACTCTGCGTCGTAGGGCGAGGAGAGCAGTCGGGGATCGCTCCCCTTCATCTGGGTCGTCACACACCCTTTCCGCCCCGCAGCCTTCTTTGGCTTCCCCGCCAGCGAAGCTGCCTTTTTCCAGGAGTTCGCCTTCCCAGGTTACCCCTGGTCAACGATCTCCTGAAGTTAGGCGTAAGAGAGACCGCTCCCACAGTCTTTCTGTAAGGCGAGGCCCTTCTCCTCGCGGCGAACGCCCCCGTCAGATCTCGAGATCCCGCTCTAGATCGCCCCGAAAGAGAGGACGTTCCCGTTCTCCTCGTCGCGACAGGCGAGGTGGTGTAACTGAGCTTACTAATAAGATGTCTCAGTTTATGGACCTTATGATGGGGCAGCAATCGTTGCTCATGTCCCTGGCCACAGCTCGGGCCGCAGAGGAGCCAGTCAGACCGGCTGTCAACCAGCCGATCATCCTACCACAACCCCTGTCCGTTCCAGTTGCGCAACAGGACGCATGGGACGTGGATGCTATCTCTCGAGATGCATCAGAGGGTGAGCCTCTCCACGGAGAGGATAGTGTGGAGGCAGAGCTCACGTCCCACCACTCAGAGTCTGAGATGGAGGTAGGCGTGGATGACTCTTTATGGTCCCTAGTAGAGCGGGCGACTCGCCACCTGGGCTTAGAATGGCCTGCCACTGAAGAGCCTAGGCGCTCTCTTTTTGAGTCGCCTTTGGCACAGGGCCAGCAGTCTAGGACGCTTCCGGCCTTCCCAGACTTTGTTAAGGAGGTGCAGTCCACTTGGGGGACTCCAGCCTCCGCCCCGGCAACCTCGCATAAGGCGGCTGCCTTTACCATGCAAGGTGCGAGTGAAGCGGGTCTGGCGTCATTTCCGCCAGTTGGCGCTGCGTTCGCAGCGTTGGTGAAGTCACCAACACTCTCTGGGTTGGTGAAAGACCCCACCTGTCCTAACAAGCAGTGCAGGATCACCGAGGTGCACCTCAAGAAGGGCTATTCGGCGGCTACAGAGGCAGTTAGGCTGTCCAATCTGGCCAGCCTCCTCTCAGTTTATCAGGCTGCGCTAATAAAGGATCTCCCAGACTACCCTTCGGTGTCTCTGAGAACAGAGTTGGGGCTAGTTGCCCAGCTGCTGGTCAAGCTAGCCCAGCTTAACGCGCGGGCCCAGGGCAGGAGCATCGCGTCTCTGGTGGTGGCCAGACGACAGCTCTGGCTCTCGCAGGCGAGAGTCCAGGAGCATGACAAAGCTCCCTTGTTGGATGCCCCAATTACACCGGGGCACACATTTGGCCCAGCGGTGGAAGAGATGTTGCAAAGCTCAGCTAAGGCTAGAGAGGCATCACAGCAGTTGGCTACGATATGGCCGCGTAGGCCTTTCCAGGTCAAACGCCCACAAGAACATCAGTGGCGTAGAACACCACCGCAACACCAGCCGCGTCCAGGGGGTACTAAGACCTCCCCGGCGGATACAGCAGCGCGTGGCCAAATCCCAAGGGGACGACCGCAGCGCACAGGGTGGCGACCTAGAGGAGGCGGCAGACCACGCCCTCGTGGCGCTGGCCAGGCCCCTCGTGAGCGAGCGAAGCCTAAGCAGCCCTGAGAAAACCAGGCAGCCATTGACCCAACCCTATACTGTTCCACAGCTTCTGTTTTGGCAACAATGCACCAGCGATATCTGGGTGCGCAAAACTATACTCACCGGGTACACCCTTCAGTTCCGGTTAAACCCCCCCCCCCCTTCAGGGGGGTGGTGGTAACTGTGGTGAAGAACGTGGTTCAGTCCTCAGCTCTGAATGTGGAAATACAGGCATTGCTCAGGAAGCGTGCCATTCAACTAGTAGACCCTGCTCTGACCGACCAGGGGTTCTACTCCAAATACTTCCTTGTGCCAAAGAAGGACGGCGGGCTCCGCCCTATTCTAGACCTGCGTGTACTGAACAAATACCTACGGGTGTTGTCGTTCAAGATGCTCACGCACAGGCACATTGTCCAGTCTGTCCGGCAGGGCGACTGGTTTACCACCATAGATCTGACAGATGCGTACTTTCACGTTCCCATCTGTCCGGGTCACAGGAAGTATCTACGATTCGCATTCCAGAGCAGGGTCTACGAGTTTTGCGTCCTGCCATTCGGCCTGTCTCTAGCTCCTCGAACCTTTTCGAAGTGTATGGACGCCATTTTAGCTCCTTTGCGGGCTCAAGGCGTCCGACTGCTGAACTATCTGGACGACTGGCTCGTCTGCGCGCAGTCAAAGGAGCAGCTGGCACAGCACACAGTGATGGTTACAGACCATCTCCAGCGGCTAGGTCTGAAGGTCAATCCAGACAAGAGCCGCCTCGTGCCCAGCCAACAGACCGAGTTTTTGGGTCTGCATCTGGACTCAGTGTCCATGGAAGCGACCCTATCGACACAAAGAGTTGCCTCATTAGAGCGGTGTCTCTCCCTATTCAGGTTATGAGAAACAGTCAGCATGGAGCTCTGTCAGCGCATGCTGGGGTTGATGGCTGCCGCCTCGCAAGCCCTTCCTTTGGGCTTACTACACCAGAGACCTCTGCAGGCCTGGTTCAATGCCTTCGCGTTGCACCCGCGGAGAGACAAGCACCGCAGGTTGAGGGTATCCCGAACCTGCTGGGAGGCATTACGCTGGTGGAAAGTTCAGTCGAACATCCACCAGGGCGTGCGCTTGGGTCTCATCTTCCGAAGGGAAGTTATCGCAACCGACGCTTCCAACCAAGGTTGGGGAGCAGTCTGGAACGGGACAGGGACCCGTGGAGTGTGGTCAGGACCCTGGAGGTCAGCCCACATCAACGCTCTGGAACTCAGAGCAGTGGACCTCGCCCTTCGGCACTTCTTGCCAGTGCTTCTAGACAAGCACGTGTTAGTGCGGTCAGACAACACCACAGTAGTGGCGTATATCAATCGCCAGGGCGGATTGCGGTCCCCCGGTCTTCACCGGATGGTAACGCGGCTGTTGCTCTGGGCTCAACCGCGTTTAGCCTCTCTGCGTGCAGTTCATCTGCCGGGCAGAGTCAATTACGCAGCGGATCTCCTGTCCAGAGGAGGTCCTCTTGCGGGCGAATGGCGTCTTCACCCTCGGGTGGTAGAGCGCATCTGGGAATGGTTCGGCACAGCGCAAGTCGATCTCTTTGCTTCGCGAGAGACCACGCACTGTCCCCTATGGTTCTCGGTGAAGGACCTCGACAGCCCCCTGGGGGTGGATGCACTGGCTCACGAATGGCCGCCAGGGCTCCTGTATGCCTTTCCACCGATTCCGATGCTCCCCGCCTTCTTGGAGAAGGTCAGGGTAGAGCGAGCGACAGTGATTCTGATCGCTCCTCGGTGGCCTCGGAGAATATGGTTCCCGAGTCTAGTGCAATTACTGCACGGTCGCCCGAGGGAGCTCCCTCTGCGAGCGGACCTGTTGTCCCAAGCTCAAGGAGAGCTTTGGCATCCGAACCCCAAACTCATGCAGTTATGGGCTTGGCCCCTGAGCGGGAGCGCCTGTCAGCCTTAGGGCTTTCGACTGCAGTTATATCGACCATCCAGAGTGCTAGAGCGCCCTCTACTAGGTCGCAGTATGCGTATAAGTGGCAGTTGTTTCAGAGTTGGTGTCTGGCTGAGAGCCACGACCCAGTCTCCTGTCCTATGGCAATAATATTGCAGTTTCTGCAGAAACTGCTGGATGAAGGGAAATCTCCTTCTACACTTAAAGTGTATTTAGCCGCCATTTCGGCTTGTCATGTACGCATTGACGGTTTATCACCTGGTTGCCATTTTTTGGCATCTCAGTTTCTGAAAGGCGCAAGACGCTTGCGGCCTCCAAGAACGACCAGTTTACCGCCTTGGAGCCTTGATGTGGTGCTAGAAGCCCTTACCAAGGCACCATTTGAGCCTCTCCACAGCGTGGATATGAAGCTCATATCTATTAAGACTGCATTTTTGCTGGCTGTGGTATCAGCAAAACGCGTGAGCGAGTTACATGCACTTTCAGTGCATCCTTCTTGTACTCGTTTTGCAGGAGACGGTTCTAAGGTCTCCATGCGCCCTAATCCGGCCTTTTTACCGAAGGTTATATCCCCGTTCCACATGAACCAGTCAGTCGAGTTGATGGCGTTCCATCCTCCTCCTTTTTCTTCCCCAGAGGAAGAGCGGTTACACATGCTCTGCCCCGTGAGGGCATTGAGGTGTTATATTGACCGTACAAAGACTGTGAGGCAGACGGAACAGTTGTTCATATGCCATGGTTCTAGATCTTTGGGTCAGCCGCTGTCTAAACAGCGCCTTTCCCACTGGATAGTGGATGCTATTAAATTAGCGTATGAATCTACAGGCCTTCCACCACCAGGGCAGTTGAAGGCGCATTCTACCAGGGGTATGGCGACATCCTGGGCCCTCTTTCGAGGGGTGCCGGTGTCTGATATTTGCGCGGCAGCCAGTTGGGCTACGCCGCATACCTTCATGAGGTTTTACAGGTTAAATGTACTGGATTCCTCTGCTCCACTGTTTGGAGCATCTGTTTTACACTCTATGACGCCTCAGGATGCGGACGTATAGAGTGGTTGATAGCATGGTGTTGACTGTTCCACCTTTAAGACAGGTGTCATTACGAGCATAGACGCTGAGGCGCAGCTCCGCATATGCCTAGATGTACTGCCTACGCAGTTGCGTTATGACGTAAGTCTGTCCTACTGCCGAGAATCCTCCCTCGCGACAGCTAGGGTACACTGTATCCCATGTTGATGGTTATTTTCGACTTGAAAGGGAACGATAGGTTGCGGATGCAACCCCGGTTCCCTGAAAGAGAAAATAACCATCAAGCTGCGAGGTCGCTCCGGTAGCCTTCACGGCCTGAAGAGCAAAAGAGGAAGTGCATCCCCATGCGCGCAGTTAAGTAAGCTCCCAGGGGGGCGGGCTTACACTGCAGCTGGCGTGGGGGCCTATCGGCAGCTTTGCTATAAAAGCTCAGCCTACCGGTGCTGCCTGACGGCAATATCTCATGTTGATGGTTATTTTCTCTTTCAGGGAACCGGGGTTGCATCCGCAACCTATCGTTTTAAAATGTGATGTTACTGAACAGACCTGAAGAACCTGATTCCTCTACATCTGCCCCACTGGTTAAAAATCTTATGAGAAAGCCTACAGCTTTCGTTCATGACTACCATCATCAGCAAGGGCAGCTAAATACTCTCTTCTGAAATAGTAGCTACTGTCATGTGCATTTTGCCTTTTTCTTTAGTCTAGCTTGTTAACGACCAGAAGGTATTTTGACTTGTTTAGGGAAAAGAGAGTCTAGGCTTTACAGTATTTCACAATAAATAAATAAAATAAATAAATAAATAAATAAATAAATACCAAGAGAAGTGAAAACCTCTAACCCTGTACAATCCACCATCAGCTGAGCCTGTCAATTCCTTGAGTTATGAGTTTTCCTTTCCCCATGGTTTATACCAGAACCCTCCTCTGCCCTGCTCACACATACAGAAGCTCTAACAGATGGTGACACTGGTTACACTTTATTGCACATGTAACAACAGCTCTGTAACACGGAGCCGAGAGCATTGAAAACAGCTTCTTCACACTGCTGTATATGCAGTCAATGTCACAGTACTTGCAAACAATAATGCAATTCAAAATGTACAGCTGTGGCCAAAAGTTTTGCATCACCAAGAACTTTAGAATTGATACACAAAATAAAATAAAAAGCTATCTCTGGGGGCTCCCGAGTGATGCATCCAGTAAAGACGCTCCGCTTGGAGTGCAGGATGCAACCTATAGCCTGGTGATCGCAGGTTCAAATCCAGGCTATGTCATTGCTAACCGTGACCGGGGGTTCCTAGGGGGCAGCGCACAATTGGCCGAGCGCCACCCGGGTAGGGAGGGATTAGGTCGGCAGAGCAATCCACGGTTCACTGCGCACCAGCGACCCCTGTGGCTGATAGGGCGCCTGCGGGTGTGCAGTGGAGCCATTCAGATCTGTGTTGTCCTCCAGCACTATAGGGCTGATGGCTTCACTGTGGATCCGCAGTGCGAAAATTCAGCCTCCGTTCCCCGAGTTGCAGGGGGGTTGTAGTGTTGAACCGGGATAAAAATAATAACTGGGCATTCCAAATTGTTCTTCCATATTCCATTTTTGTCAGTTTTTCGTTAAATATGTGGAAAACTGCAAAGGAGTATCTAATTCAATATGTTAGCGTAACATTATTCAGCAGGTTTCATTCGACTTCATGAAGCAAAATGAGTTAATTCTATAGGGTGATGCAAAACCTTTGGTCATAGCTGTATGTTCTTTTTTCATGATGATTTGTAAATGGTACACCTAACTGTACATAGGGGTGAAAGTTATTTATTTATTTATTTATTTATTTAAATAAAAAATGTTGTAACTGTAATTGGCTGAGACTGAGGGTGACCTGACAGGAGTATCATCCACAACTTAACCACTGATGTGTTTGTGAAATCCGTCAACATAAAGCGCTGCCAAAAAAGTACATTAAAGTAATCAATGAAAGGTGAAGCGGAGACAAAGAAAGGCCACACTTACTTGAGCATGTGACTCGCTGCTGATAGTCTCCACAGCCTCCATACTGTGCAGTAACTAGTTAATACAAATGAGAATGCACAAATACTTTAGATACAGAAAGTTAATAATGTACAGTCATTCTGAAGCAGCTTAGCCCTGACTCCGTGCATCAGTGTCTGATCTCTACTGAATTCCACTGTTCTAAATGAAACCTTCAATTTTGCCTAGGTCCTGCCTTCCAGCTATTCTGACCAATCTCAAGATCGGTTATGTACCTGGCACGCCCCAAAAGTGTGTCACGTATTGTGGCAAGGAGCAGACACGCTACTGTGGCCTAAAACACAGAAACCTTTAACACCACTCGGACAGTGCGTCAGAAGCTAACATGGTGCAATCCACAATCAAGGTCATTTCACGGGACGAAGCCAGGGCTGCGTAAGGGCTAGGTAGAGGCTTAGCCTCGGGTGCATAGAGGCTGAGGCGTGGCTTAAGGGATAAAAGTGCTTAGGAATGTGTAGGTGAGAGATGCTGAAGGGGAGAGAAAAGGATGGGCCCAACCCACCAGGGGAGCCTTCTTGAAGGACAGACGTGTTGGTCTTCCGGGCCCCTGAAATGACACAAACTCTGACTCTCGAGAGCTGTTAATAGGCGTTGCTCCTCAGGTGGTTCTCGAGAGCTGTTAATAGGCGTTGCCCTACAGCTGGTTCTTGAGAGCTGTTAATAGGCGTTGCCCTACAGCTGGGTACGTGAGAGCTGTTAATAGGCATTGCCCTGCAGCTGGGTACGCGAGAGCTGTTAATAGGCATTTCCCTGCAGCTGGTTCTTGAGAGCTGTTAATAGGCGTTGCCCTGCAGCTGGGTACGCGAGAGCTGTTAATAGGCATTGCCCTGCAGCTGGTTCTTGAGAGCTGTTAATAGGCGTTGCCCTGCAGCTGGTTCTTGAGAGCTGTTAATAGACGTTGCCCTGCAGCTGGTTCTTGAGAGCTGTTAATAGACGTTGCCCTGCAGCTGGTTCTTGAGAGCTGTTAATAGGCATTGCCCTGCAGCTGGGTATTCAAGAGCTGTTAATAGGCATTGCCCTGCAGCTGGTTCTTGAGAGCTGTTAATAGACATTGCCCTGCAGCTGGTTCTTGAGAGCTGTTAATAGGCGTTGCCTCGCAGCTGGGTACGCGAGAGCTGTTAATAGGCGTTGCCCTGCAGCTGGTTCTTGAGAGCTGTTAATAGGCATTGCCCTGCAGCTGGGTATTCAAGAGCTGTTAATAGGCGTTGCCCTGCAGCTGGGTACGCAAGAGCTGTTAATAGGCGCTGCCTCACAGCAGGTACTCGAGAGCTGTTAATAGGCGTTGCCCTGCAGCTGGGTATTCGAGAGCTGTTAATAGGCGTTGCCCTGCAGCTGGGTACTCGAGAGCTGTTAATAGGCGTTGCCCTGCAGCTGGGTATTCGAGAGCTGTTAATAGGCGTTGCCTCGCAGCTGGTACTCGAGAGCTGTTAATAGGCGTTGCCTCGCAGCTGGGTACTCGAGAGCTGTTAATAGGCGTTGCCTCGCAGCTGGTACTCGAGAGCTGTTAATAGGCGTTGCCCCACAGCTGGGTACTCGAGAGCTGTTAATAGGCATTGCCCTGCAGCTGGGTACTCGAGAGCTGTTAATAGGCGTTGCCCTGCAGCTGGGTACTCGAGAGCTGTTAATAGGCATTGCCCTGCAGCTGGGTATTCGAGAGCTGTTAATAGGCGTTGCCCCACAGCTGGGTACTCGAGAGCTGTTAATAGGCGTTGCCTCGCAGCTGGTACTCGAGAGCTGTTAATAGGTGTTGCCCCGCAGCTGGTACGTGAGAGCTGTTAATAGGCGTTGCCCCACAGCTGGTTCATGAGAGCTGTTAATAGACGTTGCCCTGCAGCTGGGTATTCGAGAGCTGTTAATAGGCGTTGCCCCGCAGCTGGTTCTCGAGAGCTGTTAATAGGTGTTGCCCCGCAGCTGGTTCTCGAGAGCTGTTAATGGCTTTGCCCCGCAGCTGGTTCTTGAGAGCTGTTAAATAGGCGTTGCCCCGCAGCTGGGTACTCGAGAGCTGTTAATAGACGTTGCCCCGCAGCTGGTTCTTGAGAGCTGTTAAATAGGCGTTGCCCCGCAGCTGGGTACTCGAGAGCTGTTAATAGACGTTGCCCCGCAGCTGGTTCTTGAGAGCTGTTAAATAGGCGTTGCCCCGCAGCTGGGTACTCGAGAGCTGTTAATAGGCGTTGCCCCGCAGCTGGTTCTCGAGAGCTGTTAATAGGTGTTGCCCCGCAGCTGGGTTCTTGAGAGAGCTGTTAATAGGCGTTGCCCTGCAGCTGGTTCTCGAGAGCTGTTAATAGGTGTTGCCCCGCAGCTGGGTTCTTGAGAGAGCTGTTAATAGGCGTTGCCCTGCAGCTGGGTACTCGAAAGCTGTTAATAGGCGTTGCCCCGCAGCTGGTTCTCGAGAGCTGTTAATAGGTGTTGCCCCGCAGCTGGGTTCTTGAGAGAGCTGTTAATAGGCGTTGCCCTGCAGCTAGTTCTCGAGAGCTGTTAATAGGCGTTGCCCTGCAGCTGGTTCTTGAGAGTTGTTAATAGGCGTTGCCCTGCAGCTGGGTACTTGAGAGCTGTTAACAGGCTTTGCCCAACAGCTGGATTTCCCTCAGAGGATGGAACGGTTTCGGAACCTTGAAAGAAAAGAGAAAAGAGTCTGAAAACAAACAAGACTGTTAGTTATGGGACTCGAGCACTAAGGTAAGAGGGCCACATCCCAGGAGGATAGAAAAAGAGCCTTCTCCTCTTGAGGCAAGATATAGCACATGAGCTGTGAAAGAATAGTTTGGCCGGTGGTCCCCTCTGACCATTCAAAGAACCTGCGTATTACCGACTCCAGGCCGGGGAAGTGAGACTCACTATCCCCCCCAGAAGAAGGACCACCGGCTCCCCACAGAACCCGCACCTGTGAAGACAAACAAAGACCATGTGCCAACGTGTAACATAAAACAAGGAAGAAGAGACAAGCAGAAACAGAAAGACTGGTTATGGGGAAAATCTATGTGTAGGCCACCCACTCGGCAGACAGGAAAATCGAAATTATGAAAAAATAGCTTTAGTTCAGTTGCAGTGAAAACTGTTAGTGTACAGAATGAGAAAGTCCAGTAAAATAGCAGTGTGAAGCCTGTTTCCAAATTTAAACTCGTTTGCTGCGCTGCTGTGCTGGAGAGGAGGCGACAACCATGACTGGAGAGGAGGGGCTGCTGCGCCTGTGCTGGGACTTTGGGCGAGTGAGTTTGCAGAAGTGCGCTTGCGAGAAGGAGGCAACGCGGATATAGCAGATATAAAGGTATAATTATTATTGAACAACGCCATCCGCTTGCTTCCAGCTGGGATGTTGGTATTGTTGTTATCCAGGGTTTTTAAGAGTTTGGCGAGTGGCCAATCCTTATAAAATAGCTGCTCAGGAGGCTGAGCCTGCTGACGGGTGTTTTCATCTCCGTAGTGCTGGGGCAGCAGGTCTGGTTGCTGGGTAGAGGTCTGCATTAGAAGTAGACGGTACTGAGCTTCCATCAGAGAAATAATGAGATATTTTGAGGAGAATCCGGCAGGGGTGGAGAACGGGTCGCAGTGTATGCAAAAAGCTAATGCAAGAGAGAGAGAGCATAGGCTGTGAGGGGTTTAAATAGGGAGTCTAGATTGTTACCGTCCCCCGAATTACACCCAAAGGTTAACATTTATCAATGCCTTGTAACATCTATGCTGTTCTGAAAATACATATATTCATGGGTTTTCACACTGCACGGTATTTCTTAATAAATAATGC